>NC_135705.1:3520644-4237011 GCF_964276395.1 Gasterosteus aculeatus
CGTCCCCGCGGCCGACTCCCCCCGCTCCCCGTGCCTGCCGTTGGGCAAGGCCGCCACGACGGGCCGCCCGCTGGCATCGGTGGTGACGTAGTGGAGCTCCTGAGAGGAGCCGTGGAGGACGTCGCCCTTCACCAGCAGCGGCTGCCCGTTGATGAGGGGCACGGCGGTCACCACCTCCCCGCCGTGCAGGGCCGCCGGCGGCGGCTGGGTGGCCGGCGGGAGAGGCGGGGGCGGGAGAGGGTCGTCGCTGTTCAGATCCACATCGGGGGGGAGCGGGTAGCCGCGGCAAAGAACCATGTCCACATACTGGTTGATGTGGATGGACTGGAACATCTGCACCACCTCCGGGTGGGTTTTGCCCAGCACAGAAATCCCGTTAATCTCAACGATGACATCACCTGAAGCAGAAAAGAGAGAAAATGGCTATTTTTGTGTTTAATCGCCTGTCTCCACGTGTCTTTCGTGACGTATTTCTTCCTTTATCAGATGGACCTTTCTTATGTCTCTTTTTCTCTTCGCAGCTTTTCTTCTTCCATTCCTTCAGACTACCATCACTTTATTCATGTCCCTCCTTCACACGCTCCATTGTTGAACAAACCTGAATAGCACTCTTCGCCACAGCTACACGGGCAGACGACGGGTGTCGATTTCTCTCACAACGTACCCTCGTAGCCATTACACACACACACACACACACACACACACACACACACACACACACACACACACACACACACACACAGCTTACAGCTGTTGATGTACTTATGCAGCTGCGAGGCAACGGCAAGATCAGAAGCTGAACAACAAAGCCGTCACATGGCTTCACAGCCTTCACAATCATCCTGTCTGCTATCAAACTATACCCTCGATGGAGGTAGGTAACTCTGAAAATAACAAAATGAATGAATACCTTCTGGGCCGGTTGGTTGGTTGCAAAACATATTTGTTTGTCAAATTGTAGAAATTAGAAGCTCAGAACTCAAAGTCCTCCCAGCCAGCTAAGTGCGATTTAAGTGTTAGATCCGCAGAGGTCGCGCTCACCGGACGCCATCTTTTTGTCGTGGGCGGCCGGGCCGTCGGCGAGCACGTTTTTCACCTGCAGGAACTCATCAGTGCGATCGCCACCGATGATGGTGAAACCGAACCCCTGGGAGCTTTTCTTCAGTGCCGTGTGGTACAGCTCGCCCTGCAGCTCGCTGGGGTCAGAGGTGAAGCCGAACGCGCCTCCCTTACCTGCAAACAAAGAGCACCGTAGCAAAGTGTCAACATGTTATCGGCCATTTTAAATGAACAGACGTGATGTACATGCCTAACCGAGATGAACCACTAAAGACATAATGGAGACAGATACATACAATGTTAGCTTTAGATGCTAATTTAATCAACTCATGTGCTTGCAGCTAATACATGACCATAGAGCAGAACACCAATTTAGCGCAGTGTCGTCTCTTATCCCCTTCCTGCGGCAGTCAGTGGCTCAAAAGAAAAGTGTTTTGTCAGGGCGGACTTCGTATAACCTCAGTAAAGAACATTTTAAGGTCAATGGCAACATCAATATGGACCAGCTTGGCTCTGGCTACACACGAGATAACCGACTGCCAGGGTCACACTGAATTAAACGGAGCAGCGTTCCTATCTGCCGTTACTGTGGTATCAGCACTTTAGATCCTTTAGACCCCCCCCCCCCCCCTTCCGGGACGCCCGACGGCCTCTCTGGCTCTGACTGCGTTATAGCTTTGACTCAAAAACACTTAAAATGAAGCCATTTGGTGCCAAAGGATGCATATTGTGGGGACTGTGCTGTCTATTGACAGAATGCCACGTTGCAGTCGCCGGGACACTAGAAATATCAATTTAGCTTTAGAAATGGCCAGGATTTGTATTTTTTCGTTTTCAACAAAATTCAGGGAAACAAAATGGCTTTTGTACCTCAAAGACAAGTTATTCATGAGTAATATTTTTTCCTTAAATATGACGGTAACACTTTGTATGCTGCTCATCTCTATAGTGTTGTATAATTATAACCACTGATAGATATTCATAATGCTGCTTGGATGCATTTTATTGTGACTTATACGGTTGAGCTCCTTGTGTTTAAAGCAAGCTGATAAAACAGGAAATGAACAGAATTTCATCCCACATCTCATTTTCAAGATCACCACAGCAGCTTTCTAGTTGTGAACTTCTCAGTTCCTTCACTAAACACAACGAGGGCCATTTTTGGCTTCCTCCCGCCGGCACGGCGCTGAAATAACCATTTGACTGCAAGTTTGAGCGTGGAGAAACAGACAGGGAGGGAGAGCGGAACAGACGGGGGAAGTGAGAGCGGCGTGCGCGAGCCCGGACTTGTGTGGGAGAGTCCAGGGACGGTCTGTGCGCCAACGTCTGTGGGCAGACTTTGAAAGGCGGCTGCAGACAAAGCCGTCAGCATCCAACCGTTCCTGATTTCCTCGTGTGTGTGACTCAAATCGCGCAGTCACTCCCCCGGAGACGTTATTCATAATTGGGAAGACGCCTTTCTCACTAAATCAACCGAAAAACGGCGACTGCACCTTGAGCACGAGAGTTTAAAAGCAACTTTAACAGGCAACTCGGCCAAAAGTACCCTTCAGAGCAGAGCAACGCGATGTTGGCTACCCGACAAACGCCGCGGTGTAGTGAAAACAATCATTTATGCAATGACTTTATGGAGCATTTATTTGCATATGTAGTGGCAGTAATTTCCCCCGTAAAACAACTCCCATGGAATCCATCCCGGAGAACTGTGGCGTTGTGAATCACAGCCCGAGGTGCAACCGCCAACCGTTCCGCCACAGCAACCGACAGCTCACTGTTGTGTAATCGGTAATCAGGGAATCAGTCTCCTCCGTCTCTCCACACCTGAGCAGAGAGACGTCTGGCTAACGCGCGGCCTCGCCGATGTGCTGTTCCACCAGCTGCTTGCTAATAGCCGGCCTCCGCCCCCCCCCCGCCCCCTGCAGGTTTTCTTGCGCTCCCTCCCCGAAACCCTTCCGCTGTTCCATCTCCACGACTCAAACCCGAAGCCCGTCAAACCTCAGGAACAGGCCGCTAAACGCAGAGCTGACAGAAAGCCGCCTTTGCGTGAGCAAACTGCGTCCGATGAACATTCTCCTTTCGCCTTCGCTTGCCAAGACGACGTACTTGTCGCAGCACGCTAGCTGGGGTTGAAAGGGTCGGCCTTCGGTACGGCGCATAAGCCCGGGTGATTAAACTATAAGTGCATGGCTATAGGACGAGGACTCGAGAAAGTGAGGAACGATCACATAAACAGCAGGAATCCAGAGAGCCACACTTTGCAACTGCCAGTATTTCGATGTCTGTCTGTCCGAGGTTAGTATGTTTGTTTGTGTCCATGACTCAAGGGCAGGTGGAGTTTGGGGGGGGGGGGGGGGGGGATAGCGGAGATCTGCACCTCCCTAGTTTCAGGTGACTCTAGTCCTACTGGAATCTCCTGTGGTGCTGGTTTTACCCACTCAGACGATGACGAGAGTGGATTTGAAAAAGCTACATGTGCTTGCATGTCTTATCGACCTGGGGGGGGGACGTCTTTGAGAGGCAGGGTGCGATGTCTCACGCTGTTTTCAAATGTCACCGCAAGGAGCGTCGCGCCGCGGCGGCTCGCAGGGTTTCCATGTGCGCAAGATTCAAATTTCAACAATCCAGGAGGAGGAGAAGTTGCAGTGTTGAGGGGGGTCAGGCTCTGCAGTGCTGTTGTTACCTTGGGAAGGTGCTGCTGCGGCTTGTTGGATCACAGCCGTCTCCTGGCTCAGCTTCTTCTTTGCCTCCAGGACCGGGTTCTCAAACTGGGTTTTCTGGTTGATGTGGCTGCGACAAAAAAACAGGCTCAGATTTGAGAGGCTTGCCGACACACACAGCGCACACACCTCAACCACTTTTCTTTCAGTTAATTATGCATGCACCTTTGCTGTAAGGCGGCTGTGATTTTCTAATACAGGGATGTTGAAGCGGCGGCATTATTAATACATTCGTGAGCGCAGCACACATACATGAAAGCCTGCGTTGCCTCCCTTTTTATGGGGGGAAACAACGGTGGCTTTTAGCGAATTACTGTTGTAGGAAATGAACGGCAACAACATCCTGTTCCTCTACAACAAGGCAAATTGTTGTCCCTGTTGTCCCTCTGGCATACGAACCACGGCCACAGTATCGCAGCGAGTTCATTTCCAGCTAAAAGCCCGGCAGGTATCAGCTCCATCTCGACGCCATTAACTCTGCTCGTCCAAACACTTCCAGGGATCTTCGTGCATTCCGAGCAATAAAACAACAGCGAGCGTTTTTCCTCTTTCGCCACAACAGATTGCTACCTCTCCTTCCAGCCCCCTCTTTCCTCCCTCCATCTATTTTAGCTGAGTTTTAAGTCTCCCCCCCCACCTTTCTCTGTGTTTCACTGATTTTCTGCTTGGGTGGTGGAGCAGAAAAAAAAAAGAAGAAGAGAAAAAAAAAAACACATTTTGCACACAGTCAAATGTACCAACGATATGCAGAGACGTCTCCGCATCCCGCACTCCCACTTAGTACACAAACAAAGGCGGAATGCGAGATGAGAGTTGCGTTGGTATACAGGTCGCTGCAGTGTTACCGCACACTTTCGTTTTGCCGCCTACTGATGAACAACGGGGGAATCCTGACCGGAATATCCAACCGCTCCCCTCACCCGAGCCGTGTGCTGCATCCGTTTGTTTATTCTTAGACGGTATTGATTGATGCCGGTCCACTGCTAATGTACACAGTGTAATATGCACCCCGGATCCATCTGGTGAAATGCGTTTTTTGTGCCGTGTGCATCTGCGAGGAACATAGTGGAATAGAACGCTTTCCACTGTTTGCGATAATGACATCAGAGGGGCGCTGCAGAGACACATCCACTAATGAATGAATAGAACTCACTCGACGTAGTATGTGCCGTACTGCGGGTCGTCAATTTCCTCCCAGCCGTAAGGTAGCTCTGCAAACAAGAGAAGAGTGCGCCTCTGTGTCACGTGGAGATGCAAATGCAGGGATGCAGACGACAGAATGGAAGACAGAAGAGGCAGCGGAAGCATAACGTTCAGTGGAAACCACCTGGGCGTTGTAACAACCATTAAACATCGTGGGGGGGGTGGGGGGCGGTGGGGGTGTAGCAGTATTTATTTTTCCCCTGACTGGGACGTTCAGCATAAGAAAGTGGCCGTGAAAACAGTCTAAAATGATTTACTGAACATTTTCTGTTCAGGCCGGCCGGAACGGCTGATCTGTACATCATGCCCTGATGAACGGATCAGGCAGAAGGAGAGACAAGATGAAAGAGAGAGAGAGAGAGAGAGGAGGGAGGGAAAGGGGGGTGGTATGGGAGGGGGGGGCGGGCTCTTCACGCAAGAGAGGGCTTCGGAGTAGTTCTTCAGAAGCAACACACCAACTAGCGTTCTGTAAAAATCCATTAAAACTTGTCTGGAAGGGTCCCACTCTGCCGGCGGAGGCTACTCTCTGTCTCTGCCTGCACTTAAGCCAACATTAGCATCCTGGGGATACAAAGGCACGGCTGGGAGTCCTCAAAGTAGTAAATTAGATCACGTGGCGGTGAAGCTGAGGGCTAGGTGACCTTAAAGACAAAGTTATGGAGTTTTCTCCTTGTTTTTTTTTTTTTTTTTCATATTGTGTGCGAGGTGATGGAACACGTTATGGTGGGCAAAAACAATAGAGGTGTCCCCCCCGTGCACATACATGTGCAGCAGCTAATGGAATGACTGCATGCTTGAGTAGTGCAGCCTACATACCCCCATCCTCGCACTTCTCAGGGGGCTTCGCCTTCTTCGCCAAGCGGGGGTCCAACCACGTGGTCGTCTTGGTATTGTGACTGCGCAGACAAACAGAAGCCAGTGAATATCGACTGTAAAGGTCGATTATATATATATATATATATATATATTAGGTGTCGTCACCGGATCCGTCGTCACAGATCGGATCGGTTTGTTTATAATCTGATGTCACATCAACGCGTTTGTTGTTAGGCGGCGTTTTCAGAGGGGAGGGCAAAAAAAACTCACAACGAGGAACACGACAAACTCGTTTATCCTCAGATGTGTTGAACAACCGGGTTGTGTAATCAGGAGGAAAAGCACATGGTCTTCTGATATCTTGAGAGACAAATGGCTTTGAGCCAAATAAGATTAAACACACGTGCTGGCATGTGCACTGAGGGAGTCTATTACATCCACATATATATATTGTGTCATCTTACAATACAGTATATGTAGATAGTTGCATTAAGAAGCAGTATAATAATAAATAGGGCACTGTAGTAGAGTGTAGAGCTTGCTTATCCTAACCCCTTACAATATATATGTTTAATATACAGTATACACTTTATACTCATTGTATATTGATATCTTCTATTGTTTGTTTGTGAATAAATCACCCCAAAAATTGTTTATTTTAACTTTTTTTTTCTATAATTTTTCATCTTTAAGATAAAGGAAGACAAATAACACAAGGTAAATGTGAAAGAAATCCTTTTGTTTGGACGTGGGCCACTTTGAGTTGTTGTTGAGCAGCTACTCAGTAGTGAGTCAATTACGTCACAAAGCCATCTTCAGGAAACCCGGATGAAGTTCTTACTGTACGGATTCAATAATAACAGAAACATTAACATGCATTTCATTCTGCATGAAGCCCAGAGCAGTAAAATAAAATGCTGTTTTACATCAACTATACAAACAACACATCCATTTTTAACATCAGATCCCACAACAAGCCCTGCTGCAGTTGTAAGATGACACGATTTACATAAGTAACAACAGCCAAGTTGTCAGTTGACGTAGGTCAACTGACAACATTCTATTCAACATTCTATTATTCATCAGCTAGTTCATCAGCTAGTACATTCTAGTCAACATTCTATTCTTCATCAGCTGGCATACAGACTGTGTAGCGCCCGATGGAGTTAACAACATAAATACCTGAAGCTTTATCTTACTCGTATGGCTTCTGGTATTCTACATATCAGCTTTTTTTTTAAAGGAAAGGGCAACTCATTTACCCGAAATGACTTTGAGCTCAGCTGCCGATGAATACACATTTGACTGTTATCTATGACATCTGGGATGCTCGCGGTAATGAAGGAACTGACTGTGAAATAGACGCCACGGCAATTCAAAGACAATTCTTCTTTCAATCAGTTGATCAATGAGGTCTTATAAAGGAAAAAGTAGATTTTTGACCTCATATTTATCCGCATAGATCCCCATGTTTTAATGTCCCATTTTGCAGAAGAAAAATCTTTGTAACCTGGTACAGAAAAAACCTCCCTGTTCGCTATGGCTGATCTCCTGAATTTGCATAAACGTTCAAATAGTCAGGCTGAATTTGTGTGACAGGTGCCAGGCTGCTAGCTGCTAGCTGTTAGCTGCTAGCTGCTACCGCTGACTCCGCTGACATCCACCATTCTGCCCATCGGCTCCTTGGTGCCATTCAGCTAAAGCTGCTGTTGCTCAAACTGGTTCTTCGGCGAGGCGTTGATTCAACCCTGTGACCACTTCGGATGGGGCAGTTTGTGCTTCGTGTTCAACTGCTGCAGCAGTTCACACAAACCGGTGAATCCTCATATCGGAAACCTACAGACATCTGGAATCTTTTGGTTGTTAAATCACAATAAAAGAACTAAATGATCACTGAACAAAACGCGATGAATTACCACCGATGCTCGTTAATTGCTCAGTAGACCAACTGCTTCTCCACTAAACGGTCTCAGGACGCGTGGGTTGTGTCCGTCACTTACTCTATGAAGTAGACCATGCCGGTCTCAGTGTAAGCCATCTCCCAGTTGAGGGGCAGGGGCTCCAGGCTGTCATCGCGGGGCAGAGAGCTCCAGGTGCGGAAGTCCATGGCGCTGCTGGACTGGTTGTAGCTGGGCACCGCTTTCCTCCAGTGGGCGCCCTCTTTGTGCTCTGCACCGAGATATGGAGAAGAAGGGCGGGAGGGTGTGAAGATGGAGCGGTTAGCCCGCAGGAAGACCTCTGTGCTCTCCCGGTGTCATTTGTGCTGCAGGCCAGTGGAGGAAGAGCTGTGTCGCTCGGAGGATTTGCATGTGATGGTGTGTCTGCGTTTGTGTGTTCGCCACAGGGCAGTTCGGCATTTGCATGTGCACACAGCGTTAATGCAGATGCATACGTACGAGTACCCTCCCCGAGGGCTGTAACGATATTAAAAGGGCCATTTAAGCCCAAAGAGATTTCTCGGGTTAAACTGTACTGCTGTTCTTCACTTATAAACTATGGCTCATGTATGGCCACCCATCAATGATAAACTGATCTACGTTGAACGTGAAACCCGCAACAAAGGCCTTCCACTTTGCATTTAACACCTTCCCTCAGAAGACGAGCACAAAAGGATGCAACGAGAGTTCTTTTCATCCCTTTTCTCTTATGCAAAGCTAACCTTGTCACAAAAGAGGATGACGCTGAAAGATGTTACGCACGCCGTATTTCTGGCTTGATAATTCCTCCTGCATTTTAGATTGAATACATAATTGCTCAAAGTTCCAAACGCAGGCCTATTTGCAGCATGCAAAAAGCTTTTCTTCCCTTGCCACTCTGATCAAAAAAGACACACTGTTGGGTTTAAAGGTAAAAAGGCGCAGACTGAATGCCCATGGGCTCCAAGAGCCATGTAAACACTTGGAGGACCAGCCGGGGGCAGAGCCTGAAGGAGAGCCGAGGTCGTCCGGTTCACAGCGAGGTGAGGGCCCACTCAACGATAGACGTAAAGAGGGACTGCAGGGGAAAGGTGGGGGAAGGAGGGACTTTACGATAAGGCCCGCCTGAGCAAAGACGGGGGGGGGGAGCTGGAGTCAAGAGTTTAGAGGCTTAGAGCTCACATTTTCCATTAACCTCTTTCTTCATCCAACCATAACTCTGCCCATGTATGGCTGGTCTGAGGCTACTCTGCAACGGCCACAGGCAGTCGTTGGTGGCTGGTTGGTTTCCATAAAAAGAACTCCTGCATGTTTGGGGCATCGTTCTCTGTTGGGTTTCAATATGACACAGCGGTTGGGTAAACAGACTTTGGCTTTCAGTGAATCCTTTGTACAGCTGAGCAAGCAGCGTTTGAGCCGTGACTGTCAAAACAATGTTGGTTGTGGAAAGAAAAACATCATTTCCAGCGTGGCTTCGCCCCTTTGTTAACTCCAAATCTCCCCCTGTACAAACCCAGATATGGTGCGCAGTATGTCACCCTATATGCGCTTTTCATTGAGGAAAGATTTTTTCCTCAAAGAGCCGAGGAGGTCGATCGCATGCCTGGGTTCTGACCTTCTCAAGGTGACCTCTGTTGACGTATAGTCACGCCGGCGTGAGCAGGTTTGGCAGGTCAAATTTGTCATGTTAGTTGTAGTGTTCGGGACGAGAGCTTCAGCGAGGTGATCAAGCCGCTCGGGCCCAGGATCTTTTAATGTCGTTTTATGTGACAGATTGAGAAGAGCACAGTACTGAGGCGTCCTCAAACACCCACTGGGGCCATCAAACGGTTATTAATCTGCCACCAGGTAAAGTCTACATGTCCTAAAGCAGACAGTGATGGTGATCTACCGCGGCAGTCCCAGGACCAAAGCACAAGTACGGCCGAATAACCGTTATCTAACATGACATTCTGGGCTTGGACATTCACTGACCAGGCAGTCCGTTGACCAGCGGTGGCCTCTCATCATCGTCTTCCTCTTCAGGGACCGCGCTGTCCTTCCTGTCCATCTTACTGACGGAGGTGGTGCGTTTCCTGGGGATCTCGCCACCGTAGTCTTCATCAAACAGCACCTGATCCACCAGGTCCGGCTGCACCAGGTTGGGCTCCGCCGGCGGCTTCGGGGTCCCGTAGTAGTTACCTTTGAGCGTAAAAGATGGGTGGAGCGGAGGGAAGGGGAGGAGAATGACAGGGACTTATAAATAATGCAATCGCAAGAAAAACATACAGTGGTGTGTCAAGAACTGTGTGTGGGAAGCAGGCAGGTCGTCCACCATCGCAACATCATTCAAATTCCCCTGATTTTAATCAAGTTCCAAAAAAGAATCCCCTGGATGTCACACGCCAGCGCTCAAGGTTGACTTTTTACACGTTTCACGGTTCTTCTTCCTCATTTTCCACGCCTCTTAACCCCCTGCTTTGTTTTCCTTGGAGAGCTGCACCACGGGGCTGTGATGACTCATGAAACATTAACATCTCTTCACTTGAAGTTTGCCTGCAACTGATTATACTGATCATTGAATACAGCAATTATCTAAATCTCAGCTTGCTGTTTTTTTCCCCTAATGAATTAAAACCTTGTGTTACGGGTTATAAGCATTCAGGGCACTCTCTAAAGAAAAAAAAAAGCTTTGTTAAATTATTTGCTCATTTAGCTCACGGGGCGATCCATCTATCTATGGCTGGTGAGCAATACGTGGAACTCCATTTAGGCGTGGAATAAGTAATTATTCAACCTCTATTAGGATTATAATTTATGTGCATACTAATTTACATCCCTGCCAGTTAGTACAATTATTTCCTTCCACATTCAACTCCGTCAGATGTCGTTGCACAAAGATATCAAAGAATCTTTTGGGCAATCGGTTTATACGGTCAGTTTATTTACTTGGTTTGTCACAATTAGTGATCATGTAAGATTGAGCCTCCTCTGCTAAATCACGATTTATAATTAGATTAATCAAAGAACAGAGAGAGATACAGCTGGGAATAGGGGTTTTCAGAAATGTAATTAGCCTCCAGAAAACTCAATATTCTTTTCCGTTGGACAAGGGCATTACGGACCTTTGATGTAATTAAGCGTAAACATGCATATGCTGTATTCCAAGAGAAACATTTAACAACACCAGATCTTTTTATAGCTCGGTACGTGCAGGCGAAGCTGACAGCTCCGTGCACGTCGGGAAGAACAGAAGCCTCCGAGGAGCACATCACAGTCGCTTCAGCAGCTTTACGGCACAATACCGTAAAACCACCACAGCTCCTCTGAAAAGTGAGCCCATCTCCTCGAGCTCGTCTTCCTCGCAGCGGTGGAAAGGTCGGCGCTTTCATCCGGCCTCCTTTCCCTCTCGTGGTGCGACTCGCCATGTTTACGAAGCGACACTCGTCCGCGTTCGTCAAAGATGGCTTCATTAACCGGGTTGTGCACGGCGATAGGGAGGCGAGATCGGGTCTGCTGGCTAATCCCCTGCCTGTCTCCTGCCGCACGCCGACATTCATCAGCCAGACGCGCCGTCTGTGATTAATTACTTACAAAACGTGTCTATTGGCCCCTGATGAAAGTGTGTGAAAGCCACGCGCCGGTGAAGATTTGCGTTGGCATTTAGCATTATAAATGGAGGGAGGCCTTGTCCGACGGGACTTTGCGATCCTCGCGTGTTCGCGTGGCTGGAAGAGCGGGCCGACGCGCAGCGGTGAAATCGGCAGCCGGTAATGAAAAGCCCCCTGTTGTCGAGGGGCGCCACACGTGAGCTATCAGCACGCTTTCATCTTCAGCCCAGATTGCGAGACTCGCACACAACCATCCAACCAGCACGCCACACACTGCCGCACGAGCGCCGCACTCCCACTCACGTTCAATCCAATCTCCGGGTCTGTTTCCCTTCCTCGTTAAAATCCAACTCATTATCAGACCGGGGGTCCCAAAACAACAGATTTTGACGTGTATTCTAATTTGGCAGAATTTAGCATTCCCTGGTAGAAGAGTAGAGATAAAAGCCGCTACGTGCATAGCTTTATTTCCCTGGCATCTGTCTCTCCGGGATTGCGCTTCGCTGCACTTAAATATTTAGTTCTTGACCGGCTGCTCTGTTCGGCGAGAGCGACCTGACCTGAACCTCGGCGGCGGCGGCGAGACCGAGGAGCCCAGAAAGAAGTGCTCTCAGCGTCTTCCTTGGCAGGCGACCTGTGACAATCACAGAGCCGCCTCGACCCACAGAAAACCGTCTAACCTTTATTTCCGTTGAAAGGATGCGCGCAATGCATTAAATGACTCCTATGAAATACTTTCATGGTAGAGGAAAAAAAACAAAAAGAAGAAGTTGAACCATTAACATAACGAGCGTTCAGGCAAGTCACGTGGGACTATTAGTGAGCCCATTATGATTAGCTAAGAACCCCATTAGCGCCGTACCTTGAGTGAACCTCGCCTACTGTTCGCATTTTAAACCGAAGCAAATTCAGGAGCTCTTCGCGGAAGAAAAGCAACCCGTGTGCCCTATCGCCAGAGAACGCTTGTCCTTGCTTGTTTTCCTCCCTTCAAAGAGGGGGGAGAAAGGCCGCGCTTCGAGCACAACCAATTGGAGTAAATCTCATTCCTCGATCCAATTGGTCACAGCTCCTCCCTCACTGTGCTCGTGAGAGATCAACCCTCTCTGCCACAGTATCAGCAGACTGGGTTTAAGAGGGAGAGATCGGGGGTGGAGGGGGTGCAGTCACTGTCTGAGTGTTCAGTTTCCTCTCAGGGATCATATACTCGCACCTTCCAACTAATCCACACGCCTGCGCGCGGCCACTTCCCCCCCCCCCGCTGCTGCTGCTGCTGCTGCTCCACTGGGGCCCGAGCCTCCACATCGGCCCCCGTCTCGCCCTTTATTAGGCGCTCTGCCTCAGTTCGCTCTCCACCACTCCCACTCTACCCAAGGTCAACCTCTTTATCAAGGTGGAAATCCCACCCGGCTTCAGCTCACAGATGAAGGACAGCTCGTGGGGGCGAGATTTGGCAATTCCTGAAAAGCTGCACTCCGAAAAGCCGAAACCCCGTGCACGCAAAACTCCTCGACACACACTCGATTCCACACCCGGCGGAAGCTACTCTTACTCTTAAGGCGCTTTCTCACTGGATGAGGATTTGACTTTATCTTTTAATTCTCCATCCATAGGAAGCATAAGACGCGGCTGAATGGGAACGCGGCTGAATGGCAACGCGGGAAAGGTCCATTGAGGCGACAAGAGGTTGCCCATCAAGCATTTGGAAAAATCCCTCCGCCCATTTCACAGCAGCCTGGATTTGCAGTAAGAAAGAACGAGCTTAAAGGGAGAAAAAGATTATCATGTTATTGCTATAATCATTGCGCAAAGTGCGAGAAATCCCCCGCTCCAATCCCCTCATGACACAAATACACAGCGACCGTCTGCCCTTTAAATGCAGGGCAAGCGCTTATGCTTTATTGTAGTTTAAGGTGTTGGAAAAAGTAAATACTTTGCCGTTCAGCTGTTCAGCAAGCCAAAATATCCCTCCTTGTGTAAACGTCCTCCTGGAAACAACAGGACTGGGCTTGTCTACTTGCTGAAAGGTATAAATTGTTTTCTGAGGCCAGGTGCAATAAAAATGAACTCATTTCAAGAGACGTCTTTGTGGGTGTTGAATGACGTTGGTGAATTGCCTAAGCCCACCGGCCGGGTGTGTGAACGGAGGCAGGTTTTTCTGGCGATGGTTTACGCAGTCATAACAGGCCCTTTCACTTGCATCCTCAGTGTTGTCAAGAACAGGCAAACGCACACACACACATACATAAACAGTACATAAATGAATATATATATGTTGAACTGACATGGGGAGGTTAGATCTTGAGACATTTTAATTTGATCATATAAAACCTACATTGGGGAATTTAACCACCTAAGATCACCAATGCATACACATGCATGCGAACATAAAGTAATGTTTGTAACTACCAGCACACGTTGGGCTGAAGGTCGGCAGGTAACACGAGTTTAACTCGTTAAACCGAAAAACCTGTTGCTTTGAAACAGGTGTCAGCCTGTCTAAAACCTGCTGTGGGAAATATCGATCTGACAACATTTCGATGCTGTGAACAGACTTGTTTCAATATTTACAGCCTGCCGATGTGTCCGGAGGTGGCTGGAAAGGGAAGAACGCCGCTTCCGCTGCCCCACGTGCATATTTCTGGTGCATTGAAAGGGTCTACACAGAAAATACCTCGTTCGATTAGTTTAGCGAGAGTTCAATTCCTGCGGACGGAATTTACACCCTCTATTCTTAAAGCTTTCCCGCGTCTCGCTGGTCAATCGGTTTTGTCCCGCTCGTCGCATTTCTCTCCGCGGGCTGCGGACTCCCAAAAGGCCGTAAATATCAAGCTCGCGGTCGCTCCGTTAGGTTTCCCGTGCTCCTGACGCCGAGGTGATACCGACCGTCGTAGGTGCCGCTCTCCAGGAGGAGTCCGCTCTCCTCCAGGATCCTGAAGTCTCCAAGGGTGATGAAGTTGTAGTCCACTCCGGGCACCTCTGTCTCCCGGGGAAGCCGCGTGGTGCCTGGAAAAACACACAGCGTGCTTTAGGTGTGGGAGACACAAGTGTTTCGAGACCTAAATGTGTTTGTTTTATCACAAAGTTCTAGTTTGGAATGAAAAAATATATATAAAGACGTCTCGTCCTGTGAAAAGATGGATAATTGATGAGGTTCTGCGGCCATCTTCATTTAGATCTCTATGAGTAACTGCAGCTACGGGTCCTCATTGGGGGGGTTCTTGACGTATTTACTGGCCACAGCTGAACTGAAGGAAGCGGCGGAGTAAACGATGGGAGCGATAGTTCGTGTAGCCTCCAGGAGCGGAGGATGTTCAAGTCACAGAGGGCCGAGTAAATGCAAATGACACATTCTGCGCAGATTCTGCTCCTGTGGCGAAGCAACAGTCCACTGATGGGACTCTCCACCCCCCCAGTATGAATATCCTCAAGGCGCAAATGGACACCGAATGATTACATTAGCATGCGGATTACGTAAACCACATCCCATGAATAAATAAGCATGGACTGTGCTATTATTGCACTCCAGGCTAATTAAGTGGCAAACCTCAAGTCCATAGAAATAACCTGTGCGCGAATGGGAGCCGGGACGGCGGTTATTTATTACATGGGAGGCTGAGCAAAGGCGCGCCGCGTGAACCTCATCAGAGCTTCCTTCCACGGCGATGTCTGTCGCCTAAATTTACTGCCACCCGTGGTTATGCGGGAGATTCACTCACTCACTCACTGAATCCTTTTTCAGGGTCGTGGGGAGGACAGCGCTTGTGAGAACGGGAGGAGGAAGAATATCTTTGTGTGAAATGGATTAGGATCACAGTTCCTTGCAAAACACAGAGATTCACCCTGACGATGCATTACAAATAACAATGCATGCATTACAAATGACAAATGTGACGACATTTGCATTGAAACCTTAAATGGCACATTCCAGTTCAAAAAAACGTGCACTTGCAGACCCCGAGTAGCATCTTTTCAGTTATGGTGTCCGTGGGAATTAGCAGCGAGGACTCTGTACAGGTCGCGGCGGCCAAAGGGGCGTACTGAGCGATACCGCGTTGCCGTCCCCATTTGGTTTTATCCCACCGTATTTTCTCCCTAATTGGACTGTGACGTCGTCTCCGCGCCCGAGCAGGAGAAAAGGAAAACACATCACAGAAGTTTCCTCCCACTAAGCGCCTTGAGACCACATCCCGCTTTCAGCCGTTGACATTGCTTTTATTGTGACAACAGCCGCCGCCTCTGCTGCGTCTCATTACCGACTTGTTTGCCGCCCTGGTCACCCAGAAAATGTCCCCTGTAGCCCAATTACTCGAGGCGCAGTTTTGTACCTGCCAAGAATCTCCCAGAACCATCATCCCGAATGTCACAGTGATGTATACCATCGGCCTCCGATTGGGCTTCAGTCGCTGACGATATAACGAGGGCTCGCTGAGCTTTGGAGGAGACAACCGGCTGAATGCAGCAGAAATTTGCAGCATGATGCGTCACTTTCCTTTCAATATGGGCGTCAGGACTTCAAATGCACTCTCGGATTAACTGTTGGAGAGGGATCCTTTAGGGAAAATGGTCAGTGCATGTCGGGAAAGGGAGCAAGTCGATGCAGTAAAACAGACAAGATTAGAGGGGCGTTCCATGGAAAACCCGGTACAAAGTTTTCGATCGGCGGATCGATCCCCCTCTCGTGTCTCTGAACCGTACATGACTGGACCTTTCGAAGCTCGTTAATTAACATGTTATTTTGTTTCTTAAATCTGAGCAAAAATCCAAAATGCGAGATCGGAGATTCCGCTGGTTGCCGGGCAACCTGACAATGGCCTCAAGACTGGAGCGAGTCACTTTGTGCTCTGCATTGAAAGGATTCCTGCAGATGACCCACTGTTTCAACTAAATCTTTCACATTCCTCCATTTTTCTCGGTTTTTGAACAGGTCAAAAGAAGAAAGGACAATGTGGATTTTTTTTGCACATTTTTTGAAATAAACATTTTACCCGATTGCCTATTCCTTTATTTTCATGGTCACGCACAGTGGTCACAACCGTGTGTGTCCGTCCACCCTGGAATGGAACAAATTGTCACTTCAGTCTTCCGAGGTCTCAAGCTGGCGCCCCGCTGAGACGTGCCAATGGGAACATCAGAGGCAGTCAGTCAGAAATGGCGGACCATAAATTTAACATGGTTATTTTGTGCATAGTTTTATGTTGAGAAAGAAAAAAGAGGTCCCAAGGCTTTGCTGTTGAAATGCCGAGAAAGAAATTGGCAACGCGAGAGGAAGCAGGATCGTTACAAAGACAAAGTCGTTCGGCCCTTTTGTGAAGCGTTTGCTTTCAAGACGCCGAGGCGAGCTCCGTCGTGTGGCTCACTGCGCTGTGTTCATGTTGCAAAACACAGCGGCTATTAACATTTAACAAGAAACGCAACACGACTTCACAACATCAATTATTACTGTTTCTTCAAACACAATATTAGTCAACTGAGGACTGAAATGCTGAACTTGAGGCTTCGAAACCGAGAGAATATCCTCCGCTGAAAGAGTTGCAGCGCTGCATGTGTACCCGGCCACTGCATTGTGCGCGCGTGTGTGGTACTTTGTGTCCGATCAAACTCTCTCTGACCCATTTCTGACGGCGGTTGACCCTCAGCTTTTACAAATCCTCCTCCCTTTGTCCCTCACCAGAGGTCTTGAGAGCCTCCTGCAGCGTTTTCACAAGAGTCCGGGTGAGACGGAGCCAAACCCGAGGCCCCGGTGGAGGACACTCAGGGATTTAGCACATGGAGACAGTGAGGAGCGTGTTCTCTTTGTCTCCCAGCTCATCACTGCTGTGTGCTGTCCCGCGACGCCGCGTCTCTCTTTCTCTTTCAGCCTTTATGGAGACGTTCCCCTTTTAGGTTCCATAACTGGCCTCAAAGTAGAAAATAATGCCTCCACTGCGGCTCGGCCCGTCTGACCCTGTGGTGACGGCCCGACGGCCCGATGTGTGTAAGTGACTCTGATCCATAAATGAATTGGTTGGTTTACTCTTTGGTTGAATTGAAAAGGTTTCAAAAATATGAAATAGTCTGAATTTGAGAAATGAAGCCTCAGGCGATGACGGGCCTTCGAGCGGCTGTGTGTCGCGGTGCTCAATACAAGGAATTGAACCATTTTTCCTTTTCTAGTTTATATATTTTTATATTCAACAACTCACAAATACAAAGATAGAAGCGAGTCTTCAAAGGCAAGCTGGGGGGGGGGGAGAGAAAGAGAAAGAGGGAAAGGGAGCGGGTGAAGGATGGAGGACTGAACGCCAGCGGGTGAATGATGGAGGTGCCGTCGCTGTGCGAGTCCCGGCCTCTTGCTCATTAAGACAGTAATTCAAGCCGGGGATTAGAGAGGCAGTCTGATGCAGCGAGCCCACCGCCTGCCCCTGATGGATGGGCAGTTGTGGGGTCGTAAAAAACCTCGGCGACCGGCAACTATTTTACAAGTGAAAAACGATTTCCCGGAGCCAAGGCGGAGGTGGGCGACGGAATGCAGGACATCCTTGGATTTAAAATTCCCTCAAGACTTTTGCAGAACCCTCTTTGCTCTACAGACAAACCTGAGCTCGGGAAGCAAACAAATAAATACATTTAAGTTACAGCAAACATCCGATGGTGACGGATACATTGAATAATGAGAGTCACGGGGAATGGGGGGATTAAGAAAAAGGAGGAAAAGAAGTTTATTTCCCCACTCTGATCATCAGAATCAGGACAAAGGAAATATTCAGGCCAAAGTATCCGCCTGAATGTCGTCACAGTTTTAGGATCTTAGTCACATCTCCGCTTAATGCAGTTTCGCTTTGACGAGTCATCTGATGCTTTGTGAGAGTCGCATGGAGATCATCTACAGATGTTCAGGCTCTCATAATAAATGGAATATAAATGACTTTGGCTCATAATCATTTCTGTCTGCTACTGTAATTTACAGTCTATTTGTACACAGGATGTTGCTGTTTATTTGTGGAGGGGAAAACATTTCTGAGAAAATTATATTTGGAAGCAACCTGCAATTCTGCAACCCACACAAACCTTAATCAAGGTATTAATCTGCACTTTCGGAGCACTAACAGCTGTGTCACACTCTAATTTTGGTTATTTTCCAGGCTTTCATTTAAAAGATTATAACATCCGAGCTCAAAAAACCCAACCACCGAAAATGCAGGAACGTCAGGCTGTGATGTGAAAAGTGTTGACACATTACAGATACAAGTTTTCTGTCTCGAAGCACATATGTCACTACTCGTTAACTACAAATACAGAAAAAGCAGCAACTATATTTACTATTAGATCAACCGCTGTCACATTGTCTTTGCAATATATATCGCTTAAGTTTATGGACATTGTAATGGAAGCTCCGAATATACGCGTGCATCTGCTGTTCTTCACGGTGGTTCTTGGTAGGCGGCAGTACCAACCTTTTGATTTACCACTCCAATAAAGAATAACAGTTGGTTATTATTTGCTGAGCAGAAGGTCATTGGGGGGCAGAAGAGGCTCATTGAGGAAAATAATAAGGCTTTCGCTGAGACGATAGGACGCAGGAGTAAATAAGTTACATGGGGGCTGGAGCGATGTCCTCGATCGGTTGCTATGGTGACATTAAAGAGTGTGTGTGTGTGTGTGTGTGTGTGTGTGTGGTGCGCTGTGAGAGGATGCACACACTCCTCTGGTTGGCATTGTTTTTTAGCTCTATGGCTTATAAAAAAACAAAACAAAGAACCATCCTGGTGGCTTTGCAGGAGCTGGATGAACGGTGTACTCACAGGGGATGGTGCGCAGGTAGAGGTTGTCCCGTATGATCTGTTGGAGCTTGTGGTCCAGCGAGCCCTTCTGGAACTGCAGGCTGAGGTAGTGGCGCAGGTCCGTGTTCAATACTTTACCTGCAAAAACAGAGGCAGAGGACGGGACGGTGAGTACAAACCTGGCGATGGGACCTCTGTGAGGGAATCCATCCAAGTGACATGTGATCAATACCACGGGAGATCTAACCGCTTTCACACTCGAAAAAAATGTTGCCTAAATGTTTAATTGGGGGGATTTTCACAGATATTGCGTGATTAAAATCATCATTCCATTGACAGGGTTTTACTGCGTTCATCTCAATTCCATGATAAATACATTCAGTTTGATACATTTTTCACATTCACTGAAAAATGTATCACAATCTACTTATAAAGCAAAAGTCTTGCTGGGAGATTTCAATGAGTCAATGGGGTAAAAGTGGAGGTCATGTGCCATGATGCTGAACAGATGTGGGACACGTAGATGTATCGACAAGTTGGTGACACAAAAATCACGGGGATCTTGTGTATATTTTGCACGACGAGTCCTATTTATCGCGACAGGCCAACTCGTAAGCAGGTCAAATAAATAAAACCCTCTCAAAGCTCTTCAGATAAACTCATATGAATGAAAATAGATCATTTGGGCGTGTAATATCATTCACAGCCTCAAATGCTGCATGCAGCATTTGCCTTTAGATACAGTGGGACCACCTGCTCTGAGTTGTTCAGAGCTTAAATGTTCGGAGCTTAAATTCTAGCTGATTCACCTTTTGATTGCACTTTGACCCCTGAGGGGGAGGACAAAGTTTAATCGGATTTCATAAACTCTGATCCTTTCTGTTGAATCCATTTCAATCATTAAGTGTTACTGGAGGACATGGTACAAGAGCGGGATGCTTGGCCTAGAAACACTTTAAAATCGAGAGGGCAAAGAGAGCAGGTTTTGCAGATTGAGTGATGGGAGCTTGTTAAAAAAAAAGAACAAACTGGACTGAGATGATTTCTTCGTCGTTTCAAATGAAGCAACAAATGGGAAATCCAAACGGCTAAGTGGCGGGCGACGGATGCCACACGCGGCGCGGCTCTAATAACCTCACACGGGCCTCACAAACTTTCCACCAAAGACGCGCAACGTCGCAACCTCTAAAGCGAAGCGCCGGAGAAAATCCGAAAAAGATTTTGCCTTTTTTTCGCTCTCAACTCCCAGCAGCCTTTGTGAGAGAAAAAAAAAAAAAAGAAAACCCCCCAAACAAAGCCAGTTCATGTAAAGTTGGAGGCAGACGAAGACTTCAGAGTCGTCTCGCGCACAAGCGGGGAAGAAAAGTTTTTCTATGAAAGAACACGACGAGGAGTTTTGGAAAACAGGAAGAGATCTTCGGTGTCTGTCTGCCCTGGGCTTCAGTGCTTCAGCGCGAGCTTCATCTCTTGACAGATTGGGGGGGGGAAGCGGGCTTTGAAACGGTTTGACAACCGAGAAGTAATCCGTTTTTTTTTTCCCTCCCTCTCTGTGGCACACACAGACCCAACTCGTCTCCGCGTGGCTGCGGATACCAATCAGCGGGGCTGCGCTGTACGGTCTAATAGAGCGATGCACCCGGGTGATAAAATAATCATGAGCTCTGGGAGTGTTTCAGCGAGTGTTCTCGACGCTCAAACGGCGTTTTCCCGTTCGACTTGTGGCAGGGAGCGTCGTTGCTGCGACCGGGCCGCACGGTTTCCCATTATTTGGTTTCCGTAGCTCCCGGTTTTGGAAGCCGCTGATGATTAAAAAAATGGGCCCCGGCTTTTCAGAATAAAAGGTTGCGCCCTCACAGCTGCTCTAAACAGACAAACAGTCCGAGACTGGGGAACCCGGGCGATATCTGGCTCCTTCGTCGCAAAACGGTCCCAGACTGTTTTTTCTGTTCAAATTCAGCCCGCGCACAAGGGAATATAGCCTGTTTCAACAAAGCTGCATATGCTTTCAGCAGATAATGTGGCATCCAGACGAGGATTCAACCAGGCGGGCTTTAAATCGGTAAAACAGACTCGTCTTAAAGCCAGAACGTGTCAACCTTTTGGCATTCAAACCCCGTAATATATGAAATACATTCATCGATCATCAATCTGCCGGTTTTTCCCGGAATCAGCCCGAGCTCCTTTCAGTGGTACGTCAATGGACTTTACGGGGATGTTCAGAATAAATACTGATGCAGAGTATTAGCTGGAAACAAAAAGGATAAGTGCACAGGGCATCAAATGTTTCAAATACATGAGTGACAGCTGTCTTTTCTGAGAACAGAAAGCCTGAAATGAACATCAGCAATGCGAGCTGATGATGTTTTGGAACCATGTGTTTTCAATGTCATGGTTGTTCCTTTTCTTCCCTTTGTAAATATATTTTTATCCGCGTCTTTATTTGTTCCTCTTTCAAATTCCACCCCCAGGTGTCATAAAATATTATTTCTCTCTTTCCAACGCGTTTCTTCTCAGCGCTTTCCCGTCTCTCCTTTGAGACCTCCGGCTAATGAAGCCCGTTGAGACTCTGGCGTGCAATACTGGGCTTTTCACCAGGTCTCACGCCAGGTTCAGATCTGTTCTCGCTCAGAAAAGTCTCCGTGAGCCCGAAACCCCATCGCACCGAACAATACGCCGCTAAAACGGAGCCCTTAATGTCAGGCTATAAGCGCCGCGGCCGCGGTGACGACACGCTCTCTTTGATGACGAAAGAATGGCAACATCTTGTTTAACGGCTGTCGAGGACTCAAACTCAAACGCGGACGTGCACAACGGCGCCTCAACCTTCAGTAGTCCTCGGCAGAGAGTGCTCGTGGCTGTTACCGGGGTCGGACGGGTCTCACACTGGAAACACACACACACACACACACACTGGTTTGATCTGTTCATTGCGGTGCGAGTACAGTGTGGCTTTTTGTGGTCCTGTCGGAGGCTGTTAGTGAGGCTGTGTCGCATCAGAGATCCTCATTCCTTCTCCACGCGGACAGCGCGGCTATTGTGGCGCGCCTGGGTTTTTCTGCAACCGGAGGCCTCAAAGGGCCCCGACGGGCCCCGACGGGCCTCGACGGGCTCCGTTGTGCAGCGTCGGCCGTCCACTCACTTCAAGCTTCCTTGAACTTCTCCACCGGCAGCCAAGATGGTCGGTGGATAATGACACGATGGGCACAGACATGCAAAAGGCTCCATAACCTCTGCTACAAAGGACCAGGGCAAAATGACATGTTTGTTGTTGTCCTTTTCTGGTTATTTCTCATCTCATTGTCATTATGTTGAGTCGCTTGTTCAGGTATTCTGTTTGTCTTTGTAGTCATTGTGTGTCTCTTCACAGCTGTTAGTTGCTCTGGACTCATTTTAGTCATGTTGTGGTCATTGTGTGCTTCTTATGGTCCATTTGTCTCTTTAAAGCTGTTTTGCATCTATGATGCCTCTGTGTGTCTCTTTGCAGTGGTTTTATGTTTCTCTGTGGTCATTTTGTGTCTCTCCCATGTTTGAATGCAGTGAAACCCGGGAAATACACTTAGGGCCCCTGAGCCTGCGCCTGGTGGGCCCAAAGAGCCCAGATGGCCAGAAAGAAAAACACCCAGTACAGTAACTGTCTTCTGACAACATCACACCCCGAGGGGGACATTGGGTTCCATTTGTCACATCTATTTCTTCCATGCAGTTTATTTTTTTTCATTACTCATTTAATTCCGCCCTGATTGCAGTCAATGTGATGGCAGAAAATGATCCCTAATTTATTTCCTGTCACTTATATCACAAGCTCGGGCTTCCTCCAAATTCGATGAGATGAGGCCAATCAAACGACCGGTTCCCTTTAAGTGAAGCTGTCGCATCGCACGACTCATCCGAAGATCTGCTCTCCTCTGCCATTTTCTGCATGAGGGCAGTGGATGCGTCGGGAAAGAGCGAGGTCGCTCCACCAGCACGTCGCCAGTTCATCATCTGCAGTACTTTTCTTCCCCGAAAACTGGTGGCTCGGGCAAATATTCCTGCAGCGCCGGCAGCAGAACCTGGCACCCCCAGCGAGGCGGCAGACTGTTAGCATCCTCGGTGCGACCGACACCTCCTCGGAAAGCCACAGAATCAGATTAACACTCCGAGCTCCAGACATAAGTCTCCCTCACACACCAGCACATGTCAAACATCCGTTTGAACAGATCTGCTTGCGTGATGCTTACGTAAGATTGTGGGGTTTTTTTGCAGTATTTTTTTTTCTAAATTCCCCAGAACTTGTGGATAATTGGTTAAAATTGTGCTGCTGTTAAACAATTTTAATTTCTAAAATAATTGTATTCATGTACGAATCAATTTTAAAAACTGTCGAATCTAGTGCAGGTTGGATTGGAAGCAGAACACAAATAGCTGCTTTCATGTAGCTTCTTAAAGACTCCTTTATGTTTCTGCGTAAATATTATATGCCAAGCTGGACGCCTTTGTGCCATTACCTTTGTACCTTTTTTGATTTCTCCGCCTTGCACGCTTACACCGTTGATGTCACAGCTCCGTGAATTGTGATGCACTTCCAAAGGTCTGAGTGTGGGCTGAAGGAACAGGTCCATAAAAGGCTCAAAACGATGGCTTGGCGGTGTCTAATAATCCTGCATGTGAAGTATGAACTCTTGAAAATCGTGTTTTCTGATATAGGCAGCCCACAAAAACAAAAATCGTATTTCCCCGTGTGTGTTTACTGACTCGACATACCCAAATGTTTTGTTTTAAAATCACAATCATTCCATTCGGTATTTTGCTTCTTTACTCTAAAAGCACATGGGGTTTTATATGAAGTTAAATGCTGTTACTGGCCTGGAGCTGTAACTTTCCTTCTGCTTCCAGTCTTTTTGTTATGCTAAGCTAACCCAGTCTATTAACTATTCCTTTTGGGAGCGCGGCTGTGCAGGGATTCTCCTTTTTTTTGAATCCTCTCAATCGGTCACCAGTGAAATGTGAGCAAACGCCTGGTGTGTATTGCGACATTTAATTCAGAGGCATTTGTCCCGAGGCATGCGGGACGTCTCCGGGGAGGTCATTAGCTCTGCTGTCCCTCTGTTAATTACGTCTGAAATGAGAATATGTTGTCAGGGCTGGTGCTGCTCGGTGCGCGGCGTCGTCTCGTGGAAAGACTGAAAGGCAGCAGATTCTGTCCATTTAGAGGAAATACGTTGGCACACCTGTCGTTAAACTGAACACCTTCTTCTGTCTTTTCTCTCTACATAATATATACCTGCGGGACGTCCAGACACTTGGAACCAAATGAAACAAATAAAAAATCCCAACCTGCTCTATGATTGCTCCTCGGACTGGCAAATGGAAGGATTTCCCGTTAAAACCGGGAAATGAAGAGCAGCCTGTGTCTGATCCAACCTTCCCTGCCTCTGCAGACTTTGTAGCTCCTAATTCATACGGCCTCTAGAGGGCCTTGTCCCTTAAAGGCAACCACATGCCGTTTCGGGGTTTATGTAGTCATGGTTCATGAGAGGAGAGTCCCAGAATGTTATTAAAAACCCACAGAAATTAAGTGGAAATCCCAGAGTTTGTAGAGAAGAGTTTATAAAAGGATGAAGTCTTGTTATTTTGACTATTTAACAGCACAGAGCTTCAATTAGAGGGGACCAACGGGAAAAATACATGTAGATTTGTCGACCGACCAAGCAATTTCCACGCCTTTTCTACAGCAAGAGCCTTCTCTTCAATATCTCTGGGTGGGTAGAAGATTGTGGGGACGATTGCATATCAGTGAGCTGCATTGATGTAACCCAATCTTTATATTATTTCTGCATGAACTTGATGAAGCACCTTCTGGTCTGCGCTTTGTTGGCTCAGCCGAGAACACATATTCATTCTTCCTTCCGTTGCACGTACATGACGCTGCGCATATGATGAGTGCAGTGAGCTGAATATCCCTGACAACCCAACCACCGCCAGGCTTCTGCAGAGGGTTTTTCGCCGAGAGGATTGTCACAATGCGAGATGATATCGGGTGATAATGTGTAATAATAAAGGATTTATCTATTTCGCTGTTAGAAAGGCGCTAACATGATCAAACCTTATTACATGTATTTTTGTGGAGCTTATAGGATGTATCAGGCCACTGTGATGTGTATGGTGCAGGTCTACGGGAGAACTATGTTGCTACTAAAAGAGGGAATAATCATCATAAGCATGTAACAAGAGCACTGTAGCGCACATGCAACAACTGCCACTGTTGCCCCCCACCCCCCCCCCCCCCCCCCGACGACGAGCTGCCGTTGACTTCCCTCTCCATCCATCCCGCGGCGTAGGACGGGCCGCCGGCCTCCTCTTCCCCTGTGGCGCTTCCGTCAAACGAGGCCTCGCTAAGGCGCCGGTACCTGCGAGACCTCTGGTTTGTCTCCTCGCATCACTCCGCCCCGGGGTGACAGCTACCCCCCCCCACACACACAGACACACACACCCACACTCTCTCACACCTCACCTTCCTCCGTCCTGCTCTCTAACCTCACCGCTGTCCGTGGCCATTTTGGAGCGCAGTTAGCTGTACGCCAGGTCAGGATCCCGGGGGGGGCACCGTGCCGACTCAAAGCAAAGCATCTCAAACCTCATGCAGCAGCCGGCGTGGAGCTCGCTTACATAACCGCCGCGTGGACGGAGAATAGCTGCATTAGCGGAGCGGAGCGGCCCGCCTGCCTTTCCGGCTGGCTGCAGTGAAGTTAAACTGCGCGGCCAAAGCTCTCTCATTTCACCCCATTTAAGCAGCCGGACAGGGGTGGGGCGTAAGCAGCTTAAGAGGGTGGACTGAAAGGAAGAGGGAAAAAAAAATAAAAAATCCAACAATGGCGATTTGATTTGTCGTTATTCATTTTCTGATGTTGGCTTGACTTCGACGAATCAAGTTGTTGTTGCTGACGGCACGTCACCTTTAATAAATTGCTCCGGACTGCATATGATATCTACAAGCTTCCACCGTGTGAAAACAGTTCTATATATATATAATATTATAATGTGACATTAAGTCAGATATTTGCAACATGCAAAGAGTGTGTCTTTTATCATACACAATGTTAGCAGAGGAAAACCGATAAAACACTTTTCAACCAATACTGCAAGCCCGGTGTGTCAGAGCCACAGCCCCCCGCCCTCCCCCCCCCCCCCCCCCCCGACAATAAAGACTACAAATCCCTCGTCACGTGATCACAGCATGAGACATTTCCAGTCCACTGGTCTCACAAACACAGCTCACAAAGACATCTGCCTCTGCAAAAAAAGTTAACTACCCATATGTCCTCCACTCCTCGACAGCAGCAAGTGCCAGAGCCAATGTGGCAATGTGAGGGGAGGCAAGATGTGAGGGTTTGGGGGAGCAGATGGGGGAGAGAGAGGGGGGGGGGAAGTAAGGAGGAAAGAAGCGTGAGAAGAGGTGGTGAGAGGGAGGAGGAGTTGTTGCCCTGCAGCAGGTGCTGAGTCACGCCGCCCGCTCCATCTCGCGCCGCTTCCGTCTCTTCACGTTTTGGATTCTCGAGGTCTCTTTTTGCCGCCTCATACTCCTCTTCAGTCTGGCTCCATTTCACATTTCTTTATCTACTCTGGTTTTTAATGAGCAGTCTAGGGCCCACGCCTCTCTTCCATCGTTAATGCGGTGTGTGCAGCTGCAGAATGCAATCCCACACACAGGCGCACTAACAGCTTACAGTTACGTTCGCCTCAATCTGTGGAGTATTTATTAACGGGGGACCACATTGAGAAAACTACTAATAATGTGACAGTTTGGTCAGAAGTCAGAGCTACAGGTTTGCACAGCCGAAAATTCGCCGTGAAACCCAACAGAAGAAAAGGATGGGAGTTTAGATACGTGTTAATAATTCCTTTATGGCAGAAAACTGGTCACTCTTCTCATGAGTGCAGAAATAAAAACAGAACGTGGCACATTATGGGAATAGTTGAGAAGACCTCAATGGCGGAAACAGCTGATCAGTCATGTGATGTAGATCTGAGCTGTCAGAAATAGTTAAAAAGGGTGTTTTACAAAAATGGCAAAACAACCTAAAGCAATCCTAATTTATTTTATGAGAGTTTTCAAATGGGAAACTAGAAAATTTGCTTTGAAACAAATGGGAACGTCACTAATTTTGATCAAAGTAACACATCTACAATTCATCCTGAAGGGGCCATGAAAGAGGAACCAAATGCTGCTGGTACCCTTCACTGAAAAGTCAGATTATCAGTAAGAAGGGTTCATCCTCAGGGTACAATGAGTGCCTGTGCAGGATTTCATGGCCTTCCATCAGGCCTCTCCTGTGATATTTAACAGCAGACAAAGTACTTGTTTTCGTATCTTGGATTTGGTCAATAAGTTTGTTTCCTACGGAATGAATCTGTGCACCAATGTCGTACCGTGCATGTCGTTTTAAATTCATGCATCAGTTCAATGAACTGAATCCTTCCAGCCTTTGCTGAGCACTCTTGTTTGCTTATTTCCTCCAAACAAATCTGGTTCATTTAGTTTTTTATTTCAATCCATGCCGGCCTGCTTGGAAACCACCGGTGTAACCGGCGTGCATTCCTTATTTGCCCCCTTTTCTTTCCACTCGCAGTTGTTCCACATACAAAACTACATCTGGCACAAATGCATCCAAACACCGTTTCTGCTGCAGAGGGAAAAACGAGTTTCCGAGTTCTGTCCTGGAAAAACAAGCGTGCCTCAAGTGAGCGCTATTGTTTTCCCGCTTGTGGGAGAGTCTGTTTAATCCCCAACTTTTTGTTAAATCGTGTCTCCATAAAAGAGAAGTTGTGTTTTTTGTAGAGCAAGAACGCGGCCAGACGTGTTAAATTATTGAAAGCGGGGAGAAAACAGTAAGAAGGAGAATATGTTGGCCGCTGAAATGAGGTGTACGAGTACGAGGCAGTCAATAAGACACGAGACAAAAAGCCTGGATCCCAAACGCCCTCGAATCTGTCTCACAACCGATGGCACGGTTTGTTTTTCTCCTTAAGATGTCACACCAAGGCTTTGTGAGCTGAAGTAACTCGTGCAGGGAAATATGCCGGGAGACAGTGAGGGGGGGGAAGCAGCAGAGCAACCTTAAACACGCACCACTAAGGACCGCTTTCAATGCTGTTTACTCAACGCTGCCTAACAAAATGTGTGCATCGCTGCAGCTGCGCAGCTCATCTGGCGTTCCTTCTGATCTTTAATGGGTCTGCAATGGCCGGAAAAAAAGGGGCCCAGTCGTCCTCAACCCAAGATGGTCGTCGAGCGCCGCCGTCTGCGGCATTTGCCATCAATCCTGCCAGCCGGCGAGGGATTGATGAGAGAAATACGGGCTGTATCCGTCGCCAGCATCTTCCTCGACGGCGGCGGATAGGAGTCGACGCTGCAAAAGTGCTCGTTTAAACGCAGGTCGCTCGCGCTGCACGGGGGCGGGAATCGAGGGGAATCTCCGGCTCGCCGCTTCTGTCTCCGTCGAGGTGTTCAAATGACTGACGGGACGGCAGAGAGAAGGATCGTTTTATTAAGCCAACCAAGCGTTCACCCCAAACGAAGATAAGCTCGGAAGCCAGTAATTGTTGCTGCAGGGGGGAGGGGGGGGGGAGTTGTGCGAAGCCGCGTTGTCGTTTCAGGCAGCGGTCACCTCGCCAGCTTTTTGCAGAGGACAGAATGGGAAAGAGAGCGAGATGGTGGCGTGTTGAGTGTGCATGTGGCAGATCAGAGAGAGGCAGGATGCTTGTGTGTGTGTGTGTGTGTGTGTGTGTGTGCATGTGTGCGCGTGTGTCACGCAGCACTCTCGACTCAACCGTATTCTGCAGATCGTTACGCTGCGCCATCATTAAAACTAACTTCCCGGGGTCGTGACCCCGAAGGAGAAGTCAATCTCGACGCTTTTGTCGTCATTCAAAGACTTTGGCGGCGGAACAAAAGGTGCAGCTCGCCGGCTAATTCTACTCTCCGGGGGCCAGGAGCCCCCCCCCCCGACCCACTGTCTCTTTTATCATCGCTGCTTCCTGTGAAAGGGGGTCGGCCTTCGTATCTGCGCCGCCTGAAACGCTGTGGATTTCATCTCTGAGTGAGCAAGGAGCCCCCGGGGGGCAACGGGGCATCTTATGGAAGTGCATTGAGTCAAGAGAGCGCGACGCACACGCGTGTGCGTTTCGCTTCTCACACGCAGCGAGCAGTTATGCAGCAGGCCACTTACAACGCAGGGACACGGCAGTTTAGTCTTTTTTTTGTTGTTGACATCTGTGGACAATATTTTCACCCATATTTGTTTTTATTTAAACTACCTAGACAGAAAACAACCAAAATATGTGTATTTTCATTTAACATTTTTTGTTTCTGTCCTAAATTGACCAAAAGTCATCGGCGTAATTAAACATAACATTTCGGAAAACCTTTCAAAACAAAAAATGAGGGTCCCAATTGCAGAAATGTACTTTGAAGGTTTCATGGTCGTATCTATGACTGGTATTTTAAAGTAAAGCATATAATAATTGCTTTTAAGGCTGTATTCTCAAAATGAGTATTTTTATTTCAGTAGCACTCACATCAAACAAGCCTTCCGATTCCCATCACATCTGTATTCTGAGGGATTTTTACAAAAGGGATCGTTTCGGGTCACAGCCTGATTTATATAACATCATATTCTTCTTCTAAAAAGAGATATGAAAATGCAAAATGAGTAAAATCCTGTAGACTCTGACATGAATGAGACAAGAATTTCGAATTGGAAAAGAAAAAAACAAATAAAAATCAGCACACATAATAAAAAGGGCCCTGATGAATCCATTTATCTTTGATTAACTTAACAACTTAATGTAACTAATATATTGAGTGTGTCATGTTAACTGCATTTGAAGATTAATGATTATACTATGTCAAATATTTGCCGCATAGAAAGCCTTTTAAAAGAAAAGTCCAGGGAAACTTCTTGAACATCTGTAGATGTAATGTTCTGCAGCTGCGTGCTTTGAGCAAATGCGGCGTAATGTGCGACTGAGGGAGAAATGGGGTGACGAGTTCATGACGAGGTATCCGGAGGATAATGATGGCAATTCCAATAACTCTCCTCCGCTCACTGCACAGCCACTCGCTCACAGAATCTTAATCCTGAGCTCTAATCCTGCTGACTGAGAGGACCTGCAGCGCCGCGAATAACAACCGCGGGTCATAAGGACGAAAGCACGAAATACGTGTTGCAAACTGCCACCAGGCTCACGATCTACGGCCTTCTCTCTGCGTGTAACATTCGTGTGACACCTCCCGCTCCGCTGTGGACGGATGGAGGAACAGAAATGAGGTTTATGGACGTGTGCATCCAGGTAGGGGCCTCGTTTAATCCCAAACCCTCCATCAGTAGGTCGAACCAAAGCAGGCGGTAGATCTGCGCCAATCGGCTGGTTTCCAACTCAAAATCTGATTGGTTAACGGCAGATCAGTTTCCGTTCGCTTGCAGCCACATGCGCCCGCACTGTTGATTCTGAAGGCTTAAGCACAGAGTTCTTCATCCTGAAGGCTGAAATATGATTGGATAAAAGCTCCGACTGGGAGGACCAGATCCTCCAAATCTCGACCTGAGAAATGGACTATGGGGAATTATTTAATATATGTTTGTGGATTAGATTACATTTATATGAATTTATAAATATATATTGTGGTGATGTTACGGCCAGCAGGGAAGGCGTCGCCGGCCTAAGAGCCTCCTACTGACTACCTACAGTGTTTTCCTTAGCAGAGAGTATCAACTGTGAACGTTTTTGTGCAGTAAAGTTTTCGTCTGACTTCTTCAGTTTGAACCACATTTAACTTTAGACAACTTCTCTATCAAGTTTTTGCTGAACCTCAGGGATGACGCCGGCACAGAAACTTTCAAATCATAGTCAGCCCTAAGATAGATGCATATTTTGCGTGTTGTTTTTATTTATTTTTACATTTCACAGAGTTGGATAATCAAAAGATCTTGCTGAGAGCCCTTTTCCGAACTACTTTCTCCTTAATAAAAACCCCTATTAAGTTGTTTATGTGAAGCTTGTGTACATCCTGAATGAAAAAAAGAGATATTCCATTAAATTTTAACCACCTTCAATGTATTTTAGAAGAAGAAAAGTAGAAAATAATTTTCAAAATGCTTATTATGTAAGACGAATAATCTTTGACCCAAATATATTTGCTCAACCATCATACAGGACAAACAAACAAGCAAATAAAAAAATAATAAATGAGGATTGAGGATTCCAGTTGGGAGCTGGTTTGTTACAGTTTCTACAGGAAATCAGTCTTTGAGGGGGGGGGGGAGAGGCCAGAGACGGGCAGAGTCTGCTGCAGAGGCCGAGGGATTCCTGCCAGTTGTGTTGACACTTACAAGGCGAGAAGTCAATGGAGAGACAAGCATGGAGGGTAAGTGTTGACATGTCTGCGGCTATGTGGGGAATGAGACACACACACACACACACACATGCTGTTGGGACAGACGGGGGCATGAGTCAGCCCACCATGGATTGGAATGCAAGAGGAGGCAACGACACGCGAGGAGGGCCGGAGACGAGAGGCGCTTGCGGCCCCCATGACGACCCCGTGACAACCTGGCTCAGGTGTGTGCCGTGACTTGTTAATAACCTACAGACTCGACATGAGCATGAACGCCTCAAACGCAGCAATCATTTAAAAAAAATGCTCACATCACATAAACGTTATTATAACTTTATTATAAGACAATAGCAGTAAATATAAGAGGATAGTAAATAGTAAATAGTAAACTAGAATTCAAATATCCATAAAAAATCCACGTGAAATATTTATTACTGCATTTCTTCACACTGAAACTTCTGGCAGCTGATGTCAACACAGCCAACCTGAGATAAGAGATAAGAAAGAAAATCTTTACTAGTCTTTACTAAATTCACAGGACTTACAGCATCGCATGTTAAAGTGCAGGAGACATAGTCAGATATATAATATATACATTATATAGCCACATACATGTAGACACAAAGGTACAGTGCACAAAACCCCTGAAGCAAAGTGGAAGCAAAGCGTTGTCATAATCTCTTTAAACCAGTGACATGCACAAGACAGACAAATCTATCTTTTGTCCCTGTTTGCACACGGCCCTGTTTAAAAAGCACGCAAATCCACCGCAGTGAGAATCCCTGCTCTGCAGCCCGAAGTAGACTCATGCAACACATACGTTGATGCCGAAAGACAAGACAACCTCAGGTATGTTCTCGCCACGCAGCAGGGAGAAGAGAAACAACGGAGACCAGGTCTTTCCTGCAGACACGTTATGTAACAGACCTGAGGCGTGGCATCGCGGGCCGGATGTCTGCTGAGCGAGTGGATCGTGATGTAACGTGATGGATCTCCGGGGAGAGCCGGGGTGAGGACGTTGGGGCAGGGAAGCATGACAAACACGGTGCACACGCTCTCACACACACACACACACACACACACACACACACTAACGCAGCCACGTGTTGGCAAGACATCTCTTCTGTTTGATTCCATTTCTCGCCGGTTATTATAGACGTACATGGAGTTGGTAGTTACCTTGGAAACATTCCCTAATCTACCCAAGGTTCCAAGAAATATGATGTAATCACTCTTTACACCCACAACACAGCGTGTAAACAGTAATATTTTCAAACAAAATTACAAACAAACAAAATTAAATCATTGAATTTATACAGATATCTTCAGTAACAGTGAATTTACTGCAGCATCCCTTGCACAGTGTCACCACACACACACACACACACCTTGCCCATAGTAGCTGTGGACCACAGGGGGCATCTGGAAACTCCTCCCCATTGATTCATTGCAAACCTTTGACCTTTCCAATGATCCCATCCAGACGACACCCAGCGTGATCACAGCTCTAATCCCCCACACTCGCGCGCGCTAAAGCCACCAATTGTTGCAGTAGAGTAATTGCTCTGCATAGTAATTATCCTCCGTAAACACGGGCGCTACATGCCGCCCTGAAGAACCAGCTGTAATTATTGCCTTTGATAGGGAATTTTTCATTGCCTTAAATGGAGCCACTTAGCGGATGGTAACTTTTAAGGTTTTTGCCGTTGTTTAATGAGGGGATATTCTTGTTAAATGGATCCTCGGCGAGCTTTCCTTTGAAAGGCTGGCATTGGTCTTGAAAGAGTGTGTCAGTGAGAGAGAGAGAGAGAGAGAGAGAGAGAGAGAGAGAGAGAGAGAGATCATGGGAGGGATTGTTAAAGGCGCAGAAGCGGAAAGAAAGTTTATTGTCATTTCAAGGTTGGGCCGCATCTTATCCACCTGTGAAGCTCCATTAACCACATTGCTCTTCATGGGCTATAAACAACGAGCTAACAATGGCCTATTGGCACACGCACACACACACGCACACACACACACACACACACCCGTGTTCGTACACTAATACCTCAACGTGTTCTGCGATGGCTGCGTGACGCATGCTGACACCTCCCTATAAACTATGAAAGCATAGACCCAATCAGCCCCTGTAGCTCCAACAGAAGCGCGCTGGGGCCACTTCCAAGCAAACCCATCGGTGAGTTTAAACAGGGCGGATGAATCGAGTCGTTAAAAGATTTAGCATCGACCCGCAAACTGCCGGATTAAAGTGGTCTCTGTGTGGACGGAAGCTTCGCCAAGAGTCTGCAGACGGCTCTGCCGCCCACTCGCCGCGGCTCGACGGCGAGCACGCGACCCGCCGCTGCAACTAGCCAGAGAGAGAGAGAGAGAGAGAGAGCATGCCACCCCCAATTTAATTACAGCTGAATCATGCAGTTGGAGGGCCGCTTATTTATCTCTACCAATATCCACAAGGAAAGACCGTAAAGGGTTTTTTTTTTTTTTGGGAGGACAATGATTAATTTAATCAAGTGTGAGTGAACTTTCTCCAAAAATCATGCGGCTCTGACAGATAATCCGCTTTCCCTGAAACGTTTCCAACCGGATTAAAGCCCCCGAGGAAAGCCTGGGCGCGTTTTATAGAGGAGAGAGAGGACGAGGGAGGCTGAGGAAGCAAGCGAGAGGGAGAGGAAATAAATGGAGAGGGGAAGACGGAGAGAGGGAGATACAGAGAGGAGAGAGGCAACGAGACAGACAGATGGGGGTGAACAGAGGGAGGCTCGTCAGAGGCAAAGGTTGGAGAATAAAACTCACAATGGGGGAAAGAAACCAAATGGTGGGGAAAAAAAGAAAAGAAAAACGTAATCTTAGATAGATTAGTTTGAGTAACTAGAGCGTTGTGCGATGCGTCGGGTCCTCCCAGAGCCCGTGGAAACATTCTCGTAAACCTTTGTTGGATAAAGCAACGCTTTACAATGTGAAAACTGGCACTTTCTTCGCAATTCCTGAAAAGCTGACATTTTGTTTTTCATCTCACGGAAAGCTGATGTTCGAGTGCCTGCAAGCTGTCTGCTCTGCTGCTATGGATAACATCCCGGAGCCCGCTGCACCTCCTGGCAGCTTCGCGAGGCCTTTATTGTCTATTTACATGGTTGACCACGGATACCAAAGCAAGAACACAGACCATAGAACGGTTCTAAAACACAAAGTGTCATTTCACAACACGGTAGGTGCAAATAAGCCCACCTGAGGCGTTGACAACCGGCAGAAAATATTTTAAACGCACGCGGTTTCTATTGTTGTCTCTAATTTATTTCTGCACCACATTCATCTGTACTCATCTCTGTCCTTGCAGGGATGCAACAAACAAATCCCCCCCCCCCCCGCTTTCGAACCGAGTAAAGGTTTAGCTGATCTCATCTCATCTTATTAGGTGTCACAATAACTGGAGGTTTGCCGAAAGTAACGTTCCTGAATTGCGAGTCTCTCCGAGCTTACGCAGCCCAGAGAAGTCAGCCTCAGGCTGGATATTTTCACTGTGTGTGTTGCGCCGGGCTCGAGGTCACAACTTTGATTAAGCTCCTCTCTTCCAGGCCTAATGCCCCGGCCTTGAATTATGCACCGAGTTGGTGGGGAAGGGTTGTGCATGCTACAAGCTTGCTGAGTGTGTTAGCCTTAAAAAAAACATAATGCAATAAACCCCGTGCATGCATAATGGATGGAAGACCCAGGGGGGGCAGGAAGCTCTCTGTCGTGGGAAGACGGAATTAGAGAGAGGCGGGATCATCACGGGGACGCGGCTCAGCGGCCATGTTGCCAAAATCGCCTCCGTCCTCCCAATGCCAGGGCGAGCTCCGGCCAAAACCCCTCCCCTTCGGCCTGCTGCTTTCTCTTTCCACCTCTCCAGTGGGGCTTTAGCACGGCTTTTCTGAATTTCGAGGGAAATGATAAGGAGAATGAGGAAGGGTCACAGCTCAGGGAGGGATCACATGGGGTTTATTCACGTTATTCAGCCACCTCCACCAGGACGGATAAAACGGTTATAATAATACACTAGAATAATTATGACACGATTGCATGTGGCGCATTGCGCAACCAACACCGGCGCGGCTCCCCCTCCCCGCAATTAAGGAGCTGATTGTCCCTGGGGTGTTTTTGCATGTGCGGGCTCATTCGTCGCGCCACTTTGAAAGTCTAATTCGACACCTTCAGAATTCATCAAACTCACCGCGAAGGCTTCCCGGGCCTGAAATATTCCAGGTTGCACGGTCGCGAAGAGGAGATTTGATGCGTGCTAAAACATTTCCACTACTGCACTCGTTCATCTGAATTGGAGAAAGTCTCCAAACTTGAAGCCAGGCGAGGCTCAAACGCAAGAAAGAGTCGCACTGGACGGTTTTCCTGTTTTAGCTTAGCAAGCACCGAGCTGCGATATGGCAACCAAGGTGGAGGAGGGTGTTATTTGCAGCTACTGAGGAGGCAGCATGTTGTGTTAACAAGCCAGCAGAGGCAGGATGCTACTCAGTATGCTCTTCACATTCTCTATTTAACTAAAGGGATCAGGTTGACTCACATCGTTAGCGGAGTGGTGGCGGCTGCAGAAAAGGATTCAGCTCGGATCGGATCTTAAAAATAGGCACCATTTTTACACTCGCTGTGCTTGTGTGTGATCCTGCTCGACTTGCCATAACCAGATCAATCACCGCTTTCGATAAAGACACTTCCGAGGTGACCTTTTCTTTTTTTCAGTTCACATTAAATATCCCGAAAAGAAAAGTGAAGCTTTGAGCGGAGGCCTTTAGTCAAATACGGTCTTTCATGCACAGATACTGCGTGTAAATAAACTGCTAAAACCAAGCAGAGCGCTGTTAAGCATGCATAAGCCCTTTGAATTAGTCTTCCTGATCGGCCTTGGATGACAGCCGCTCATGTAGGCAGAATACGATATGAGAGCGTATCGCCACGACGCAGACCGCTCCCTCACGTCAGCTCATCCTCTCCATTCAAACCCCCCCTCGTCCAACTTTAGCACCGCTCGCTCGTTATTTAGCAGCAGGGGATAGCAGCCGGATCGGGCTCTCGAGCGGAGCGCGGCGAGGCCATCGAGCCTCCGTCTCCCGTGTTGTAAATTTCCTCTGCTCACCACCTGACAGCATGAAAATGGCTTCGGGATTCGTTGCTCGTCTCACATGCGATGGTGCAGCGTTGAAGAAAAATCCAGTAAAACCAGCCGGCGAAACTAAAGAGGAAAGTGGTGGATCGAACCAAATCAAATATCAACACCTCGCGCGTTCAGAAAGGGAAGGACGAGGCCCCCTCTTCAACTTCCTGCTTGTCTTGCACCCCGGGCCGTTTAAGAGGAGCGACATTCTGTGCGACGCGTCGGGAACGAGGCATAATTAAAGTGTATCTAGACAGGCGATCCATACAAACGGTAGCAGGCAATCTCGCAGCCAGCAGGTGTCCTAGCGGTCCGAACAATTGACCTGAAATTTATTGAGGTGCGACGCAGCGAGGAGCCGAGAAACGGAAAAGGTCTCCAGCGGAGACGTGGGCGTCGTCCCGTCGGTGTTTACTGTGTTCATTAGGAAAGAAGGGTCTTTCTTCACGGCCCATTGGCGATAGAGCAACAAGGGGCGGGCAAGATGTGTGTGTGTGTGTGTGTGTGTGCGTTTAAAGGGGGAAATGATTGGGCGGAGAGAACTTGTTTGTTCTCACACTGTGTCATCATCGGTGAACGTGTGGTCGTGAGGAAGAAGCCGAAACGAAAACTGGCAAGAGTGAGAACAAGGCGTCACGAACATGTAGCTAGTGGTGGATCGCCATATGTGAGGCCTCGGGATGAGGCGCGTTTCCAACAGGAGTTGGTGTTCGAATGCTCGTCAGTGTAGCAGATGCTGTTGATGCGGCCCGTGCGTTTGCAGAATTAATCATCTATTACATGACCTGTAAAGGAGCACCAAAAGAAACATGCCGGTTTACGTGAACAAGTTCTGGGTCGTTCTGGTTCAGGCCAGAAAAGTAGATGGTAGAGGTTTGTGTTAGATGAAATGTGACACCAAATGATGTTTGTGGGTACGTTACTTGGTGTTAGTTCAGCACATGGGGTTACATACAAATAGTCAATAGCGGCGGATAAAGTGAGGAAATGCTCTGTAACTCAACAACGGGTCAAAAAAACTCACGGGTTGCTTTCAGATGCACACAAAACAGGCCTGCGTCCATTAATCAAAGGCTGTCTTATTCAAAAAGGAGACATACAACAGTATTTTTTCACACTATGTTGGGACGGAGGTGCCACGTTGGTGCTGATGGAGGCCGAGGCTGACCGCGGTGAAGAAGCCGAAAGGTGTGGGTGAGTGACAGGCTGCTTCACTCTGAAGGACGTGAAGCTCCGTCCCTCCCGGCCGCGACGTGGCACAACCGCGTCCTCCGATCCCGCGCCGCCGCACACAAGCCGCACGCGGCGGCGGAAGCGGAAGGAAGATGACAGTGCAGAGGAAAGGAGTAAAGGACGATAAGGCTTGTCAAAGTCTCCCCCCACCCCACACCTCATAACCTCCCCAAAGCCTCGCTCCCCCCGTCCAGCGTGCCCTTCTCTCTCTCTCTCTCTCTCTCTCTCTCTCGTCTCCACTGCCGGGCAGATTGTCTGCGCGTGATAGTGCAGCGCCTGAAAAGCACGGCCATTTAAACGGCTCAGCTTCATCACCGCGACCGGGGGACGTTAATGGGATTCACCGAGACTCTGCTACTCCGGCGAGGGGGGGGGGGGGGGGATTGCCGGGCGTAATGCGCTGCGGTAAATCACGTCCACTGTGTACATACTCGCGCGGCGGATGACGACGGGGAAAGTCATTAGGACGGAGTGGTCAGCCGCGTCGAGGCCCCCGCGGGAAATGACACGGGGTCAAAGTGAGGGAGGAGAGAGCGCGCGGGGCATTCTTCTTTAATTGGCAGTTATAGCGGCTTATTTTCCCCGATATGCAACACAGCAACAGAGTATATCCCGACCCGTACTCCCCTCCGCGTGCCCTCACAAGTCACCACAGGTCCCCTCGCGAGCCCCCGCAGTGACTCCGCTGTCGTTCATCCGCGGTTTCCTGCTGCCTGACCCGCTCTCCTCCTCGTTGAGCGACGTCTGCTTCGGCGGGAAAGGCGCGCAACCCACAATGCTCAGTAGTTTTCTACGTAAATGCGCCTTTAGGTCAAAACTAACTCTGCATTCTACAGTTCGGCACAACAAAAAGGACTGCAGTGCTGCACACAGCGGCAGATTCTGCTGCAGCCGCGGCCTCCTCCCCTTCTCTCCCGCTCCCTCGCTGTTGATTACAAGTCAAAAAATGAAATAAAAAAAACGTGATCGAGCTTGATCATCGTCTCCCGCGAACTTCTACTACTACTCTTCTTCTTCGCCTCCTTTCCCCGCTCTCTCCCCCGCGCTCTCCACCTCCAAAGCCCTTTACTCCCCCTCCATTACACTAATAAGGCTAATCAGCCCCTCTGGCTGGCGCAGTCATGGGCCTGGAGAACATGTCAGCGAGGGGAGATCAATGGACTACATCAAAGGGCCGGAGCAGCACAAAAACACACCCCCCTTCGCCCCCCCCCCCCCCCCCCCGCACCCCCAGCACAGGGCCCGAGAGACAACGCTGCTGCTCCCCTACATTTTTCATGAGATTACCCCACTACTGTTCTGTTCTTGCCCGTGGTTCGGAGCACGGGGTGCTTTTAACGAGCCGGGGCGCCATCAACTACGCACGCGAAGCCAACGCAAGACAACGCCGCGCACAAGCGTAATAATGCACGCGTGCACCGGACGTGGGCACGCGGGGAGTTTCTGCGTACAGAAAGCGGAGCAAACGTCCCATGCAGGCGCGCTCGCGTAGTTGTTTCAACGGATGCATTAGAGGTTCATCCATAATGGATTAGTTGCTGATTAGGGGATAGTTTGCCGGTGCTGAAGTAGCGTTGAGGGCAGAGAGAGAGGAGAAGGGAGGGGAGCTGATGGCTTTGCCGGCGAGCTCGGCGGCCCACTTTCCGCTGGGTGTTCTACACAAACGTTGCTCTTCCTGAAGGCCAAAAAGGCACTTTGCGTTGCAAGGTGTTCCCTCCGGCTGGCCGAGGAGCGGAGATGAAAGCCCAGAAGAAGGAGGATGCAAACTGGGCTGGTTTTCCTTCAGTTCGGGACAATCCGACCCCAACGAAAGGAAGCATTGACATGAATAGCTGCGTGTTATGAATTCACAGTAATTCACCCACGTGGGCTTGAACGTGTGTCCTCTTCATTTATCTCTCACTGATCCACACGAGAGACCAAACCGATCAAACAGAAGCACTTTAACCATCGATGAAAAAAATGGCTGCCGCATTGATTTCAGTGGGAATATCCGTTCTACCGTTGTTCTATTTGAATGTGTCAAACCGAATGTGGTAAAAGAGCAGCATTGAATTAAAAATGAATTTACGATGAGAAACATGTTTGAACACATGGTTTGAAAAATACTGCATTTGCAGCTTAACAATATAAAGCGCCTAGAAGAAGGAAACCTAGAAATGATATGTATGCCACGGTTCATGTTTCATTGTTTATTTTTTTAACAATCCCCGAGCGTCGCTCCAGGAGCCAAGCTTTTATACCGCACGACAGAAGCCTTCTGACACATTCTCCTTTTTGTAATTATGAGATGCATTTTCATGGAAATCCTCACCCACAAAGTGAAACGGAAATAGTTGCAAAGTCTGTTTTGCATATTAATAAAATGTGAGCGTGGATTGCTTCAATACAGTCAGTGTCAACACACACCCGAGCTCTTGTAAAGGTGGAATTGCTTCTGGGTGAACTTGACAAAGTTACTGCATAAACATTCAGTTATCCAAGGATACGTACAGCTGCGCCTGAAGGCGTGTTCTAACAATACTACAAACTGTTTCAGCAGGGAAGATTGTACTGCACAGCACGTAGTTTAAGGAGTGGATATCACTATATAATATGTATGTATATATATATGTATACACATATATTTGGTCCACCAGCTGTCTACAGGTGTGACATAAGCACAGATGTCATATATTTATTTTCTTGTTGAGGTCCGTACTCTCAATCAAATTCCAGCCTTGTCCACGGTTTTTAATTTGTAATTAATCCAGATGCTGGTTACATATACATGCATCATGACTGGAAAGGATGCATACCTGTGCAGTGGCCGACAGCTGTCAAACACCTACCAGCCACAACATCTGCATTGAAAATTCAAATGAAAGCTATAAAACTGAGAGTGCAACTTCAAACGTGATAAGAGAAAAGAAATGTTCTATCCTTTTGTTTTAGAAGAGGTCAATATTGGGGGAAGCATATCAATCATATGATAGTGTTCTGCAATATTGATTATTTATTAGACCCATATCCATCACTAGAATAAAACTTTATTATGTGGCATCACTGTGTTGCCTTGTTCTGTCTTTTTGTGTCTGGTTTATCCATCGCTCCTGCAGACGGGCTCAGGCTGCAGTCTGCATCTGTCCTGATCATCATCAGAAGGCGAAGCCTACTCTGTGATGTGCCTGTACGTCTGTGGAGCCTGTCAAATCACAGCTCCACACCCCGTCCTCCCTCCACTACCTGCGTGCCTGAAAAAAAAAGAGCCAAAAGCCAAGAGCCAACCACCGGTCAGGAAAAACACAGGAGAACAAAGTACACGGAGCACATCTGCCTACCAGCGCCGCCTCAAAGTCGCACGGATGGAATCACACCTCGTTTTCTGTTACTTAAGTTGAATGTAAAATCTATTATTTTCTCACTCTGGATGCCTGACCTACTTATCCGCACACGCAAGACAACTGCCACTACAGCAACACAGCGAGGTGTGTGTGTGTGTGTCACCTGTTTTCCCCATCTGGGAGAACAAGTACGTGGATTCCGCCCCCATTTCTGTGTGCTGGGGGGGGGGCCGCTGCAAGCCCTCTCCTGGGATTAGTAAATATTGTACCCACACAACACACAGAAGCATATAAACGCACATACAACGGTGCAAAGCAGGTATTGTCATGGGCCCACGGTTCCCTTTCTCTCCTGAGCAGAATGGCTAATGATGAATTCATGACTCACAAAGAAAAGCAGAAGAGAAGAAGAGAAATTCTAAATCTTTCTTTGACCCAGGAAACCCGAATGGGCCCTGCCGCACCACCGTACGCATGTACAGTGTGCGATGTAGAACATCATTAGCTGAGCCGGAGCTCTTTCACTTAGGGTTGGTTTTTCCATCTAAAAAAACTATGCGGAATAATTAAATCTGCCTGTAAAATCCTTTCTTCGGTGATTAAAAAGAAAACGATTTCCACATTAAGGTTAATGAGCAAATCCTATGCAGGTGGCACTGACAGTTCTGCTTAATTAAATGCTTAAGCATGAGCAATATGTGGTATTTGACAAATGAATGGTGCGTCTGTTTGTGGCACTGCTGCTTCGCGCTCTTCTTTTTTTTTTTTGCGACTCCTGCACCTTCTCAGTTCCTCGCATCTCTGTCTCCTTTTCACCCCCCCCCCCCCTCTTCCCGTCTCTCAGAGCAGTGGTCCGCGACATTGTCCAACCAGTATCGGCCCCCCGTCTCCACAGGGGACTCTATTACCGTTGGGCTGAATATCTCGGAGAAACGGAGAAATGACAAGAACAAAATGTCTGGTTTCTATTTGCAGTCACGGCCGACTAAAAGTGCACCTCGCACATTCACCTCTCAACCAACGAGCAACGAACCCTCCAAACCCACTTGCATCGCGTCGGCAGCATCGCCGGCGGCAACAACGGCCGCGTGAAGTGATTAAGGTCAACTGACATCTGGCCGGCGGTCATTCCTGTCGCCTGAGCCCAGAACGCCCCCCCCCCCCCCCCACCCCCGAACACAGAGCTTCACAGCGGTGGAATAACGTGGACTCCCGGCTGCGTGGATGACAGTGGCGGACAGGAGGCGAGGTGCCCGGGCTGAAGCGAAACCAAAGAAGTGGCGCTCAAGTGTGGGTTTCCCCCGTGGAGACAGCAGACGGCCTCGGCGGAGGATGTCGGCTTGGTCCACTGACCACCCGCAGTTTCCTCTTTCCCTCATCCGAGGCCCAAAAGCCTGCTCATAGCTGCAGACACACACTGGACACTGACAATGGACGGAATACGTAACTTCATTTTCAAATCCAGATGAAAAAAAACGAGCCAGGGGGGGGGGGGGGGTGAGGGCATAAACAGTGGTTTCATGCAAAGTGACCTTTCAAAATAAAGTTCCATCAGGAAGTGGAGTATAAGAAGAATAGTTGGATTTAGTGTATTTATTCCTATTTATTTAAAAAGCTTATTGCTATGTTTAGCTTTACAATAATGTGTTGGCTAAGTCGAGAACAACGCTAAACCTGGAACGTTTTGACGATCTTCATCTCCGACATTTACTTATAAGAAACTCTCTGCGAGACCCACGTGACACCAGGAGACAGACTCCCGCTTGCTCCGAACCGAACGGCCTCTGGTTAGCTTTAGGAAAAGAGCGATGTTTACGTGAACTACACCTAGTAACAACTCCTGCGTTTGTTCGGGTCCGCCTGCTATCCACCTTGCGCCAGTGCCTGCGAGCGTTGCGTCTGAGGTCAGGGAGCAATGGCCGTGTGTGTGACGTACGGTTGGAGAGACAACGGGTTGCGTTGTAATGGAGACGGACGGCTCGCTGTCCCTGTGATGAAGGGTTAAGGTCAAAACCCGCACCAACACATCCTTCACCATCTGATTCATCACAGCTAAAGGGTCCTTTGGGTTTCGCACAGTTTCTCTCCGTAGCAGATGTCTCTAGCGAGACTAAACAGGATGGACGCTGGGGATTAATGTCCGCGTGTACATGAAAGTAACAGGATTTACTCCAGTCTGAGACAACCCGATGGATTGAATGCGTTCACTCGTCCGGATGAGCGATCTAATTTGGGACGTCCGCCATCATAACGGATGACGCCTCGGCCGTCCGCGTGAAGGCTGCATGTCACAACTGTGTGATATCACCTTTCCTTTTTTTTTGGTTTTGTGACAGCTTCCCCATTACGACGCAACCCGGCTCCCCACTGACAGCCTCGTCCCTCACGTCGTCCCTCATGTCAGGATCCGGGGGACTAATGGCTGCTCCTGTCACCTGCCCGCCGCCGTTCCCATCCAGCTCGGATCAAAATGCCACGGAGAGATTCACGATCGGCCATCATTTTCGGTTCGGACAAAGAAAACTAGTTCTCGTGGCGCATTTTCAGAGGCAGTCAAATGGCGCGAAGTAAATACGCGGATTTTCACCACAGTTTAGATGGTGTAGCATGTAAAAAGGTAGCATCTGCTCGGACGGTGAACCATTTCATCTGGAAGCACTGCAGCACATGTGAAAATTGGGCCAGTTACACACTGGAGACCGCATTCGACAGTAACACAAATGCACAGGAGATGAGCTCGGCAGTTGCCCACCCCCGGATCCCCCTTCATCCTCACAGACGGAGCGAGAGAATACACAGTCAACTTTAAGTAGGTCAGTGTTTTTTTTTTCTTCTGGAGAACACGACGAGTTGAACCTGCACAAGCCGCGTTAAGGGTTGGAGGGGGTGTGGGGGGGGGGGGGCCTATTGATCATCCCTCGGTGTCACTCTGAGTGTGATCCTCGGTGATTTACATGGGAAGCGGACTCTCGCGTTTCCATGCGACTCAGAAGGAATGCGATAGCGTTTTCAACATCACGGGGTTTTCGGAGTCCTCAGCGCACGAGAGCCCTGCGGCTTCCTCAGAGCACCCGGGGGGGGGGGGACCGAGTCCATGAAACGCTGGTGTATGAGCGAAGACTGATGCCGGCGATTAAAGCCGTATAGCTGACATTCGTTATCACGCAGCGGCGACCTCGCCCCGGCCGTCTCCACGCTGCAACGGATGGAACGGATGTAGAATGAGCACATTAAGGGCGGAAAGGTCACAGGCGTCTGCAGGGGCATCGCGTCCAGGGAAGGGCTGCAACAGAGCTTTGGTCTGAAAGGCTGATCACCTTATTGGATGGTAGTGGATCTGTTCAGTTCCTTGCACCTCCGGGGGGATTTTAGGACTTAAGTAAGTATTACAAAGTTCCAAAGGAAGGGTTGGAGAAAAGAAGGAAGATTCGACCATTTAACGGCTAAAAGAAGCGCACGGGGGTTTTGGTTGACACATTTTGTTTTGCTCTTTCAATGCACTGTGCAGTTTAAGAGGATGCAGCCAAAATGTTCTTAAATTAACCATTTAGTAGTAAATGTATTGTTTTTTTAATCATAAAACTATGAAAAATCTATGTGTATTTTACGACATGAGAATAAAAAATCATGTTTTTTTTTAACAAGCTCAAATGTGCCGATGGACCTTTTTCCACAGTCCTTACATTTTGAGTTCATGATAAAAGAAGTCGTATAATTAAATATTGCAATCCAAAAGGAAATTGTTTTCCCTGCGGCACAAAAGCAAAAGGTCCTTTGCCTGATTAGTTATGGAATTGTTCAGCTTGACATCTGGATTCATTTATGTTTCGGGCATCCATTAGTTCCCACCAATTTCCATGCATTATATAAATCTATTAGCAGACTTTTGACATTTTTTTCTATCCTGTAATCCATCTCAGCGGTGTAATTGTTGATGGTTGTGTTACATAAAACATTTGTATTTCATCTTATAGTTATAATTTTTTTTAAATTTCCATTCATACTTGAACTACCTGACACCACAATGGAAACCAATAGCTGTGAGGCGTGTCAAGGTGAAAAAAATAAATCTTCAAAACCACAGAGTCGCGGCCCACACAATGGTTCACAGTGTGTGATCTGTGCGTGGGCAAGTACAGGGAACACTTAGGACTCTTTCAAATGTCTTTCTTTCTAAACCGGGGTTTTCATTGTCCAACCAAGAGCCTGTAAAACAGCCATGTAATCCCTGCCTCATGACACCAAAGAACCGCTCACAACGGGTAGTCGGTGAGTGAGAGTGGGAGTGAGTGAACAAGCAAGTGCAAGCATCAGCATTCGGTAAAGAGGACGGATGAGAGGACGAGGCAGGAGGAAGTGAGGGAGACGGCTAACCGGGAGCGACAGCACATACGCCCGCCGCGCGGAGCTCAGCCTGTTGAAAAAAATATATATATATATATATACGTGTCTTTCAGAGGAAAGCTGCAGGATGCCAGCCTTGTTAGCCAGACAGGCAGAAAGAAGGCAGCGTCCCAGCAGCCACTGTTACACATCTGCATTCAGTCCCACTTACGGGTCCCAGCTCTGTGGCCGTCGTGTCTCTCGACTTTTCTTAGCGTTCGTAGCGAGACGCTTGGAAGAGCATTGTGGTCTTTCAACAGGCCGGCGGGCGGGAAGCCAAACGCGGCGTTCCGCACTCGCAGCGAATCGCAAAATCAACGTGCTCGTCCCGTGTACACGCGCACAAAGAAGTTCTGTCGCCGCTCCAATCGAGAGGAATTCAGATATCATAACCGCCTGCGATTTCAGGTAAAAGATAAAAACCTGTTTGGCTCACCACACAAAGCTTTACAAAGCTCGTTGCACTTTGAGGTATCGAGTCATTGCTCAACTTATTGTCTCATACAAAGGATTTAGTGTTGTGTTTTTTTAATTATTCCCTGTGCTTTTTGCAAAGATTTTAACTAGGATGAAAATTATCATTAGGGATTTCTGTACTGAAACATTGTGAAAACTCTCCCAGACTTATATATTAAAGGAATAAGTAATCCGGATAATAAGGTGCGATTTGTTGACTTTATTCCTTAAGTGTGCCGTTTTTATTTCAAGCATTTCATTGTCATTCCCGACTCAACAAATGACACCAGTTAGTCACTAATGAGTAGGCCGAGGGGGAAAAGAACGATTTTCCAAACAATAGTCGGTGCAGTATCTCTTCATTCCAGCCCACGAGCGGCCTGCGTGAGACTAAACACTGAGTCTAAACTAAACACCGGCCGTTAACGGCTCAGAGCTCTGAAACATGGCCCGCCGCATCCCAGCCAATTAGTTAGAGGGAAATCTCTGCTGGGGGAGGACATAAGTTAGCCAGACTCCTGCAGATGTGTTCGGGAGGAGGGGGGGGGAGGGAGAGAGGGGGGCTCTTAGGCACGACGAGCTGTTCTCGGTCTTATCACAGCTGCGCTGTCATCAGCACGTCTAATTAGTGTAAAAGAAAGCTGTTTGAGTCGCAGATGGGCTCAACGTTACCCGGTTGGTGCCTGTAACCGGTCGCACTAGAGTCCCTTTGGTGAGTGTGTGTGTGTGTGTGTGCGTAAAGACGTGGCGCTCGACTGACCCTGTGACAGGAACAAAGCGTCTTCTGGGCATGGACCCAACTTTGGCCTTACTGATGCATTCCTGGGGGTTCGTTCCAAAATCCCTCGTTTCTGCTCCCGTGCGGAGGGCACATTTGAACCTTGCATGAGCATGTAGCATCTTCAGCCGCTTATCCGGCTGAAGATGCTACATGGATGCTACGTGGATGGATGGATGGATGAGCATGTGGCAGCCGGGTCGGAATTCAGTCGAAGCCAGACGTCTCCAACAACAACAACAACAACAAGAACTTGAGGAGCTCGCAGCCTTCAAGGCTTCACAGCGACAACGCGGGCACGGCAGACGGGCCAGGAAGGCAGATGATGGATGTGCCGTTGTTTCAAGGCGTGTGACATGTGGCATGTGGCGTCCTCCCGTGACGCCGTCATTCTGCGCGAGCATCAGCGCCTTCCACGACACGTAAGCATCCTGAGCAGTCAGGATTCCGCCCCCGGAGGTGGCGGGGCTGCGTCTCGTTTGTTAAGCCCGGCACACCATTCTTCTTAAATCTCAAACAGGTAAACAACTGCTGCCTCGCTAGGGAGCGTCAAAGAGTGTGCAGGAAAAAAAAGCCGATATGAAGAGGAAAGGGAATGAGAGGGATTAGGAGGGAGGAGAGGATGTCACTGAAGGACACACAGAGTGAGTGACAAAACCTTATTGGATTTATTTGTCTTGCTCGGCTTCTCGGATGAATCTCATTTATCGTGGCTGACGTGCACATCAAAGAGGAGCCCAGCGCAGACAGATGTATTTTTGTCTATAATACACATGAAGCAGGTCCACTTGTGGAAAAGCCAAAAAGATTCGGAGCAAAGACGTTCAAAAAAGCAGACAAATCAATCCTTGTGACATTAAAAGACATGATGTGGATTAATGGTGTGAAGCCGGAGGAAACATGCTGGTACACAGACACCATTCCTTTTGGCACCCTGACTTTGGCTGTCATTGTTTGTGCAACTTCCTGTCAATCAAATGGGCACCACATCTGTTAGTTGCATTGCGTGCATTATTTCCCAGATATTGACACCAACGAGTGTTCTCCGTGGAAGATCTACTGAGGTCGAGTTTCCAGTCTTAAAAGTTCAATGGCCTGCAGGCTGAAAGGAGCAGCAACGACTAAATAGCATCTCTGTATTAATCCATTTTTTATTTATTTATTTTGTATTTTGGTCTTTTATCACACTTTTTTTCTTCCATGCATCGGTCCAAAATTGTTTGTATTTGTTGTTTTCACCGGCCACAGTTGTTCCATCTTATTTTAATAAATAAAATTTGATTTATTGATTACTTAATGCTCGATCCAAGACAAATTAGCTGCATTTCTGGAAAGAAGAAATCATGAAGAATGCAACATTTAGGCAGTCTTAGGGAGAGATGATCCCCAAACAGCTGGCAGCAGAATTAGAATTCCGTTTTTCCGTCCTGCTCTGTAGCAGAGGAAGCAGATTGTCCTTGAGGACTCAACATAAATCAGCAATCGGCAGCAGGAGAAGGCAGTCAGCCCAGCGGCCTGCCAGGGAAAGCATAAACTTAATTAAGTCCATCTTACGAGGTGTGCGCGCAGTGTGAGGCCTGTGATGAAAGCCTAATGTTGTCCACAAATTGGTCCAACAAGAAGCCAGAACAGGTGCCGGATCTGGAGGCATATAAAGAGAGATAGGACCCAAACCGGCGGTACACAAGAGAACTACGCGGCCTTCAGCTAACGTAAACACGTTTGGTTTGCACTTTCTGGGCTACTGTGGAAACGTGCCGATGCAACACTCTGAAGATCATATCATCATGATACAACTCCACTGAGAGTCGACAAATGATAATACCGAAACCTCCTCGAGCCCTCACCATGATTTATCTACAGCGATGTGACACAAGACATCCATTACTGAAATTGGCAGTTTAAGATTAAAGACAACAAGCCGTTGTGATGTTTGTCGTGCGCGGATTCATTTATTCTATGCATGCACTCAGTTGTGGCTCTTTTAGCATTTTTACTGAGCAAAAGCAAGATTCAGGCCAATTTCTTTTGGCGAGTCAAGATGCGACACTTTGTAGCAGAGTCGGCAAGTGTTGGTGAGATCCTTCATGTTGATCCACTCAAAGGATCCATACCCTGCTCATCTCTCGGGGGAACCAGGAAGAGCATCATCGATCACCATCGATCACCATCGATCCGCCTGCTGTAACACCTGCTCGGCGCTCACTCAAGCCACCGGCCCACAAAGGGAGCGACACTCGCGCCAGCAGAAGCAAAACAGGCATCAACAAGTCGAAAGCCCGACCCAAGAATGCAGCCGAGCAACAATTGGTCGAGAGAAAAAACGCTTACGGCTTGTGCCCCCCGAGGACAGGCACTCAGACTGCGACACGGAATAAATGTGCGCTTTGGCCACAAACAAGCAGAAATCACCATTCGACGTGCCGGTTAAAAGTTTGAGTTTTGGGGATCATTTTTCCCTCGGCATGACAGAACTATGCTCGGATACAGTGTTTGGAAAAATAAAAGAGAACTCGACTGTGGAAACATTACGATCAACGGGATCAAGATCAAATCATCACAAGAACTACTAAGGAATCCTTCAAGACCAGCGAGACGCACATCCGACTCCAGGCTCCCCGGGGTGCATGCAAGCATCCGCGCTATCTGTCTAATAACTTTCTGAAACTGGGGCTTTATGTTTGTAACTGAAATTGGCAATTAGTCCTCAAGTCAGCGTGCTGCGGATTTGACTCCGGTAAAGTTCATTCTGTCATCATTCAGTGCTTTATAACCCCTTTCATTCATTCGCTTTGTGCGTGCAGCAGAATAAAACTGCTTCTCCCCGAGCTTGGTCATTTAATCACTAAAACGGAAAACACCATAATTAAGAGAATTCCTTCTAACAATAAGAGAAAAACAATAACTACCAGCCTCTCTCGTCTCGCCGACAGGAAGGTCCGTGTTTGTATCGGCATATGAGCTCTCAGAAGGAATTACCTTGCAGGAAGGATCATTTCACATATAAGTTGTGCATTATAGTAATTCATAGTAATGCCTCCTCCAATAGCGTGGTTAAAGCACATCGCTAAGCAGGAACCACAAAAGTCTGCTGAGACATCATCATCCCTGCAACCAGAAGAGTTACTTTTGAGGATTTATTCGCTCCAGGGGACTAATCCGGGCCAAGAAACACTGTATAATCATTTCAGTGGAACTTTTCACATCTCGGCACATCTGCTCAGTGAAGAATGGCATCATTTGCAATAACTGTGTGTGTGTGTGTGTGTGTGTGTTTGCCTTAAGACAATTGCCTTTGTTCCAATTGTTGGGGTTTGCAGAGAAGATTCTCAGGAAGCTGAGAGAGCTGCTGCTGCTGACTCCTGTCACTGAGCACAGTGGGGAGGCGGAGATGTTCCACAAACACCTGAGATTCATAACATGGAAGCACTGAAATATTCTTCTTTCAGGTGGCTCGAGTGTTAAAAACATCAGAAACGCAGCGCCAGGTGACACATCTTCAGCGTTAAGATGAAGGTGAGTACAGAGCATCACGCAGTCTGGTCCAAACGCAGTGGGCGGTAACGGGTAGAGAGCGAGGACTAAACTTTGTCCCTAATGAACACATTTCCCCCCGGCTCCGCGGGTCGCCGAAGCACCTCCTTGTTCCCGTCAGGTACAGAAGTGAAGGAAAAAAGGGATGGCTTTTAATCTGTGCCGCACTTCCTGCAAATTATGTGTAAATATATTTCAAATGTGGACAGTAGATGCACAGATATAATGTGTATCCCTCTGCAGATTTGTTCATATTAGCTCATTTTGCACCTGTAACAAAGTTCTTTTCTGCTCCTGTATCTTATAAGGGACAAACTTGCATAATGCATCGTCCATTTAATTCACTCTTCTTTATGTAACAGTTTCATATGTAGTCTTGTAATCAGCAAGCAGAGCACGCACGCACGCACGCATGCATGCACACACACACACACACACACACACACGATTATGCAATTAGTTAAGAAATGTGTAAAGATGCCTCAACTAGTTTCCTCTAACTCATACATGCACTTTTAAACTCTGTTGGCAGCTTAAATTCCGCTCATGTATGTGCGGTAAGGCTGCGGTTACCATGGCAACAACACACTTCTTCGGATGTGAAACGGAGGGAGGAGGCCCGTCCTAGTGTGTGATAGTTACCTCCATATGGGGAAGAAGCACAGCTAATAAATAAAAAACGGCTGGTACGTTAAAGCTGCCACATTAATCAAGGTGTGACTGGAATGTTCACTTTAATGACGGTAAAAGAAAATGTGCATAACTCATCAAATATAAATGTCATGCATTGTACAATCCAGCTTTAGAATTGTTCTTCTTAAGTAACACCTTGTATGTTTTTTTCTTATATATAAAGAGTAATTCTTGTTTAAACAGAAGTGTGTGGAAGTCATCTGCAAGTCTTATTTCTTATTCAAATTTTTGGCCACTGATAAATAGGCACTAGTATTGCTATAGTAGCAAACGTGTGTGTATCCTTGTGTATTATTACAAAGATTGTAACCTTGTAAATGGCATAGTTGGCATTTCAGCGCTGCGTGGTCTCTCTGCCAGTTACCATTAGCAACACGCAGTCTTGAACTTTGTTTCATGAAGCAAAAAAGTGTTTTGTTACTCTTTTCCCACCCAGACTGCACCGACCCACTTCTATGACCAGTTAGGACATGATGATACATGATGTATTTCACAACTTGGCAATGATGCATAAATCATCAATTCTGGAGTTGGACAGGCTTCATCCGAAAGGTTTGTGGATATTTTTTCACAAGAATCAGTGTACTTTAATGTATTAGGGCGGCAACAATTTTGCAAATATTGAAAAATGACCAGATGGAGCAAGGAGGTACCGGCAGAGCAGCAGAACCTGACTCTAAACTCAACTATCGTTTGCTATCAGATCGATAAGAGTCATAAAAGGTACAATTGGCTTTCGACAGGCTCTCCGAGCGAGAGAGGAGGAACGCAGGAAATCCAGCTTGCAGTCTGATGCCATCTCAGCTGAAACGGAGCAGAGCGTTCCCTCCTCGTTGTCGGACGGGTGGAAGTCTAAGGCGGTAGATAGCAAAGATCTGCGGCTCTTCTGAGCCAGAGCAACACGAGCAGCAGGTTGTTAACACCTCCCCCCTGTAAGAGGCGAATCAATTTAAATTGAGATGGAGAAAGACAACTGGAGTGACGCCTAATTGTTCGGGCAGGTGATGATAAACAGACATTTAAAGTATGACGAGCTGGGGGTGTAGAGGTGTTCTCCTCTGCGGTGTCAGAAGGCTCTTATCGCGACTGATTAGATTGGAAGCCAAAGGGAGCACACACTGGAAAACGCTGTTGACAAGTGCCTTAATAGCTTCAACCAAGTACTTAGTCAGACCTGCTGGCAGAGAGAATGATTAGTGATGATGTGCGGCTCGCCTTCTTCTGACAACGCCATCACTTTCAGCTGCAACGGCGGGAGATGCAGGGAAACGGGAGATCGCGCCGTACCTGCCAAAGGATTGTTGGGACACTACAGCAGCAGAGACACGCTCTGTCTCGGCGGCGCTTGCGCTGAGACGCAAGCGCCGCTTGCGTGGACATCGTGTAACGTCTCCAGTGACACGCATGAGAGACGAGGGATGCCGACTTTGTCATTCCGGGCGACAGCGTCAGCGCAAGCTGTGGTCTTTTTCCAAAAAAGACCTTCACGAGGAACTTCCAACGTGACGTGTACCGGCTAAAACGCTGCCCAGTAAATGAGCCCTTTGGCAGGTTCTTTCTCAAGCAGAACTAAGGTGGGGAGACTTGAGGCGAGCCTAGAATGCGTGGCCCTTTTGGTAATATCATTTCTCAGACGCGCCGGTTCTTAAACCTGGAGTTTCGGAGTAACGTCACTGTGGCAACGGCAGACATCGGCTTGCTGCGGCTCTGTTAACCAGAAGAAGATGCTTTGCCTCAAATAGAATGACATTTTTTTTTTCTAGTTCTTACATTCGCTTGAATGCATAAACACACACACACACACAGCTGTCCGCCGGAATATTCCCGGCTGACAGTTTCGCTTTGCCTCGAGGTCTCCATCGGAGGATTATTTTTGCCTCTGACCAGCTCATCGTGGACCCGGGGACTTCCTTCCCCCCACAGCCCGCCGGTCGCAGCTCGCCTCCGCCTAATGAGATTATGGCCGTCTCCTGGAACATCGACCGGAGAGGAGATGGGACCAATTAGGCCGCTGTCGGCTCCGAAGAGAGACGATCACCACTGCTGTGATGCGTCGGCCTCCGACTAGCGGAGCCGAGAGGAGGAGAGCGTTTGTTGATGATGTGACTGGGGAGAGCGGTTTGCAAACTGTTCCTCTCCGTACCAAAACCTTTTGTGGCCTGAATGCTGATCTTTCCCCATTGAATCTATGTGATCCCAAGCAGAAACACACAGTGAAGTCGAAGAAGAAAACACCAGCTTAACGGTTTAATACGGTTCTTCAGTGTGTTTGTGAGTGAAAATAATGTCTCCTGTGTGTAACGTACGCGCATGTTTCTCCCCCACAGAGCTGCTTCCACCTCGCTGTAATTGAACGGGGCTTTTAACAGCCAACCGTCACTTTCACACATTTGCTTCTGTTTTTGGAGTTTTCAAATGTTTTTGAAGAAAAAAACTGTGACGCTTGTGAAGGTTCAAGGCTTCTCGAATAAGCAAAAAGGCACAAAGAGAAGCCTGCAAATAGACGCGTGAAACAGAGAGAGTGCAAAAGTCATCAGGATGTGTGGAAAAGCGACTCAGGAGAATAAAAGTTCCTTCATATTGCAGAGAATTGCTGTAGACACTTAATTCAACTACACGGCTCCATCAGAACTCAACTCCGCTGTAAAGAGAAGTCCAGAAGAAGGGGACTGTTAGGTCGACCTCTCCTACCCACAGATGATGTTCTCATACACTTCTAGAAGGCAACTACTGCTTTTTGTGGCCGTTGTGTCGGACTAGACTACATCCCAGGGATCAATATCCTCAGTGCCTTTACATGTGGTTTGGGCTAAAGACCCAAAGACAATTTGTGGACCGTACGCCTCGGTCTCCTCAAATAGCCAGCCATTGATTCCCTCTACGTGTTGGTAGCATTTGGAGAATCAATCACAGAGCGAGCGAGCTGCAGCACAGTTTGTGGAGGGTTATTTATTCTCCTAATGGATCGATTGATGGATCAGCCTTTGCGGTTGCCGCGGGACACCTGCGGCCCCCTCCGCACCCCCGGACTCAAGCGGAGAATCAAAGTCAAACCTGCGCCTCCAGAAAGAGACACGCTGCATGGCAGCTAAATCTCAGAGACACAGCGGGAGGAGAATTATCGTGTGCTGGCCCGTGTCTCGAAGAGAAAATGCATTTTCTCCACTAAACGCAGTACGTGGGGGCGGCGCGGCTCGTCCTCTGAACTCTTCTCGCTTTGTGCGCTCATTGAAGTAAGCTGGGACGCATCTCCAGCCGGCGCTCTGCGTCCAGTCTGTCCACCCGGTTGCGGCCTGGTCCTCGCCGGCGCCGGCGTAACCGGGCTTATCTCCTGCTCCTGCTCTCCTTTGGCCACAGACGGCACGACAGCAGCCCAGCTGCTCTATTCTGAGCCGCACGCATGGCCGGTCCGTCGGGAAGAGACAGATAGGCTGAAACAACGCCGCCGCCGCCGAGGAGAGAGCTGCTGGAAGCACGGATAAAAGAAAAAAAGGGATTTCATCCCTGTTTGTGTCAGACGGTGAGAAACGACCGTATCACGGGAACCTTGAACCTCTTGAGACAACTCGACCCACCATCGCCTCTGCTTTGAATGAAATGAATGAATGAAATCAAAGGTCAGCTGCAGGGACTTGATTCACCAACAGTTTACGCTGTTGTCGACGCATTCAGCTGCTCCGGAAGACCCAAAAAAACGACGTCTGGTGATGTAATAGCTGCTGAAGATGCTCTCCGTTTGGGTTGCTCTCTCGTCCAGAGAGAGAGAGAGTCTCCGGGCCGTTTGTTTGAAGGCTCTCATGGAATCAGTCTCGTGTCTAAATAGTTCTGCGAGTGTCGTCTCCGTCCAGAGGGCATATTGGTATCCATGGCAACCGCAGCAGGGACATGAATACTGTGCTACTTTAGCTCAATTTAAAGACACCGTAAAAATAGACGATGCCCTGAAAACAAAAAGGGCAATTGCACTTTTCTGTGGCCCGCTTGCTCTGACGACATGTGTTTTGGTATCATGAGCAGATTAAGGAGTGTTTCTTCCAGCCGTGAGTAAATTGTGATGTTTGTTTTTTGCTCTCTGCTGAATGTAAGCGAGCTGTTGTTCTCAAATACTAGAGACACACGCAGCAATTTAGCACAAAAAGCCGGTCACTGTAAGCAAGCCGAGCAAATCTCCTCTTATGGTATTAAGACGTTAACTTAGTAGCCAGCTCCGGGATGTTATAACGGGATAAGCAGATTACAGCGGCAAATATCCTCATGTGCATTAAGTGCAATAAGTGCGCACCGTACGAGGTACGTACAATTTGCACCACGCGGTTTTCGGACCAATCACAGCAGCACATCTGTAGAGCTCTCAACTGTGTGATGATGACATCATCTGCTCACTCATTTCTTTAGGGTACTTAGCAGAGAGAGAAAGAGATTTCTTGATTACCTTGCCTAACTAATTATGCAAAAGGCTTTTGCCCTGAAATATTTAGCACAGGAACAGATCTTGCATGTCAGAGTTTGACATGCAACTCAACGCGGACCGGAAGCCTCGACCGTTTGCTCTTGTATCACAGGGAACTGGATTGGGAAAGTCATTCCCTTTCTATATACTTTGAAAACTAAATAGCCGGGGGACGTCAAAATCCTCCCCCGAGCTGAAAGAGACAAGGGGACGGAAGTGGAGTGCCGAAGTGACAGGTGTTTAAATTTGACTAGCGAGGCCCTTAAAGTTGGAGCCCTCGGGACACGAACAGGCCTCTTCGACTACATCAGGGGAAGTGCTGACACGGCGATAATAAGAGAGAGGGGTGACCTCAGAGATGTGGATCCCAAAAAAGAAAGAAGGAAAAAAGAGGAGTGGAGTCGTACTGGTGGAAGTGAGACGAGGAAAGAACAGCTGGTGATTCGGTTTCACGGCTCCGCCCATCGATTCAGAGCGGTGGGACTTTTTCACGAGACGTTCTAATACCTGTAAATAATCATACTTAACATGCAGTAGGTCTTGGAAAGATTGTGATAATATATCACTATCTTGAAACTCCTTTTAGATACTGAATCTTGTGAAATTTCATCTTTTTTTTTTTTTCAATTTTTTGAACCTATTAAAGTGTCACAGCTGTAAACATACATTGATGTTTGTGATTGGTTCTGGCTTCCTTGTAGCTCCTGGTGCGCTAGCGTTAGCAACGAGGCTCAGAAAAAGGTTTCAAACTAAATCAATACTCAACTGCTGGTGGAGTGAACTTGGACATTGTTCCTGTGGTTCTTGTTCAATATCCCTGCAATATTTGACTAAAAGAAAGAAATCCACATGATACGACTACCTCAGACTGTTGAAGCGTCCTTTCAGCTTTCCTTGAACTGTTAAAAGAATTTTCAGGCTGTGGATTTTTCTCTTCACCGCGGGACTAAACTGCCCATCTACTTTGGTCACTTGTCACTATGGCAACAGTGACAAATCAATGAAATTAAAATAAAATAGATTACATATCTAGCACTAAATACCAGCACAGAGGAAGTTGATTGACAGCGAAGTACACACACACACACACACACACACACACACACACACACGCTCGTATAGCTTCAGGGCTCCCACGGAGCCAGTGCAACAGTTTCTGATCTTCCATCAACATTGACTAATGAGCCCGTGATGAGAGATTTACCAGATCTCAGCTTGTCTTTTCGCTGCTGAGACATCAGGGATGAACCCCCACCCTCCCCACACCCGGCTGGTGCTTTTAACATCCATGAACACGTCGATGAGTTCGACAAGGCGTGAAAGAGGTAAAGACGTGTCATCATATGGAAAATAAAGAACGGTATCAATTCATGGATTAGGATATCTTTCACACTGCAGCAGGTTCGCATTTCCTGTATCTGACTTTGGAGCATAGATGGTGACACCGCCATTGTTATTTTACTTTTTAATGAGTGCCCTGCTGCCTGTTTAATCTTCCTTTTAATCTGCCCCACAGCATTTATGGAGTGGCATTTAAGATGTTTAATTTGTGACGAAGCTCAGCTGGGTGTCTCCTCTAAGGGCCCAGTTAGCGACACACATACACACACACACACCTACACACTCTTCCATCCATTCTTCCATAATCATCCCTCTTCATGGTCCGTGTGGGAATCAGCTTGATTGATTGGAATTACTTGACTTTTTATTTAAGCATAGCTCAGCTGATTCGCAAACACAATAGTCACATCAGCATTGATGAAGGGGAGAATAAAAAACATCACAATCACCGAGTAAAAAACGGCTTATGTCCTCCAGGGCTGTTCTAAAGAGGCGTGTGAGGGAGATGGAGGGTGGAGGAATGGGTGTTTAATGGTATGAATGGTGCAATAACGGCATGCATGAGTGAAACTGTTTGCTGCATCACTTTGGAACTGAAAATATGGCTGCAACTAACTCAAACCCATTATTATCCTCATACTTAACATTTTTCTACTTTTTTTGTTGTATGGAAGTAAAAAAAAAAATACGAAAAATACACATATTAATATAACTGTTTAGTCCAACTTTCAAAATGTCAAAAACATAATCAATAAAAACAATAAGTGCTGCAAAATGTCACATTTAAGGAGCCGAGACCCCCCCTAATGTTTGGCCTATTTGTTGATTAATGACTTGAACAATTAAATTGATTAACACCCATTTTGGGGAATTGTTTTTAACTTCTCTATTAATCCGCTCATCATATCAGCACCAAGCAAACACAACAGGCCTCCAGATATCCAGCAATCATATCTCGCATACAGACTTCCCTCCTCAGCGACTAAACTTTCAGGAACCCTTTAGAATGAAGTGGGTTTAACCACATGGTGGCCTGTCCTTAATTGCCTAATTTAAAAAGAAGCCACATTAGAAAACAACAAGATCCATAGAAAGCAGGTGACACGCTAGTCTGAGATGCAGGAGCCGCTAAGAGTCTCAAACTGAATCCAGATGAGACACGTTAGTGATCTTTTGCCATGGTCACGCCCTCCTCCTTTAGCAGAACAGGTGAGCTCAGAGGGGAGAAAAGGGGGGAGGGGTTTGGCAGCTGGGCTCCTAGTAGTCTTTTCAGGCATTCATTATTCAGCCCGACTGAAAATACATCAGATGCTGCCTCCCTTCCAGCACCCGGCGCATCTGAATTTCAAGGCATCCGGCTCTCAGCCGCTCGCTCGGATCTGAGGCGGCGCTTGATCTGCTGTACATCAAGGCAACGCGTGTGCGCACAGACGCACCAGCGCGAGGTGTCACAGGTTTCCAAACAGGCGCGTACGTTCGATCGAAACAACAAAAGGGGGAACACTCACACGGGGACATTTTTATTTATTTATTTTGACATTAAATCGCGAGCGCGGATTAAGAAAAGACGCCAAACACTCCCTTCGTTTACCAAGTCGGATTCTTCCAAAGGCTCAGTTTAATCCCCAGGCCTGCTAATTTACACCAAAGAGCCCGGCCACGTGGAAGTAATTGGTACACAAAGCAAACACGGCTCATGGAGATGAGCTAAGCGAACCAGATGTGCCTCGCGGGAAGCGTCCCATAAACACCACGTGTCCCTGACGAGTTTTCACGTGCGGCCTCCTGTCGGAAGGCGCTCTGCGTCTCTGGGCTTGTAATGCGAGACGCACTCCATGAAATCAAACATCGAACAGGTCACAGATTGGACGGCGCTCGGTGTTAATTGCATCGGGGAGAGAATGTCAACTTAATTATTTCAGGCGGAGCTGGAAATGATTCCCTGCAAATCTATTAAGACACGTACGCTATGCAAGTCATGCGCCGAGTCTCACGAGTCAACGAGCGGAGGGTCCTCCAGGACGGAGGCGCGGCTCCAACGGGGCCAGCTGTGATTTAGGCGGAGAGATTAAAATGGTGAAGCGTTGAGTCGGAGTTGAATTGAAGCCGAGTTGATCACTCACATATCTGTCATAAGAAACACACCTCTGGCGTGTTCATTTTAGCCGTGGAGAAAATAGTTGGGAGGCAAAATGATAACGTTATTAATTGCAAATGACTGAAGAATTGCTTTTCGCTTGAAACGCTTGAACCCGTCACAGCACCTCGCTGGGGAGGCCCACGCACGGCCCGTCACTATGCAAAACGGCTATTCGCATCTTCCCGTGCGGTGAGAGCAGCGAGCGGTGAGTGTGTGTGTGTGTGTGTGTCTGTGATGTTCCGCACACACACACACAAATATGCATCTATGACCAAAGTCAACGTTGTTCGGCGCAACGCGCTGCACAACAATCTGCGGCCGTGCCCCAGTTCCGTGCAGCAGCTGACGGGAAGGCGGCTTTTGAGGGAGGCATGTTGGCGAGAGAGAGAGAGAGAGAGGGAGAGAGAGGGCCGGTGGCTCGACGAGCGCTGATTGAAATCTACAGCAGCCCGACAGAGGAGATGGAGATGAGATTGTTCATCAGGAAACACCCGATAGCTGAAAAACTTTGTGAGGAACGGCTTTGCTGTTAAAGTCGGGGGGGGGGGCGACACCGATCCGACCTTTTCAGGCCCGATAATTGGGCTTTGGGTGTTGGCTGATGAATGCATCAGCCTGTCACTTAAACACAGGGAAGGACTTTTCTTGATTTTGTAAAACAAACTGTATTTAAATGAGCATTTACATGAATGTGAATATTTAATATATATACTCAATCTGACTGCATTTGAGGAAGCTTTAGAATAACTGAAAATCTGAAGGATAATTTATGATTTTAGATTTTTGTTTAAATAATTATATATTAGGGTAATTTAGCATCTGGCATCTGACAGATCGAGTCCGTGTTGGTGTTTGACATTTATGACCGCAACCCTTCAAAAAGCCTCTTTGATTTTGGAGCTAGTTCCAAATTGGTAAAATTCCCGGATTCATCAAACTCTTAAAATCTCTTTTGCTTTCTTCTGTTCTCGAGTTCAGTGAATGTCAGTCTGAGATTTTAAAGAGCTTTTGATGCAATAACTTGTCATTTAAAATGTTGAACAGCTTGGTCTCAAAAACCTTTTGGATTCGATTTTAAATCATTTAGGTCTGATAAGACGCGCTCACATCTCACCAGACCGTGTGTAAATTGTGTATGAACCTGCTCCGGCGAAATGCACGTTCCCTCATTTCCCTCGTAATGGCAAACCTTCAATGCGGCAACAAAGTGGTCGCCACATTTATTTTCAAATGAAACGTCTCAGCGGAGCTGGACTTGATCACTTACTGTACCAGTACGGCAGCACCCGTACACAAACACGTAGGCCGCGCGCACACATTCTTGGGAGTGACACGCCTTGGGTCCGGAAATACAGGCTCCCGGGAGGAGCAGGTATCCAGAGGTGGCTCACGGCCTCCCCCTGAATCACCAGCACACCCGGCTAGCCGCTCCCCACACACGGGACACGCGCCTGTCTCCGCCCTCCGTCGGCTCACGGCACGCGGGCATGCCCGTTGACCCGCGTCCGCAAACATACTAACACACACACACAACTCGTGCTTCCATCTACGCAAGCACAATGTAAGAACGCTTAAAGAGCTGCGGGTGAAAAAAAAAAAGAGAGAGATAAAAGTCCTTTTTATTCCCTTCACTCGATGCTTGAGTGAACTACTCTTGGGCTGCAGGGCAAGTGGTGTCGGCAGAGAACATACCTTAGCACAGCTCCCCGTGGCCATTCAAGAGTGTGTGTGTGTGTGTGTGTGTGTGTGTGTCTGCATCCGCTGCATGAAGGGCAGGAGAGAAGAACAGAGCCGAATGAGGATGATGAAGACGAAGAGGTGAAATGGGGAGAGAGGGCCACTCGGAGCGGGAAAGGCTTCAGCGCCTGTCACGTCGTATCACCGAGCATCCGCTGACAGATGAATGCAGGGGCGTCCAATAATAGAAATACTCCGGCCTAAACGCTCGGATGGAGGGGAGGAGCTCCTGCGTGCGAGCTGATGGCGTGGGGGCTGGCGGCGGCGGCTGGGGGGGGTGGGGGGGAGGTCGGCCGAGGGGTCACGCAGTTTTGGAAAAAACGAGTGAAACCCTACGCGAAGCCGGACTCGGTGAGAACGCTCGTCTTTTCCTCTGCGTTTCGCGGCGCAATACTGTTGCCATGGAAACCTGAGCCTGGAGTAATCATCCAAGATGGCTAATTTTACACCTCTCACCCGGCTTCCTTGTGACGCGCTCAAATCGTTTCCGAGTGGGTTGCTGGTGCGACTGCCAGCGGTCATGAACAAAGAGATTCTAAAATAAGGAGGTATGATGTGAGAGCAGTTGACGGGGGCCACGTGACCAAAATCGCATTGACCTGGTAGCTGCTGTCTATTACAGCGGCTGATTGGACATCCAGATGTTCGTTCGGGGTAAAGGGCCCGGGGGGGGGGGGGAGACGGGGTCCGAGTCCCTTGAGGCGACGGCCTTTCCCTTAAATAACAGTTATGCAAGACAATTCTTGATTTACAGTGGAGAGTTAGAGCCCCTTTGGGAGTTAAATAACCCAATTACTTTCTTTTGTTTGCGCTCAAAAGCCAAACCCAAGTCTTTTGAAAACCAGTCAAGCATAAACTAATCACCGCTGGGAGTAAACTCTTTCATTCTGAAGCTAAACAGGCAATAAAATAGGTTTCCCGAAAGAAAAAAAAAGAAATCGAGGCGAGAGATACGCAATGCAGACACAGAATCTCAATTCATATTTGATCAGTGCATCCTCTGACAGTTTGTCAGAATCTTGATGTTGAGACATCCCATCTCTGATTTGTGGGATTCTGGTGGAACCAACCGCAGGAAATAGTGTTCGTTTGAGCAAAATAAGAAAAAATTATATCCTAACTAGTTCCTAACTGTGGCTTTTATTGTTGCCTTTATAGCAAGACTGCAGCTTTTAAAGCTTCTAAATCTTCTTTTGAAATATTCAATTCCTGAGAAGAAAAACATCTTCGATAAATCAATTCAAAGCACTCAGCGGTTATTTTTCCTGCTTGGGCCTCACAACGTCTGGTACGACGAGTGGCTCATGGGTCACGTTGAAGTACGTCCCACTAAATTTAGACCTTACTTACGTCGCGTCTTTCCGTGAGCTTCCCCATACCGATTCACATACGGTCCTGTGGTGCGCTCCTCCTGTGGGGAGGATGTTACACATCTGTCACCTCCAGCGTGAACAAAGCGCTCGAGCTGCCGCGCTGCCGTTTCCACCAACGACGACGGCGCTTTACGGCTAACCTGAAAACGTCAAAACAAAAAAACGAGTTCTGCGCCTGATGTGGCTCCTCCAACGTGCAGATCCTTGAGCTGGTTTGTGCTTCGTCGTCTCACGCCGCAGTTTCCTGTAGCGTTTCATATGAGCTGTCAGTGAACGGCACAGCTGTAAGTTATGCATGAGTGGGACATGTGTGACAGAAGTGATGTCATGCAGGGGAGGAGTGCAGGTAGCGGTAACCCGGCTGCTGGGATCCTTCCCAGGTCCGCGTGAAGCTTATTATAATAGGCGTCAAAGTGAAAGGAGTGATAAGAGGGCAGTAGCCGTCGCCGGGATGTGAAATCCGGGCTTTCGCGCAGCTGCAGTGGCCTTTTATACCTATACTGGAAGAAAGTGTGACATCCACCACCGCATAGCTACTGGAATACCCCCCCCCCACCCTCAAATATCTCAGGATGATGGAGATGTTGTGCAGACTCGTCGGAGCTGCGATGCTGCAGGAGGGACGCGATCGCTCGTCCACGTTCTGGACGACGACATGCATGCGTGTGCCTCTCGCAACATGTTTGTCAAGGCCTCCATCCAAGGGATGGATGAGCGAGCTCAGCGGTACAAAAAAGGGAGGCGACTACGGGACATGTGACTTGTGACTCCATGTCAAATTACATTACATTACATTACAGGTCAAATGTATACGTGCAATGTAAGGATGACGAGAAGACTAAACTAAACTTCTTTATCTTTATGTGATAGTGGAGAATATCCTTCAGTGCCGTATCCCTCTGCAGCCTCAATGATACATGTTTCAAACTGTGGAATAGTCTGCAACTTTTAAAACTACTCCTCCAACGTACACAGCAGAACATTAAGCATTTCTCTGGTAATAAAAAAGAAACAAACACCCTTCACAGAGTACGTTTGTTGTTATTTAAAGCAGACCTCTGTAGAAGAATATAGAGTTGATACTTTGAGGCAAATCACTGAGCTGCTTTTCACCGTTAATACAATCCAACATTCACAAATAGAAAAACACATCTGCAGTGTTTCCATCTCCGGACACGTTCAACACAAACTGCATTTGATAATTTGAGTTTGCGATTTTTTTATAATTAATTTTGTCTTCAGGCACACAGACAACAGCAATGTCATTTTAAGCACATTTGTGAGAACAACACGCAGAATATGGACAGCGGGACTCTTCAAGCTACACTGCCGCTGTGTTTGTGTGTGCGTGTGTGTGTGTGTGTGTGTGTTTTTTGGAAACAATATGAGCTTTTCAGCTCATTCTTCCTCGTTAATTGGATATCATGTGGAGTGTAAAATACAACAGAGTAGAGTCTGTAATTTGTAATTCACTCGCAGGCAAGATTCTATTTCCCTTTAATAATGTTTAAAAAATGCATCCTCATAAGTAATCGCTTGCATTATTGAAAATGACAGCGCCAAACAACGACAGCGTGAGTAAGAACATCCATTATATTCAGTTTGAGGGAGGCGAAAATGTCAAAGTCATCATCTTTTTCATTTCATATTTTAAATGTAGGGCAGGAGAGAAGAACAGAGCCACGGGCCGCCGTATTAGAGCACCCGCCGTCTTTCTGTTGTGTTAATTGTCAACCTGCAGACAGCCGCGATCCACCAAAACAGCATTAATGCCGCTAATGTCATGTGACGGCGATACTAATTTCAAAGTGGGAATCATGCTACTCAAGGCTGGAGATAAACCTCGGCATGACAGACAGCTGGACCGCTTTTTACCGACTTCCACCCTCCATCTCGTCCAAGCCGAAGGCTTTCTGTGCGCGTGTGTGTGTGTGTGAGTGCGCGAGCCTGTCTTGTTGGATTTGTCGGTAGCTATGTTCCATGTGCGGCGCAACGCCAGTGGCAGGGCTGCTCGGCCAGGTATAAAAGCAGCCATCCAGACAGCGCGCGGCCGGGGGTGTGGGGGGTCGGATTTGGCCATGTCAAAACACAAAGTGTGTGAGCCTGTAATGATTCAGAGGAGAGACCATGATGCCGCACTTGATCATCTGACCTGAAGCGGCGAAGCTCAGCGCCGAAGCCCCGGTATGAAACCAAACCCATCTGTCGAGATGGTAGATGACCGTGGGCTCAAATACGTAGCCGTGGTACATTTTTACCGCTTTCCCGAAAGCTTTAAAGTCAAAAATAGTTGTCTGACAGCTATTTGTTGCATTTCCTTTTCTATTTTTTTAATAATTGACAAAAGGAACTACCTTTATTGATTGTAGACTTGAGATCCCATCCCCCGTCATTATGAGCTTCTATTCATGCAAAAGAGAATTTTAACAAACAATATCATGACGCCACAGCGAAGCCACGGTTACCTGTGACATTCAAATACACCCACTTTTTTTAGCCGTCCAATGAAATGCGAGGGATTTGATTTAACTCGTGTTCAGAGTAGAGGGGCTTAAGACCCTTCAACTTCCGTTTCATCGGGGATTCAAGCAAAAACACGAGGCCACCCATGTTGCATGTTCATATAATTTCGAATTCAGAGGTAAAACCACATCGTGTGAGAATGAAGACCGGAGCGGAGGACGGAAGGGAGGCGGGAGTTCGACGGGGGACGCCGCTTTTCAGCTCAGTCCGGATAAGGAGGCCCGTACCGTCATCGGCGGCCCTCGCGTGAGCACAGACAAGACGCGTCCTCACACGGGACGCGCATTGGATACGCTTACTGCAATTGTCAGCGATCGTATCCATCTATTCATTTGAAATGCGGCCTCATCAAAGACTTACAGAGTCTTCAAAGTGCTCACGTATCGTAAGCGCGCTAAAAAAGGAAGCGGCACATTCTGGTGTCAGAGTGGATTTAATTGGAGGGGATGGATGAAAACTTTTTCAAAGGCTTTAGCAGGTTTTTACCTTGGGAACAAACTTATACAAACAAATAGTGCAGGTTCCTTTTTTTTTTAAGAGCTGCTTCACTTGATTATGGGAATTTGTTTGCATCAACAAAGCGTGGATGTCGGCCACTGTTCCTCTTTAATAATCGGGAACGCCTGACTCGTCATCATCTAAGCCGGCATGCTGAGGCAGGTCTGACGTCTGGGGACACGCGCTGGCTTACTCGCTGCCATGTCTTTATTCATAAAGGCCACTTTGGGATCTCTTCCTTCATATTTATGAGTCTGAATTAGTCAGAAAGGTGGAGCTCCGAAATAGTCCGAGTCCTGTAATTCATTGTCTTTAAAGCTTAAACGCTACGAGAGAGCTTCCACGACTCCCTGGGACTGTCACGTCTAATGGAGACGTCACCAGAGATCGTTTGCATTTAATGAAGTGCCAACCCATCTTTACGCTTATACTTTCTTATGTTTGTTGTTTAACATTTCCAAAATGCGTCAGATAATTCAGTGTATTCAGAATAGAAAAGGCCTTTTTTTGAAATCAGCTCATCGTGATAATGGGCTGATTTACGCATGAGGAATTAATGGCCGTTGTTTTTAAATGGACTGGAGGGAAATGACCTCAACACTAAAAACAACACAAACGCAAGAGATAATTTGTTTAATCACAGCATGGGAGTTTTGTAAGGCACTAGAAGAAAAGACTAACGTGAGAATAGATTTCCATCACCACCTAAATTAGCAGCATTACAGAAAACGCGTGTCACTTAACAAAAAGGAAAATAAAGATTATGCACTACAATAAATGGACTCATAATAACATCAATAGGAGATTAATTCCATGTTGGTTGCAGCGGCATAAGAGCAGAAATCAGACAGCAGTGTCGTGAACCAACTGGCACACAAACACGGACCCAACAAGTCCAAGACATCAGCCCACATTATGGACATTAGTACGCGCAGCGCATCCTTTTTAATTGACGGAGCGAAGCGGTAATTCCCGCCATCTGCCCTCTCAGGGGAACGAACCCCTTTTGGGACGAGGCGCCGCGCTTCTGAGCAGAACATCCTTGACCGGGTGAGCGTCAGAACACCTCAGTCCTTCCTCCCGAACAACGCCGACTGTGCGTGTCACACACGAGCAGTTGAAGCTCCCTGTAATCAGATCAGCTCAGCGGCTAACTGGGGCGTCCGCATCCCGACGGCCCACTGACAGCGACATCTGCGTCACGTGGAGAAACGAGGCGCATGCCGGGAAAGTGATGTGTGTGTGTGTGTGTGTGTGTGTCCAAGTCATGGCCCTCAATGTATTTCACACTAACAGGTCCCGTGTCGCCTGCGTGATGGAGGAGACGCCCGGAGGCAACACATGATGTGGAGCAGACGGATTGTTGGGTTTTATGCTATAATCTCCAGTGATGCTTTGTTTGCTCATCATACAATTTTTACAGCGGGCAATAATAAATAATTGGATGACCAAACGAGCGGAGATTAATAAAAGCTGCAATATCAAACAGCGCTGCCGTAAAGGCGGGTTGAATAAAACATCACATGCATCCACTCAACAGTAAAAAAGGGCAAATATCATCAGATGCTGCACTGGAAATGAAGGGAAATCTCATATTTTATCAACCAGCCTGGAGAGCCGAGAACAGAAGGAGGAAAAGAAAAGAATGAAGCAGGAGAACATGATACAAGGAGGGAAGATGAAAGGAGACGGGAGGCGGAGGGAGGGAGGAGGAGGAGGAGTGCGTAGGCATCTAGATTGCATTGATAGCTTCAGAAGGGCCTCCGCGCCGCTCGCTTCACCGTCGTTCATCATCGTCTCGTGACCAGAATCGAACCAGTCTAATCTGCCCCTATTCTGGGGCAGTGGGTTACAGGGGGAGGGGGGGGGGGGGGGAGCCACAGTGGGACAGAACGCACTTGGATTATCTCCCACTCGACGAGGGAATCACGAGAGAGGGCGCCGAGATAACCACGACGTCCACGTGTGCCGCCTCTGGGTGCCGCCACAGCATCGCCCCCCCACCCCCCTTCCCACGTCCATCCCGCCTCGACGTCTTCATTGGCATTCAGCGACACGCCTGCAGCATGCGGCGGAGGGAAAGCTCGCCGCCATTAGGATTCTACAAAGCCAGCCGCTCCCCGGCCGCCACGAGCAACACAGAGACTCAAACACGGCCACGGAATAAGAAAATAGCATGGGAGCGGGGGTGGAGGAGGGGTGGAGGGGGGGCTCTGCTTCATGAGGGCAGCACCGTTTTCACGCCGCAAAATCAGCTAATGAAAACGGTGCACTTCAAGCGTACAGCCCCCCCGACCCCCCCCCCCCCGACCCATCGGCCCGCCTGCACCCCTCCCTCTGTCATCTGCAGAACCGCACCGTGACCACTTCATGATGAGCTGTATTATTGGCAAGCCTCCCATCATGGAACCACAGAGAGGCAGACCTCACCGGCCCATTGCCCCCGCCTGTTTGTGTCTGCCTACGACACCCCCCCCCCACCCTCACCCCCTCCCCTCAGAATCCTAAGCTGCCTGCTAATCACCCTTTGAAAGAGCACCCTAATTCAGACGTCAAGGCCCATTAACTGTGAGCTGTCTAGAGGTGACCCTGATGAACACCAGTTGGAGGATACGATGCACATCTGGATCACAGGAATGTGTGTGTGTGTGGTGGGGGGGAGGGGAGGGGAGGGGGGAGACACACGCTGGTGGAGCGTGGTGTGTAGAGACCCGCCGTTGCGTGAAGATGACCTCCTACGTGACGGCGCCGGGTCAGTCAGCCGCCGTACGGCTGCCGCGCCAAAAACAAACAAGGCGCCCGGGCGCCGAGGAGGGACTTCCTCAGCGGCCGTCCCCTCCGATGTCCCCCCAGACGCTGACGGAGAGGACGTTTGACCAAAAGACGGCCTGCAACCTCCCCCCCCAACCTCCGCCGCACACACACACAAACCCTCCCCCGATTCAGCTTCACATATACGGGATGTGACTGATGCACTGATGGAGGGAGGCAGAAGGAGAAAAAGGGAACGGGATAAACGCAGCCATATCACATCTGGAGATCTTCAGGGGATTTTTATATTTTAAAGCTCCTGTTAAGATCCCATTTTGGCCGATAACATATTAAGGGGTTTCTGTGGTTTCCAGGGGATGAAGGGATAAGACTTCATCACACCGCTCCAAACGTATGGCCGGTATCTAAGCAACTACAAAACTGTAGCATTGATACACGAATGCATTTTAGAAAAGGGTGAAGAAATGTGTCTTTTTTGGGGTTGTGTACGAGTGGTGTAAACCTCTCGGTTCCACATTCAGAGCCTCCAGCAGGTGTGCTGCTGTTCTGCCTACAGCGATTGGGGACGTGATTTGTTTGTTTCCACACCTGCTGCTTAAGCCGACGTATGTATTCTCTGAATACAAAGTGTCCTCTGCGTACGTCTCACTGCGGGGACATGTGTTCTCACAGGAGTGTCCCAGCACCCCATTGAAGATAAAGCCGGGGCGAAGCGGCACCCGGACGAGGGCCAATGCGATGCAGGTCAAAGCAAAAAATAAACCCCTTTACACAGTTATTGCTCCTCGTATATCAGCAGTGAGTCTGAGTCCGGGTCATTCTATCGCAACATGAGAGCTAACAGGCGTTTAAGACAACAACTTGGTCTCTAATTGGAACAGCGAGCGTGAGGGGACGGAAATCCCCCAGAACCAGAAGAGGAGTCAACAGCCTGCAGAGGGGAAATACTACTGTGAGCTGTGGACAATGCAATTAGAGAGGCAATTCTCTTACGTAAGAGAATGCCGCCTCCCATAAGGAGCCATGGAGCCTTGATTCGAGTCAGAGAGACGATGTTGCTCAGAGTGGTAACCCCCCCCCCCCAGCCCCCGTCCACAGACACACACAGCTCATTAAACAACGCCACTGTGACCGCCACACCCAGCTGGGTTATGTGGGCGCGGTAATGTGCCCTGAACAGATGCCTCACAACGCCGAGTCCTCGTGCTGTTATCAGAGCCTCGCCTGGTCTACTTTCATTTTTCTTTTCTAAAAAACACTTTATTTATTTTTTTCCTCAAGGTGGCCTGAGGATAAATGACATGACGGATTTCCTTCAAGTTCAGCGAACGCACACTGGGAGGGTTGTTGTTGTTGTTGGGGTTTCTTTTTTGCAGGATGAACCCATTCACGCCCGGTTTCGCCACCCGTGTTTCTTCTCACTCGTTAGCGGAATTCGGCTGTGACCGACTGAAGGGAAAATAGAAAGACGCGGCGCCACAGACGAGTTCATTCCCACCAGCGAAAATGCTATTCGAGATGTTTTTTTTGGGCCCCTGAAGTCCAGCGGAAATCACGGTTCCGTAGCCGCGCCTCTGCATCGACGCACGTGAGCCCGACCAACATCTACATGAATGAAACGCACTCGTGAATCAGTCAACTCAAAAAGCACCTTGTGGTGCAGGTGTGTGGGGGGGGGGGGGTCGCCTCCTTCGCAGGTGAGCGTCTGAGCAAAGAGTGGCGGCAAAGTGATTTGAGGGGGAGTGATGAGAGTGTGCGAGTCCTGCTACGCTTTGTGAATGTAACCTACCACTTTGCTCTAATATCATCAGTTCGCTCTCACACACACACACACACACACACACGCACACACACACACACACGAGTGGAGTATCCAGCTATAAATAAATGATTGAGGACTTTGGGTTGGGAGCAACTTTACGCTTGTTTGTTTTGTAGTCACATCTCAGTTGCATTGAATCGTTTGAAAGAGAAATCCTCGCTGTCCTCCAAATGCCCCGGCGACCCGGGGAGGTTTTTTCAACAGTAAGGCAGCACACAATATGATTAACTTTTTGCACCGTGTACATTAAGGAGTCTCTGTGCGTGTGTGTGTGTGTGTGTGTGTGTGTGTGTGTGTATCCAGGCAGCAGCGCTGTAAGCCTGACAGCTGCCTCGGGCGCACACAGGAGATGCTTGATGGGAGTCACAGAGGACAAACAAGCTGTACATCAACAAAATGCTCTGCAGGATGATACAGCGAGAGGCCAAACGGATGCAGAAAGCCCGCTGCAGCTGCAAAGAACGAAGGAGGTGGACGGGAAAACATATGGCCTCCTTTCCGCCGATTAGAACGTAAAGTAAATGTTCTTAATAATTAAACTATTTTCAACGCTTTCCCTCCGTCCGTGAAGCGCCGGCCAGATCGCGCGGTCGGTCAGGCTTTGAATCCGGCTTTCACTGGAGCGGCGTGCTTTTTTTTTTTTTTTGTGAGATGTATTCCCAGTGACGCCACGTATAATCTTCCTACCCATTGCTTTTATTTAACTACCTAAAAAACTACGCATGGCCGGTTTTTATGGCATCTGTGGGCCGAACGTCGCAAAGCTATTTTTTCCCTTTCGGGTGAGGGCCTCACACGTGTCTGCGCGGCGAACAGGGGCGGGAGCGCGGAGGACGGCGGCCTGAGAATACCCAGGGACGGAGAGACACTAATTGCTAATTGTCATGCTCCGTTGCTGTAGGAACAGTCTCGCACTCGCAGCTCGGCGGCGTTTCTCAGGCGGCACAAACAAACCCACGCTGGCGCTGCGGAGCGCGGTGACACGCCACGCTGCTAACGAAGCAGGGTGGAGGGAGGGTTACGGTTGTTGTTTTTCCTTCACTTGGCCCACAGAGAGCATCATCGGGATAGTTGTAGACAACATACGCGGCGCCATTAAAATCATAAAGACGGTCCAAAGGAAGCTACGTGAGCACCAAATAGTCAATGATTCTATAGTGGAGCAGCGGGATCAGCAGCCGAGCCTTAACGGATCTTATTGTCTTATTGTATCTGCAGAAAATAAGCCACTCATAATCACCTTCAATTCACTGCAAAGAAGAAGTGAAAAAAAAAACATTTAACCACGTGTGGTCTCCTGCTCCATCCCCATGGCGGGGGAGCTGTTATGTGACCGGACTCTCTGCCTGCCCCCCCCCTTTTTTTTTTTTTTAGCAACAGACGACAAATCTCTCTGCAGTGACAAAGCGTCGCCTGTCGAGAGGATGATTCCATTGAGAGGCACTTCCTGGTATGAGAGGGGCATTAATGTGATTAACCCACGCGCACTATTGCTGTTTGATACGGGGGCTTAGGGGCGCATGTCACTCGGCATTCTTCTCTATTGGCACCATCCGCAGGTGACAGAGCGCGATGACGTGTGAGCAGGAGAACGCAACTACATCTTTATCAATTAGACCTTCTAGCACTTCTACAAACGGCTTAATGGGAGATTTCACGCAAATATTTCGCATCGGAAATTTGAGTGCGTGCGCGTGTGTGTGTGTGCACTTCATGTTATCATTTAATACTAATCAATTATACATCACAATTTTACAATATACCATTTCATCCTGTTATCGTTCCATTGAAAGATTATGAATTTACATATTGAATTATTGCACAGCCCCAAAACAAACTCATGACCGTAAACGCTCGGAAAGGTAAATACGAAATCCACTTTGGATAATTACGGAAGAAAAGTGTATTCTGCCGACTAAACATGTCTCCGTTATACCCCCGCCAATTACCGACCATTAAAATGATTGAAGATAAAATGACAATCATCTTTCATTTAAAAAAGAAATGCTATTATCCCAACACCCTTAAGGAGTTTTAGTATTTCAATTAATTACCATCGCCGTTAAACACGCTGGTTTTCTTTCATCGCCGTCTCAAACATCATCACCAACGGAACCGGCCGGAAGCGCAGATGCTGACGCGCTGCATCCGTTCACACAGCCGATGTCCTCGGCTCCACTCGGCCGGGCCACAGGCTCCTGTGTGTGTTTTGGGCTCTGCCCTCATTTCTAAATAACTCGGCGCCCAACTTCTTCCTCTCCCCCAGACAGCGACGGGTAGGGCACGTGTGCGCGGGGATGGATGAGGGCGAGTGAAGTGCTGCGGTGCGACTCTTTCGATCAATGGCGGAGGGGTAGAGGGGGTAAATAGACCCCCCCCCCCCCCCCCCCCCCCCCCCATAGAGACTCGCGTCCCTCACATCCCGTCTCTCTCCTCCCAGTCGGCAGCCTCAGCAGCTCCAGTGTGGGCAAGGCGGGCGCCGTGCAGGAGGCTTCTTATAGGGGTGTGTATAGGGGTGTGTTGAACATCTGCCCCCCCTCCCCCCAGAGAGCCGGTCAGTCGGCGGCCGGGGCGGCCGGCGTGTCGTGGGCCGTTCCGGGGCCTCCTGCTAAACAGCTGATCCTCGAGGCCCACTGCCTCCACCGGCGTGGAGAAAATCCACTCGCCGACTCAATTATGTAAGAGGTGTGAATTATACATGAGGCTGCCGCACAGGAAGGAATGCACACGCACACACGCACGCACACGCACACACCGGATGTGTAATCATACAATTCGGACGCCACGGGGGATTTGTGAGGCGAGCAACGCGCTGCAGAGGAGCTGATCCACGCCGGATGGAACGTCACGTGCAAATCAAGCAGAACACGGGCGTACGGAACAGACAGCAGGGTGACGGGGAGGGGGGGGGCAGGTGATGAGGGATGGTCTTTGCTACATCCCTTTAAAGAGAAGAGGGGGGGGGGTACGGAGCCTTGTGTGGGAGTTAAGTCCCAGAGCCGATCCCCCCCCCCCCCCCCTCGCTCCCTCGTTCATGTGCCCTTTATTAATCATCCTTGGTTAGTGGGGCAGAGACGGGGGTGTTGGGAGCTCTGGGGAGGGCACAGCCGGGGAACACACACACACGCACGCACGCGCTTTCATGTGCGTAAATCTAGGCAACTAACATTTTCCATCTTGTTTGCTTACAAAAGATATGAAAATTAATAACATTTACACCAAAAAAATATATAAAAGCATCATATGGCATCATGGTGCAAGTAGCACGTGCACGCAGCTGATCTTCAGGCCTACTGACGTTCTGGGACTCAGCTGCTGCTGCCGTGACCTTTCTATTTGAACACTCTCAGTTGTGGCCGAGGGATTCCATCCCCGGCATACAAACAACCATCTCCCTCTGCGCCACACACACACACACACACACACACACACACACACACACACACACACACACACACACAACTGTATCTCCTCAGAGCCACTGAAACCCTTCACCTGAGCTATAGCACGGACCAGAACCAGAAACCAGAACCAGCCCGGCTATTAGAGCTCATGACCAGGGTGGTCGGACGTGGCAGCCAGCCGTCCTTGGAGAGCTGGCCGGTACCACCGGGGTCGAGTGCTGCAGCCACTCCGGCTTGGCTGTGGCCAATGGGAAGCGGCGTAGACTGAATAATGGAGGATGTATTTAGGCCTTATTTCTATGCATTTAAGTGCACTTAGCCGGGAAGGCTGCAACTGGGCTGCATGCCATTTTTACCATTATCACTATTCCGTCTCCCTGAGAAAGTGGGGGGAGTGTCCCTTTAAGTGAGATCTTTTTGAGGCTGTGGAAGGTCTACAGCAAAAGTCCCTTTATTCACCTCTTTTTTTTATTTCTGCTTTACAAAGTAGGCTGATTTTGTTTGTCATATAACATGGAGACCATGTTCATTTACATGTCATTAGATTTTGTCTGGAGATGACCGTGGAATGGCACTGGTGGGTAGGAGGGGGGGGGGGGGGGGGTGTTCGAAGCGAGACGCACCTGGTTTCACCGTCTTCAAGCGAACCGGCTCCCGAAAGTGGCGGATGACCGCCAGGGTGTCCCGGTTTGTAAGTCCACTGACGGGCGTCCCGTTCACCTCCAGCAGGACGTCGCCGTAGTAGGGCAGCTTCCCCACGTGACACGCCAGCACGTCCAGCTTCATCTGGCCCAGGTACGGGAACTGGCCCAGCTCCGCTCCTCCGAGGACCTCCACCACGGTGCCAAAGTCCCCCAGGTTGCCCCATGACACCGCGCACTCCACCACTTTGCCGGACCAGTGTTTCTTCTTCTTCAGCGTCCTGGACATGGCTGCTCTGCTCTGCTCTGCTCTCCTCTCTGCTCCCCTTGGCGAACGGCTAGCGATCAACGTGGGCACCTCGGCGTGCGGTCGTTAGACGGAGAGACGCGGCCCGGTAAAACCTCCTGAGTTGTTCGCTCGACCTGCTGCTGCTGCTGCTGGGATTTCATATCCATGACATTTAGGAGCCCGATTTTCACCCCGGGAATCCGCCGCCGAGGTGCGTCATCCCACGGGTTTGTGCGCGCACAGCCGCCCCGGTTGCGATAAATCCGAGCGCTCCCCGTGCGTAAACCCCCCCCTCAACCCCCTCCCCCCTCCAAAAAAACCCAGGAGGGTTAGAAAGCGGCGAGATGACTTCAAGAGGACCGATTCAGTGTGTCCCTCTCTCCGACGCGCCGCTTCGTCCGCGGTTTTGGAGGTGAGGGGCTGAGGGGGTGAGGGGTGGGGGGGGGGGGTCCAAACTAAAATGTAAACAGAGAGTATCTCACTCACTCGGCGGATCGTGGTGCGTCAACGAGAAGTCCCTCGTACCTGCGCTACGCGGCGGTTGAGATCCGGCCCCGCGGTGACTGAGCCCAGAGACATCTGCTGCAGGTTTGGACACACCTGGAGAAACGTTGCCGAGCTCCCGAAACGCCCCCTTTTTCTCCCCCCTCCCTCCCTCCCCCTTTTTGTTTTCGACGCTCCGCAGCAGGAGCGGCGGTTCGGAGACGCTCACGCTGGCTCCATCCGCTGGTGTGCGGAGGTATTGAATGAAGATCAAACACACGCACACGCACGCACTATGAGTCCAGTAATGTCCACTGTAATTAATTGTCCTTTTAGTCCTTGTTTAAAATAAACAGCGACGTGTATCTGTGTTTTATTTAACCGTGACCGGGCAGAACACGTGGAGGAAGTAAGACTAGATCAAATCACGGCGCGTGTAATTGCGATAATAACCGTGCAGAACAAATCGCGCCTCATTAACAATCTTAATTTGCACCGAGTGGGGTAAATATTCTCGCGCTCGTGCCGCGCGTCTCCACAGCGCCACCCACCGACGCAATGTGAGAGACTCACCTGCTCAGGTCCAACCCGAAAATATCTAAAGTGGCTTTGGATGTGTCATCATTCGTGAGTCCGGTGCAGAAGATCGGACCTTTTTATTAAATGATGTGCGTTGGCCTGAGAGCACATACGTGATGCGATTAACAGCCTGCCATTAATGTTGGTTTCGTGATGAAACAAAGCCGGAGCTTGATGACAAAGTAAAAATAATACTAAATAGAAGAGTTTTCAGTGTAAATGAATTCGGGGGGATGATGATCAGCGATGCCGTCGTGTCCAAAAACAAACCGCAGACCCGTAAAAGGATTCCAAGCAGTCGGGATTCAACTCGTCCAGAAACCAGCTCCTTTTTTTTTTTCTTCTTCATGTGGAGACTGTTGATGGACTAAGTTTTCTTTAAGGCCCACATTAGCGGGCTTAGCGCTGGCTTGACACGACTAAATCCAGATTATGGACGGCTTGGCCTTTTAAATCGTTCCGTGTTGTGCCCAGAAATCGGGTTTTACATGCAACCCAAATCAAATCCAGCGAGAACTTTGTCCCTCATCCTTTTTTAAGCCCATCACAGAAATCTAAGAGACATTACTGGAGCAATTGTCGAAACAGGAAATGGAAAGGAAACTATTTTGATGTAAGATCAAACATGATAAAAACCAACCGATATTTGCTGAGCTGCTTTTCTCCACACACACACACACACACACACACACACACACACACACGTGTATTATATATATATATATCTCTATCTTTAGGTTTCGAATGAACCAAACATGTAGAAAATAGTGGGCGATGTAGTCGACAGTGAGTAATCCTAGAGGAACGTTGATGCAGACAACGACAATCCAAGCCCAAGTACCAGAATCAGCGTTTAATGTCAGAGTAATGGCGACGTAACAAAAAGGCCCTTGAGACATGCTTTACACAACGTACAGGTAAACAAGGTCCAACCAAACGACTGACAACAAAAAAGACAAAACTTCAGCAAAAAAAAAAGAGAAAAAAGCAGCATTGGATATTGCCGGAGCATTCACTGCTAAACTTTGGTACGAAGGAGGATTAAAAGAACGCTGACGCACATTCCGTTGTGCCGTGTTGGCGAAAAAAATGAAAACAGCAAAGAGTCAAGAAAAAAAAAAAAACATCAAGAAAACAAAAATCTGCTTTCGTCTGCAATTCAGGTCCGTGAGACGACGCTTCCACGTTCAGAGCGGCGGTGCTGCTGAAGTTAGAAATTATGAGACACTGCGCCAACGTTCTGACTCTAACGGATGTGACTGTGTCTGAACTCGATGGGATGGAACATCGGGGGAGGGGGGGGGGGGGTGGGGGGGGCGCAGAATGAGGCAGTGCTGATTATCAACACAAGTAGTGACAGCAACGCTTGTTAGCAGCGAGAAGCTAAAACTAAATCAGACCTCTCAGGTCTTGTCGTTGTTGTTGAGGCTGTTTGAGAAAAGCGCTGCGTAAACAGGGTGGACAAAATAATAGATGCATCCTTCAATTCAAAAGTGTACAAACTACATTCTCCAAAATGAGCATAGAATTGAGTCAACACCTCTTTAAAACAATTTCAAAAACCTGAATATTCATGGAGGTTGATTTATTGCAGCTATTAGAATGAATTAGCTCAAACAACCTCAGTGTCTTTTCTGAAAGTCAAAACCGGACAACTTTGAAGTGCAATAATCGAGAGGTTTTTAACAGGAAAATTCATGCCATCCAATGCGACAAAAGGCCTTTTGGACGAGAGCCATTTATATTTTCAAATCCTCAAATGGAATTAAGAGCCTACGTGTGGGAACAGAGGAGTGTGTTTACCGTCTTTCATTTAGGAGGAAAATCCTTGTTTCCTGAACAAACGGTTATAAACGCTGAGTCAACAAGGCCTGAACAAGCTTAAAAGAACTGCAGCACGTGTGCGAGTAGACTAGTAGGACATGGAATAGATTACCAGCATTATGTACATATACACATACGTAGAAAATAATACAATACATTCTAACTTTTCACAGTCCCGAGTGAAAACTTAAGCTTAATCAACATCTACGGAAGGATCAGGAACGATTCGAGATAAAACTGGTGATAAATCCTCTTAGTAACACAGCGTAGCTACTGCGTGATAAAATGTACCACCGTTAAATTAAGTGCCTAAGGTATAATAAGAGAGGGGGGGGCAATCAGTGCATACTGTGTATATACATACGCCATTAATGCCACCTGACCGAGGTTACTGAGAATGCTCGTTTAAAAAGGCAGACAGCCATTAGAAAGTAGCCAGCAAAACCATGATTGTCACATGTGCAAAAAACATGTCACGCTTCCTCCCCAAAGTGCTCATCACCACGAGGACATCGACAACGAAGGGATTAGCAATCGCAAGTTGACATTGGACAAAAACAAGATTGGATAAAGATGATATCGGCTATATAGTCATATATATATATTCATAATGTACACCACATTTTGGTGTCAATGTCTTTTGAACAAGATACCACGTGGCAGCGTGTTGAGTCGGGATGGCTGTGGGAACGTTGGGCGCATTAGACGTTCCTTCCTACATCACCACCACAAACTGCTGGTCATGGAACTTGGAACTGGTACCGTAAGCGGGTCAAAACCTCCCTTCCTGGAAATCGGCGGTTCAGTCATTCGACGGCCGCTCCACCAGAGCGCCAGCGGGACGGAGGAGAGAGCTCGCCAGAGACTCCACCGTGTCTCGGCGTTCCCTCTCTAAAGCATACATTCATAGCGTGGAGCAGGTGGAGGCGTCATGGAGGAGCTCACTCAAAATCACCGGTCCGTTTCTCCAGTTCCACGCGGCTTGCACGTCCTCTCGAGAGAAATGGGGAATGTAAACAGAGCATCTTTGGCAGAATGTGAGGAGTCTCTTTGGAGGTAGTGGGTCGGGGAAGGGGTGGGGGGGGCGGAGCCTGGGTGGAGTGCGAGGACTATGTGGGAGCAGGACGCTCCTGAGGGTTAGTCCTATCAGAGGCACTTCTGTGGTCCCGTGTGCACCGGCTGGATAAAGCGTCCGCCTCGCTGCGTTGCTCCGCCCCGTCGGCAGCGGAGGTCGGAGGCGGAGTCCTGTGAACCGTCACCGGGTGCTGTGACGCCCCTCTTTGGGGTTTAGTGGGCGGACCTTCCTCTTCTCCCCAGAAGGGACGGCAGAGGAAATCTGAAAAAGGCGGTAAAACACAAAAATTAGACGGCTACGTGTCATCGCCCCTCAAACTGAAAAAACAATCACAATTTAACAGCCAGAAAGTCAAGTAATGCATCAGGAAACACAAATATCCTTCGACTTCGAAGTTGCAACCTAACTTGAAAACCTTTAGATTTAAGGATGTTGGCGATTAATGAATGTTGTTGTTGTTTTTCTTCTAAATCTTAGTAATGCGTCATAACGTTAGAAAACGTGCATTTTAGACACTGTTGTTTAATTGGTAATGTCATTTCAAAACGTCATCTTGGAGGCACCTCTTCCAGATAGCTTAGCCTAGCAGCTAGCTTAGCAAAGCGCTTTAAGGGGTCAGTTTGCCACTCATCCCCCCTTCTGTTTGACTCGTGTTAAAATATTATAACAATTAATAACAATAACACTTGCAACAATTGTAATTTCATTTTTAGTAAACTAAAAATGAATTCGTAGATTATAAGCATAAACCACAGTTTAATTGATTAAAAAGCTGTTTCTCATTTAATCTCAACAGGGAATAGAGTGTTGAGCTGCAGGCTGCGAGTACTTAGATCACCGGATCAGGCTGCATAAGAAGCCTTCGTGTATCACTGTTTTCAGGCCTCACCGTCGGCGTAGTGCTCCGGCCTCTTGGCGTGCGAGGCGAGGAAGTCGGAGGGGTCCACACCGCCGCCGAGGCTCTCCAGAGCTCGGTCGCCGTGCTGGGACGGCTCGCCGAAGCTCCCCGCCGGGCCCGGCAGGGCCTCGTCCAGCGGCTCGTCCTCCCCCAGGTAGGCGTACGGGCAGTACTCCCGCGTGCGAGAGTAGATGTTGGCGTTGTCGTAGCAGTCGGAGCAGATGACCAGCGGACTCGGACCGCCACCTGGCCAGAGAGGAAGAAGCGTCCTGGTGAGTGCCGAGCCGCTTCCGGACTACGGAATGGATGAAAGCTGAACTCTGACTGAGGCTCCTTCATTTTTTTACATTTATTATTAAGTGAAAAAAAATTGAATCTGAATTCAAATATTTAAAGTCTTTGTTTTTAGAGGCCTTTTCTCGAGACCTTGAATTTATTTCTAAATTAAAATTTTCTAAGTCGGGGGATGTAAATACATAACGGTTTTTGTTACAGCACAACTAATTTTTTTTTTTGTGGACACGTTATAAGTCCATCGTCATGAGCATCTGCGCTCGTACTGCTGTAACTAATCCTGAGCAGATTATCCAGAGCAGTATGCACACTCTCTTAATACTAATAATGATAATAATCGAATAGAAATAGATATCGTAGTTTCAAAATGCTGACATTAAAAAAAACAGAAAAAAGGGAGAACAGCGCTTCGGACGCTGACCTGTGGAGAGTCCAGCGATTCCCTCTCGCGGCTCTCCGGGGTGGAAGCTGCTCCGGCCGGTGAACAGAGAGCCGACCCGGCAGTGCAGCGCGCCGTTCCCCTCCGTCTCCCCCTCGGTGGCTGCGTCTCCATAACACACACCTGGGACATGAGTCATATTAGTCAGCGACCTCATTTCAAAGAGGATCTGGACATGGGAATATTAAAAACCTGGATTGGGGATTGCATTTAAAACACACTTATTAAAATAAATGTGTTTTGGCAGGAGGATTGGGGGACCTTTAGGATGTTGAAATAAATAACTGGTAATCCAAATATAGACTGAAACCAAACAAACGATGATAGCAGAGATTACATTTGTATTTGCAGTTCATAGAGGTTTTCTCTAAGAAGAAGTATAACCACCACGATGAAGCTTACATAAGACCTCACGAAAGCATCATTCCAGACCTCGGCAAAACTGAAAGTAAGACCAGAGGAAATGTCCAAATTCACCAAATCCAAAAGAAGAGGACTCACCGTCGGTGCCCTTGTGGACGTATCCGTTAGAAAGGGGGGGCATGAGCTGCTGGTGGCTGCCGGCCTCAGAGTTGCTGTAGCCTTCCTGAGGCTCTGACAGAGTGCCCTGAGAGGACAGGTAGCTGGGGATGTCCGCCGGCAGGTTCATCTCGTCTGGAACGGACAAGAGACACGTTTTGTTACGCCGCGTTGAGTTCTGGCAAACGGGGTTACACAGCCTTTTAACATCCGCTTTCTATTAAACCTGTGTGGACATAAAGATTCCAACACCCCACAAAGAGAACAACGCAACATCAATTGGCCTCACTGATCTGATGCCAACGTTTAAGTATTGTTTAACCAAAATCTAGACTGAAACACATGCACTTTAACACAGAGACCCCAACCTCCTTTGCCTCACGGACCATTTTCATGTTAAGACAATATTTCGCAGACGGGTCATATGACAAAAATAAATATAAATATATATATGGTATCTAGTGGTCCGCGGCCCGGGGATTTTTCTAAACTTCCCCAGGCCTGCAAGTATTAAATGCCATTTTCAAATACAAACCCTGCGTGCAACAGATGAACATATTTCATGCTTTCTGCACGGCTACCATTAGTGGGCGGAGCTTCAAACAAGGCTCATTTGTTGTTACGAGTCTGAACTGCTGACCTGTGTTGCTGAGGCTGTAGTCCTCGCTTTTCCTGCGCATGTGGTAGATGACAATGACCCAGACCAGCGAGGTCCCGACCACGCAGCACACCACCACGATCACCACGATGCCCACGGTGGTCCAGCCGTCCTGGTCGAACCCCGCGCCGGTGTCACAGTTGGGCGACGGCGAGACGCTCAAGTAGATGTGGCCGCGCTCCGTCCCCAGGGTGTTGGACATGATGCACGTGTATTTCCCGGCATCCGCGGGGCCGGCGTCGACGATGATGAGCAGCTGATTGGCGGCGGCGAAGAAGTGGCGCTCGGTGAGCAGCAGGGGCCCGTCGTCTTTGGTCCAGTTGAGCCGGGGGGGCGGGCTGCCCCCGGCGATGCACTGCAGCACGGCGGTCTCGCCACGCGCCACCGACCTGTCTTCCAGTCCCCGGATGAAGGACGGAGTTTCTGGAAGAGGAGATTTTGTCAGGATTAATAATGGTCGACACAGTTATTTTACATGTTTGTTTTCTGTGCTAATGTTTGAACCTTAATCATAAACATAAGTTATAAACATACAAGCAAACAGCTCAAAAAAGCAGCATAGTAGTTTGTATCTGCGGCGGGAGGATCACGAGATCGCTGGCGGGTGTAAGCGAGTGTCATTGTGCGCCAACTCTCACATACTGACGCGGCAAAGCTCACACTATTTGGGGGGCTCATTTCGCTGAAGGACCTCTGATTAAGAGCTGTGGAGTAACATCTGTGTCAGAAACGCTCCTTCCAGCCAGAATTAAAGTATCCGTCACGGACGTGGATTGCACATGCGTCAGTTAGTTGAACCAGTGATACAAAATAAACGATGATGTGTTATGAGGGGCGGACAGAAATGAGCGGCGTCACTCAGCGATTTATCCCCGGTAGTACAACGTGGTCTATCAGACGGGTGACTCACCCAGGACGGTGAGAGTAGCGTTCGCAGACAGGCTGCCAGCTGCGTTTTGAGCCGTGCAGCTGTACACTCCCATGTCTTCCGCCTTCACGCTAGCGATGAAGAAGATGTCATCGTCTGGCATCACGTGCATCCTGCGCTCCCGGGCGGCCGGGAAGTCGGTGCCGCCGTCCTTCTGCCAAGCAATCTGGGGTAATGGATGGCCTTCGGCGGCGCACTCCAGCCTGGCCATGCTCCCAGCGCGGATCGTCAGATCCATGGGAGTCTTCAGAAAGGACGGCAGCTCTGAAAAACAACACATCGCCATTAGTGGGACGAGTATAGACGGACTGGTACCAGCACCAAGGGAGTAAAAGGCTGCAGGGGAAAATCTAATGAGCCACACTGATGGGCGGCGACCGCCCTCTTTGACCGGCGTCCTCACCGTTCACAGTGAGCTTCGCCCTGTTGGAGTAGTTGGAGCCAAAGTGATTGGAGACCACACACTGGTAGCGTCCCTCGTCAGTGAAGTTGACGTTGAGTAGGTGCAGCACGGTGGTGTAGGTCAGCTCTCCCTCCTGGTACTGGGCGTAGTTCTGCACCTCGGCGTCATACAGCACCTCCCCGTCCTTCCGCCACGCCGTGGTCATCGGCGAATCGCTGCTGCTGGACGCAACGCAGCTCAGGGTCACGTTGTTCCCGCGCATCGCCACGTAGGTCTCCGGGTGAGTGGCGATCCGAGGCTTGGGGAAATCGTCTGCGTCAGGGACAGAAAGTGTGAGCCTCCCGAAGCAGGTTTTTGAATATAAGATATTAGTTGCTGCTCAACATGGATCATGCCAACACAGGAGGAGCAACATGGCGGTAGGACAAAACAACTCAGTTGCCTCAGTTTTCCAAGCCTCTTTGGGCTTCGTTTTCCTATATGGGAATTGGACTGCAGACAGTATAAACAGAGAGAGAAAGGCACTGACCACACACAAAGAGCTCGGGGCTGACGGACAGGACACTGTGGCCGAGGAGGCTGGCGGGATGAGCACACACAGCGGACACGGGCGGCTGGAAGTGGCTGGCGGCGAGCCAGGGGCCGAGCCACTGCATGTGGCAGTCACACAGCAGGCTGCTGGTGTTTAGGACGCTGGGAAACACAGAAAGGAGACAGGAGGAGGCGTGAGACGGGTCATTCACAAATGAATGGGAGTTGGGGATTTATGGGAGGAGATGGTGAACGTTTGGGAACGGAATTGGTCATTTACGCTTTTATGACCAATCCCGAATAAATATAAAATACCAGCTGATATTTACCATCAAAACTATTCACACCAGTTTTTCCATAGAAGGTTTGAATTGATTCACTCAAATACACAGGCAGTCAGCCGGAGGTGAATTATATTATTATCCCATAGCTACTGTAAGCCAGCTCGTTGGGTTTCCTTTTAGGGAAATGCTCCGAGGGAATTGGGAGTTCCCTCTGATAAACAGTCGGGTAGTATATGTGCATGGCTGGGATCTGGAAGGACAGAAGGAGTGATGGAATGTGCTGCTTTGTTATGGTTGAAGGGAGTCATGAAGTAGAAGGCCCTGATTCTGACTCGCTCCAATGCGAGATTACAGCGTTTCTGCAATTAATATTCATGTTCTATTTAAACGTATTCATGACAAAAACAACTATTTAAATATATTTTTTTTAAAACCTTGTCTTGAGGGAGGCAGGTTGAAATACTGTTGGCTAGTAAGTCAGCCGCCGCTTGAGAGGCACTCTGAAAAGATGAGCCGATCAAACGCCTAGAAAGGGACCGGGCGGGAAAAGTAACCGACATGATGAAGCGGACGATGCTGCAGCAGCAACGACGACGACAACAACTCAAAAGCGGCATTGAAACTCTCTGCAATAACACTGCAATCACGTTTACAGAGTTCATCGCTAACCCTACACAGTCAACAACTTGTCACAACTCGTATGCGTCACCCACCCAACGTCCTCATTTGTTCCTTTTTAATAAAAGCCAGACAGAAGCGATCAACGCAGGGAAAGGCCGGCTTCCAGATGTGCTTATGGGAACTGTAAGATCAGTTTGGGTCTACTCACAACACTTTGAGCTTCATGTGGGACAACGCCTCGGGGTGTATCGACATGATGCCGTTATTGCTGAGGTCCCTGCAGAGTGCACAGAAATATGGGTTAGACACACGCACGATGTGATTTGATCAATTTGGCATCCAGTTTCACGAGCGTAAGAAAACGGGACCGTGGTTAAAAAAACAACAACGAAAAATAACCGTCTTCAATCATTGATTGAATAACAAGAGATCCGGTTGGCGGTAGCTTTACTCACAGGTGCTCCAGCTCGTCCAGGCCCTCAAACGCTTTCTCCGTGATGGATTTGATTTTGTTCCGCTGTATGATCCTGCAAGACAAAAAACATTTCACATTGCCACCGGACCTGCAACAAAATTCACGTCACAGCCTTTCAATGCCAGTTGGAATACAAATGAAGCTAATTAACTAATTCAATTAAAGCAGAACTTTATCACAAGGTACAGACATTATCTGGAACGCTGCCACAGAGTTTAAGATCCGGGTGCGAACACATATTATTATGAATCACATATTAAATCAAAAGCCCTGGCTCTGTACATGTGTGTACAATCTGAGTGTCAATCTCACAGTGTGTTCAGCTTCTTCATCCCATCAAACAGACCAACAGAGTCTTCAATGGCCCAGGAGATTTCATTATTGCGGATATCCCTGAAAAAAAAAAAAAAAAGAAGAGTGACGCTGAAGATATTTAAACACACAGAAACAAAGCAGCAGTGACTCCCACATCAGAGAGCAACCATCTGAGGCCCCGTACCTCCACAGTGAGTTGTGAATGGGCCGCGTTTAGCTCGGGGACGGATGATGGGAACAGAGAAGCCTCTTGTTTCCCCCGGCTGCTAACGACCTCCTTTGTTTCTCTTTCCTCATGCTCAGCCACCTCTGAAAGAACCCCCCCCCCCCCCATGTCGATGCGCCTAGTCACTTTCTCAACTCTGTGTTTCATCGATACCTCCCAGGTAAATATGTGATGAGGGCAACACAGCAGCTCGATTAGGCCATTATTCTCTGCCTGAGCTCCTAGGTTTTCTGCTGCATTGGCTCAAGGAGCCTGTCAAACACGGTGTCCATCAAATTTAGATTTGTTTTTAAGGGTTGTTATTGACTTGCCTCTCATTTGTTTTTCAAGCTGGCTTTGCTAAAGTTTTTTGACACGTTTTGATCAGGTCACAATTCAGGTCGTATTGATCGTTTTGGGCTGATTAAGCCTGAAGGCCAATCAGATGACACATCAATTCTCAATACAAACGTTTAATTTACAAATGAGTTCTTAAGACTTCTTGCCTGCTCTCAAATCCACTCAGGGATCAACTTGGCAAACTTCCATATTGTTAATGGTAAGTGGGGAAAGGAGCAGGCTTAAGACACATAATGTATTGTGTTGTACCGGATATGAGGTGTATTAATGTTGGAGGCCATTAGTGCAAACATGGTGAATCCTAATAGACTGGTGAACAATACCGAATGGTATCCAGCACCCAAGAAAGAAAGAACATCCCAACTCATCTCCCTCAGAGCTGCTTTGTTATTGGTTAATATGCTTAGAAATGCTGAGCATCATATGGGCAGATATGTTTTATTTAATGCCTTCTTGATGAAAGATTAAGAACAAATCCTAGATCCAACCCTCACCTTTCCCACCTCTGCCCCGGTGAGACCAGTTTACTGTCACATATTACAACCAGCTTCCATACAGTACATGGCTCATATGGAATACGTGGCCCGACTAAGAGTACTTTCCTTCCCAAGTATCACATTTTGATGTGCCTGCACTGGGTAACAACGCTCCCAGTGGTTTAACGCTTGATGCTGGCTGCTCCTGCGAGTGACCACGAGCCCCCAGCAGATTTTTCTCGCTTCAACAAGACGCCGACAGTGAACGCGTGACAGAGGACACAAAACCAAGAGAACTGGACTCATTGGGCGCTTTGATTAAAACCACAAGACTAACGACAAAACAAGATGTGAACGCTGACTATGTTAGAGGATGCAGACACATTTCTACTGTTATTTCTCGAAACTACCTGGGAAATGTGTGAAGACGGGACTAGAACTACACATGAAGAGTAAAGCAAACACAGACCTACTGTAGTTAGCAGCCTTCATAGGAATGCAGAGCCAAGAACATGTCAGGAGGGTTATACTTTGGATACTGCGCAATATTACAACCATTTCTGATAGATTTCCCTGAGTAGCACTTACAGGGTGTGCAGACTCGCCAGGCCACTGAACACTCCTTCTCCCAAATGGCTGATGGAGTTTTCTCCGAGGTTCAGGCTGTCCAGGAGACCTAGTCCCACAAAGGCGGCCTCCTCGAGTCTAGTCAGGTGATTGAAGGACAGGTCTCTGCACAAAAACAAACGCAGATTATTACAAACTCGTTGACGCACTCAAGAATCCTGCTCCAAAATAGATCTTCACAAAATCGTAAAAGATAAAATGTACATCCACTACGGGCGAGGCTGCACGGAATCATCTCTAGGAGGTTAGAAAGCACTGGAGCAAAACAACAGTAAGTTCTGGGAGCAACCGGAATGAATTTCAGAGCCCAGAGCTGATGGAAGGGAGCGGGGACCCGCAGCTGTGAAGCGAACACACTCACAGCTCCTCCAGCTTCTGGCAAAACTCCCAGGCGTCTGGTCGGAGGATGCCGAGAGCATTCTGGCTGACCCGCAGGATCCGCAGCATGCGCAGTCCGTACAGCCAGCCTTTGTTGACCTCTGTTAGGTTGTTGTGCTCCAGCTCTCTGAGACACAGGCGGGATGAACACACGGCATTGACAAAGAACAAAAATACACAATTATATGAATTCTTTGGCGTTTTCCCATCCAACATTGGTGAATTTACAGTAATCTTTGCAGCTTTTTCTAGTCTGTTAGACAATTCCTGATGAACCAACTGTTCGATATCACTTTAAAGAATCTACAACCCCGTACTTACAGTTCTTCCATGTTGTTAAGTCCAAAAAAGGCTCCATCCATGAGGTTGGTGATGCCATTCCTCTGCATCTTCAGTGACCTCAGTGAGTCCATCCCTTTGAATGTCAGGCTGTCCACAATCTTGATCTTGTTACGCTTCATTTCACTGCAATGACAGCAAAGAACGGCTTCCTTCAACCAAGTACATTTATACCGAGAGAAACGGGAGCCATTGGATTTATACCAAATTTATCCGGGCTTCAGTACAAAGATGTATTTACCGAATATCAAGATTCCTGAAAAATTATTTTAGTTCTGCACCAACGCACATCATGCCATACTTACAGGAAGTGGAGCTGTGGAAGTTTGAAGACCTTAGAAGGCAGCACAGCTAATCTGTTCCTGTTCAGCTTCAGCACCAGCAGGGAGCTGGAGATGTTTTCAAAGCAGCCGGGCTCGAGGACGCTGATCTTGTTATTACTCAAATTCCTTTGAGATGAAAAGAGCAGCAGCATTGGAGCCAAAGTGAAGAAAGAGAAGACAGCTAAGTTTGCTGGAGGTGAATATCCACATACGATAAGATGCTCTTATCCGAGAGTCTTTTGTGCTCTGCCATAACTGTCATGTCATCTACTGTTGTATTATATATACACACCCAGTGCACACAGTAGTAAACTAGTGTACTGGTATGACACGTTACCAACATTACGTTTCATCCTTGATGCTTTCTGTTATTAAAATACTATATATGTGCAGTATTGTGCAGCCTCAGCCGACGTACATTCGGCCTGTCCTTTAAGAGAACACATTCGCTGATGAACAAATGGTGAAAAGAGAATGATTACTTACAGGTATTTCAGCTGCATGGAGGGGAAGGATCCAACTCTGAGCTCTGAGATCGAGTTGGATGTCAGGTCCAGTGTCTCCAGGGCAACGTATGGCAGCAGCTGATGCATCAAAAGTTCTGAGATCCGATTGTGGACTCTGAATCGTGTACAAAATGTGTACAAAAGTATTAGCTTTCGAACTCACAATGAAGGAGGGTTGCAAAGAAATTAAATGTATTTTAGTCCCAGCACCTGGGCTTTGGGAATCGGCTGACACCAAGTCGATTCATTCATTAAAAAGGCAGCGCTGTTAAAACTGACTGGTATCATTCTACAGCTGAACAGCTGACATGTTATGTCTCTTAGCAATGCTGATATGAAGCATGCGTTCTGCACACAAGTGTAATCAGATGTAAATGTAGAATATTTACATGAGTAAAGACTCATATCGGTTGCTGGGTTACAAAAGGACATTACCTAATGACGGCCCATGTGTTAGCTCCAATGCATTTGTCTAGATTTGTAAAGAGTAAACATTTGCAATTCTTCCCAAAGGGTCATAACAATTGTTTGAAGTGTTTATTTTTACACATAAAGGCTTAACAGTCGAACAGAAGCAAGAAAAGGAATGACGACATAGAAAGGGGGGCGCGTAAGTGTGTGTGAGAAGTGACAATATGATGGGGATCTCATACTTACAATGACAGGGAGGTGATGTTTGAGGACACATCTCCAAGAAAAGGGATATCGGTCAGTTCGTTGTGATTCATGGTGCTGAAAAGACATCAAACAAAACCAATTAGTCTGCGTTATGTTAAATGAATCAAACGTCCCACTCACGCCCACATTCTTATAATGGGGAAAGCCACTACGCAATTAACGTAACGCTAAGGTCTAGAACAAGCGTCTATTCTGCATCTAAACGGGACAACCCGGGGTGTCGGTGGAGCAACACATCCCGGCGGTGGATGAAGTGACGCATTTGCATCTTACGGGTTTGCGTACTTACACCTGGGTCGTCCCGTGCGGGGGGTCCGCAGGAACCGTTGACAGCCTTTTCCTGTTGCAGTCCAGGATGCGGACTTCATCTCGTCCCGTTGGGCAGGAGCACGGAGCGGGACAAGACTCCAGAGCCCGGGCGCTCAAACTCAGCAGCAGGAAAACGAGGGCCGGAGGAACGGGCCGACCCTCCGCCATTTTGAGCGTCTTCCCACTGGAGGCTAAGTGGCGTTAGCTAACGTGGCTAACTTGCTACGCAAGTCGCGTGAACTGCAAAAGATAAATCCCGCCAACATAAAAATCCTTCCCGGTGTTTAAATCAGTCGAATGAACACATACTTCAGGTCTGTGGCTCCACGGCCTGATTAGGAACCGTAAAATACTTGTTTTTCCCAACTTGCAGGAGGCATCCCAGCAGAAATCTCTTTCTTCCCGGTGTCAGGAATTCCTTCCGCTCCAATCTTAACGGTGGATATACTCCCGCAGCAGCGTTGGCTTATGCTGCCTCAATGCCGAGCTAACGTTAATTTTGTCCCAACATCGGTTAAACTCCCCGCTTGGATGTCGTTTAATTGTAGGGGGTCATCTAAAGAGGTAAAAAATAAAGAATATCCGTCTTTCCGTTACAAAAGCACAACAAGGCGCATTGACTGTGAGGCATTGGATATCTTAGATCCCGCCCCTTTCCAGCATGTTTACAGTTATTCTATTGGTCTGTACTAAAACCTGTCAAACAATTGCATCAATTTGATTGGATGTCTGTCCAATATGTTTTGGTCTTAGCCTTAAATCAAAACAAAAAAGTAAAAATGTATTCGCTCAAAATATGTCTGGGAAAAACAGGTAAAAATATTAGGTCAAAAAATATACTGAAAAAAAGGTAAAACATATTAGGTAAAAAAATATATTTTTTTTAAAAGTATAAATATGTAATGTGGAAAAACAATTTTTTACGTAACATTTTTCGACTTTGTTTTTACGTTTTAGGTTTTTTTAAAAGTCAATTTTTTTAAAAGTTGAAATGTGTCTTGAGAATCAAGTCAACAAATGTTTTGAACAAAAAGTCAAGCGATATTACGTCCAAATATGTCATAGTAAAATAACTCAAATAATATTAGGTAGAACAATTCATGAAAGAAATTCAAGATATGTTAAGTTGAAATTTGTCTTGACAAAAAAGTCAAAGTGTGTCAAGAAAAAAAGGTATTTTCTTTTGAAAAAAAAGTCAAAATATGTTAGGTTGAATTTTTTCATGAAATATAAGTAAAAACATACTAGGTCAAAAAATGTTTTGGAAAAATGGCAAATTATGTTAGGCCAAAAGACTATTGTACTCAAATATTTTGAAAGAACAGTAAAAATATCTTAGGTCGAAAAAAGCTTTGAAACAAACTCAAATGTTAGGTTGAAATACAATAAAACAAAAAGTTAAAAAAATAAAACCAGTTATATTAGATAAACATTTTTTAAAATAAATATGATTAAATATATTGTGTTGAAAATGAGATAATGAGAAAGTAAAAATGATTTGTCAAAATATATTAGATAAGAAGGTAGATAAGGTAAGGTAGACAAGACAACTATTGGAGTGAATGTTTACACTTTCTCGAACCGCACACCAGGGGGCATCCAAGAGACTTAGAGAGGTATTGTTGGCAGTTGATAGCACTCAGCCAAAAGTCTTCTTTCAGAGCCTTTTGGACACAAATACAAAATTGCTGTTTACATGGAAAGGTCCCTTAACTGGACATCTGTTAAACGTGAAAACCTTGAAGGATTACAATCTTTCTAACGTGTCTTTGAGGATGCTCAGATCTAACCGAGGAACTTATGGATACGAAGGAACTAGACTCGACTACACTCGACGGGGAGAACTAATTGACAAAGACTTAGCTTGCGAGCTCCACTAAAAAGCTGAGTTAACTTAATACGGGGACTTCAGCATCATTGTATTATTAAGTTCCTTGAGGAAACTGATGCTTATCACCTGGACTTGCCTCATAACTAAAGTAATAATAAAAAGTATGTCAATGAGTGTGAGAGCCCAACGGGAAGATTAGCACATTTTTGGTGTTAATGGGGAGAGCTGAGAATTTTGCCTCACTGAGCAACGCTTTGTGAATGTGCTTTTGCTGTGGGCATATTGACTCCCCTGAATGCGCACAAAATGTACACAATGTGACAGCCTTCAAAGCCAAACTAATTATTTTCCCACACTTGAGACACTGAAAGATTCCCCACAACATATGAAGACATACAAAAAAAGACCTTGTTGCCTTCATTGAAAATCAGATCCACTTTTTGGCAACATCCAGGACGTACAACTCGCCAACTTGTTGGTCACCAATGTTAGTCGAGCAAAGAAAAAAGGGGGAAGCAGCTTTGCTACCGATGTTACGGAAGTAAAAGGAGGCATGACTCCGTTCACAGGAAAAATGACTGAGTGTTGCTCAATTCACAACTGTCTGTTAAAAATGTTTATCTTGACTCGACAATCCATTTGAATATCTGACGACTGAACTCGTAAACTGTTTTTTGATTTGTAGAGAAAGTATTTTGAACACAAAATGTATTTTGTTAAAAATTACGTTAGATTTTCTTTATCGGCCCTATTAAATACAAGTGACAAAGTAAACTACTGCCCATCTCTGTGGTTTCTAAGGGGAATTTGGCAGATGGTACCCTTATCGTGATGGCATGTTGTAATTGTGTTATTATGTTCATCATGTCATGTTGTGGTCCTATGGAGAACCCTTATCAGTGCCGTGCAGCGATGTCAGTACGGGGCTAGAGAGTTACGAAAGGCAGATACAAACATTAAAGGTTACGCACAAGCGTGACACACATTCACGGTCGATATCAAAAAATCTGCATTAATTACACCACTTCATCCTTAATAATAACACTCAAGGCCGGCCTTTGTTCTCAATAATGTTACATTAACGAGGACAAAGTCTGGCCTGTCAGACCTTTATTGCTTAATTATTGCACAGCCGCCAAGTGTTTATCAGTCACAATCCGGGTCGGAGGGCCGTGACAACAAGGAGGGGATACCACAAGCAATTAGTCAGAACGGGGTTTTGTTGGACTTACACCAGTGGCGTGTCGAGTCAGTAGTTTCAGTGGTGGAGGTGAGTGCATGCATGGAAGGTACCATACTCCTTTACCAAATAGCAAGGCGGGTGTCTCAAGGCAGAGCAAAAGCGAGACCACCTGAGACCAGGGGGCCTTTTAACAGAGTGCACTGGCACACAAAGCCCATGTGCTGCTGATCATCTCAGGTGCTCCCACTAACCTGACAAACCTCTGCCGCCTGCAGGTACGCCAGCCGGAGGCGGAGAGGGTCGTCACAGTCAGCAACGAGGAAAACACACACTGCTCAATTGAATATGAAGGCAGGTGGCTCGTAGTCGCCATTCATTCAACCACACTTATCAGTTCAATATTATGCCCGAAATAGTTTCTGACTCACCAATTAGTAAAGCATTTGTACACAAAATCCATCCGCCGCTCTTTCCTTATGAAGACGTCAATCACAGCATTGTAAAACTCTTGTTTGATTATGTATAACGTATAAACAATTGTAATAACACACATATTGTATATATAAACTACAAAGATAAACTTGTATTTGTGTATTTTTAATTTTGCTGTTTTTTAAGTAGCATTATTTCATTTAACATTTGTATTTATTAATTTTGCCAGGATAGGCATTTCCTACCATGCCACTTATTTGTTATCATTTTCTATCATTATTATTGTGTATACTTGGTTGAAGTCCACGTATTCTGCCCGAAGTTCGCGTTAAAAACGGGATGATGCATCTCAAGGAGTCGATTCTTTATTTTAATTTTGAAGCAAAAAAATAAAAATAAAGAAATGCACACGCACCTCTTCACTCTTGCGCATGCGTGCGATCGGATGATATTTAAAAAAAAAAAAAAAAATACCAAGGCTATCGTTACGCGTCAGCAAAACGTGCCAAACAGTACGCTTTCTAGGAATCCTCCCTCCCCAGGTACACAACTATTAAAAATAGCACCAATGCGGAGAGCGGGAATAAACAAAGAGACAGCCCACAGGGAGACGAGGAGGCTGAGTGGACCAATCAGAGGACGCGCAGGCTTATTAAAGCCGCGGCTACCTGCAGCGTTTACTATCGTCGCGCTCCGCTCGCTCACACGCTGTGTGCAAGTCAAGACCCGTCGGCGCGGTCCCATCCTGGCAAAAAACAACAACCTCTCGGCATTTAGTGTCCGCAGCCCTTCCAGTCAGCACCGTGTCGCCGAGGACAGCAGCCATGATTCACTCCCGGACCCTCCGAGTAGATTATGCCCAAACTACGCGCGTGGTCTGCGTGGTGGGCTCGGAGCTTAATGTGAACCTGAACAGGTAGGCTGTGCGTTCAACTTCCGCATAATCCGGGCTGTGTGTGTGTGTGTGTGTGTGTGTGTGTGTGTGTGTGTGGCAAATTGTTCTAGTGTGCACTCATAGAGTGGGAGGTTTATTCTAGTATGATAATGTTCTCACGGTCTCACCTGGAAATGTTGTATCGTATCCTTGGTAACATGGTCTCGCTTTCATTTTGTGTTGTAATCATGAGAAGCTGTCATTAAGAATCCAGATCCATCAAAACTTTTTATTGACATTTCATACAAAAAAACAAAACTTGACGCATATATTTGCCTGACCCCTGAATAGACCTTGTATGAAGACTATGACACTGTTTTATTTTTACAATTTTGAAAGGCATTGATCAAGGCATCAGCTTTAGAATCATTTTGACGCCTCATTTATATCAAGTCCACTGACAGAAGAACACTTTGCAATATACAACTCATCAACACTGCAAACCACATGCTCCAAAATCATCACGTTTAATAAAATGCCTCTCAAACACTTTAAATTAAAGCTGACTACATCGCTTTGTCTACATTAGGGTTAATTTATTCCCTATGAACTGTCCACTGTGCGCATTCCATTGTTTGCCCATATCAATGGAGCTGTGGGCGCGATGTCATCCGTATGCGAAGTCCTTCGCCTTTTGTTTTGTACAGTAGAGACAGTCAACAGTCTTCCATTGTTGCTGTCGGAACAGATGTTGCTGTGCCAAAGAAACGGAGGCAATAACTTCAGCCTCCACAACACAACAGAGCCCGGCTTGATTACAGAGTGGGAGACGGGCGCGCCCAGCCCGGACGCCTCGTCACGTGACCCTGTTTTAAAAAAATAAACAATGGTTTCATCTTTAAAGCCACAGGTCCTTTTTTTTTTACAACAATCAGTTCCTCATTAGTTGGAATGCTTTAAGCATTCCAAGTATTGTTCTTCTAATTGTTGGAATGCATTGAGATGCATTCCAAGTATTGTTCTTCGAATCTTTATTCTTCATCTTCTATTTCTTCCGCGGCACCTTTCAACTCCTTCACACTTTCAGCTATTAAAACCGTTCAAATATTAAAATGTTCAGCTCCTTTCTGGCTTGAGGGCTATGACTTTTCAGCTTTCTACCTCTTATGCTTGAATTTATATAAATCAATAATCATTAATATTTTAACATGGTTTTCAAATGGAGTTTGCTTTCAAATCCTCCTAAACTTCTTCAACTTTCAGATTTTTCAGCTTCGCAAATCTTTCAGCTACAGACACCATTTAAACTTTCAAATGTTGACACAGGTCTAAACTATTTTATGAAAAAAACTGCTTGTGGATATCTATTGTACTTTTTTCATAATCACTGATTATGTTTCACTAGTTTTTCGCTCCGTTTCTGACTTTTACATGAGTGTGTATTGCGTCTGCTACAGTGGAGAGCTCGACGGCTAGAGTGTGGGGCATCGCAGGAATCTGGTTAAAAAAATATGGAACTTCTGTCCTTGCAGCCAAAGTATACACTCTAGAGGCTTCATTTCTTCAGATTAATGAGGGTATGGTTGTGCTGATTGGATTAATGTGTTCATGGAATCCCAGAGTTTTTTAGTTTTGGCGCAAGGAGTGTTTGAGTGACACAACCTCTGCCAAAAGCCCCATAGGCTCCAATACAAATCTGCCGACATATTTCTCACAAAAATCCACAAGGTACACGTTCTGTCAACGGCCATAGGAGCCGTATTCATTACCGGACAGACATAAAAACACATCCACGCGTTCGGTAGAGTCTTGGGTCTCATACAAACGCCGTATTTTTTAGATAGCTGTTATAGTTTTGCGCTGGTTCTCATTTGTTTGAGGTGTGGATTCTGTGTAACTCGCTGTCCTGTGTCTGCACTTTTGCAGCCGCACAGGTGCGCCGTTGTCGTGGTTACGAGCACTCACACGCTGCAGGATCTGTCTGTGGCTCACAGCTGCTCGCTCCTATGACCTGATTAGTGGAGTCACATGACGCAGCTATGCTTTCTGTCAACAGACCAATATGATAAAGACACTCGCCCCCCCTCCCCCCTCCACCCTGACCTCTACTTACTGTTAATCACTGTCAGTCAGTCAGTCAGTCTAATTCTCCTCCCCTCTCCCTCTCTTCCTCACCACCATTCCCTTCCTCACCCTCTCACCCTCCCTCCCTCTATCTACACCCCCCCACCCCACCCAATCCAATAGGTGCGCCGTTGCCGTGGTTACTCGTAAACACGCTGCAGTATCTCTGTGTGTGACTCACAGCTGCTCCAATGACGTGATTAGTGGAGTCACATGACGCAGCTATGCTTTCTGTCAACAGACCAATATGATAAAGACACTAGCCCCCCCTCCCCCCTCCCCCCTGACCTCTACTTACTGTTAATCACTCTCAGTCAGTCAGTCAGTCTAATTCTCCTCCCCTCTCCCTCTCTTCCTCACCACCATTCCCTTCCTCACCCTCTCACCCTCCCTCCCTCTATCTACACCCCCCCACCCCACCCAATGCAATAGGTGCGCCGTTGCCGTGGTTACTCGTAAACACGCTGCAGTATCTCTGTGTGTGACTCACAGCTGCTCCAATGACGTGATTAGTGGAGTCACATGACGCAGCTATGCTTTCTGTCAACAGACCAATATGATAAAGACACTCGCCCCCCCTCCCCCCTCCACCCTGACCTCTTCTCACTGTTAATCACTCAGTCAGTCAGTATGTCTGTCTATTTCTCCTCCTCTCTCTCTCCCTCTATCTCTTCCTCACCAACCCTCCCTTCCTCACCCTCTCACCCTCCCTCCCTCTATCTACACCCCCCCAACCCACCCAATCCAATAATTTCAAAATAAAAGCCACATGGAGGGAATTTTTACTGTAATGTTTGTGATGAGGCCTATTAATTAAAAACTTCTTAGTTTGAATAACAAACATTCTGTCTCCCACTACGAATATTACTCGTACTTCTAGTACTACAACTGATACTTCTACTACCATACTACTAGTATTTCTACTGCTATTAATACTACAACTACTACTAATGTTATTACAAATACGACTATGGCTAATAGTATTACAGCTGTTTCTACTGCTATTGATACTAAACCTACTATTACTGCTAGTACTACTAATACCACAATTATAACTAATACTACTACTAATATTACTACAAACAATTTTAAACAAATTTAAGCTCCTGCAACTTCTGTTTTTAGAAAATCTATTGAAATTCAGCTTCCCCACTTCCTGTATTTTCAGCAGTTCTTTAAAATAATTTCAGCTATTCTTATGCCTCTATCAACAGCAATTTTTCAATATTCATTTCTGTATTTTTTTGCAATATTTCAAATTTATTTCAGCTGTTTTCATTTCTGCTTTTTCAGCAAATCTATTGAAATTCCTTTCAGCTTCTCCCATTTCTGTATTTTCAGCAATTTCAAATTCATTTCAGCTTTTCTAATATCTATAATTTCAGCAAATGTATTCAAATTCCCTTCAACTTTCTGTATTTTCAGCTATTTTAAAAAGTTCATTTCAGCTTTCAGCTTTTTGCATTCCAACGCATTTTCAGCAGGAAATGCATTTTCTAGTTATTGTTGGAATGCATTGAGATGCATTCCAAGTATTGTTCTTCGAATCTTTATTTGTTGGAATGCATTGAGATGCATTCCAAGTATTGTTCTTCGAATCTTTATTTCAACTTCTTCTATTTCTTCCGCGGCACCTTTCAACTCCTTCACACTTTCAGCTATTAAAACCGTTCAAATATTAAAATGTTCAGCTCCTTTCTGGCTTGAGGGCTATGACTTTTCAGCTTTCTACCTCTTATGCTTGAATTTATATAAATCAATAATCATTAATATTTTAACATGGTTTTCAAATGGAGTTTGCTTTCAAATCCTCCTAAACTTCTTCAACTTTCAGATTTTTCAGCTTCGCGAATCTTTCAGCTACAGACACCATTTCAACTCTCAAATGTTCACACAGGTCTCAACTATTTTATGAAAAAAACTGCTTCTTGATATCTATTGTACTTTTTTCATAATCACTGATTATGTTTCACTAGTTTTTCGCTCCGTTTCTGACTTTTACATGAGTGTGTATTGCGTCTGCTAGAGTGGAGAGCTCGCGGGCTAGAGGCTGAAGCAGCGCAGAAATCTGGTTAAAAAAGTATGGAACTTCTGTCCTTGCAGCCAAAGTATACACTCTAGAGGCTTCATTTCTTCAGATTAATGAGGGTATGGTTGTGCTGATTAGATTAATGTGTTCATGGAATCCCAGAGTTTTTTAGTTTTGGCGCAAGGAGTGTTTGAGTGACACAACCTCTGCCAAAAGCCCCATAGGCTCCAATACAAATCTGCCGACATATTTCTCACAAAAATCCACAAGGTACACGTTTTGTAAACGGCCATAGGAGCCGTATTTATTACCGGACAGACATAAAAAGCACATCCACGCGTTCGGTAGAGTCTCGGGTCTCATACAAACGCCGTATTTTTTAGATAGCTGTTATAGTTTTGCGCTGGTTCTCATTTGTGTGAGGTGTGGATTCTGTGTAACTTGCTGCCATGTCTCTGCATTTTGCAGCCGTTAATGAGCACAGGTGCGGCGTTGTCGTGGTTACGAGCACTCACACGCTGCAGGATCTGTCTGTGACTCACAGCTGCTCCTTGTGACCTGATTAGTGGAGTCACATGACGCAGCTATGCTTTCTGTCAACAGACCAATATGATAAAGACACTCGCCCCCCCTCCCCCCTCCACCCTGACCTCTGCTCACTGTTAATCACTCTCAGTCAGTATGTCTGTCTAATTCTCCTCCTCTCTCTCTCCCTCTATCTCTTCCTCACCACCCCTCCCTTCCTCACCCTCTCACCCTCCCTCCCTCTATCTACACCCCCCCACCCCACCCAATCCAATAATTTCAAAATAAAAGCCCCATGGAGGGAATTTTTACTGTAATGTTTGTGATGAGGCCTATTAATTAAAAACTTCTTAGTTTGAATAACAAACATTCTGTCTCCCAACCCCCCCTCACCCAATTCCATCATTACAAACTAAAAGCCTCAATGATTATCTGTACCTTAACCATGAAGCGGTTTCGTTGAAATACGCATTGCTCTTTCAAATACTACTATAACCACTACGAATATTACTAGTACTTCTAGTAGAACTACAACTGATACTTCTACTACCATACTACTAGTATTTCTACTGCTATTAATACTACAACTACTACTAATGTTATTACAAATACTACTATGGCTAATAATATTCCAGCTGTTTCTACTGCTATTGATACTAAACCTACCATTACTGCTTATACTGCTAGTACTACTAACACCACAATTATAACTAATACTACTACTAATATTACTACAAACAATTTTAAACAAATTTAAGCTCCTGCAACTTCTGTTTTTAGAAAATCTATTGAAATTCAGCTTCCCCACTTCCTGTATTTTCAGCAGTTCTTTAAAATAATTTCAGCTATTCTTATGCCTCTATCAACAGCAATTTTTTAATATTCATTTCTGTATTTTTTTTGCAATATTTCAAATTTATTTCAGCTGTTTTCATTTCTGCTTTTTCAGCAAATCTATTGAAATTCCTTTCAGCTTCTCCCATTTCTGTATTTTCAGCAATTTCAAATTCATTTCAGCTTTTCAAATATCTGTCATTTCAGCAAATGTATTCAAATTCCCTTCAACTTTCTGTATTTTCAGCTATTTTCAAATATTCAGTGCAGCTTTCAGCTTTTTGCATTCCAACGCATTTTCAGCAGGAAATGCCTTTTCTAGTTGTTGGAATGCATTAACGATGCATTCCAAGTATTGTTCTTCGAATCTTTATTTCAACTTCTTCTATTTCTTCCGCGGCACCTTTCAACTCCTTCACACTTTCAGCTATTAAAACCGTTCAAATATTAAAATGTTCAGCTCCTTTCTGGCTTGAGGGCTATGACTTTTCAGCTTTCTACCTCTTATGCTTGAATTTATATAAATCAATAATCATTAATATTTTAACATGGTTTTCAAATGGAGTTTGTATTCAAATCCTCCTAAACTTCTTCAACTTTCAGATTTTTCAGCTTCGCAAATCTTTCAGCTACAGACACCATTTAAACTTTCAAATGTTGACACAAGTCTTAACTATTTTATGAAAAAAACTGCTTCTTGATATCTATTGTACTTTTTTCATAATCACTGATTATGTTTCACTAGTTCTTCGCTCCGTTTCTGACTTTTACATGAGTGTGTATTGCGTCTGCTAGAGTGGAGAGCTCGCGGGCTAGAGTGTGGGGCATCGCAGGAATCTGGTTAAAAAAATATGGAACTTCTGTCCTTGCAGCCAAAGTATACACTCTAGAGGCTTCATTTCTTCAGATTAATGAGGGTATGGTTGTGCTGATTGGATTAATGTGTTCATGGAATCCCAGAGTTTTTTAGTTTTGGCGCAAGGAGTGTTTGAGTGACACAACCTCTGCCAAAAGCCCCATAGGCTCCAATACAAATCTGCCGACATATTTCTCACAAAAATCCACAAGGTACACGTTTTGTAAACGGCCATATGAGCCGTATTTATTACCGGACAGACATAAAAAGCACATCCACGCGTTCGGTAGAGTCTTGGGTCTCATACAAACGCCGTATTTTTTAGATAGCTGTTATAGTTTTGCGCTGGTTCTCATTTGTTTGAGGTGTGGATTCTGTGTAACTCGCTGCCATGTCTCTGCATTTTGCAGCCGTTAATGATCACAGGTGCGCCGTTGTCGTGGTTACGAGCACTCACACGCTGCAGGATCTGTCTGTGACTCACAGCTGCTCCTTGTGACCTGATTAGTGGAGTCACATGACGCAGCTATGCTTTCTGTCAACAGACCAATATGATAAAGACACTCGCCCCCCCTCCCCCCTCCACCCTGACCTCTTCTCACTGTTAATCACTCTCAGTCAGTCAGTCTGTCTAATTCTCCTCCTCTCTCCCTCTCTATCTCTTCCTCACCACCATTCCCTTCCTCACCCTCTTACCCTCCCTCCCTCTATCTACACCCCCCCACCCCACCCAATCCAATAGGTGCACTGTTGCCGTGGTTACTCGTAAACACGCTGCAGGATCTCTGTCTGTGACTCACAGCTGCTCCTATGAGCTGATTAGTGGAGTCACATGACGCAGCTATGCTTTCTGTCAACAGACCAATATGATAAAGACACTCGCCCCCCCTCCCCCCTCCACCCTGACCTCTTCTCACTGTTAATCACTCTCAGTCAGTCTGTCTGTCTATTTCTCCTCCTCTCTCTCTCCCTCTATCTCTTCCTCACCACCCCTCCCTCTATCTACACCCCCCCACCCCACCCAATCCAATAATTTCAAAATAAAAGCCCCATGGAGGGAATTTTTACTGTAATGTTTGTGATGAGGCCTATTAATTAAAAACTTCTTAGTTTGAATAACAAACATTCTGTCTCCCAACCCCCCCTCACCCAATTCCATCATTACAAACTAAAAGCCTCAATGATTATCTGTACCTTAACCATGAAGCGGTTTCGTTGAAATACGCATTGCTCTTTCAAATACTACTATAACCACTACGAATATTACTAGTACTTCTAGTAGAACTACAACTGATACTTCTACTACCATACTACTAGTATTTCTACTGCTATTAATACAACTACTACTAATGTTATTAAAAATACTACTATGGCTAATAGTATCAGTATTCCAGCTGTTTCTACTGCTATTGATACTAAACCGACTTCTACTGCTAGTACTAATACCCAAATTACAACTAACATTACTACAAACAATTTTAAACCTCTTTTTATTCATCTCAGCTTTTGTTATTTCTGTACTTTTTAAAATTCATTTAAGCTCCTGCAACTTCTGTTTTGCAATATTTCACATTTATTTCAGCTGTTTTCATTTCTGCTTTTTCAGCAAATCTATTGAAATTCCTTTCAGCTTCTCCCATTTCTGTATTTTCAGAAACTTCAAATTAATTTCAGCTTTTCAAATATCTTTCATTTCAGCAAATTTATTCAAATTCCCTTCAACTTTCTGTATTTTCAGCTATTTTTAAATATTCAGTGCAGCTTTCAGCTTTTTGCATTCCAACGCATTTTCAGCAGGAAATGCCTTTTCTAGTTAGTTGGAATGCTTTAAGCATTCCAAGTATTGTTCTTCTAATCTTTATTCCGACTTATTCCTCTATTTCTTCCGCCGCACCTTTCAACTCCTTCATACTTTCAGCTATTAAAACCATTCAAATATTAAAATGTTCAGCTTCTTTCTGGCTTGGGGGCTATGACTTTTCAGCTTTCTACCTCTTAAGCTTGAATTTATATAAATCAATAATCATTAATATTTTAACATGGTTTTCAAATGGAGTTTGTATTCAAATCCTCTTCAACTTCTTCAACTTTCAGATTTTTCAGCTTCGCCAATCTTTCAGCTACAGACACCATTTCAACTCTCAAATGTTCACACAAGTCTCAACTATTTTATGAAAAAAACTGCTTCTTGATATCTATTGTACTTTTTTCATAATCACTGATTATGTTTCACTAGTTCTTCGCTCCGTTTCTGACTTTTACATGAGTGTGTATTGCGTCTGCTAGAGGGGGACCTCGCAGGCTAGAGTGTGGGGCAGCGCGAAAATCTGGTTAAAAAAATATGGAACTTCTGTCCTTACAGCCAAAGTATACACTCTAGAGGCTTCATTTCTTCAGATTAATGAGGGTATGGTTGTGCTGATTGGATTAATGTGTTCATGGAATCCCAGAGTTTTTTAGTTTTGGCGCAAGGAGTGTTTGAGTGACACAACCTCTGGCAAAAGCCCCATAGGCTCCAATACAAATCTGCCGACATATTTCTCACAAAAATCCACAAGGTACACGTTTTGTCAACGGCCATAGGAGCCGTATTTATTACCGGACAGACATAAAAACACATCCACGCGTTCGGTAGAGTCTTGGGTCTCATACAAACGCCGTATTTTTTAGATAGCTGTTATAGTTTTGCGCTGGTTCCCATTTGTCTGAGGTGTGGATTCTGTGTAACTTGCAGCCATGTCTCTGCATTTTGCAGCCGCACAGGTGCGGCGTTGTCGTGGTTACGAGCACTCACACGCTGCAGGATCTGTCTGTGGCTCACAGCTGCTCGCTCCTTGTGACCTGATTAGTGGAGTCACATGACGCAGCTATGCTTTCTGTCAACAGACCAATATGATAAAGACACTCGCCCCCCCTCCCCCCTCCACCCTGACGTCTTCTCACTGTTAATCACTCTCAGTCAGTCAGTCTGTCTAATTCTCCTCCCCTCTCCCTCTCTCTCTTCCTCACCACCATTCCCTTCCTCACCCCCTCACCCTCCCTCCCTCTATCTACACCCCCCCACCCCACCCAATCCAATAGGTGCGCCGTTGTCGTGGTTACTCGCTCACACGCTGCAGGATCTCTGTCTGTGGCTCAAAGCTGCTCCTTGTGACCTGATTAGTGGAGTCACATGACGCAGCTATGCTTTCTGTCAACAGACCAATATGATAAAGACACTCGCCCCCCTCCCCCCTCCACCCTGACCTCTTCTCACTGTTAATCACTCAGTCAGTCAGTATGTCTAATTTTCCTCCCCTCTCCCTCTCTATCTCTTCGTCACCACCATTCCCTTCCTCACCCTCTCACCCTCCCTCCCTCTATCTACACCCCCCCACCCCACCCAATCCAATAATTTCAAAATAAAAGCCCCATGGAGGGAATTTTTACTGTAATGTCTGTGATGAGGCCTATTAATTAAAAACTTTTAAGTGTGAATAACAAACATTCTGTCTCCCACTACGAATATTACTCGTACTTCTAGTACTACAACTGATACTTCTACTACCATACTGCTAGTATTTCTACTGCTATTAATACTACAACTACTACTAATGTTATTACAAATACTACTATGGCTAATAGTATCAGTATTCCAGCTGTTTCTACTGCTATTGATACTAAACCGACTTCTACTGCTAGTACTAATACCCAAATTACGACTAACATTACTACAAACAATTTTAAACCTCTTTTTATTCATCTCAGCTTTTGTTATTTCTGTACTTTTTAAAATTCATTTAAGCTCCTGCAACTTCTGTTTTGCAATATTTCACATTTATTTCAGCTGTTTTCATTTCTGCTTTTTCAGCAAATCTATTGAAATTCCTTTCAGCTTCTCCCATTTCTGTATTTTCAGCTATTTTTAAATATTCAGCAAATGTACTCAAATTCCCTTCAACTTTCTGTATTTTCAGCTATTTTTAAATATTCAGCAAATGTATTCAACTTCCCTTCAACTTTCTGTATTTTCAGCTATTTTTAAATATTCAGTGCAGCTTTCAGCTTTTTGCATTCCAACGCATTTTCAGCAGGAAATGCCTTTTCTAGTTGTTGGAATGCATTAACGATGCATTCCAAGTATTGTTCTTCGAATCTTTATTCTTCAGCTTCTTCTTCTATTTCTTCCGCGGCACCTTTCAACTCCTTCACACTTTCAGCTATTTAAACCGTTCAAATATTAAAATGTTCAGCTCCTTTCTGGCTTGAGGGCTATGACTTTTCAGCTTTCTACCTCTTATGCTTGAATTTATATAAATCAATAATCATTAATATTTTAACATGGTTTTCAAATGGAGTTTGCTTTCAAATCCTCCTAAACTTCTTCAACTTTCAGATTTTTCAGCTTCGCGAATCTTTCAGCTACAGACACCATTTCAACTCTCAAATGTTCACACAAGTCTCAACTATTTTATGAAAAAAACTGCTTCTTGATATCTATTGTACTTTTTTCATAATCACTGATTATGTTTCACTAGTTCTTCGCTCCGTTTCTGACTTTTACATGAGTGTGTATTGCGTCTGCTACAGTGGAGAGCTCGAGGCTAGAGTGTGGGGCATCGCAGGAATCTGGTTAAAAAAATATGGAACTTCTGTCCTTGCAGCCAAAGTATACACTCTAGAGGCTTCATTTCTTCAGATTAATGAGGGTATGGTTGTGCTGATTGGATTAATGTGTTCATGGAATCCCAGAGTTCTTTAGTTTTGGCGCAAGGAGTGTTTGAGTGACACAACCTCTGCCAAAAGCCCCATAGGCTCCAATACAAATCTGCCGACATATTTCTCACAAAAATCCACAAGGTACACGTTCTGTCAACGGCCATAGGAGCCGTATTCATTACCGGACAGACATAAAAGCACATCCACGCGTTCGGTAGAGTCTTGGGTCTCATACAAACGCCGTATTTTTAGTTGGAATGCTTTAAGCATTCCAAGTATTGTTCTTCTAATCTTTATTTCAACTTATTTGTTGGAATGCATTAACGATGCATTCCAAGTATTGTTCTTCGAATCTTTATTCTTCAGCTTCTTCTATTTCTTCCGCGGCACCTTTCAACTCCTTCACACTTTCAGCTATTTAAAATGTTCAAATATTAAAATGTTCAGCTCCTTTCTGGCTTGAGGGCTATGACTTTTCAGCTTTCTACCTCTTATGCTTGAATTTATATAAATCAATAATCATTAATATTTTAACATGGTTTTCAAATGGAGTTTGCTTTCAAATCCTCCTAAACTTCTTCAACTTTCAGATTTTTCAGCTTCGCGAATCTTTCAGCTACAGACACCATTTCAACTCTCAAATGTTCACACAAGTCTCAACTATTTTATGAAAAAAACTGCTTCTTGATATCTATTGTACTTTTTTCATAATCACTGATTATGTTTCACTAGTTTTTCGCTCCGTTTCTGACTTTTACATGAGTGTGTATTGCGTCTGCTAGAGTGGAGAGCTCGAGGCTAGAGGCTGAAGCAGCGCAGAAATCTGGTTAAAAAAGTATGGAACTTTTGTCCTTGCAGCCAAAGTATACACTCTAGAGGCTTCATTTCTTCAGATTAATGAGGGTATGGTTGTGCTGATTGGATTAATGTGTTCATGGAATCCCAGAGTTTTTTAGTTTTGGCGCAAGGAGTGTTTGAGTGACACAACCTCTGCCAAAAGCCCCATAGGCTCCAATACAAATCTGCCGACATATTTCTCACAAAAATCCACAAGGTACACGTTTTGTAAACGGCCATAGGAGCCGTATTTATTACCGGACAGACATAAAAACACATCCACGCGTTCGGTAGAGTCTTGGGTCTCATACAAACGCCGTATTTTTTAGATAGCTGTTATAGTTTTGCGCTGGTTCCCATTTGTTTGAGGTGTGGATTCTGTGTAACTCGCTGTCCTGTGTCTGCACTTTTGCAGCAGCTCGTTAATGAGCACAGGTGCGCCGTTGTCGTGGTTACGAGCACTCACATGCTGCAGGATCTGTCTGTGACTCACAGCTGCTCCTTGTGACCTGATTAGTGGAGTCACATGACCCAGCTATGCTTTCTGTCAACAGACCAATATGATAAAGACACTCGCCCCCCCTCCCCCCTCCACCCTGACCTCTGCTCACTGTTAATCACTCTCAGTCAGTCAGTCAGTCTAATTCTCCTCCCCTCTCCCTCTCTCTCTTCCTCACCACCATTCCCTTCCTCACCCTCTCACCCTCCCTCCCTCTATCTACACCCCCCCACCCCACCCAATCCAATAGGTGCGCCGTTGTCGTGGTTACTCGCTCACACGCTGCAGGATCTCTATCTGTGGCTCAAAGCTGCTCCTATGACCTGATTAGTGGAGTCACATGACGCAGCTATGCTTTCTGTCAACAGACCAATATGATAAAGACACTAGCCCCCCCTCCCCCCTCCCCCCTGACCTCTACTTACTGTTAATCACCTCAGTCAGTCAGTCAGTCTAATTCTCCTCCCCTCTCCCTCTCTTCCTCACCACCATTCCCTTCCTCACCCTCTCACCCTCCCTCCCTCTATCTACACCCCCCCACCCCACCCAATCCAATAGGTGCGCCGTTGCCGTGGTTACTCGTAAACACGCTGCAGTATCTCTGTGTGTGACTCACAGCTGCTCCAATGACGTGATTAGTGGAGTCACATGACGCAGCTATGCTTTCTGTCAACAGACCAATATGATAAAGACACTCGCCCCCCCTCCCCCCTCCACCCTGACCTCTTCTCACTGTTAATCACTCAGTCAGTCAGTATGTCTGTCTATTTCTCCTCCTCTCTCTCTCCCTCTATCTCTTCCTCACCACCCCTCCCTTCCTCACCCTCTCACCCTCCCTCCCTCTATCTACACCCCCCCAACCCACCCAATCCAATCATTTCAAAATAAAAGCCACATGGAGGGAATTTTTACTGTAATGTTTGTGATGAGGCCTATTAATTAAAAACTTCTTAGTTTGAATAACAAACATTCTGTCTCCCACTACGAATATTACTCGTACTTCTAGTACTACAACTGATACTTCTACTACCATACTACTAGTATTTCTACTGCTATTAATACTACAACTACTACTAATGTTATTACAAATACGACTATGGCTAATAGTATTACAGCTGTTTCTACTGCTATTGATACTAAACCTACTATTACTGCTAGTACTACTAATACCACAATTATAACTAATACTACTACTAATATTACTACAAACAATTTTAAACAAATTTAAGCTCCTGCAACTTCTGTTTTTAGAAAATCTATTGAAATTCAGCTTCCCCACTTCCTGTATTTTCAGCAGTTCTTTAAAATAATTTCAGCTATTCTTATGCCTCTATCAACAGCAATTTTTTAATATTCATTTCTGTATTTTTTTGCAATATTTCAAATTTATTTCAGCTGTTTTCATTTCTGCTTTTTCAGCAAATCTATTGAAATTCCTTTCAGCTTCTCCCATTTCTGTATTTTCAGCAATTTCAAATTCATTTCAGCTTTTCTAATATCTATAATTTCAGCAAATGTATTCAAATTCCCTTCAACTTTCTGTATTTTCAGCTATTTTAAAAAGTTCATTTCAGCTTTTTGCATTCCAACGCATTTTCAGCAGGAAATGCATTTTCTAGTTGTTGGAATGCATTAACGATGCATTCCAAGTATTGTTCTTCGAATCTTTATTTCTTCATCTTCAACTTCTATTTCTTCCGCGCCACCTTTCAACTCCTTCACACTTTCAGCTATTAAAATCCTTCAAATATTAAAATGTTCAGCTTCTTTCTGGCTTGAGGGCTATGACTTTTCAGCTTTCTACCTCTTAAGCTTGAATTTATATAAATCAATAATCGTTAATATTTTAACATGGTTTTCAAATGGAGTTTGCTTTTCAAATCCTCTTCAACTTCTTCAACTTTCAGATTTTTCAGCTTCGCAAATCTTTCAGCTACAGACACCATTTCAACTCTCAAATGTTCACACAAGTCTCAACTATTTTATGAAAAAAACTGCTTCTTGATATCTATTGTACTTTTTTCATTATCACTGATTATGTTTCACTAGTTCTTCGCTCCGTTTCTGACTTTTACATGAGTGTGTATTGCGTCTGCTAGAGTGGAGAGCTCGCGGGCTAGAGTGTGGGGCATCGCAGGAATCTGGTTAAAAAAATATGGAACTTCTGTCCTTGCAGCCAAAGTATACACTCTAGAGGCTTCATTTCTTCAGATTAATGAGGGTATGGTTGTGCTGATTGGATTAATGTGTTCATGGAATCCCAGAGTTTTTTAGTTTTGGCGCAAGGAGTGTTTGAGTGACACAACCTCTGCCAAAAGCCCCATAGGCTCCAATACAAATCTGCCGACATATTTCTCACAAAAATCCACAAGGTACACGTTTTGTAAACGGCCATAGGAGCCGTATTTATTACCGGACAGACATAAAAAGCACATCCACGCGTTCGGTAGAGTCTTGGGTCTCATACAAACGCCGTATTTTTTAGATAGCTGTTATAGTTTTGCGCTGGTTCTCATTTGTGTGAGGTGTGGATTCTGTGTAACTTGCTGCCATGTCTCTGCATTTTGCAGCCGTTAATGAGCACAGGTGCGCCGTTGTCGTGGTTACGAGCACTCACATGCTGCAGGATCTGTCTGTGACTCACAGCTGCTCCTATGACCTGATTAGTGGAGTCACATGACGCAGCTATGCTTTCTGTCAACAGACCAATATGATAAAGACACTAGCCCCCCCTCCCCCCTCCACCCTGACCTCTACTTACTGTTAATCACTCTCAGTCAGTCAGTCAGTCTAATTCTCCTCCCCTCTCCCTCTCTTCCTCACCACCATTCCCTTCCTCACCCTCTCACCCTCCCTCCCTCTATCTACACCCCCCCACCCCACCCAATCCAATAGGTGCGCCGTTGCCGTGGTTACTCGTAAACACGCTGCAGTATCTCTGTGTGTGACTCACAGCTGCTCCAATGACGTGATTAGTGGAGTCACATGACGCAGCTATGCTTTCTGTCAACAGACCAATATGATAAAGACACTAGCCCCCCCTCCCCCCTCCCCCCTGACCTCTACTTACTGTTAATCACTCTCAGTCAGTCTAATTCTCCTCCCCTCTCCCTCTCTTCCTCACCACCATTCCCTTCCTCACCCTCTCACCCTCCCTCCCTCTATCTACACCCCCCCACCCCACCCAATGCAATAGGTGCGCCGTTGCCGTGGTTACTCGTAAACACGCTGCAGTATCTCTGTGTGTGACTCACAGCTGCTCCAATGACCTGATTAGTGGAGTCACATGACGCAGCTATGCTTTCTGTCAACAGACCAATATGATAAAGACACTCGCCCCCCCCCCCCCTCCACCCTGACCTCTTCTCACTGTTAATCACTCAGTCAGTCAGTATGTCTGTCTATTTCTCCTCCTCTCTCTCTCCCTCTATCTCTTCCTCACCACCCCTCCCTTCCTCACCCTCTCACCCTCCCTCCCTCTATCTACACCCCCCCAACCCACCCAATCCAATAATTTCAAAATAAAAGCCACATGGAGGGAATTTTTACTGTAATGTTTGTGATGAGGCCTATTAATTAAAAACTTCTTAGTTTGAATAACAAACATTCTGTCTCCCACTACGAATATTACTCGTACTTCTAGTACTACAACTGATACTTCTACTACCATACTACTAGTATTTCTACTGCTATTAATACTACAACTACTACTAATGTTATTACAAATACGACTATGGCTAATAGTATTACAGCTGTTTCTACTGCTATTGATACTAAACCTACTATTACTGCTAGTACTACTAATACCACAATTATAACTAATACTACTACTAATATTACTACAAACAATTTTAAACAAATTTAAGCTCCTGCAACTTCTGTTTTTAGAAAATCTATTGAAATTCAGCTTCCCCACTTCCTGTATTTTCAGCAGTTCTTTAAAATAATTTCAGCTATTCTTATGCCTCTATCAACAGCAATTTTTCACTATTCATTTCTGTATTTTTTTGCAATATTTCAAATTTATTTCAGCTGTTTTCATTTCTGCTTTTTCAGCAAATCTATTGAAATTCCTTTCAGCTTCTCCCATTTCTGTATTTTCAGCAATTTCAAATTTATTTCAGCTTTTCTAATATCTATAATTTCAGCAAATGTATTCAAATTCCCTTCAACTTTCTGTATTTTCAGCTATTTTAAAAAGTTCATTTCAGCTTTCAGCTTTTTGCATTCCAACGCATTTTCAGCAGGAAATGCATTTTCTAGTTATTATTATATTTCTTCCGCGCCCCCTTTCAACTGCTTCCCATTTTCAGCTATTTAAACCGTTCAAATTTTTAAATATTCAGCTTCTTTCTGGCTTGAGGGCTATGTATGTTCAGCTTTCTAGCTCTTAAGCTTGAATTTATATAAATCAATAATCATTAATATTTTAACATGGTTTTCAAATGGAGTTTGCTTTTCAAATCCTCTTCAACTTCTTCAACTTTCAGATTTTTCAGCTTCGCCAATCTTTCAGCTACAGACACCATTTCAACTCTCAAATGTTCACACAAGTCTCAACTATTTTATGAAAAAAACTGCTTCTTGATATCTATTGTACTTTTTTCATAATCACTGATTATATTTCACTAGTTTTTCGCTCCGTTTCTGACTTTTACATGAGTGTGTATTGCGTCTGCTAGAGTGGAGAGCTCGAGGCTAGAGTGTGGGGCAGCGCAGAAATCTGGTTAAAAAAGTATGGAACTTCTGTCCTTGCAGCCAAAGTATACACTCTAGAGGCTTAATTTCTTCAGATTAATGAGGGTATGGTTGTGCTGATTGGATTAATGTGTTCATGGAATCCCAGAGTTTTTTAGTTTTGGCGCAAGGAGTGTTTGAGTGACACAACCTCTGCCAAAAGCCCCATAGGCTCCAATACAAATCTGCCGACATATTTCTCACAAAAATCCACAAGGTACACGTTTTGTAAACGGCCATAGGAGCCGTATTTATTACCGGACAGACAAAAAAAGCACATCCACGCGTTCGGTAGAGTCTTGGGTCTCATACAAACGCCGTATTTTTTAGATAGCTGTTATAGTTTTGCGCTGGTTCTCATTTGTGTGAGGTGTGGATTCTGTGTAACTTGCTGCCATGTCTCTGCATTTTGCAGCCGTTAATGAGCACAGGTGCGGCGTTGTCGTGGTTACGAGCACTCACACGGCTGCAAGATCTGTCTGTGACTCAGCTGCTCCTATGACCTGATTAGTGGAGTCACATGACGCAGCTATGCTTTCTGTCAACAGACCAATATGATAAAGACACTCGCCCCCCCTCCCCCCTCCCCCCTCCACCCTGACCTCTTCTCACTGTTAATCACTCTCAGTCAGTCAGTCTGTCTAATTCTCCTCCCCTCTCCCTCTCTATCTCTTCCTCACCACCCCTCCATTCCTCACCCTCTCACCCTCCCTCCCTCTATCTACACCCCCCCACCCCACCCAATCCAATAGGTGCGCCGTTGTCGTGGTTACTCGCTCACACGCTGCAGGATCTGTCTGTGGCTCACAGCTGCTCCTATGACCTGATTAGTGGAGTCACATGACGCAGCTATGCTTTCTGTCAACAGACCAATATGATAAAGACACTCGTCCCCCTCCCCCCTCCACCCTGACCTCTACTTACTGTTAATCAGCCAGTCAGTCAGTATGTCTGTCTATTTCTCCTCCTCTCTCTCTCCCTCTATCTCTTCCTCACCACCCCTCCCTTCCTCACCCTCTCACCCTCCCTCCCTCTATCTACACCCCCCCACCCCACCCAATCCAATAATTTCAAAATAAAAGCCCCATGGAGGGAATTTTTATTGTAATGTCTGTGATGAGGCCTATTAATTAAAAACTTTTAAGTGTGAATAACAAACATTCTGTCTCCCACTACGAATATTACTCGTACTTCTAGTACTACAACTGATACTTCTACTACCATACTACTAGTATTTCTACTGCTATTAATACTACAACTACTACTAATGTTATTACAAATACTACTATGGCTAATAGTATTACAGCTGTTTCTACTGCTATTGATACTAAACCTACTATTACTGCTTATACTGCTAGTACTACTAATACCACAATTATAACTAATACTACTACTAATATTACTACAAACAATTTTAAACAAATTTAAGCTCCTGCAACGTCTGTTTTTAGAAAATCTATTGAAATTCAGCTTCCCCACTTCCTGTATTTTCAGCAGTTCTTTAAAATAATTTCAGCTATTCTTATGCCTCAATCAACAGCAATTTTTTAATATTCATTTCTGTATTTTTTTGCAATATTTCAAATTTATTTCAGCTGTTTTCATTTCTGCTTTTTCAGCAAATCTATTGAAATTCCTTTCAGCTTCTCCCATTTCTGTATTTTCAGCTATTTCAAATTAATTTCAGCTTTTCTAATATCTTTTATTTCAGCAAATGTATTCAAATTCCCTTCAACTTTCTGTATTTTCAGCTATTTTTAAATATTCAGCAAATGTACTCAAATTCCCTTCAACTTTCTGTATTTTCAGCTATTTTTAAATATTCAGCAAATGTATTCAAATTCCCTTCAACTTTCTGTATTTTCAGCTATTTTTAAATATTCAGTGCAGCTTTCAGCTTTTTGCATTCCAACGCATTTTCAGCAGGAAATGCTTTTTCTAGTTTCTTTTCTTGTTTGGGTTTTGTTGCTGAGCTGCGTTCGACAATGCTAAAAATGATATTTTGGAATGGTTGATATGGTTTGAGAAACTCTGACTGCTGACACTTCAAGATTGACCTTTATCTGCCAGTGGGGGCAGGAGGAACACTTGCAACTGATGCCATGTGGGATAACGTCGATTTTAGACATTGACAACACGCTCAGTTGTTCCCCAAACTGTGATCGGAGGACCTACTTTCTAAAATAAACCATTTCTAGAAATCGTTGGAGTGAATTTGTGCGTAAATGAACATCCCTGACCTCACTGCTATTTCAGCATCATCTTAAATCATCTGCAATAGATGATAAAGCAATTTTGAAGATACTTTTGGTAAACCGCAGTGACATTTGGAAAAAACCCCAAGATCTGGTTTTGGTGTAAAAGCAGTTTCGGTCCTCAGGCAGAATGTAGACATGTCTTCACTTGAAAAAAAAATTCCAAAGAAACCTCTGAATTGCTGCATGTTGGAAGTAGCAACTGCTGATTTTTATCATATGATTAAATCGTATGTGTATGAATCACTTTACTCTTCATTGCTGGAAAGACCAGCGGCTACTTCTCCTCCACCAGGCACAAAACATGAGTTTGTGTATACGACAATTTGTGTCAACGTATATACATGTATACATTCTCTTGTCCTCAGGAGCGCCCCTCCCCGCTCCAGGTTCTACTCGGTGAAGTGCACCCCCAGCGTTCAGTACGGCATCAGCCCCTCCCCTCGGCAGACGTCCCACCTCTCCCCCATCCCCCTCGCTGGAAACCCAGTACTGCTTATCCGCATGAGCCGAGCCAGTGAATATGAAAACGATAGCAAGGTAGGACAAAAGGGAAGTTATGTCACAGTTCCAGTTACTTTGAAGGACAGTCAAGATTTCAGATATTAAGTATTATTCAGACCGAGCCAAAACAAGAAACAACCATGTTTGTATGCAGACCGACCGATATATCTACCTTAAACTCACCTTCCTAGAAGCATTATCACATTTCAATGAATCATTTATCGCTTTTAAAATGAGCCGAGCTGTTCCACGTTCAACAATAGCTTTTATTCGTGCACCTTTTAGGATTTTAAAGTTGTCCAATGTCCATTTTGTACATTTAAATGACTCGTGCCTTCTTCTTATAAGCTGTCTATTAAGTACTATGGGGAGCGTGAAGAAGCCTTGGGGAGAGCCGTCCTGCACCTGACGGCTGTTGGTGAGTCAGACTGGAATTATAAATAAATATTAAAAAAATATATAATATATTATTATCGGGATAAATATTTGCGCTAACCTCGTAACTCCTTCTTGCCAGAGATCTCTCTGGACGTGGATGCCGACAGAGACGGGGTGGTGGAGAAAAACAACGCCAATAAGGTGAGGTCTCAGGCCTGCAGGTGTAATTCAGATCTTGTTCAAGCTTGTGTTTGTTAAACCAGCATTCTCGGTTGAACATCCTCACGCAAGGTTTGTGTATTTGCATCTGGTTTGTTTAAAAACCTGTTAGGGATCCTGGACATGGGGCCCTAAAGGGCACGGAGCCATCCTGCTGGTGAACTGCGACTCAGAGCGGCTTTTCAAGAAGAAACTGGATAGCGAGCAGAACCACGTTTCCAGGGTGTCGGGTAAAAGAATGCAGGCTCGCTCACAAAGGGGAAACTCTCCCTCGCTTTTTGGACCCGTTCAATTTGTTCACTGCTAGCAGCGTCAACCCGGGGGAACTCGTGCTCGCTTTTGAGCCGATAAATTTGTTGACAGAGTAAACAGGATTTGATAAAACCTGGAGCGTGAGGTGTGAGACACAGTAACCTTCTCCAATGACGGTGCAGTGAACGAACCTGTTTGACTGAACTATATTTGCAAAGCCAGGTGTTTTTTTTTTTTTTAAATGATGTGTGCTTGTCAGTAGGAATTATGAATGTTTGGTATTTAGCTTCACAGCTAACAGCGTAAAAACAAAAAGTCTGGAGCACTTTTGTTGCACGTATTGCGTGAGCTTTTAAAAGGCTCCGCAGGACTGAATGACTCCTTGTGCATGAACAGATCTGAAGGACATGTCCCTCATGGTGCTGCGGACCAGAGGCCCCGCCAAGCTGCCCGACGGCTACAAGCTCGCCATGCACATCTCTCAGGGGGACGCAGAGAGCGTCCGAGTCTTCAGATCTTCTTTAGATGGCACGAAGAAGAACACCGGACGGCGTGAGTGACGAATGCCCCCCCAGGCCGTTTTTTTTGGAACGAGGCGCCCGAGTGATCGAGCGTCGGTTCTGTTCCCAAATCCACAGAGAATCTCTTCTACAAGTACTTTGTGAACGACTACCCGCTGGTGCTGAGCAGTGAGGTCCTGTCCCAGGAGGTGCCGTACCTCGGAGAGGCAGCGGAGGCGAGGTTCTACGTGGAGGGCCTGCGGTTTTCCGACAACGACTTCAACGGGCTCATCAGCATCCACCTCAGTCTCCTGGAGCCCATCTCCTCCGTAAGACCCGCAGCGCCGCTCGCACACCGTTACACATCCGTAGTTCATCTCCAGCCTGCATAAAACCGACGTAGTTTGAGGAGACGATCAGCTTTCACGCGACATGGATCGGTTTCAGATACGACTTTCCGTTGGATTCCGGATGAAATGACGTCATGTTTCGACAGGGATTCCCCGAGACGCCCATTTTCACAGACACGGTGGTGTTCAGAGTCGCACCGTGGATCATGACACCCAACACCCTGAAGCCCGTGGAGGTGTTTGTCTGCAGGTAAGAGGAGGTTGAATAATAAAAGACGATTGTGACAATAGGTGCGTCAACAATATGTTGGTGTTAAACACTCGCCTTAGCCTTAAGAAATAAATTTGAACTGCGGTTTTCTCTTTGCCGTTTCTTTTATATTATATTTTCTAAGCTCGGGAAAATCATTTTAATATGTTGGTTGTTAAAGAATTGAAGATGCCAAAAAAACGATGTATCAGCTTTTTGTGAATCCCAAACCACTGCTTAATTAAAACGTCTTCTTCCATCGTCACCTCGTCAGCACGTCTGACAACTACCAGTTCCTAAAAACCATGAAGGGCCTTGTTGCAAAGTGCGGGTACAAGCTTAAGATCTGCCACGAGTATCTCAACAGAGGAGATCGCTGGATGCAGGTAAGAAAAACAAATGCGTGAGCGTACAAAGTCAGCGGATTTCACATCAACCGCATTATGAGACAGAAAAAAACAATATTCCAGGATGAGCTGGAGTTTGGCTACATCGACTCACCTCATCAGCGGTTTCCCGTCGTTCTGGATTCCCCTCGAGATGGAGAGCTCAACGAGTTTCCATATGACGAACTGCTGGTGAGATCCAGATTTAATTTACTTTCATGTCATGACTGGTTTTGAAGCCAATTATAGTTCAATATGCAAGTTATATAAGTGCAATGTGGATGGTTTAAACCTCCAGATACGGCAATATATTTGACACGTTGAGCTGTTGGATGTGACTTCAAACGTCACAGATCTTTAATCACCCGCATGTCCTCAGGGACCGGACTTTGGCTACGTGACGCGGGTGGCCGACAGGAAGGACGTGAGCAGCCTGGACTCCTTCGGTAACCTGGAGGTCAGTCCTCCCGTCACCGTGAACGGGAAGCACTACCCGCTGGGCAGAATCATCATCGGAGTGGCCTTCCCCACGTGAGTTCGCACCGGATCCTCCTCCTCCCGTCGCGGGTCGGCAGGGGACACCGAAAATGCGTCTGAAAGTCGGCGCAACGTAACTCAAATTCTCTCGCTGTCCTCAAAGGGCAACTAAAGGACGGAACATGACCAAAGTCGTCCAGGACTTCCTGTGGGCCCAGAAGGTTCAGAAGCCCATCGCCTTGTTCTCCGACTGGCTCTTGGTCGGCCACGTGGATGAATTCATGACTTTTGTTCCTGCACCTGACAGAAAGGTAAACACCCGCTTATTAAACAGAACCGCCAAACGGAAATATCCACATGGTGAGAAGACGGGAAGCGGCCAGCCATGGCGTTATGTTACGCTGTGGGATGAGACAGTATAAGCTCTCAGGACAATGAGGACAGACAGAGTTGTCTTTGTCTCTTGTGTTTCCGCGCAGGGCTTCCGGCTGCTGCTGGCCAGCCCGGACGCCGGCTACAAGCTATTCAGAGGCTTACAGAGCGACGGACACGGACAAGCCAAACTGTTTGAGGGTAGGACCGGCGTTAACGGCAGGGGAGGATCAGCAGCGGTGTGTGTGTGTGTGTGTGTGTGTGTTTACAAATGAACAAACTTGTCTTTCTCAACATCCCAAAGGGCTGAAAGATGAAGAAGCAGTAACAGTGGATGAGATCCTTAAGGATGAAGTTCTCCAAGCTGAAAACAACTACGTGCAGGTGAGTGAACTCAAGTTCAAAAAGATAATGTAGAAAAACTCTGGGTCTGAAAGAGGGGAAGCCAACTAGCATTTATATGACCATAAGACCATTGACCGTTAATGCGCAAATACTTCTCACTGAATGGATTACCTCTGTGAACAATATGTCACGGTCTTAATAGATGCGTTTGTCTTGCTTAATACAGCATGTCATTAATTTTGCAAATGATGGTCACATTTAGAACTCAATAGACATGAAGCAGGGTGTGCTTGAGGGTGTAGATGACACATTGCCGGTGACGTGCAGGGATGTCAGTACGAGGCTCGGCAGATAAAAACCGTAACAGGTTGCGCGCACACACACAACTGTAGCCCTTTTACGGTGTGTTTTACGTCCGTAACACTCCATAGTAAAACTTTTGGTTACTTGCAAAACGTCTTTTTTGTTTTGTTCATCCTGAAAGGTGTTCGAGGTGGATAAAGGGCAGGTCGCTGTGGCATTAGGACCTTCCCTTCACTGGAACTTCTGTTAAAAGCATAAAAGTCCCGGACCACATTCCTACGCAAGCACAGCGTTCAGTCATCCAGCCAGACTACGATTGGCCCAGCAAACATTAATCACCTCAGACAACCTGTTTGCTGGTCTTTTGTGCCGCCGCTTTGCCAATTGCATTTACGCCGCCGATGAAGCGATCTTCTGCTGACTTCTGTGTCACAGGAGTTAAGACCCCTGTTCGATGAGCTCGTTTTAGCTTTAGGGTTCACATTTAGCATCCTGCATCCTGTTACGGTGTCGCGTTGAAAGCTACCGAGCACTTCAGTGTGACTCACGTTTTCCCACCATAGGTTTGTCACTAGAGCTGCGAGCGACAGCGGCAGCTGAACCTATTAATAAACTGGCGCTTCCACGTATGTTTTGGCCGCAGTTTACGTTTTCTCAATGATGGATTAGAGGAGTGGTTCAGGACACACTTTTCAGTTTTAGCGTTAGAGTCCTGTTTTGTTTTATTGCCCGTTTGGCGTAAAGCGCTTTGCTCTTTCTCCCAGAGCTGCATCGACTGGAACAGAGACGTTCTGAAGAGGGAGCTGGGCCTGGACGAGGAGGACATCATCGACCTGCCCATCCTCTTCAAGTTACAGCCGCACGAGTGCGAGCACAGAGCAGCGGCTTACTACCCCGACATGGTGGGTTCCGCCGCGTTGTGCTGAACCCACATCCCTTTTCTCGATGGATGCGAGGCGTCAAAGTCCTGATTTGTCTCCTTGTTGTTGTTGTTGTTTTTTTTACAGGTCAACATGATAGTCTTAGGGAAAGAACTGGGCATCCCGAAGCCCTTCGGGCCCCGGGTGAACGGACGCTGTGCCCTGGAGGCCGAGATGTTGTCCCTGATGGGGCGCCTGGGCCTGACCTGCACGTTCGTCGACGACTTCGCCTCCTACCACAAGCTGCTCGGGGAGGTGCACTGTGGCTCCAACGTCCGCAGGGAAGCTTTCGACTTCAAGTGGTGGCACCTGGAGATGTGAACCAAAACTGAGGAGTGGGTGGAGGAGGGTTAAATTAGACCGAATAAACAACAGCACCTTTTCTTAACTTCAGGTTGAGATTAAGCCTTAAGTTGTCTCTGAAAAAAATCATGAAAAGCTTCATTTTCTTCCCAATCATTTTACCATAAGTGCTGCTTTTCTCTTCTCAAATGACTTTGACAGTAACTTTGAATGCGTGAAGAATAAGTACAGTTCTTGGATCATCTTCAGCTTTATTAAACATTTTAGTTGGCTTCATTTATGAAAAGGATTTAAAGCAATATTTACAAGTTTTGAACGAGGGCTGAAGCAGACTGTTGACCAGAAATACAATCATTTGAATGGAGCACATAGAAGACTTCCTCCTAATCTTTTGTTGTCAGGGCCGTATGGTGCAAGCACAGTGATGTACTGTAATGATACAAAGCCACAAGCGGGGGCACTTCATCTAGTCAAGCAGAGAAACCGCTTTTCTCCGATCAATTTTAAAGGCTGTAATACACATTTGTGTAATTATAACAATAGCGTATCTCGCAGTCAGGCTGGTGGCTCTTAACCGCGTTTCGCATTTGGACCAATGTGTTAAAACACTTTTGTAATTTTATAAATGCTGTCTTTAATTGTGTGTAGAATCCCCCTCACCGAAATAAACTCCGTCACAGGCCGAAGACGGGAAGGAGCTTTCTCTGTGGCTGAGCGTCAGCACGGTTTCACCCCTCGCGCTGGCAGGCGCGTCGAAAATAAAAACACGGCCGCCTGGTTTTACATTCACGCGGTTCCTTCGAACGCGAGCCCCCTTCCCCCCTCCCGAAGGGCTTAACACGACACAAAGGTCAGAAAGTTGTAGAGAGTATGTAGTGAATCGGTCACATGTGTTACACTTTACAAGTAACGCTGGAAACGGTGGCATTCGCCTCTCTGAGCTGTTGTGCGCTTGTTTTGAAAAACACAAATCACGGAGACGACGCTGCAAGCGTGGCGGTGGTGTACAGAGGACAGAGGTGGGGTAAGCAGATTTACACCATGCACAGTACCATTGTGTACACACACACACACACACACACATCAAATCAACAGAAAACAAAAGTCTCAACTTGACTTGTGGATTGAGGATGCGTGTTGAAGTGTTGGGGGGCACCAAAATAATTACTCTTCATTCTTATTTTACGCCATTTTAAATTGTTCCAACAGAATTACCGGGGCTTGAATCTGTCAGAAATTTAAATAAATTCCTGATGCATTATTTATGTGCATCATTTGTATATTTCACCAACCGAGGAGGAAGGAGTGATGCAATGACAGCGTCACAGAAGTGCCCCCCCCCATCAAAAACATGACACGAGGAATATATCCGATGCAGAATACTTGGCACAAGACGAAGAGATTGTCAGAAAAACACAAAAGGCGGCGAGACACACGGCCAGACGCACAGCCGCTACGTCAACGTTAAAACCCATAAAATATATCACAGCTGGATGTGACATGAGAAAAAAAAAACATCTCTCTAGTGCAAGTCTCCTCTGTGGACTATTTTACAAGCTAAACAAACGGCAGTTGTGTGATCGCCGTCCCCGCCGTCCCCCCCAGTTCACATCTAAGAGGACACACAACGTTTGAGTGTTTACAGTGAGAATCAGGCCACCGGACTCACTCCGCTACGCCTGCACGGCCGCGCTGGGCGAGTGGGTCCCTTTCGTCTCGAGGGAAGGTTTGGACGTGGAGCTGGAGTGAGGGCGATAGGGTGGGACATGTCCACATGGGTGCTGGGGACGGGGGGACGGGGTCTGTCCTCATAGGCAGCAGCAGATCCAACGCCGAACACACCGAGCAACATCCGTCGGCCCCTCGGTCGGGCCTCTGACTCCGCTCCTCTCCCGCGGCGGGGCTCACGTGCCCTCAGCTCGGGTTATTTTTGGGGGTGGGGGGGGGGGGATGCTGAGACAAAAGGAGAAGACACGGGACGGACGTGACATAAAAAGAGGATAAAGTTCAATGAGCGGTTAAAATGTAACAAAGAAATTCATTAAGATTATGTCACCGCCGTGTCCAACCTGAAAATGGATGTCGATGCCGGGGTCAGAGGAGGGCGGCTAACAGTTCTGCATACATAGAAACATGGAAGGAAGAGACAGTCAATATCAACAAATACAAGAGCAAAAAAAACATCAGACCCTGCAACTAATTACTAGTTACAGGGTAAATACACATGGCATTATATGTAATATATAAACATGCATTTATGTGTATCATAAAAGGACAAATAACAAATTATTCATTTAATTACATTTTTTGGGGGGGTTACGTCAATGTGTAGTTTACATATTTCTATCACTACCGATTCGTTTTTTAAAACAAACAAAAATAATTGTGATGCAGGTGGATTATTTATTTTCTAAGTAGAAAATGGCAGCATTTATATGAGGATGAGTGTTAATATCGAATCCACGGTCACGGAACTCAAGGTGACCCCCTTATTTTCCCATTTGCGCTGGAAGCAGCGACGCCTCAATACATGACTCAAGGGTCCCTATCTGGAGTCACGCCACGTGAGCGTCTCCTGATTTGTCTCACCGATGAGGACTTGTGGTCCTGCGAGGGCCGGCCGTCTGTCCCTTTTGGCTCCGGCGTCTTCACTCCCTCCGGTTGCTGCTGAGGACGAGACGCTGCCGGACGGGAAGGGGGGACAGATGTGTGGCTGCCATGGTTAATAAACTCAAGCACGTAATGCTGCCAGCTGTTCTAGAAGGATATCCAAGTGAATCACCAGTGAAAAAACAAAAAACTCAACCCGCCGCAGAACAGATGCGGAGTTGGAATCATACCAGTTTGCGCTGCTCTACTTTTTAAGCTTTCATGGATTTAATATAAGAACAGTTTACTGAGCTACATGGAGTACATACACATCTTCAGGCTGTCAATATGAGCCTTTTTCTCCCAAACTCACCAGAAAAACCTCCCTGGCCGGCACCGCCCGCGTTGTCGTCGTACACGAAGGACTCGCCCTTGAGCGGCGTGATACACGACGCACTTTCCTGTAGGAGGGGAAACGGGAAGTTTTGGAGCCAACAATATATAACCGGGTCACGTAGAAAACATTATCACGAGCACAGCTTTGTGCAATGAATGGACGCATGGGCGTGCAATGGATTCACACGTCTCCACCCACCAGTCCGGTGTCGTACTCCTCCTCGGCGTCGTTCTCGTGCTCCTCGACCACGCTGGCGAAGCTGCTGGCGTTGGAGGAGGAGCGGGACAGGTCCTGAGCCTCGGGGATAGACGGCGCCCTGCAACACATGGCCAAACTACACACCTGGGTCACTCCGAGCGCAAACCCGCGTCTCCCTACACTGAATTTAACTGCAGCCTTTAAGAAGCAGTAATAGATGTATGTAAGCTTCATGTTGCTTTATGGTTCTTGACTGTCTGTATGATGCTGCCATATAACTTAATCCACATAATAGTCACCTGTTCTTAGTAGGAGGGAATTCTGGAGAGCTGTGATTGGACGAGTCCGATTTGTTTTCCAGCATAAAGTGGGTTCCCTCCAGCGCCCTCATGGTGCAGGGTGACACCTCTCGGCTTCACGACAGGGAAGATGACACGTGAAGATGATGTTAGTTCACTCAATCATACGGTGACACGTTGAACATTGGTATTGGAAGCCGTTTCGAAAAGGGAAGAAAGAAGCCGGTCGGAGAAAAGCGTAAACATATTTTCCTTTGAGAAAAGCCTTCAGTGAGGAAATGCTCCAATGCTACGGATGCTATTGCATTATTATACACACCTGATCCAAGACTCTGATTGGTCCATAATTGGACGTTAAAAAAAATCTTTTTCCACTTTTTCAAATACAATTCTGACCTAACATATCTTTACTTTATTTTCCATGGGTTAAGGACCGAACATGTTTTCCTGGCTAATCCAATATGTTCCTTTGCTGACCAAGCACAATAAATAAAGCAACCTTTTTATAAATCGACCATCCTCATTAAAACTGCCATCGAACAAAAGCTCGTCTCTTGAGAAGTTTGTCTTCTAATGGCCGACTTACTCGTCACTTTATTGCCTTTCTTCCATCTGTTGCAAGAACATTCTCCCTCCACTACCCACTCGCTGCTGATCAGCTCTGGTTTGTCCTCTCACCTCCTCTCTTGGACCTCCTGGATGTTCTCGATGCCAATGGCACTGCTGCGACGGGAGCTGAACGGTCCGGACTTTTTCCTCGTTGGGCTTTTCCCAGGAATGATCAATGACTGAAGGTGAGCAGGGAGAGAAGATTCAGACACACACACACACAGTACGGGGGAAGTATAACTATTTCTCATTATATGCAGTGAGACGTGTGGAAATATGCTGCAAAATGAATGATGAACTGATCCTGTAATGACATGATAATCCACGATACTCGGGGCTTCTGGCAGGAGCTTAATTATTCATTTATATTCTCTCATGAAAAGTTTCGACAAGCACCCTGTTGGGTTTCCTTCGAGGCTTCTATTTTAAGTACTTGGGTCAGACTTTCAAGTTTATTTGCTCAAACTCCAAGAAGTCTGGTACATGCTTCTAATTTAAGATGCATGATTCATCGATAGGGAACTGTGTAAAAAGAACATTAGTGGGAGTCTGGTTAATATTTAATTTCTGAACTGCCTATTTTTCTCTTTTAGAACAAACTTAAAAGTAAAAGGAAGTGAAGGAATGTATGCTTTGAAGCCCAGTATTGAGTCATGAGTCTACCTGTGAAATAAGGTGGGATTTATTGGATATAGGACTGTAACATTCCTCCGTCCGCGACGGATTAATTCCCTCAGCCACTCGAACGAGAGAACTGGATGAATTCATGAATGAATGAATGAGAGAAACGATGAGACTGAAACCATATTAAAATAAACAGGAATATCGAAAATGTGAAATCTTCTCATACCCACTGGAACTAAAACAGGCACATTTGAAAGAAAAAAGCTAAATCGACTGCACACTTTATGGTTATCTGATATCATGAGACAAATGTTAACACGACAGACGACACTAGCAAGCGAGAAGGGAGAAATATACATGAACCTCTTCTATTGTTCCTATCCCTATGGCACTGCCTCGCCGTCCATATTTACTGGGACTTTTCCCTGGAACGAGCAACGACTGAGCCCCAGACGGCAGCACAGAGAGACAGAGAGAGAGCAGAAGGGAGGTTGGAAAAAGGAAGGTGGAAGGAAAGGAAAAGGAGACACGGTGAGATCACATGCGCAGCACCGACAATTTAAACAGCAAGGTGAGTCGAAAAGAAGAGCTTCGCCAAAGACCAGACAGACAAGACATAAAAGATTGAGGAACTAGAGAAGCACACAGGAGAAGACGAGAGTGCCACTGAGGCAGGAGGCGTGCAGAGTTTCTGCCCCGAGGGCAACAGGCGTGCGTTCGAACAGGAGACAAAAGGGGGCACAGAGTGCTGACAGGATCCAAAGAATCGCTTTTAGCTTCTTTTTTTTTGTTGTTGTTGCTTTTTTAGGAGTCATGAGTTCCAGATGTGGGCTCCATTTAGTCCAAATTCTAAACACTGTCAGCAGCCGGAACCCAAAGACACAATACGAGACGCCAACGGCAGGACGGTGCGCTCCTTCCCGCGGGCGAAAGGCGCCACGCATCCACTGCGGCCTTCACGTGCGTTCAAGTACAGAGAGGCAGCGGAAAAGAGGCGGCGGCAGGAAGCCGCGCGGCGCAGGGGGGCGGGAGTCTGGGTAGTCAAACGGCCGTTTGCACTGAGCTCACTTTATTCGACTCGACCGGGGATCCTAAAAAGAAAAAAAAAAACAACCTCGCGGACCCACAGCGACCAAACAACATCCTAGATATCCAACTCTACGTGGGCGGTGAGGAATCTACCAACAGGTGAGGATGGATGAAATGGAGAAAATGAATTACGGGGTCAAAAAAAAAAAAAAAAGCAGTCATGACAGCTAGAGTTGGTAATCTTACAAAAACATTTGTTCTCACCCGAACTGCAGTTTTCAATAAGCTGCCAGCTTCACGGCTGTGAATGCTTAAAATAGCAATGTTCACTGCGGATGTCCATTATGATAATTTTGGGAGCGAGAGAGAGAGAGAGGCTTAAAAAAAGGACCGTCTGTCAGTGACTTGGCAACCTTCACTGGAAAGGAGTTGGCACCGCCGCCGGCCCGGCTGGACGATCCTTTCAGTAGGATCAGCGTACTCTGGCGAGTTTCCTAAAATTATCGACCCCAGCTTCAAAAATCAATGGGAGACGATTTAATGGAAAGCAAGAGTGAAATAAAGATGTCGGGGATGAAAGCAAACGCTGCGGTGATGACAGACTGATGAAAGTAAAGCAATGAACCAACAGGAGTTATTTGTTATCGGTCGTTTTTTATATATCCGGCAGCATGGGGTTAAATCTTTCGCATCTTGGGCGTCGCGTGAACCAAAACGGGCTTACTTACAATCCCCGGGGTTTTGGGGCTCTCTGCGGGATTGTGGGTAAAGCTGCCACTGTGACTAGTGGAGACTGTGTGTGACTTCTTGTTACTGAGGCCCATGGCGTCCATAGACTGGCTTCTGCTGCGGATGACCCGCTACAGAGAGAGACGAGGAGACACCGTCAGGGGTCCACACGGGCTTCACAGCATTATATAACGCGTGTGTGGGACTCTACGCTCAAACTAACGTCCACTTATCGAGATTATCACAGGGGTTCTTTTCAAAGTTGACCAAAACGTTGGTGTTCGTGAATACAGATTGGTGTATTTTTTTTTATTAGATATTCTCAAATTGTTGGTAATAGGCCTTTTTAACAGAAAGTCGTTTCAAATGTCACAACAGAAAAAGCTAAGGGGAGAATACCAAAATTAACGGTGGCTGATATTTCTTTAGTTGGGTCCGTTTTCAGGGTCCTCGTACGTCTCTGCAAACCACAAGCTACTTAGAATATAGAATATTTTCCATCAGCCTCTTAAAACACTTTAAAAAGATGTATTGTAACAACTCCTGTAAATTAATAACAACCAATCTTTGTGGATTCTGTACCGTGGTCAGCAGAAATCTATGTTTCTTACATTCTTTCTGGTGACATCTGTGAAAAAGACCCATCAGGAAATACTTACTAATATCAATCCTAATTTTTTTAAATATCCAGCTTTCAGGCATTGTTAAAACTTCTAAAAAATGTTCTAGAATATTTACAATTGTCTCGTCATTTTGAAATGAAGATTTCTATGCTTTTGATGTGTAAATATTTCGGAATCAATATGTTGGATCTCCGAGGGCACAAATGTTTGCACACGCAAGTGTCCATGTGTTTGTGCACACGGGGTTTGTGCACATGTGCTCCATGTGTGTATGCAGGACTATTTCTGAACACTTAGGGGCAGTGCAGGTCAACAGGAGGAGAGGCTGCGAGAAAGAACTGTAGGTTCACCGGAGGTCAGAGAGGGCGTAGGCAACGTGGGGGGGAGGAAGGGGGGGGTGATGAAGCTGCATTGCTTATCTAAAGTACACTGTTGTGTCAGGGGAGGGGGGGGGGGGGGGGGGGGGGTGAGGCACAGTGTGAGCAAGGAGGACAGAGGCAGAGAGGGGAAGATGGAGCGGGAAATATTTGCAGATGTAGTTTGTGGAGGTTTGAGGAAGAGAGGAAACAATGTGGTTCTTGGCCGATAGGAAGGAAAACAGAGGCCATATTTATATTTATACAGAGACGAAGCTGGTTGGGTTTTCTGAATACACATATAATAGAATAAAAGATGGCAGAGAACCGTTCGGTGGCACAGAAACGAGAGGAAACCCGCGGGGGGGAGGAAGGGGGGGACGCTGGGAGACACGCGCACCGCATCATCAGCTCTCTAACGGGGGGTCATTAAATAGTTCATCAGGCACAGCGCCCACCGCCGAGCCTCGCCACCCTAATGGTCATTGACGGAGCACTCCGTCACAGGCGGTGCCTTCCACGCGCAACAGAACGGTCGACCCAGCCGACAAAAAGCACGCCGGGAGGCGCCGGGGTGGGGGGGTGGGGGGCGGGAGGGCGGTTGAAAACACAGCGCCAGCAGCCGAGTTGGGGAATTAAATGCCGCAGAGGGCCGGTCCTTTGAGATACGGCCAATGTTCTATCCTTTGTTTTCTCGTGTGTGAATACCCAGAGTCCCAGCCGAGAGACGAGAGACAAAGAAAAAAAAAAAGCATCCTCAAAGTTTCTGCGTTAAGAACCATTCCCTCATGCAGGCGGAGGAGCAGACTAACGGTCGTCAAACGAGGGACGGGGGGCCCGTACCTTGAAGGATTCGAAGAAGCCTCCCCCCCCCGCGCCGGCACCGTTCTCCAGCTTGTCCTCGTCTCCGCCCAGGCCCATCATGGACTGGCTGTTGGCGTGCAGCTCCTCGTACAGGGTCTCCAGCAGGGCCGAGCGCGTGCGCTCCTGACAACAACACAGCCGGCCGGCTAGTTAGTAGCGTCCCTTCGAAGGACGCGATATGGGGGGACACCGCCAGGCAGAAGAAATCGGCACTGGAGCTCACGCTGACAGGTGTGTACAAATGTCCCAACACCCCCCCTACACACACACACACACACACACACACACAAAGACCAGGTCTCTCCTGACCTCGAGCTTGGCAAACTTCTCGGCCTTGTAGCAGGCGTACTCTGCGTTGATCAGCTTCGTGAAGAGGAACTCGCGGAACTCCGGGCCCTGAGGACGGTCAACGGAGAGAGAGAGAGAGAAAGGACGGGCAGCGAGAACCGAGGTTTTTATAATTTGGAGCTCGTAAAGGCGAGATTAGTTTGTGCGATTGCTGACCTTCATGAATACGGCGGGGTCAGGCAGAGCAGGCCCGAAGAAAGGTACGTCGTCTCGGGCTGTCACGGACACCTGCAGGGGGAAGCAGGGGAGCACAGCCTGTGACGCACAGAAGAAGAAAATCTCGCGCAATAGTGAAGGAGTGCACACTGAAGCAAAGTTTCTTGACGGATTAGCGCCAGCTGTCCAGAACCAACCTTGTAGGTGACGTTGTCTGTACGCGCGTTCTCCACCTGCACCACCACGTACGCGTGCAGGAAGTTGGATTGGATCATGTCTGGGACGAAGGGCGTGTTCTCCTCCTGGAACACGATGGCCACGATGTCGTTGCCTATGTGCCTCTTCCTCTGCAGCTGGGTGGCACCGAGCAGAAATGAAAACTAACTACAGTGGAAACATCTCAAATGACTAGTTGGAGCATCTCAAATCCCTTCCAGGGAGTCATGCTATAAAGTTTGCCTGGGAATGAGAATAGTCCAAGCAGAGAAGTGGACAGAACTTCAATCCACCAGGACAGCGTGTTCTCTGGGATGATAGATACCCTGGTTTTATACCACAATCATCCAAAGCATTGGTGTTTTTCGGTCCCTATTCCTTCCTGTGCCAAGGACGGCGGTCATAGCCACTCGTAGTATACAGCATATGCGACTTGTATGAAACCTACAGTACTAACTGCCTATTAGGCCCACATGAATAATGAATAATATTCATGACTATTACTATTATTTGCATTTAGCGTAGCTGGGACAAGTGGAGCGGTTTTTGAGCCGAAGCATAGAAACGCTGTTGATGAGAGGGAAACGAATGAATTGGAAAACCTGCGCAGGCGCTGCAAACCAAACAAAAATGGATGGATGTTGAAATAATGTTACCTTTTGCCAAAAGGACATTCGAGAGTGACTGTGGTTCTTAGGTTTTATATTTGTATCCATGAGATGCCTTTATTGCCAAGTACCAGGGACCCTTACTTGCATTTGGCTTTTGTGAAAATGAGTCTAATTAAAAAAGGTTTACCTTTCAGCAGTCCCAAAAAAAGAATAACGCTGCTAGTTATCAGAATCATAAAATACCAATGAGCAAAACATACAGTGTATATCAGGCTTTCATTTGTGAGTAACTAACAGAAATGTTCAATAGAAAAGGTTGGAAGTGCAGACGGCTCCCGTGGTCCTCCTCAGTGAGTCAGTAAGCCTCAGTCAGTCATCGGGCCATTTAACACACTAAAGTGTCCTCTGCACTGTTCGCTGGCACGGTCTCCAGAGGTGTTTAATACAACAAATATTTACAGGAACTCTGATTCTTCTCCAGCCAGCAGTCCGCTCGCTTTGCGGCATATTTCTGGCAAAGACGCGAGAATAACAAACCGTTTTAGGACGTATTTTTTTTAATCAATTTGCTATATCAGACAAATACACTATTTAGAAGGTTCAAACTGTGAAGGAATCTAACCATCATTCCATTAATGAAGTAGGTTCCACAATTTGCCAGATTTGTTCCGTTCATTCCTAAAGCGTTTGTATCAGCCATAACTGCTGAACCTCTGTGGTGTATTCAAACAAAAACGCCACCATGAGATCCCTAAGATTTGATAGACGTAAATGAGCAAAGTCCTAACAGAGGAGACACAACCGGATCATATTTTTTTTATACATCTAATCATGACATTTATTCCTTTTTCAACTGATCGGGCATTAACTAAGTGTGAAACAGGCCACAGCGGGCAGCAGACCATCCGGGTTCTACTGCCTCATCACCGGCCTCATCGGCACTTAAACTCAGCAGACGCGAGGCCGGATTAAGACACTCGACATCTGTTTACGCCAAACATCTGCTCCAATCGGATCTCATTCAGCCCGATCTGTCCACGTTAATTCTTCACCTCCCCCCCCCTGAAGTAACGCCATTATTTTTGCACTTTGCCAAGTTCCCTCGTGAATTATCCCACGTGGCTGTTGTGGCTGTCCACGGTTTCTCGGCACAATGGACGGTCTGGGCCGGGTTACCTGTATAAAACACTCTTACTGCAGCTTACTGCAACATTTCTTCACACATATGAAACTCTTAAGCCAAAGACCGACAGCTCATTGGGAAATAGAAAACCCGTAACGAAACAAAATCCACCAACAGCATCTCTAAAGCTCATATTTAAGATAAAAATGTACTGTCGCTTTACCTGCTGCGAGTCTCCCTCTGTGTAAGGAAGCTTGGTTGACACATGGAACATAATCTCCTTATTGTGGAAACTCGTGTAGACCGATTCTGTGCCGGTCTGCCCGTGAGCGACGTCCAGCCCGCCTCGAAACCTGACCGAGGGAGACAGGATCCAAGGGCGGACGCACGAAAAGCCAAAGGAGATGGAAAAGGAGTGGGAGAGAAGGAGACGTGTGAAGTTAAGCTGGAGAAAGCATTGCGAGGCCGAGCTCATCCATCACGGTGGGAATGCCAAGGGCATCTTCTGCCTCCTCAATGGCAATGTCACCAACACATATCAGGACGCCCTTAATTGCCTTTTTAGGGATTCATTCAGAGCCCAACTGTGATTAAGTGGCTATTGACAGACATGGGGTGGAGCACTATACACAGAGAATTAAAAGCACTTTAAATCTGCCGCTGGGAAAACTGAATGAAATTGAAGTGAATTTTGTCCAAACCCTTTAAAGTCATGCAGCTCAATCTTGTGGCCCAGAAACTCCAAGAACTCGACAAAAGAAGGACTTTCTTCCATGTTCCCAAACAGCTCCTCCTCCGATGTCTGCGTGGAGGAAACAAAGGACATTATCGGTGGCGACAGCGTGACTTTTAAGAGGATTCGCAGTGGGCAACCCGTGCAGCACACTCACCTGGCCGAACTTTTGATAAATAACCCCGAACTTGAAGTTGTTGCTGATCACGTGCTCGTCAAAGGTGACGATGAGCCTCGAGGCCTGAGGACGAGAGAAGAGAAGGGACTTCAGTGAGGCTCACCGGAGGCGTGAGGAGAGTTGGCTGGGAGGATCCGTGCCTACCTTTGGGTAGAGGACGGGATAAAACCGGTCCACGTTCACCTCTTCGCAAACCAGCTGGAGATGCAAGAGAACATCTTTTCTCGATTAAGGGCTGAATGCGTTTTAGGTCAATCTGTAATTCTGTGTATTAATAACGGCCTACCTTGGCCATCTGAACCACATTGGGGAACTCGGTGAGGCAGGAGATGGGAATGACGTCATGGTGAGTTTTTAGCTTTGTGCTGCAAGTCAAAAGTCAAAACGATCACGTCCAACAAATCCTGCTTCTCGAATGACTTTGCTTAATATCACATTTAAGAGTTTCCTTTAAACTGAGACTGGCACAGTCTGGGCCCTCATCTGCTTAACCATGGCAACATGACTGTGCCTCAGAGATCTGGGCTACAGAACGGCGACGCAACAGGGACTGCAGACCCCACAGCCCCCCCCCCCCCCCCCCCCCGCGGCGGCTCTGCAGGGTGGAATAAATAATGGAGCTGCAACAACTCGAATGCATCTGGTCAGTGTCCCAGCTACACGTACTTACACACAGGAACCACCAGGAGGTGATTCTCTTTAAGTCTAAGGGGCACTTAACCTGCAGGTACAGCTTACGTATTAAGATAACTGCACATCACAATACAAGAACAAAGTTCCACTGCTGGGACAGTTTGTCGGGTCAGAAGAACTGTGGATTTTAGAGGTTGAACGGTCTCAGTGATAATTCGAGGCAGTAAGCTTAAGAGGTGCAGCAAATGGGGACAACAGATGTTTAGGTTCATATGTTCTAACAACGTGCCTTCTGAACTTTTTATGTTTCTACATTTCATGGAATTTTAACAAAAAATCTTCGTCATCTACTTAGTCTCACCAATGCTTTAAATGCAGACAGTGACTCAGCGCTTCCGACTACAGGAGCGGAGGGGCCGCGCCGGACTTGGGTGATGGGGTTGACCGTGGGCGGTGCATCGCTACGCCAAAAAAACATTTGTGGGCTGCGCGACTGTTGCCTCGCAACACACTCGTCCCCCTCTCCAAGCTCCATTAACAAAGAGCGAACGCGGCCACTGAAACCTGGAGTGGAGCCTCTCGGGCGCTAAAAATGAATTCACAGGTCACGGCGAGCGTGTGTCGGCTCGGCCTCGCTCGCCCTCGGCCGTCTTTCGGGAGGACGCGTGAAGGAGCGGAGGACTTCGAGAGGACTGGTGGGGGCCGTTTTTTAAAGTAATCTAAAACAAGAGGACCTTTTAATGTTCATGCTGCGTCACACTTTAACACTGCAAACTCGTATTGTTACACAACTCCCAGAAATTAATCATGAAAATACTTGTTGGACCCAGGCAGGTGTTTTTGTTGTGTTTGCTCCATATGGCTTCGTTTTGGGGGATCTATGAGTAAATGCCTAAAATCCCTGCATCACGTGGCCATCTGAAGCCCCAGTGGTTGCACTTCCAAATGGGAGAAACAATGACCAAAGAGAGAAACATGGAGAGAGAGAAAAGAAACAACAGCAGGGGATATTACAAAGGAGAAAACTGTTATTCAGGGCCGGGGGGGGGGGGGGGGGAGAAACCAGGTCACATATGAGAGTAATAGGAACTGTACCGAAGCATCAAGCGCAGATGCTCCTGATCCCCAATGACATCGTACTTCATGGAAAAGACCAAGTGGCCCAGGGCTGCATCCATGGTGTAATAATTAAAGTGTTCCTGGGGGGGAGAAAAGCAGGAACAACCTAAACGTGAGGATGAATACTCCCCCAGCAACAAACAAACCGCTATAATTAATCAGAAATGCAAGGGGATGAAGGGAGTACCGTTCCTTCTTTGTTTGTTGCTATTTAGGAAACATGTTATGTAAAAGGGTACAGGACAGATATACAGGCAAGCAATGAGTATTATAAAATATAAGCAACATTTATTTACGTATTTCGTGTCACTTTGGAACAGAATAGCGTCGGCGTAGCATATGGACAAGAGCAACGCGTCTTTATGGAGATTGCAGACTGGATTTTAATGCCACAAGCAAACTCACCAGAGAAGTGAATTTAAGAAGTGTCGATATTAAAATGCAGACGGAATACATCAAGGTCAGATGTTTAAAGCCGGACAGCTTCTCTCGTCTCCTCACCTTGCCCATGAATTGCTTCCTGTAGATCTTGGCGCTGCTGTTTGTCTCCAGCTTGACGAGGGAGGCCGGACAGGGCGGCTGGTCGGCCTCCGGTGCCTCTTTGAGCTCATGATTGTTCCCTTCGATCCAGTAACCTCCAAACTGGGGCAGCAGGATGAGTGGGAACGGGCTTGTGCGACCGAGAACCTGACAGGGGGATAAAAGCAGGAAGAACGCTGGTCAGTAACGGCCAGAAGTGGCGTTAATCGGCGCATTGCAGAACGCCTGCAACGGGTTTAACCCGTCCAAACCTCCCACGGCGTAACGCTTGAGTTACTAATGCAGGGAGTGACGTGTACCTCGTGAACGCTGGGGTAAGGGATGTAGTCCTCTTCTGTCTGCGGGAGAGAAAACAAATATGAGTCGAGCCGACAAACAGACGCTTCTAGCCAGAATTTCAGTTTTGGGCGCATGAGGGGAATAACAATGGGAATACAAGCTGTGACTGTATCGTCCAGCTTTTCCTCAGGGGGATTTCTTTTTCTCATCGGGCGATTAGACAAATAAAACATTTTTTTCCATTGGGAAAAAGCCCGTCTGAAGCTCGTATTATATATTTTACGACTTGCAAAGAGCTGAACCCTCAGAGAGCGAAAAAAAGAGACGACTACTCAAGCTTTCACTTTCACTGAAAATGGGACTGGTTGGATTTGATTCTCACTTCAGATCTCCTTTTACCGCCTGGCAGCTGTGTTCTGTTATTGGTCCTTCCTCTGTGATGTCCATTGCAAAAAAACACGTGTTGCAATGTACCTCCTCTGCAAAACTCACTCTCCTTTAATTCCGGATAGCGATTTGGTCAATTTCCCAACAACGTCCTTTGAACAACCTCAAGCTCCATTAAGAATGCTATCAGCTAAAGCAGAAGTGAAAGCAAGAGAACCTTTTGTCATACTCAACTAATTAGGAAACGCAACCTTTTTTATGACACTGGATCGTTGGTGTTGCAGGAGGTGGACTATTAAAGGAAAGGTCAGGGGATCTCAGTCTCATGTGGAGTTAATTACATGCATAGAGGCCTTTTAAAATTAAAATTCAGTCTTCAGGGGAGACGTTGGATTAGGCAACAAAAAACGTTTTGTCAGATTCAAGAAAAGATTGTCGTTTGGGGAAAAATAAACGCGCCGCCATAAAAGTGCCGTTATTAAATGTGCAGAAGATCCTGGCACCTACCCTGTGTGTGTGTGTGGTTTTCACACTTCCTCGTTTATAATACGAGGTTAAAACATAAAATATGTACCTATTGGCTATCTATTATTTGTGATAGCTACTAATGTTGAGGGAAGCCACATCTTCCTGTTAAATGCTTTCCCGTCGTCTCGCTTCAGAAGATTACCATCTACTCTGTGACTTAACCCCAGACGTCCCGCTGAAAGGATCTGCCGGTCTGAACTGTCAACTGCGTAAGCCTCTCTAGGAAACGGGGACCGCTTTTAGGATTTGGTTGCGTACCGGTGAGCATCCCGAAGCCTGTCTGACAGCTGATAAGGACTTACAACGCCGCCATTGCGGATTCTTTTACCAGACTGCGGCCCTACGAGGAGGCGGGAGGATTTCTGCGACTCACTTTGAGGGGGGGAGGCAGGGGGCATCTCTGCTCGTCCATCCTGTAACCCTGCAGGAGAGGAAAGTGATGCGATACTGAGCGGACAGGTGCAATATGTACACAACGGGGTTTACACACCTGCAAAGATAAACACACACACACACACACAGACGCATTTACGGAAAGTGCAGCAGCAGAGAGCGATATTAGGCTTTGTGATCGTAATAATTCATGTTTACATAACGCGAGCGCCATCAGCAGATGGAGCACAGAAAGAGGAAGCGTCAGAGGAGTGATATGTTGGGGACTATAAGCGAGTGAGAAAGATAAGCAGAGGTCCGTGGGAACAGGAGAGGTGTTTCACGGGAGATATCATTAACCACAATGCAGGGCCAAGATGTGCCAAAAACAGGGCATTTACTTCGTCCTTGAATCATAACTCCTGACAAAGCACAGAGACAGAGGAGGAACAAAACATTCCTGATCAGCGGCCTCTTTGTGTGCAATAGCCTGCGGGCCAGCTCCGAATCCTATCAAATTTAATGCACTTTTGTTTTTTTCCAGGACTAAGGAAGATGAATCAAATGAAAATCGGAAATGGCTTCGTTAATCTCATTCTATGGAGGCCGATCCGCTGCTTTCCCCCCCCCCCCCTCGTTCCTTTTATTTGGTGGCAGAATATGCAACGCTAATGATAAAATATGCAACTGTTGTATGAAACGCGGACATGCTGCTTCTGCGCTCATGGGGTGGACAACCAAAAGTAAACGCTGTTAATTTGGTTTGAATCCCCCCCCCCCCGTCTTCACGCAGAAACATCCTCCATGCCTGTGATTTTTCTGGCAGTAAGATGTTGTTTTTTGAGCCTGAATCATGTTTCTGTGTCCTTTCCAGCAATATTCTCCTCCATCAGAGATATTATCATAGTAGACACCAACTGTTTCCGGGCGGCCTCGCCTCGACGAGTTACAAAGTCAGCGTTTGATATATTTGACAATTTATGAGATGACGCGTGGGCGAAATAAAACATGTTGTAAGCTGACCGACCGAGACCAAAAGGAAGGGAGTTAGGATTCGGTTGATAATGTGAACATAACGATGCATAGTGTCAAAGATCGTTTTATTCAGAAGCCGCCGTTCTTGATCCTGGTTTGTGTCACACTGGAGTTGAACGCCGCCGGGTGCGAAACAAACTACATTCTACAGCATTTTGCACGTCTGGTGACACATAACAACACTAGACACAATTGTAAGGAGAAAACAAAAAAAAGGCCTTGTTCAGAAGCATCATCTGTCTGAAGGCAGCCTAAAGGCACCAGCAAACATTCAGGGCAAAGAGCGAGATACATGGAGGAACACTTCAAAGTGTTGCAGCAGCTGGGTTGTGATCGGAAACACAGAAATAGCAGGAAGAGCAGAGAGCCTCGAAAAACAGAGGTAAAAGGAGGTTTGAAAGTCCAAAGCAAACAAAATTCTCAGGCGGCCTTTTGATTGGAGCTTAGGAAGGAAGAACGGACGGGCCCGAGGACCGCTCACAGTACCTGCATCCTTTCGATCATGGCAAACAGGTCCGAGGTCTGGGGAAGAGAGTCGACACGGGTCCAAAAAAGGGTTGGTATGTGTTTCCCTGTCACACTTCATCTCTGCAATCTAGGAAAAGCAGTCCGAAGACAAGGAGACCTCCCGGAGCTCCTCTGTGCCTCTCCCTCCAACATTAGCTGGATTTACTCCGTCGGTATCTGACCTACTAGACGTTTGGCGTCCAGGTGCTGCTCACCGGACGAAACCCGAATCGTTAAACCGAACCTCGACCGCGCGCGGAGCGTCATTCGGTGTTCTGTCCGATTAGCGCCGCCGCTGGTACAGGTCAGAGAACAACACCCCCGGGCGCGCATTCATCTCCTGCTGGGGCCACGTTATGGATTCCCAGCAGCTCCGACCTGAGATGAGGAGGGTCACAGCTGCCCTGGAGCTCACCGTGTAACGCAAGCAGACTCAAGTGCCAAGCTGATGTTTCCACATGACTAGATTAGATTTACCGAGGACGCTGAAGGACTGGCGAGACACACACACGCACACACACGCACACAAAGAAAACCATGTTCGCGTTTATATGCGCATGCATGCACATGCATTTTCCTATGCAAACTTACTTAAACCTACACTCACTCGCGCACACCTGACACTGACAGAGTGAAGCCGGGAGTCTGTTGTTTGAAAGTAAAGATAAAGTCATATGAGATACCACTCTTTCATCTGCAAAACAAACAACAACAAACAGCACGTCCCTCGCTGACCATGGTAACAACACAATATAATAACTGTGAGAAATAAAGGCAGCAATGGACACCTGGACTGTGGAGGAGCTGTGCGAGTGCGTGCATCATTATGTTGCATCATCGCACAATTTATAATATAAATATAAAAAATAAAAAGCATGCATTCGCTGCAGGCGGTTTCTTCCCAAACACAAACACGGTTGATCTCCAGGGGGCTGAAAACAGATCCTCCAGCAGAGGAGCATGTGTGTATCTGTACAATGTACAAAGAATCCAATATACTGTCCTGCAGCACCAAGCATGAATCTATCTGTCTCCAAGCTACCTCAAGATTTAAACAAGCAACAACTACGGGAGCGAAAAAAGAATCTCTCACTTCCAGCAATCGAAAAATACTCACATCACTGTGGCACCGCCTCTTGAGAAAAGGCTTGGTGGGAGGACGAGTGAGCAGCCCGTCCAGCAAGGCATTCTTAGCTATCCTCAGATCAGTCATCGTTCCTCAAGTATACGGACTCAGGCAGGCAGACGAGAGCGTCACAGTCAGCCGGCAGGAGCTTGACAATGGCACTTTGCACTCAGCGGCGTCGCTCAGCCACTGAACTGGGGGAGATAACTTGACGGCTGGCAGCATCCATACATCCGTGTTTGAGGTAAAAGCATTAGCGTGTGAAAATTCCCCTTCCTTTTTTTCTTTTTTGTTAACGCCTGCCCCCGCCCTCCCGTATAGACACACACAGCTGTTCTGCAGGAAGCAGTAAGGGAGGGAGGATCGATGTTTCTACCCTCTCTGTGCACAACTATCTTCTCTTTGTGACACACACACACACACACGCATGCATATTGACGGACAGAAAAAAGCAGTTCTCTATTTTGTTGAATCACAATGAGACTACGCTCTTCCTCTTTTTTCTTCATCTTGTATTTCTCAAGCTTCCCGCTCAGTTCTCAAGTGTGAGAACAGGGCGGCAGAAGCATTCGTTTTACCGCCGAGGACAAATCATTGACACATCTACACGTTTTACAATTCGGGGTTTTGCAGCACATGTTGAGAAGTGGGTTAATTGCACCTGCGGTGCTCCTATAGATCGTCAGTGCTGATTACAAGCTTTTTTTTTTTTTAAAAGCAATTATACTTGTTATTATATATTTGTTTTAATCGCGTAATAACATCGGCTGGCTGAATAAATGAGAAAAGTTGATTAGTTAGTGTGGCATCGGGCACTTTTCACTGCATCTTGTCCAAATGAGAAAAGCTCCACGTGTTATCTCATGCACCAGGGGGGGAAATGAGAGTCAGACGAGCAGCTCAGCTCCTTGCATGTGGAGATGCAGTTGAGCACCATGACGGTAGAACATAAAATATAGAAGAGGGAGAAACCGAGGAGGGAGGGAAAGATTAAAAACCCGAGGGAAGCACTGCAGGATGGAAGATGGGAGCTGTCGTACTGTGAGAGCCGAGTCTCTTCTGTCCAGCTTCCTCCATCAGGCACACGCGCGACATCAGATATCAACCAACGCTGACCTACTTAAAGATAAAAATATATATTTCACGCGGACAGATTCTCCCTATATATGTTGAGTTTTTCATTTTCCCATAGAGGAGATAAAAACTGTCAGCCTTAATCTAAATTAAACTCAGTGGTGAGTACACAAGAGGAGCAGAGGTTACGTGGGTGGAATAAAAGGGCACAGGATACAGATTTTATATGGACAGATATTCAGTTGATTAATACGGCATTATCAGCCTTCAAACTACAATGCTAGCGAGACACTTATCGCATCCATTTGGACTTTGTATTGCTCACTTGCAGCTGGTTACGTGATTATAGTTTTTATATTACGGTAAAGGACAGTAAATTTGTAACATGCTGCAACTTGCAACTTCTCTGTTCGAGCATCAGACCAGTATGTGATCAGGCGCGTTGCATCGCAGTGTCGCGCGAGGCGCGCGTGCGTACACACAGCGGCGTTGCGATCACAGATGTCTCATTGAGAAGACAAGTGTTGTCGCGGCCGTAGCTTGAAGGTCACAGCTGACCGAGCTATTGTGTTTGGAGGGCTGGGACGGAGAACGTGTTGCGGCATCCCGAGGTTACATTTCATTACTGATGACCTGCTCCGTCAGGATTGAAGTCCAGACCTTTCTACTCAGCTTCTAGGTTGAGGAGTGCAGCTCTGACTGCAGTACTGCAGTTCCTCACAACCACAGACCCATTTGAATTTCCTCAGACAGATTGTCAATGATTTGCATACAAAGCAACATCCCCACGCCTGCTGACGCTCCCTACATGCTCTCTGGGTTTGCCGCATCCTCGAAGGCAATACAGGGAAATGGGGAAAAAAAACGAAACTTCAAAGCGAGTCGATCGACGGGCCCAGAAGCCTGTCATTTAAGCCAGAGAAAATCCACTGGGGTCCAGAGAAGAGTTCCATCTTGCCGCTTCCGCGTGAACCTCCGTCTGCCGGGGGACACAGACGGAGTTCATGTGGATGGACCTCCGCCTGCGCGGTGGAGCTGGTTGATTACCACGAGTTGTTCAAGGTCTACAGAGCTCAGGCTGGGTTTCCTGCATCTCGCACGCACTGGCTTCACTTTAGCAAAAGCAAGTAAGATTCAGTTCAACGAAGAGGCACTGCAGCTCATCGTATCTTGCATTTTGATAAATGTATTTTCAACACTACCTGGATTCATTATGCACAGTTTTGAACAAATCAACTTTTGCATTGTGCTTGCATTCGCTCTTATGAACCTCTATTTGCATCTAATGACAGACGGCTATTAAATAAAGCAGATGCAATTATATTTAACAGTCACCTCGGCACTGAAGATTTAAGTTTCAACCTCAGGCAACAATCTGTCAGAACGTTAATGAATTAAACATAGGTATGGTTATAATTCCCTGCGCTACATCTTTTTACTTTATCAAGTGGTTATGTACGTGTGTTTTTACCTCATGTTTCTAGCCTGGTGTTATTATTATTATAGCCTCGGGGACAAATTCAAGGTCTTGAGCTATCAGACTTGGAGATCTTATCACCTTGAGGCCACCAGTACTAATCAGGTAGCTACAACACGCTGAATGAGGTGCAAAGGAAACCTTTCCAAGAAGCATGTCTTCAGCTACGTTTATGCACAGTCGACGGTTTCACTGCTTTATCGAGAAGCACAACAAGTTCAAAAAATTGCACAGGCTGATAATTCAATGGAGCAGTTACAGACGTTTCCCCTGATGACTCATAAATGCACTGTTGGTATTTCTCTCCTGTTCCGATAAACCCACAGAGAACCCATTTGGAACACAAATTTCCGTACGATCAAATAATCAGGTCTACAATGTGAATTAATAAAGTATGTAAATGAGAAAAGGTCCCACACAAAGATGTGGAGCCAGCATTCAAAAATAAAATATCCCAGAAGGTCTATTCCGTGCAGCTCCATACACAACTACACATAATTAAACCATTGCTTCTTGTATTTCCGGTGCGTGTGTAACCAAAATAATTTGGCATCCATCAGAGAGGAACAGCCGCTGCAGCTCTATATTTGTCCCGGAGAGTTGACGGCGGGGACAGACTTCACTTCCAGGCACCACAACAAGGTGTCAACAGCAAACCGAGGGTCGGGGGACAATCGGGCCACCTTTTACCTGGTGTGACATCTGAAAGATATGATGGGAAAAACAGAGGGGGGAGACCAGAAGGGCGTCATAATGAACTGACGCATTGAAGGAAGAACTGTTCACTTTCATTTTGGATTCATCCCCAAGACCAGCGTTTGTTGTGAAAAGAGTCATTTGGAGAGAGAAGGACAGCGAGGAGAACCTTCAGCTTAGTTTGTCATTCAAGCAACAGGAGCACAGGAAAAGTGTGTGACATCATTGGCTCGTCCCATTAAAGAAGATCATTTAGCTCTCACTGCAATGAGAAGGGAGCCGCTATTAACGTTGTCCTTTGTGTACAATCTCGCCCGGAGCCAGTGAGGCCGACAGCTGCATTTTTTTGTCCGTAGCTTTTTACACCGTCTACTTTGAAGGCGATGAGTGCGATTAGAGGAGCGATGGGACGCGGTAGTGCACAGGAGAACTGCACGAGGGGAGAAGGAGGTGAAGGAACGAGGGGGGAACAAAGTGCAAAAATTGATACAAAGCAAGAAGAAGAAAGGACCCTCAGCTTTTATTTCTCAACCCGCTGCCCTCGCCTCCCTTTGTCCGATTCCCTCCTCTGTGTGATTAGAGTGAACTACCAGCCTGACCAGGGTTCTGGTCCCAGCACAGCACTTCACACGTTGTGTCCGTGCTAGAACTCGTCAGCCCGTCTGTGCATGCAACCTGTTCACAAACCTGCAACAGAGGGCGCTTAAAAAACGCTGCTCGGGAGCAGAAGAGTCAAAGGACAATAGAACAATTTCCGATTTCTTGGTGAGAAGTGGCGGAGACTCGCAGGCCCACGCCGGTCGCTTGTGGTGTGTTGCAATTCGATCCTTTATCGGAGGGGTCTTTTCATCTAAATGCAGTCTATTAGAAGAGATCGCAGGCCTCCTATTAGCACTCGGGCAGAAGCGAGGATTCTCAACAAACGGAGCTGCACCTTTTACGACGGAGGAGTCACGGGCGAAGGAATCTATTCGTGACATCGCAGCGAAAGCGTTCTCTGTTGCCTCTGATCCTCGGCTGATTCCCAGGAAATGGTGGCTGTCAGATGTTTCCCGCAGCATCCTCAGCCTCTCAGAACAGACAGAGGGAACTTTGTTACGTCTTTCATACGGTGCAGCCGAAACGCAAGAAAAAAGAAGAAAGGACGTCAGAGGCAGGAAGGATGCATGAAAATCGGCCTACTGAGAAGGGGCTTACGGAGCATCACGTTACATTCTGAGGTGACACATTTAACCGTCCCGTGGGAGTAATGGAGGTAGCAAGGGCGAACACCAAATGGGAAAAATAAAATAACAAGGGGGGAGGGTCTTTGTTTTACCACAGCATCAATCATCACGTGTGTGCAGTAGACACGAGTCACCTGGCTGCTGCTTCGGCATGCAGAATGAAAAAAAGAAAAAAAGGGGGGGGGGGGGGGGGGGGGGCGTCGCACGACGGTTCAAATCCATCTTGATCTTCGAAAACTAGACCGAAAACTGAGGGCTGCCTGACAGCCTGCCTCCTCCACTACCGATGGCATGCTTGGCGGCTGTCGTCAAGGAGGATGAATGTTCCTCTGGGTGTGTGTGTGTGTGTGTGTGTGCTTGTTTTTGCCACTCCTCCAATGACTAACAAGGCAGATGACAGAAAAATATCTGCAGAAAAGGTAAAGGTTTGACTCGGGGAGAGATTTCAGGTCACATTCTGACAATCAACGTTATCAAATACCAGCCTCCTGAAAGATGACGTGATGATTGGCATCATCGGTTTGAATTATCACGCAAAACACCCTGAGGAAACATGTGAACGGTCACGCACAGTCTGGACTACTACTGGGGATTAGCGCTCATCTCACTGCGTGGAAGTCTTTCATTTGCCATTAGAAAAGCCTAATGTGTTAATAATCAATACAGCCAAAGCACACGTTTGTTCCAATTCCGACCAACTGTTTTATCAGGACGAATGAATGTCCGGTGTGTCCTGATGAGCAATCGAGCCGGTCGCTGGCACGGTTTGATCCCGTGCAAAGCAGCAGCCAGGTGGCAGGGTCACTCTGTCAATGGACGGCACGCACGGGGCGCATCCCGAGCAACTATTAACCCGCCAGCGGAAACAATTTCGCCAAACACGCTGCACGTGTGATATTAATGAAAAGGTTATTGATGATCCGCTTTTATGGGCCGGATGTGCACAGACTACACGTTCATCTTGCAGAACTTCTTGCTCTGTGGTCGAAGCGCTGAGCACCCGAGCTCCTTCCGCTTTCTTTTTTCAAGTTGGTGTTACAGCTACTACAGTTGTGTGAATCTGTCACCTAGCAACATGTTTGATTTAAAAAAACAAACCTGAAAGCTACAACATAGAATGCATAATGGAATATAATGACTCCTGTTGTCATCCAATTTACAAACCACCTTGAAGGAAAAAAGCAATTTTTAGGAGACAGACACGTTTGTTTTAAAATGATGGAGGTTTCTATGCATATCATTTAATCCTTTGCTGAGGAATAAATATACCAAACAGTATATTTAACTTGTGAAAAATGGCTACACACCCATATTTACTCTGTGAAGTGCACTATGTGGTGGAAATTGTGGATTTAGCCCTTGTGAGAAAACACTAGACCTCGCAAACAGTATTCTTAAGCACAGATGCATGCAAATGAAACGCGTTCAAAAGAAGCACCACATCAAACAATCCGTCAGGGACACACGCTGCTGCTGCTCCTGCTGCTGCTGCTGCTGCTGGACCATTGAGCTGAACTCTAGATAGCTGGTGTTCACCTTCAATTGGTGCACTACGATGCTCTTCATGATAGAATCATGCGTCACCGTGTACATTCCTACGATTAGACACGCGGCATTCTGAACCTGAAGCCGCCCGCCGAGCCCCGTTTGTTTCCAGCAGCCGCCTCCACGGACTGCTGGGTCCTGAGCTCCGATAAAGACCGCCAGCTTTCTGTAGTCCAATCACGGCGGCGGGTCGGAAGGGCACCTGCAAAATCCAGATGAGTCGGGCTGAATACTGAATGCTCGCCCGAACGGAGTTGGAAAACGTGCACTTGAGTAGGTTTGTATTCCGTTGCCGTGGTCTCAGAGAGCAGATGGCTGAAGCGGCTCAGATACGGCAGAACTTGTACAGGACGGGGACTGAAAAACTACTACTTTTATTTCCAGGGGCGAGATAGAAAGTTCAACCCTCAGCATGTAGTATTATTTTGAGAGGCGCGTGCGCTGGACTTGTCTGATCCATTAAACTATAAGAGAGTAAAGCATGAGATTTTGTCAGTTGTGGTTAGCGCTACAAAGTCTAACCAGAATAACTGCAGTCAGCTGAAAGTCACAGTCTTCGTCACGGCAACGGGGGGAAAATAAAAAGCATCGCTGGCTTACAAAAACGTACGTCATCAAACCAAAAACTAAACTGGTTAATGGAATATGAGGCAAATAATCCTGAAAAGCAGCCGCTGTTGGCCCCGGGCTAAATGCTGGCTGACTGCAACACGTCTGGCAGCTCAGCAGATGAATTGGTGTCTTTGGCAAACAGAAGACAGCTACAGGCGGTGCGAGGGTCAGACATTATCAGACCCAATGCTGCTGTGGTAGTCCTGGTCTTCTTTGTCTGCTAAAAACAACCAAAACTCATAAAACTCTTCCATTAATGAGCACATCATCATCAGGTGATCAGCGATTCTGTAATTATAAAATGAATAATATAATTATATATTGCAAGGTTGACCAAATCCGTCAACATGCCTGCAGCCTGCTCTTTAAAAAGACTTTGAATTTTCTCAATATGTGTACTTCCAATTCAATGGATTTAAAGCTGCAACATCGTCAGCAGTCAGCCTCTTTCGGATGTCCCCAAAGGACCAATCCTGGAGCCAATCGGCGACTTTGGCAAAGCACAAAACGTGAAACATTCTGTCATCTTTTTGTCTTGAAGCTCGGCTGAATGTAAAAGCTCAAAGCAACCGGATCGGCCCAATGTTTTGCCTTTCAACTGCATTATACACAAGATTCTTCCTCCAGGGTTCAATTCTAAATTTTGGAAAGATACGTAGATCGCCAGCCCCCCCCCCCCCCCCCCCCCCCCACACACACACACACACACACACACACACACGGTCCGAGAGCGACAAGTACACATGCAGCCCTCAGCTTTGCAGGTCCACTTAGTAGAGAGCAACTAATCTGATCAAGTAAAGCAGCTAATGCACTATGAAAGCAGAGTAAATTACTCGAGATGCCGACCATACGCTTCCCGAGTGGACGAGATAGAAGGAGAGAGAGAGAGAGAGAAAAGTTCATGGCCTGGGGCGAAAGGAGGGTCAGCTGCAGACGAATCTCAACCAACAGACTCCCGCGGCTGCGGGTGTTGCCTTCTTTCCCGCCTCTATCTTGCATATAAGAGAAAGCCGCCTTAATTCATCCACATTGCGCTCTGACAGCCCTCGGAGGAGCCGTCCCTCCGCCCAGCCCGTGCTTACCTGGCGGTGGTGCTGCCTCACTTGCAGCTCAGCGTGCTCTCCTCAACAACTTGGTGCACCTTCTGCGTGTCGTGCTCCCTGCGTGACTCAGTCTCTCAACTCCTGCCCGACGGTGGCGGGAGCAGCCCTCCCTTCCTCGTCCTCTCTCCCGCTCTTCCCTTTCCTCACGTCCGCCGATTCCGCCGTCTGTTTTCGCTCTGAGGCGAACACAGGCGCTCCTCTCTCTCCATCTCTCTCTCTCTCTCTCTCTCTCTGACGAGGTCTCCGCCTTTTGTCCGCGTCTCCACCTCCCTTCTTTTCTCTGGATGCGACTGTGACGGAGGGCTGCCCGTGCGATATGTGGGTGTTGCTCTGCTTCGCACTCGCCTGAGTGAGTCTGATGGTTCACATCACATTCTGCTCATTCTGCCGGATGTAGGCTTGAAAGCAAAGTTCTCCCAAAAAAAAAAAAAAAAAACGGCATTACCTTATCTGAAAGAGCGACATCAAATCTATTATTTGTCTCGCTCCAACATCACAAAACCCCTTCTGCAGGAAAGAGCCCAACCAATCACATTGTTCATTTGACACATTAGTGGCAGGCAGCGATGCTGAAAAGCTCTCAAACGCTGAAGTGCAGGTTTTGCAGCACGCTCACTTTCAGTGTAGAGAATCACTTGCTCAGCCCACAGAGGAATATGCACAGGTCGGTGTTGTCCAACGTATTACTGAGGGATCACATTTCCCAAATCCTCATGCATCAGACAGAACGAGGCTTCGCTACACATTACGTGTAGAGTCCTCGGATCAACGTTCTCCTCCACAAAAACAATTGTTTTTTTTCATTACAAAACAATGATTTGAATGAACAATGCACTTTCATGCAGGTCCATCCCACAAAAAACGGTACAATAAATTATTCCTTACCAAACAGAGAGGCTCCTCCCTCCCAGTGTGGCTTTGCATCACCTCTGAAAATGGATTTAGCTGCGTGCTAGGGTTACAGTCATAGTCCGACCAAGAATAAAAACCGGCAGAGAAATGTATTAGAGCCGATCGATAGGCCGCAAAGGCTGCAGCCCCTGAAACAAACCCACGAGGGGATGCGAGCGGAGCCTCTTGGCTCGTCCACACCCTCTTTGTGTGTATAATGTTACAGGTAGAACACCGGCTCCCACAATGAAAGAGACACACAAAGCCTGTATTATTCCCATGTGCTGCAGGACAGGTTCTCGGTTACAATGGATGAACTCAAATTGTGTTTCTCCACTCGAAGGTTCCAGGTGAGATGCTCTACTACCCTGTGAAGATGCGTTACCACAGACAGGGAGGGGGGGGACACCTGAACCAGGCCAAGGAAGCTTACTAAATCATTTTATTTGTTGAGTCTATATGAATTCGGAAGGATGATACACTTTAGTTCACTGAGTTTAAAACAGTGGAATCAGATATGGGATTTTTAATTAATTCATGGGAATCTTTTTGAATTGTCAGCACAAGCCTAAAAGAATCAAAGACAAAAGTAATCACGCTCACCAGTTCAACATCTTGTTCACTATCGTTAGCTAGATCCAAGAGCGTATCCCGTTTTTCATATCGCTATGTGAAACTATTCTGTAATTGTACGCAATGGAGCATTGTTTTCTTTTTTCAGGAGCAGATCCCAATTTTGGGGGATTGCGAAGGTGCAGCACGATGCACATTGGAAAAAAGAGACTTTCTATCAAAAGTGCAATATGAACGTGTTCCTTTGGGTGCAGAACGAGGCCCTCATTCCCCCTCACAGTTTGAAAGGTGGGAAAAGAAGCGGCGATTCAACACAACAACCGCGTTGTCAGCCCGCAGAACCCCGCTGACTCTCATCATTACCTCGCTTTTGGGTGGCCGCTATGGATTTTGGCAGATAAACCTGTGAGGAACCACATTGATGCAGGTAGCACGTGGAGGAAACTCACCCACTGATCACCAACACAACAATTTCCAAATTACCTGTAGGGCAGCATTATCAAATTACACTGACATCATCTGGTTGGTCTCACTTTGAAACTATTTGAGGGCCAAAAGAAAAGTGATGGAAGCTAAAGTTGCTGCGCTATAGGAGGAATAATACACATTAAATCCGATAAACTTTAGAAACAGACAAAATGAATAATATCATGCTATTAGAAGGCGTTGTATATTTGCTATTAGGTTCACCAAGAGAAAACCTCCAAAAAACGGAGCATTTTTTAAAATTCTGAAAGCGTTCTCTTAAGCTTAATTGATTGAATTGGGGAGTAGATTGATCCGAACCCCACTCTGTGGTGTTTCCGAGTGCCCATGTGACTAACGGGGGGGGGGGAATTATAGTCATTATGTGGACATGCAGGGCTGTCAGCCGCTGCTCTGCGAGGGCATGCTGCTGCTGAGAAGACAGAAAAGAAGACGGAACAACAACAACACAGCTGCCCTCGAGCAGAGAACAGAGACAAACTAATACGCTCATGAAGAAAAACAGCTTAAGAAAAACGATTATGTTCGCCTTGACGCTGCGAAACGCATTCGTGGCTTTGTGGGAAACGAAACAACCGCACGTTTTTCCAGAACCCTGACGCGACTGTCATTTGGAAATCACCCTCAAACCGCTCTTTTTTTTCGCCATTTTTCGCACAAAAGAAAGTGCCACATTTGACTTGGCTGGCCAATGGGCATCATTAAAATATATATCATTGTACAAATGTGAGGAACGCTCACATATGCCACCGAGCAAACCAGACACGCCTGAGCGGAACCCTCCTATTGTACCGCGTGAATGAGAGCGTTTTCCTCGCCGCGATCCCGCCGAGCGAGCTACGCACGCGTGGTTGAAGAGACGTAATTGACCCTGATTACACCGAGCCGACCCCCTGATAATGTGAACAGGCATCAACTGCAGGCAACATTACCCCCCCATCAATGAGTCTGAGCCTTTCAATTAATAAGGCTGAACACATCTATATTAGGCGGAGGGCTTCGCGACGAAATACAGGAGGCGGCACCGGTGGTCTACGGCTGCTGAGATGACCTCCTGCATGGAGGACCTCCTACACAGATGACCTCCTACATCCGCGCGCTGCTCCCTGACTTTGGCCTCTGCAGTGCGGCTGCGTTGGCTCTATACTAATGCAACTAAAGCAATGATCGAACACGGACCATGTTGAAGATGAACAGAGCCTTTAGAGACACATTTATTTACTTATGCAAGATAATACAGAGGTTTCATAAAAATCTCTTCAAGTATATCGTGTCATGTTTTGACTGAAGTACTTTATGATTTGCACATATTTTTACCTTTAAGTTGTATCAATAAAATACAGTAACGCCAACAAGCAGCGGCTTAATTCTTAACGGATACCAGCCGTAGAATCCCCTTTAATCAGTGTGAACGGGGGCGAATACAAAGTCATAACGAGTCAGAAATCCACTGTTCAGAGCTACAGTGTTCGGCGAGGTGATAAATGATTCCATAATTTAACTTCTGCAGAAGGCGTCTGAGGATTTCAGCGGAAATAACTGGTGCCCAATTTAAAGTCACTCCAGGGTGATTTAATGAACAACTTAATGGAAATATCACTCAGCCAATATATCTGTGCTGTTGGGAAGTATGTTTCATCTATAATTAATCAATTAATTAAGTAAACCGCTTGTTTGTCTATAGAGGAAAAGCCAAGCCGTAACCTGACCCGAGTCTGCAGGCACGACTCCGCCGCTCTGCCCATCGAGCAACAGCTGGCCGCTCTCTCCTCCCGACACTTGACTCACGGCCATCGACGGCAAGCTGAAGAAGCACAGATGCCCAATTAGACGCCTCTGCGCCCCTCTCTGCTCATCACGGAGGACCACTTCATTACCGCCCAACTCCTCGTGCCGGTCAAAGGGCGGCAAGGGATCAGAGCCAGGAAGCTGTGAGGCTACAGACACACCTCCAGCTGTGCACACACACACACACACGCACTACATTTGACATTATTATTTTGGGAGAGGAGCACCTAGATGGTAACTAACCACTTGATCAAGAAAGAATTTCCATTCAGAGTAAGGTTACAATAAAAATGTAGTTTCTTTTTTTCTGCTTTATAAGAATCGCGTGCGTACTCATTTGAATTAATCTGATGTTTTTTTCCAATTACTGCAGAATCAAAATGAATAGAAACATCTGTTAGAAAGGTCACTGCATTCATTCCAGCCTCCTTATTGCAGCACAAACCTTCAGACCGAGGAAGATAAGCGGCACCATTATCGAGAGTATTCAAGTTGTTGAGTGCTGAACTGAGAGCGACGCGCCGCGGGGCCCGTAAAGCACGCGCGTTCCCGCCTTTCATGGAGGTCAGCTGCTTGTCCAGATGAATCTAAAAGCTATTGGAGTTACACATCAACAGAGCTCGTGAGACGCGTCCTTATTGAGGCGCAAACCTTGTGGGCTCATCCGGCCAAATTGGGACAAAATCTACAATAAAGAAATTACTCCCCAAAAAAGTGCCGTCAGTAAACTGCGTGTTGTGCAGGCTGAGTACACAATTGGCGTAATGACTCAGTGATTATAATCAGAGAGCCCCGAGGTGCCACTAAGCAGGCGCTTGGCGACAGAGAGAAAACAGAGTCCTCGTGATGAAAGGCAGCGTGAGTCTCCTCTGATGAGCCCGAATCATCCTCGCACCTTCAAATGTCCCCTTTCCAGGTTCCCCCTCCCGCTGTCCTTTCCCAGACTCATCATGAATCCGGTTTCAACGAGTTCAGCGGCCCATTTGACGGATAAAGACGAAGGTTGCAAACAAAATGACGAAACCAGTCTGAACTAAGAGAATACAATCGGTTGTCTTAGTATGAAACTCCAAGGTGCCGGTGCCTGATGTTAGTCTTCTGCTTATTACTACTATTAATACTGTTTGCTGCAGTGAATGTGGGCCTGAACTGCTTCACCGAGAAACTCCAGTAACTTTATTTCTAAAATTCGAAAAACGCACACCGACTGTCCCCACCCGACTGTCCCCACCCGACTGTCCCGGTCCCCGGACGCCGTCGCACATCCCCTCCGCCGCGCTGACACACTACTAATCCGCCATTAGTCCGAAGCGGACAAATTGACAGGATTTAGAGCAGCGTCGGGTATCGAGCCAAAGAAACAAATTCAAAACAAGCGAATCCACCATAACTGACATGTTATATGAGACAGAATGACTGTTATTGCGCAGTGTATTTATGTTACACAGGTTGTGTTTGTGGTCTACTGACAGCGGGGTGAAAGAGCCTCTCCATCACACAAAGCACTGCAAAGGGATGCTTATGGGTTTGCTGCGGTTAAAATAGGGATCTTATGAGCCTCGTACGTTTTAAACTGTAGATTTTCACTCAGGTCATCGAATTTTCAACACTGGAGAGGAGCACTTCTGGAGAACATTGAAGTACAGAGGTTGCCTTGAGCACTCCACTTTGTCCTCGTAGTGACTGACAAACCCTTCAATTCGACTGACGTGTACCTTCATTCCCCTGATGCCGAGTCGACTGGTAGTACGAGTATGGGAAACATTTTTTATTGCTGCAGCACGAAACAGAAAGTCATACATGGGAAAGACAACCAAAACAGTAAAACACCAACAATGAACAATAAGAATAACCTGCTTGCGGTTGCATGCCTTCGCTAACCAGTCATGTTGAAATTTACACTGTGGTTCCTCCAAAATGTCAATACTTCATTGTTATGTATGCATTTGGGGGAAATTGGGATGATTAGCATGTTAGCATCCTTTTGAACACTGAATTCTCCTCCGAATGACTCCAGCTGAGCCACAGTCACTCGAGGCGTTCCTGTGATAATGCCAGAATGGGGTGGACAAGAAGTGAGTGGCCTTGACCTTTTGCCCTCCAAAATATTACCTGTTGACAATAGAGTACAAAAGGACACTTGTAACTTTATCTATATTGTCACATGCCTTGTCAAATAATTGCTAGTGCAGCTTGCTTATTCCCAACAATATGCACCCACAAAGAAGCCAGACAAATATGATCCACATGACCCCCCCCCCTCCCTCCCCCACCGCCTCCCAGTCGCTCCCTTTCGCTCCTCCAGTCCATTTATCTCCAGCTCTGCCAGCCAGCCGCTTGTCCTTCCAAAGTGGATTATCTCAGAGATGGCAAGAGGCACCTGGCAGAGCTGTGCAGGCAGGCAGGCAGATGCACTGTCGGACTCCAGAAACGCGTGAATGCTGATTAGGATTAAAAGGAAGAATGACGGATGACGTTGTTCAAATGGACGAACGGAGCGAGTTCATCCATTTAAACGACGACATAAAGGAAACAAAAGGTCATTGAAGCCGTGCAGGAGGTCTACTTCAGGTGAAGGAAGTGAGTGTGGAACAGCAGCATGTCTGTCAGAGGTCACCGTTGGGTCAACCGAGCAACTTAAGTGCATATTTTAGCTTAACACGAGCAATGCTGTAAGAATACGTGTTCAAGATTTGGAGCCTGGTCGGGGTTATCAAAAATTCAGCCGAATGACTTCTCTCGTTCTGGAAAATTTATTTGTCAGATCACAGGTCAAGTATCAGCGCTGCGTTTGCAAAGGCAGGAGCAGTTCAGGCAGCACACAGGCCGGAAGAACAACTAACTAACATCAGCAAGAACATCATGTTTTATAACCCTTGAAAGACAGAGAAGGAAATATTTCTATTGGCCCTAAACTGGCGTAGAGGAGGACCTTCCACCTCCCGCATCTAAGATCCGGTCACATCCAATGTCCAGACTCCTGACTTAACGTAAACATCGTAAACAGAGTGTGTATGTTGAATAGTGTTGGTGTGTCTCTAACCCCCCTTTGGCTGGTAAATCTTCTAGTTGACCCGCAGACCTTACATTCCTCAGCCAGGACACAAACTGACTCCCCATCCTGTCAGACTCGTGTCTGCCTGCTTGGCAGATCCTGCTTACCCCCTTACCTAACTCTTAAATCAAGACAAGACAGCAAAACCCCCAACTAAGCCCACGAAAATAACTTTTGATTATCAATTCCCCCTTTTTACATAATTCATTATGTAAACCAAAAAAAAATCAAAAGAAACCACCAATCTAAACGCTAAATATCTATATCAGTGAATACGGGTGAATGCAGCAGTCATGGAAATCCCTAAACAGTACAAAAAATCTAAACCGAGTATAACAGACACAGAATACATCCTAGCCTAGAAATATCACACCATCTACGTGTATGCATCCACTATATATGATGTGTGCAACAGTTAGCAGATCACGCGGACAGGAATGTTGAACCTAAAAGGATTTCTTCTTCAGGTCCCTCGAAGTCGGTTCTTACCATACCTATCTCCTCTCCAATCTCCTCCGGCCCTAACAATTGGATCCTTTCATGTAACAAAGCCATCTGGTATGGCAGGGGTATTTTAGCATCTATTGCAGAGGTGATGCGTCGGAGACATAGTTGTCTGATAAAGGGGATGCAGCAGCATCCACAAAGGGCAAAAACCACTATTGCGATTACTAAGGTCAGAAAAACTGACAGTAAGAAGCCCTTCCATTGTCCAAAGTATTTACCAAACCAATTACCGACGGTGCCGTCTATACCAGAGTGTTCAGCTAATTCAACAGACATGGCTCTTAGTCCGTGTAATGGTCTAGTAAAGGATCCATCTGGGGCGGTGTTATTGGGGATAAAAGTGCAGCACGCTTGGCCAAACATCGCACACACTCCTCCTTTTTCAGCTAATAACATATCCAAAGCCATTCGGTTCTGGTAAGTCATCAATGAGGTGGCCGATAGTTGGCTGTGCACCCCTTCCAGAGCATCTCTTGTCATATCGGTGAGCCGCTGGATATTGAAATGTACATAATTTAGTCGATCCACATTTTTGTTTACAGTTATAAAAAGGGAGCAATGATTCCCATCCGGCCGCTATCTGATCCGTTAACTTGTATTGATCAGGTACCCCTCTCGGCACACTATCACACAGTGCGTGGTTACTTCTGCAACATTGTATGGACCTTCCTAGCGGGGATCAGTCCAACTGAATCTGGCTACTTTACGTAGTACCCAGTCATCCACCTCCACTGGTGCACCCTCTCCTTCTTCTTCAGAAAGGATCTCTGTCACCTGTTGAGAGATACTCATCACAGTATTATTACACATTCTCATATAGTAAGATATTTCCACATGTTGGTACTGCAATGGGCTGACAGTGGTAGGCAAAGTGGTTGTTAACGGACAAGGCATCTTTCTTCCCGTTCATACCTCATGGGGGCTTATCCCTAACTTAGAGTTAGGACATGATCTTATCCCATACAGCACTATTGGCAGGGCTGCCACCCACGTCAGCTTCGTTTCAGCACAGACTTTAGCCAAACCTTCTTTCTGTTAGCTCTCTCAACTAGCCCTTGAGACTGAGGATGATAAACTGCCCCAAATTTATGCTTGATCCCAAACGTTTTCTCTATTTCTTGTAGTTCAGCGTTCGAGAAGTGTGAACCATTATCCGATCGTATGACTTCTGGAATTCCAAATCTGGGTATTAGTTCTCTGGTCAGCCATTTTACTACGTCTGCTGCTCTTTCTGATTTTGTGGGGATCGTCTCCACCCACCTAGAAAAAGGATCAACGCATACCAACAAATACCTCTTGCCCTCAACTCGATTCTTCATTCCCATGTCTGTGAAGTCAATTACCACCTCTTTCCATGGTGCCATAGGGGCAGGGAAACTTCCAAGTCCAGCCTTCAGTGTTAATCTCCACTTTTATTGCTCTTCAGCCCAAAAGCAAAGCAGAGGGTGGGAGACATGTCTGTTACTTGCAGATACAACTCAGCTCATGCTCAGTTTGATCCAATCCATTCATTCATTACTGATAGATCACCAAGCTCTCATGGTTAGCGTATCCAAATGTAAGGGTGTACTACTTGTTGAACATTACAGGATGACCGTCTGTAACAAGTTTCCATATTTCATGTACTGGTGCTATAAATGTTCCTTTGATCAGACATTTGCTTCCATCATCAAGATACTGTATCAAGTGTATCGTGCACTATACACTCAATAGCAGCACTCAACAATTTACCGCCCATCTCTGAATTTAGGAGAAAACTCGAAAAACTACAAACATTAATCCAAAAAATGGACAATATATACAACAACTCTCCTAATTCCTTATCACCTTCATTCCTCATTTAAATCTTACACAACCTTATCTCTTAATTTTCAATGACTGATTGTCTTGCCGTGGAAAGTGTGAACGCGTTTGACTGTAAGAACGCAACTATTCCATGCGATGTGTGCACAACAGTCTGGTGTTCCATTGTTATATGGGCCGTTTTAATCAACGCTCTTCCAATAGCAGCTACGTTTCTGACACACGAGGGATGCCCTATTTCCACGTTATCCAGCTTACCACTATAGTACATCAAAACCTTACGATCTGTGTTACCCTCCCCCTTCTGAAACAGAACGGAATTCACAAATCCGTTCTTTTCATCAACATCCAGATGGAAGGGTCTCGAGTAGTCAGGGGGGCGCAACGTGGCTGCGCTGGCCATGGCCTGCTTGGTGGCAATAAATGCAGTCTCCGCCTCCCGGGTCCACACCAAAGGCTTTGAGTAGTTTTATAGCCTGCACCCAATATTAGCGCCCTCAAGGGAGCCACCTGCACCGAGAAATCAGGTATAATATTCTAGCTCCATGTTACAAGTCCTAAGAATTTCATCATTTCTCTAACCGTCGTGGGCCGAGGATGTTGCAAAATGGACGACTTCTGTGTGTCAGCCATAGCTTGCCCTGATGGTGACACAATTCTCCACAGAAAATTCACCTTCTGTCTCCCAATCTGCAATTTCGATTTAGACACTTTGAAGCCGTTTTCCTGTAACCACTGCAGAACCGTTCTGGTAGACATAATTGTTTCTGAACTAGTCCCTGCTAGCAGGATGTCATCCACATATTGTAGTAAAACAACTCCTTCTCGTAGTTCCAACTCGGCCAAAATGGTCTCCAGAACATGGTTAAAAATCGATGGTGAGTCCACATAACCCTGTGGTAACCGCGTATATGTATATTGGCGCCCCTCATACGTAAACGCAAACATTTGTCTCGAGCGCACAGCTAGAGGGACACAGAAAAAAGCATTCGCCAGGTCAATGCAGGTGAACCATCTTTTATCAGGGCCTATTGCATTTAACATTGTATAAGGATTTGGGGTGTCATAGTGAGTTGGTACTACAACTTTGTTGACGAGCCTCAAATCATGCACCATTCTATAGTCAGGCTTTCCGGGTTTAGGGACCGGGTTAATCGGGGTATTCCAGGGGGACCCCGTCCTCTCCAATACACCTGCCTGCAGCAACACTTCAATTGTTTTTTCTATCCCTGCGATTTGTTCCTCCCTTAAGGGGTACTGAGGACGGTAAATTGGGACCGTTCCGGTTTTTAATTCAATTACCACTGGGGCCATTGGAATCAATCCCACATCAGCTCCCCCTTTTGTCCAAAATGTATCAGGAAAATCAACTAGCATGAGCTGTGTGTTCTCATGGTCAGTATTTTCCCTACCATGTGTGCGGCTTAGCAGGTGTTTCTCTGGTATAAGTTTTACTTCTGAGGTATGTGCAATACGGTACATGTCATTAGCCTGAGAGTAATGTAAGTTAACATTTTGAGTGGGCACCCAGTCCGTGGCATCAACCCCCGCTTTAACCATCGGCCCCATGTTCTCGGCTTCTCCTCCGCTTTGGATGAGCAAGGTGATGTGAGGAGCAGAGGTCTCTTGTAGCGCATATAGAACTTGTAACTCAGAGGTTAGTTCCACCGCAGCTGCCACACCTTGTTTCCCCACATAGATCTCTCGGACCTTAACAGCAGGATGTCCATGGACCTCGCTTTCAAACTCAAGTCCACTCCACAGGGTGTCATAGTTCTCATCAGGAGACAGCGAATAGTTCATCGTGCAATGAGGAGGATCCGCAGGTGGTTCAGTCGGGTGTAATACCTTGAACCATGGGCACCAACGGCGGACAGTCTCATGCAGAACAGTTCCATCATAGTCCTCCACTCTCCCCCACCAGACCTCTGCTTCGTCATTCAGCGTCTGTTGAACTTCAGCTTGCAGCAACTGGTGGCCATAAGAGTGGGGTGTGGCACATCGTTGCTGTGTCCCATCCGGGAATGTTACAGTGATACATCCCTTCGTCATTTGCATAACTGGCACAGTATTCCTTGATGGTGGCAGTGGCGTGTTTATTGTGGAATACCTAGCACCTGAGTCCAGCATACATCTGTAATCTCTTCCGTTGATTGTCAGAGTCACCATGGGTTCTGGAAACAGGTTACCGTCAGCCGTCGGATCTGGGAACCCCTATGGCATTTGCTGATGACCTGGGGCCTGATGCCGCAGGCTATTACCCTGTTGTAGTGTATGTGGTGCTTGTGGTGGATAGATATCATAAGGGTATTGAGCTGGGTTGGACTGAGGCCTCTGACCCTGAGGTGGATGGGGGCATGCGTCGGACCAATGTCCAAGCTGCCCACAGCTGAAACAAGTATTCTGTCGTTGTCTAAACTGCCCTAAATTGTTTGGAACTCGGCCACAATTTCCCCCTCCCCACTGTCTTTTCGGTTGCCTGAAGCCACCGTACAGTGGGGCCCCCATCATGTGTTGTGGTTGCGGGGCATAAGGTTGGGGATAGTAAGCCTGTGGAGGAGTGTACGCGGCCTGTTGTGGCTGCTGGCAGGCTGGCGCACATGGGAAGGGAGGGGGGTCTGGATCAGGGTCATATTGAGGTGGCCCTTCCCCCTGAGATGGCGCTGTTGTTTGGGTCATCTGTTTGGCTTCACTCTTGCCCTGGTTCAACTTCTTTCTGCTTTACTCTAGCTGTGCTTTCGCCAATTGTAACTGAATATTGTTTAATTCACCCTTTTCCTTATCATATTTTTCTTTGCTCCGGTCCACATAGTGTTTAATCTGTGAGGACCAAGCATCAAAATTCATGTCAGACAACCCCACTATTCCTCTTAGTTGGGTCTTCATTGTCTCCGAGACAGATGACTCTATGGCGCCGCGAAGAAGAAGCTCGGTTCTGTGATCATCCATGACACCTTCCCCTAACTTGTTGTCCCATAATTCTCTGACTCTCCTTAAATAACTATTTCCACCCTCACCGTCGTGTGGGGGAACATAAGTGAGTTCTGTGGTAGCCACCTTCACAGGATATTGGAGTCTGAGCTTTGGCCAGAGCACTGACACCCAATTTGCCAGAGGCTCCCCGTCAGGGAGGTCAGAGGTCCCGGCTTCCCCCTCTAACTTCTGGAGGTCAGCTAGTGAGGCACACGCCACAAAAATTCTTCTAAGATCCCCCAAACCGGGAACACTACCCGCACACTGAGCAAGGAACCCACGAATCCACGCTGCACCACCCTCTATTTTAGGTAATGCGAGCTTCATCATGCTTAGGTCTGACAATGCGAGTGGCGCATATGTTGTTTTTTCACTTCCGTCTCTACAAATAGCCGTTAACAGTGGTAGTTGATGAGAGGCCTGAGCATCCCGTCTGATTTTTGACTTCAAATCATTACATTGATGCACATTTGCTCTGGCTGCATTCCCCTGATAATATCTGTTCCTATTACCTCTTAACCCCCTGTCTCATGGCGCTCCATCGGAGTAGATGACTGTGGTTTTTGTGACTCTAGCTCTGCTCCATGCTCCTGAAATTCCTCGTCCCAATCATCTGCAGGGCCAGGCTCATCCTCTGACTCAACCTGCCTCCCCCGCTCATCCTATCCACGCCGGGTGATTGATTGCCGCTCTGCCTGGGCTATGACTAACAAAGTTTCTTCTCCTGCAACTCTTCCTCCCCCTACATTAAATGAGGTCATAGGTCTGTGCTCGGGTTGCCGCTTCTTTACGACTGTCGAGTGACCCTGTGTTGTGTTAGGATTACTCCAATCGAGAGGCTCCGGCTGGGGCCTGTCCTCCAAATATTGTAGCGTCTCTGAGAGAAAAGCAGAAACCTTCTCCACCCCATCATTCTCTTCATGTGGGTATGGGGTTACCTGTAACAACCCTTTTTGAACTACCAAAACCTGAGATTCTCCTGGATTAGTAGCTTTCCCTTGCCTCAGTGGCATCTGATGTGGTTCATTTAACAACCGATTAGCCTCCGCATATGGGCCTGTCGAGTAGGGAGGAGGCGCACTAGATTTACAACCGGTCTCATGCACTTTCTCTTCTCCTGCTTTGGTTTGCGGCAACTGCATTGCCGTCTTACTCACGAATACCGCATTTATTTCTCCCAGAAATGTTCTACAGTCCACTAAGAACTCATCTGCCTTTTCTGCACTTTACTTCTCTTTTCCACAAAATCTCCCCTTACCGGCAAGGAGCGCATGCGCTTGGTCTTTTCCTCTTCTCGCCATCCTAAGATGGTCCTGCAGCTGCTCGCCTGTTGGTTGAGAATCTGTCTCCCTTCCAAACATTCCTCTTTCCTGCATCTGTGCAACCCACTTCACATATTTTTGTTACACATTTCCTATCTTTTTCTAGGGTTTTATCCATATGTCTCTTATAAGTCTTAAATAGGGCAAAACCCAGAGTGCCTTCTTTACACCTCTCCCATATCGTTATGGTTTCCTCCATTTTCATCACAGGTTATTTATTTATTCACACGTGGTTTTTGAACACAAGAGAAAGGACTCAATGCCCAATACTGTGAACCCAATCAAGAACCTTCTACTGTATTAGAGGAATACAGCGCTCGATTGTTGAGGCTTATAACACCAGTTCACTCGTATTGTTTTATTTCTCTCGTATTTATACCACCATCATTTAACTATGATTTTCCCTTTTACCCTTTAATACATATCCCCACAGATGTGTAATCCGGTCAAACACTTTTCACTGTCGGATTCTCAGTCCTTTTTCAAGTCCTGATACGCCCAGCTTCCAGGTTCGGTAAAACACCAGGAGTTACACCAACCACCCACACATTTCCCAGTATGAAAAACAACAAATCTTTCCCTGTGTCCTTATTTCTTCATCTAATATTCTAACCTGCCAGTCCAAGAATCACACGAGTAGGACTGCAGGACCAGAGGTATCTACGTACCACACGGATTGCAACTTGGATTTCTACAGACTAAGATTAACATAAATCCCTGCTCTATTCTAAACTGCCAGCCCACTGCATGCAAACGTGGGACCCCAGTCACCAGAGGTATCTACGTACCACACGGATTGTAACTTGGATTTCTACAGACTAAGAGTCGACCTCAGGGAACTCAAGTGAGCCCCGTCATTCCTTTTTAAACTCCTCATATATTTACCTAAGTCCCTAAACCTAAACCTAAACCTAAACCTAAACCCCTACACTGTTCTAAACTGCCAGTCCACTGCATGCAAACGTGGCACTGCAGTTACCAGAGGTATCTACGTACCACACGGATTGTAACTTGGATTTCTACAGACTAAGAGTCGACCTCAGGGAACTCAAGTGAGCCCCGTCATTCCTTTTTAAACTCTTCATGTATTTACCTAAGTCCCTAAACCTAAATCCCTACACTATTCTAAACTGCCAGTCCACTGCATGCAAACGTGGGACTGCAGTTACCAGAGGTATCTACGTACCACACGGATTGCAACTTGGATTTCTACCGACTAAGATTATATATATTTTTACCTAAATCCCTAAACCTATGGACACTTATTCACTTTCCCTAACGTTGAATTCAGTGTGAGTATGTGCTTATACTTTACATGTGATCAACAGGAAATTTTCAAATTTAGTTTTAAATTTAATGGTCTTATAACGACCTTATTCAGTCAATGGACAGAGACGAATTCTGCAGTTGACAACAAATCTTTTTAGAAGTATCCAATCACAGACATTTTATTCATTTAGAACAAAAGGTTGTCTGCTCACCTGATTCTGTTTGCGCGCCTGTTGTCAATGCTGAACCACGCCGCCGGTCCTTTCGGCTCGGTCCGGAAAACGGACGTCCCCGTCTTTCTTTGTCCAGGTCAGCAAATCACGTCGGGGTCACCAAATTGTAAGAATACGTGTTCAAGATTTGGAGCCTGGTCGGGGTTATCAAAAATTCAGCCGAATGACTTCTCTCGTTCTGGAAAATTTATTTGTCAGATCACAGGTCAAGTATCAGCGCTGCGTTTGCAAAGGCAGGAGCAGTTCAGGCAGCACACAGGCCGGAAGAACAACTAACTAACATCAGCAAGAACATCATGTTTTATAACCCTTGAAAGACAGAGAAGGAAATATTTCTATTGGCCCTAAACTGGCGTAGAGGAGGACCTTCCACCTCCCGCATCTAAGATCCGGTCACATCCAATGTCCAGACTCCTGACTTAACGTAAACATCGTAAACAGAGTGTGTATGTTGAATAGTGTTGGTGTGTCTCTAACCCCCCTTTGGCTGGTAAATCTTCTAGTTGACCCGCAGACCTTACATTCCTCAGCCAGGACACAAACTGACTCCCCATCCTGTCAGACTCGTGTCTGCCTGCTTGGCAGATCCTGCTTACCCCCTTACCTAACTCTTAAATCAAGACAAGACAGCAAAACCCCCAACTAAGCCCACGAAAATAACTTTTGATTATCAATGCCCAGATACTTGTAATAACCCTTTAAGTCACTTTTTAAGGAGCTGTGGGTCAACCTGGGCAGTAAATTGTTTTTTTTAGTTTCTGCCAATTAGCTACCTGGCCTGTTATTATCTCTGTCTGTGTCTCCTCTCCTCCTCAATCTTCCATCGCTCCGATTTAAGTAGTGAGAAACTCCGTTGGATTGTATGAGAGCGGGTCGGCTGATGTGAGAATTAGAAACAGAATGGCGGCAAACATTTCATTTCACGAACCTGCACCAGCGCAAAACACTCCCTCAACACTTTCGTTCTGTTCTCACCTCCGTGTATATCTGTACACACACACATCACATGCAAACGGCGACATTAAGCCCGATGCAGGTGTCGCTGTGTTTGTTGTTGAGAATGGAAATGTCAGCGACACAGTCGGTGAATGACATGAGCAACTCCGCCTGCATCCACATTCTTTTTTTTTTCCCCCCCAACAGCATTTCGTCTCAGTTGTCTCCTAGTTTTAGAGAATCTGCTAATATGCAGCAAACCGGCTCCCCATTCAGAAGAAGATTGTAGGAAGCACTTTAGTACTTCACCAACATCAGCTCTCGTCCACTGCTAGACTGAATACACGTGGGCTTCTCTACGCCTCCTTCCCACAGCAGGTGGTTTCTAGAGGAATATATTTCTACTGAAATGGCAGAGGACCAGAATTTCCCCAGCCAATTTAGTTTTCAAGCTGCTTGCATTTTTCTTTTTCTTTTTTTAAATAGTGGGAAAGAAGGGGCGAGGCGAAGCCTTCAGGGAGGAAAAGGCAGCTTGGCAGTGTCTTTATAATTAAAACGGTGAACATTTTAAGCTTCTCCAAACCATGTTCAAGAACCCCAGATATAATTCAAAAGTAGAAGTATTCTATATGGCATCTGGACCGAACATTAACATCTGCGTTAACTCAACCATAAAATGTATAGAGGTAATAAGGTGTTTTAATCAATTACCAAAATAGTTTTGATTTGGCTGATTCAAATAGTCCTTGACCACCTTTTTGTTTTTAAATAATTTTGCTTGTCCTTAACATAATTGGCCACTTTGATTTTGCTTTTGTTTACAGACGTTTTGTATAAAAAGGATTTTATCAGCTAGCAGCAATTTCCGTTAAATTATTCTACTAAAAAACTTAAATAAACACACGGAAACAAATGTAGTTTTCAGGATGTTATATTTCAAGATGAACCTGGAATCAATAAATGTTAATGAAATGAAACTTTATTAAAACTGTTCCTCACGAGTTGGGGGGGTTGAGAGCAGTGTGCATTTCTTTTTTTAGAATAACACATTTTTAGAGTCTTGTTTTGTTCTCCGTGGCCTACATAGCGCCTCCTCCTCTACTTTTAGTTGGCAGTATCTGCCTGTGCACTCCGACTGGCTTTCCAACTTGACTCCTACCACGGAATGTCAGAGTGATCCTCTTGAGTGTCCGGAAGGCAGCAAAATCAGAAAATTCTTTGCCTCGTGAATGACGAGTACTGCTCACAAACCAGCCGCTTTTTCCGAAGTGTTAAAAAGATTCACGTTCTGTAAAATCACCGCTCGCGTACACGAAAGGCTGCCACGATACAACGTCGCATCCTTCCTCTTTCACATCCTCCCTTTAATCAAGCGGATGAGACATTCAACTCATTCAAAGCGAATGACTCACTTTTACTTCTTACATTTAGCTCACCACCAACATTGGATTTCTTTCTTTTTGCACTATTTGGGTTATTGCAACAACTTCTACAAAAGGCCTTTGAAAACCGAAGCTAGTAACAGGAACATCAGTCGGCATCCCGATGAGACAATCAAATGCACTGATGCAATCTCCTCCTGCTTTCCCCGTCTGTGGCTCATCGTTTCAGCGTCGACGGCTATCAGCGGTAAATTGACCTCGCCGGAGCAACCTGCAGTTTTTTGAGCAGGTGCGGTAGAACTTCCTGAGCAAGGAGACCCGACAGGTAGCCGTGGTGCAGATCACCACACGAGTTACAGAAAGGCTCGTACCTCCTCCATTTGGGTCCATTATGGAGCTCTCTGCTTACCTCCAACTCTTTCTCCTCGTTCCTTCCTTCTTCTCTCATCTCTCAGCTAGAGAAGTGTGTTTTTTTTTGTTATGGTTTTTGGTGTGTGTGTTTTTCTTGCGACAGCTTTTCGTGTTGTTTTAGAGCTTCAGCTAAAAACGTACTGGAGTTATTGATTAATCACCCAATTGTTCCGCCTATTAAATGTCCGAAAAGAGTGAATGATGAATGATATCAACCAATATATATATATATATATTCAAGTATCAAGGCTTCCTCACTGACTAATTCCCACATCATTTTTTCAAACCATCATGATCACTTAACTTAACACAAATTTAACAGAGAAAAAAGGGAATTTTTCATTATCGATTTTTAATGGATAGAGGAATGAGCCAATAGAGTTGTATGAAACAGACATTCAATACATACCAGGCAGCGCATTCACCTTTGTGGTACAACAACACAAAGATAGTTAAGATAGATAGATAGTCTTAACCAAGATAGAAAACAATCTATTTCCAACTTGGACCAAAGGAAGCATGTTTGTATTGAGCTGGGACCGAAATGCCAAGATGCCACCTGACAGCTGGATATTAAATGGAGAGACTTGTCAAAGCCACGCCTACATCAGGGTGCGTGGAAATCATTGTGGTCAAACAAGAGACGATAAAGGGTCAGCTTTGAGATCTCCTCCTCCTCCTCTTCCTCCTCGCTTGTTTTCTTCGCTCTCATCTTCATCTCATTCCTCCTCCCCTCTTCACCCTCTGGTTGACTTCTCTTCCGCCTCCCTTCTCTACCTTTTATCTGAGTAAATTGTCTGCCATGTTGAGACAGGGTATCCTTCCCTGCCCTGTCTCACTGAATTGATTGTCCTCTTGTCCCTCGAGACATCTGTGTTCATACAGGTGCCCTGACGACTCCCCAGTCGACCTCAGGTCATTCTCCTGGGTTTGACTGGACGCTGGAACAGACGTGGGCTATAAATCAAATCAGAAGCTCGGGGGGCGCAGAGGAATCCATCACAGACATTCACAATGTCCCCACCAAGGTCCTTCAGCTCTGTTATTGATTGATATTGATGCGGATTGGCCCCTGTTGAGGTTTGCCGCGTCTGGCTACCGTGCGACACAAATAAAATACAATCAATCGTCTCTCGTAAAAAGGGACCGTTAGTTGGTTCTGAACCAAAACTGTTGTATTGAGATGAAGTGACGGCGCTGCAGAACAAGAGTAACTTACGATAGGAGACAGGCTATTATGTGATGTACCAGGGATATGACCGTCAGGGCAAATAAATAGTTCCCTCTTTGTATGGGCCTTCTACATAAATCTGATTAATCAGCAATTTCATGCGGATTGATTGAGCTGTGGGCCCAAACGTGGGCGCGAATGGCTGCTCCTCCTTTCCGGTCAGTCCGCCCCGGTTCCTCGGCTGAAAATGACACTGAAACGTCTCCAGGAGGATGATTCTCCAGAGCCAGACTTCTGCAGACAAACTCGTTATTTGTAGCTAAACCAATGTAGTTTGAAGAGCTCTTTTCACCACCCGGCCCAGCATGCTGTAATTAGTCCATTAGTCCACGCTGGTTTCATTGGCGAGACGTGGACGGCTGGAGTGCTCCTCTAAAGCAGCTCAGCCTCGGTTGGCGACGGGAGGACGGGGAGGGTGGGGGGGACATCAATGAGAGACAGTGAGACGAGGTTCAGTCCCCCCTGAAACACTGCGGTCAGATCATCGCCAGAGCGAGCGACGGATACAACGGCGAGGAGAGTAGCGAGCGTCTCGTGGGAAATGACAAATGTGCTGTGGAAATACAAAGGTTTGTGTTTGAATGGCACCCGAGTGGGCTTTTTTGCCCCCCCCCCCCGACCCCAGTGCGCAGTTGTTCAGGTAATTCCATTTCACAGCATTACCCGGAGACCTCTAGCGAAAAACATTTTCAGATTTCTCAACGGCAGCCGCGAATGCGGTCCGTCCTCGGGGTGCCATCCGCTCGCCGGTGTCGGAGGACACATTTGGTGGTGGGGGGGGGGGGGATCACAGTCTCTTGGTTGCCATTTCGGCAAGAGATCGCTGCCTCGATCCACTGAATGCAAAGCAGCCGATTCACTGCAGGTTGAGGACAAACACATTCTATTGGGAGTAGCGGGACAAAGGAGCGATTACCTGGTTACAGTAGGCTGCAGCTCTTCCCCGGTGGGAACAGCAAAGTGCAACATGGACCCATTCAATATTCACCAGCCTCCATGACGATATCGAAAGGACAACAGGCCTCAAAAGGCCCACGCTCTCGTTTCCATTTCGGTTTTCGTCTAAACTTTCTGAGCAGATAAACGAATCTTTCTTTCAGTGTGATTATTTTACAACAGTGCAAATCACCAGAATCACAAAAAACCTCAATAGGGAATTCAGCCTGACAGGAAAAACTTTCCTTGTGTTTGGCCTCGAGAACATCTCCCAAACGTACCGGAATAATCGCTTCACTTTATTCAGGTTTTTATGTTAAAATGTCAAATCAGGAAAGAGGAAGTAAAACGTCTTGGTGCAACACTACCCCTCGCTGTTAGCCAGAGGAACTTCTCCTCCTCCTCTCAAGCTGCTCGGCGTCTCGGGGGCTGTTCGGGAGCTCAGTTAAAACACTCTCGAGCCGATAGACTCCGATGCCTTTCGAGCACCGGCGTCTAGCGGCTGGAGAAAAGGGAGCAGGAGAGGCGAAGAGACACACTAGCCCGCGAAGAAAGCGCTACATTTGATCTGCCTTCATCCTCGTGGCACTGCCCCTTGTGCGTATGTTACTGGTCAGTACACCTGCATTATTATTATCAGGCCCTGAAGAGGCAGCCCCCGTACGCAAAGGCAAGAAATGGGATTCTCTGCAGATAATCGGGGGGGGGGGGGGGGCGCTGGCATGTGATGATTCGCTCATAAGTAGACCGGTCAGATTTCAGCAGAGACTCTGGAGGCTATTCTGTTCCTCCGTTTTCCGAAGCCCTTCTAGAGGGAGCGGTGTGGCCATATGGGGATGGATCAGCCATGGATGCATCCAGTCCGCGCTGGAGACAAAAAGGAGGACATGAATGCACAAATCACACCGACGTGGGATCCCGCGTGCGCTGGGCGGGATGTAGAGGGGAGGGCGCGGCTTACACGATCCCACCGAAGGACCTCAGCAGGAGACTCGGCAGAAGCCCATTAGGACGAATAACGTTGGGGGCGCCGCGAGTAGACGAGGAGCTATTGAGTCAAGCAGGAGAGCGAGAGAGAGAGAGAGAGAGAGAGAGAGAGAGAGAGAGAGAGAGAGAGAGAGAGAGGGGGCCCCGTGGGCCACATCCTTGGATTAATGACTCTGCAGGCCGAGGAGCAACAGAGACCGAGTTACGGGTCGACTTTGATTTATCCACATGAGAGATCTCCACGCGGAGCCCGAGAGGAGGCGGCGAGAGGTTTCTAATCACGCAGCCTCATCAAAACAATCTTCCTTTCGGATCTCAGGGAATGTCCACCGTCAACAGGCTTAGTGTGAGCTGCACTGGCTTTCCGGAGATAGATACACACATCTTTACACTTTAAGGATCTCAAGAAATAAGGGTGGAATAGAAGAACACACTTACACTTCAACAAGATGTGGCTGTGAATATAAAACGGAGGAGGGTAATGTCGAGGCTCTCTCCGTCACCAATGAGACATTTTTCTGTTTACTTTTTCCTGTCTGGATCAAACACCTAATCAGGGACTGGTACTATGCAAATGACCTGTCAATGTGCAGTGTGATGACATTTGAGTCCCTGCGATAGTAAAAATAAAAACGTGTGGTGCAACAAAATCCTATTAAGGTTTCCTAAACGTTCAGTTCTGAGAATTAAGTCAAAAGCCTTTCATGGTCGTTAATATAAAAGAAATCATTATGGCAGTATTGTATGGTCATTCTTCAGAAAGGAGATTTCTTAAATCGTCCAAATTCATTGTCACACGTCTACAGGGCTGAAACCATTCAGCGACTAATTTTTGTTTTGTTTGGTTTGAATTTTTGTCCCTGTAGAAATTTCGAAAGGCACTGTGAATCAAACTAATGGTAAGCTCAGCTATTAGAATAAAGAGGTCGAGACGGGGACCGGCCTGCAGGGCAAGGAGGACATTCAACAGTGGACTCTGGAGACACTGAAGTGCTTTCAGCACCATGGACAGCAGCAGCAGAAAGATCGATTAGAGGATTCAGTCGCCGACCATTAAGTGAATCTGTGATTGCAGATATAAATTAGATTGAGCAGCATTGTTCAAAGAAAATGAATTAAATACATCTATTAAAGATGTTGTGATAAATTACAGCAAAACATCAATGTATCCAAATGGTTTTCATGAGATGCAAAAGTAAATTTAAGTGACAATTTAATCCCACATAATCCCCAATAATTTAGTTTTCTTAATTCTTAATTTAAGATAATTGCTCCATTTTGTTTTGCAAATTGGCAATTTATTTGGTGACTCCCAAACAGGCATGGCAATAATTAACTCGTTTATTTCACATTCCATAAACTCGACGCTTTTCAGTCTCGGGGCGTTTTAAATGAGGTTTCCTTGGACCAATCAGAAGCTCCTTACTCCTAATCCGAACACAGGCGGTTTAAATAACAGGGATTAGACGGAAATGCTGCAACTTTCAGCTTCCCCAACGGCCGATCTTTAAAATGGCCTTTGCTAAATGTCTCCGACTGGATTCCGCTGCATGTACGTCTCACCTTCAGCCCGATCGTACGACTCGACTCAACTTTGACGGGAATATCTGTCAAACGCTCCGCCGAGTTCACCGGATAGCTGCCAACTGTGTGTCGGTTTGCCATTTGGTTTGATGAGTTTGAAAATGTTTTAACTGGGTCACTATAAACGAATCACACACACACGCAGACTCTTAACAAACGTTGGTATTTGTGCATGAACCTCAGCTGCGGCATCAAAGGGCAAAACCCATTTTTCCTTTGCCCTTGTTCCCACCGTGGCATTTCCCCCGATGCGACCGGCCTGGCACTGTCCAATCTCTGCTGCTGGAACCTCGACCCTTTGAGGCGCCGCCGGACTCCCGCTGAGAAGAGCATCTCGCTCCAACGGGGAGACAACAGGAGGTTTGAGATCTGAACTCGCAGGACAACGAACAGGACACCCGAGTATCAGAGGAGCTGAATATCACAAACACAACGCTCCGCGTTCTCACTTCCCTCTTTTGGATCGGCTCGGCAAAAGAACTGAGAGCGATGTAACTCTTGTTTGTTTTCTCAGACTGGCAGAACAGATGTTTTTAATACAACCCAGAAAAGGTTTCCTTCTGGACCCCGTGTGATAGAGGAAACACATTTCAGCCCCAACACGGCGCTTTATCACTTCATGTTCAGGAACAGCTTTCACCGTCTGCAGCGTTCCATGAAAGCAGACATTCTACAGAAAACAAGGGCTGTCAAGTCAGGGACGAGAGCCCCTCCCCTCCCCCCCCGCCCTGTATCATACCTGTCAGACCGGAACCGAACCAAAGCCTACTCAGGACGTCGGTGTTTTGGAGGGAAGGATGACGGGCGACTGAAGGTTACAACAAAAGAAAGAGAGAAGTTAAGAATGAACGAATGAATGAAAGGTATCCTTGGAAACGGGGTGCATGGATAAAAGTGGTTTTCAAGTCAACCTGCAGAGTAGCAATGCAGCAATTTGAGTATTTGATTCTTCTCTAAAGGAAATGACATGCAGTTCATGAACGCACACGGTCGAGTAAATCCGTGGAGATCATTAATATTCAAGTGAGCTTTGCGATGATCTGTGACAGCTCGTTTGAACGCTGCAACAAACGCCCTCATGGTTACATTCATACTGCTATTTACAACTCACCTGTGGGACGAGCCCAAGGACCTAGACCAAGAACTCCATCGTACACAATTCCTTCTCTTTGTTTGAATCCTTCACAGTGCAGCACGACACAGAAAAAAAAAACGGGCCTGGACACACAAACCTCCTGAAGCCTCACGGGAACTTCGTACTTCGCATGACTCATAACAAGGACTTCATACGGAGAAGTCACCTCTCCTCTCACTGTAACACGTCTGTGATTCAGCAACGTGTTTCATTATCCCTTTAAACCTTTACTCGTGATATTCACGTTGGCACGGATCCTCCAAGGAATCCATTGGAGGCCATTGAAATTCTAGAACATTATTCTCCAAGCTCAGAGAAAAACGTTGAGCTGGAGACACAGTGAATGAGAGAGAGAGCAGCTCAAAGTCTCTCGGGCTCTAATTAAACATATTCAGCGGTGAAGGACTCAACGGGAGCCAAACATCCTTGAACGACCGCGGGACTTTTTCCTGCTCTCGGCCACCTTCCTTCTCAACTAATATTAAATCTTACAGTTTCAACCCTATTGAGAAGCGTTGCTGTGTCCAAATTAGGGCTGTATTGAAAGCGGATAAATAATAACAAGAATTACTACACTAAGGTATTTTGTCTTTTATTCTTAATTCTTCAGAAAAGATGACGAAATACACAAAAACAAAACAAAGGTAACGATAGTTTTGACTAGTGAACACCTATTAGTGAAGCTGTATTTGCTTAGCGTGGCTCGTGATGATGCAATGTTCTGCAAGCTGCCCATCAGAAATACACTGACAGGTAACACGGGAAATCAAAATGAGTGTTGGTAACGTTGGGGAACACAATATTCACAGTAGGCCTTTAATGAGTTCAACGCTATTAAGGGGAAAGAAACATTTATTGTCCTGGGATATAGAGACAACTTTTATTTTGAAAAGCGTACATCTATTAACGGCTAAATAAAGTAGCTTAGGGGCGGTTGGCCAAAAATTCTCTCAATTGAAAGACTGAAAAGTTAATCTGCAGAGTGGAGTATATAAAAAAAGTTTTTTGGTGCAGTAATCAAATCACCAATGGTACATTAAGTTGTTGTAGACTACTGCTGATGGTGCAGAGAAAAATAATATAGATGCAGATAGTTAAATTGAGAGCAATCAGAGCAGCTATCCATTAACCGGATAAGGAGTGGCAAGAAATGAAATGTCCACATGATTGATGAGATCAAACTAAAACCGATGATGACTAAAGAAAAGGGAAAAAGACATTTAATCTTGTCTGAAATATTCCAATCAACCTTTGCTAAGTACGACCACGATTCCCAACGACCGGGCTGCAATTAGGAGAAAAAAAAAAAACGCCCCGCAGCCATTTCGCTGCTTGCTGCACATAAGTTAAGCAAACAGCCCATCAGAGACGTTGCACAGCGTGGACGTGAAAAGGCTGCTGAGAAAAGTGACTCGTTCATTCGATGCACTGAAGTGACTCATCCAGCGGCGGCTTGGGAACAAACCATTCCGCTGGATTAAGGAGGAACATTTGTAATACAAGGTTGCTCTTTGACTTTTTTTGTCTGCTTTTGTCTTGAGAAGATTTTTTTGACAAGCAAAGTGTTTCAATTAACTCCATTCGCTCATGTTTACATGGGTAATAAATTAGGGTTAATTGTGAGTGAGTGAGTCCTTTTCTCACCTCTCTACAATAATACGTCTTCTCTCAACCAGAGCAGACGCTCATTAGCTTATGTAGAGAGAATTAGTCCATATTTTTCCCAAATAATATCAATGACGCTTTAAAATGATTATGATTTTCCAACATTTCAACGTTGTTGTGGGATCACTAGGACACACACACACACACAATGCTTTGCACACAGATCGGGGTTGCACATATATGTCAACGGCTTACAAATAAACACCAAGACAATCTCTATGAAAAAATGAAAACCAGCCACAGTTTCAATAGGACACATGAGGCAGCAACTCGACGTGACCTGGCTGGTGTCAGATTTAACCAGTGAGATGTTAAGTCTGCTGTATTTAAATAACCCGGCACGCAGGAGACCTCGAGAGGAACTCGGTAAGCATGAAATAGCTGCTTCCTTATGCAAAGTCAACCAACGGTGGACAAATTAGACGGCTGACGCGTTATTATGGAAAATGAGCGAAAAGAAGCACCGGGCGTGAACGTCGCGGCCACAGGTTACTTTTGAAAGGCATATTTTGCTAAACGACTGAGATGTTGCTGTCGGGTCGGATGATTTGGTGCAGAACATTTAAATGTATTTCCATCGAATAATTAAATGTTTGTTTGCAAGATGATAATAAATTGGTACGAGTTTTACTCTCCCAAGTTCACTCACCTCTCTTCTTTTCTGTGAACCACGATGAACCAAATTTTGTATTCACAACGTGTTCCATCTTCAGCAGGATATATTTGCAGTGATGCTTGCACCAATATTTATAACGATATCGTCGACCTTGTTAAACACAATATGAAAAGGTGACGCGGCGTTCACATTCTCCGCCCGGTAAGGTTTTTTTGCACTCAAAAGACGGCCGACAGCCGGCAAAGTCATGAATTATTCAACCTGAAGAACCGGGGAAACAAATACTGATTGCTACCTTGTTTACTGGAGTGGTTTGCACTACCGTGACTGTTGAGAACGCAAGAATGGAGGCACTCAACTGCAATATTGGAAATTATACGTGATTTGAAGCTTGTCAAAACTCAGCATACAGGGCGCAAGCTGGATTATGTTGAAAACAAGAGGAGGCCAAAGACCGTTATGACGATTACTGATCACTGTCTTGCTTCTAAAACAGGGAATTCCTACAGCTAGTGACTGATTTTTCCAAATAACACACTACTCTCGTCTTCTTTGATAAGCAACGCGTTTCTTCTCCACTCCAGAGTTTTGTCTTTATACATTTACGAAAGATCCGACCATCAGCACAAAGCGGCAGGAAATTTAATAAAAAAAGCCATTTGGAAAGAAATGAGACGTGCGTGTGATGAATACATAAAGCCTCACACCACGTCCCCCCCCAATTAACCACTAGACTTGTCTCTGATTATAAGGCAATGCACTAAAACCTCGATCACTGTCAAACCTTTGTTCCGAGCGTCTGACACGGCTTTGAAGAGCACGAGCGAGAAACGCCACAGGAAGTGACCCGACGCGCTGCCACCACACTATAAAAACACCACGTGCTCCTCTCTCCGTTCGATCTGGCTTCCCCGCCCCCCCCCCGCGGGGTAAGTGACCACATCTCAGCTTGAATTCTATTCACTCTTGCTGTCAGAATGAAGGCGTGATGTAATGTTTGTGCGGAAGACCGTTGACCCACCAGGAAGCTGCAGAGACGCCGCGCGCTACGATAACAGAGCGTATCCCGTATTATTTACCGCATTAACATCGTTATAGTTTGCAGCTCAACATTTGACGGGTATCTTGACGTGAATCTGACAAGCGTCCGGGAGCATATTAAACCCCCTGAGTCTGTGCATCCGGACCGCAAGAACACACACGTCCTGAATAACAATTATCGGTAAAGTGGAGCTGTGAAAATTAGCCGGGCGCCTCCATTGTGTGAGCTAATGGAAAGCGAGACAGGTCTTTAGCCGTGGGGTTAATGGACTAAGCCGGCGTTACAACTCTGTCTCTTAGCTTTAATAATAAATTGAAAATGTGTGCGTGGGCCGACGTGAATGGTGGGACCAAAAGTTTAATTTACTAGGATTTTTAAGAACAAAACATATGCGTGACCTGATGCGACTTATTCCTCTGTGCCATAGATCCTTTACCCGGTGCTTTGGACAGACGAAGAAGGGCACTTTTAAAAAATAACGTCAATCAGATCAGCAGTTGGAGAAAAAAGCCCAATAAATACAAACTACTTCCATCGGAGTGATGCTTGCTAGAAACTGTAATTTAAATTTGAGCTCACGATTTACTTACAGTTCAAGATTGAATTTCACGATACATCAAAGTTGACTTTAGTTCCAATTCCATTAAATGACTCGCTGGTGCTCCGCTGATAGAGTCTCATTTAGAAGGGCGGGTTTTCTCAGCAGGGCCATTACCATTATCATCCCCCCTCGTTGACATATCTCTTGGCCTCACTAATCCTAATTGACAGCAGGAGGCGGAGCTAATAGGCCAGTCCCAATTTACCTATTGAGCTCTTGAGAATATGGAATGAGGAATTGGTTAATTGAGCCAGTAACTGTAATAACAAAGTCTCACCGCGAGAGCCGAGATGATTGTCTCAGATACGGAGGTGAATCACAAGAAAATGATTTCAATACAAATGATCTGAACGTACGTTCCCAAATAAATGGAGCAATAATAGCAAAGTGAACCCAGATGAATCCTTAACGCTGATAAATAATTCAGAAATTCTTGCCTATTTAAAATGTTCTTTCCACCTTTCAGCTCCCTATTTGAATCAGGCCTCTTACAGAAGACACACACACACACACACACACACACACACACACAGCAGCCGGGGTGGAAGGATCAACACAAACAAACATATCCAACCTACTCCTCCGCACACTTTGTTTGCACAGAACCTGTTTGCATAAGCATCTCAACTCCCAGTATTGGATTTCTCACTCGGCTCTACCAAGGAAAAAAGTGAAATCGTTTAGCGATCGATGCACTGAAACCATGAAAGCGCGCGCGAGGAATGTTGTGCGTTGCGAACACAGAAGAAGACGCACTTTCATCTTCCTGAAACAAATTTGCAACTCAACTGAAAAACGATGTAAAAACACGGCAAACGGCAAAGTTCGCTCTTCTCTCGTTTGCTTCTCCTTACTATTTGAAAAGTAAGTCTCTGCCAACTGTACCTGATCAGCGGCGTCGACATCGTCTGCCGTTTGCCAAGTTGACAGACAGCGCGCAAAACAAAAGCCTTTCGAGCGACATCACCGCCTACGCTGGAGCACAAGGCTGTGAGAAAGCAGCGCTCACGCGGTCCGGCTTAGCAGCGAGCTGCTCTCATCCCTCCCACATCCGTACTTCTAACGCTCTGTGTGTGCAACTGCCTCTTTGACACGAGTAAACCTTAAGCTTTTCAGGCTCGGAGAACAAAAAGAAAATTCGACACTGGAATTCTTATTTAAGACACATAAAAAAAAAAAAAGGTATCAAGTTATGTTTTGTTATGAATTTTTGATGGTACGCCTCATCCGACGTCCCCCTAGGACGGACACAGCGCAACAATAACGGAAATAGAAACATGGGCAGATGTCCCCGAGAGCTGACAGCACGGAAAACATTCGGGAGGATGAAACAATGAGCAGCCAGAAGGTTTAAAAAGGGAAAACAGGGCAAATTCTGGAGTAAACAACGTCGTCACAATTAAGAGCTCAGGTTCCGTGAATACTGCGCCGCAGGGACGCGCTTACTGGACCATTTGCAAAGAGAGTGATTTCGCAGAGAATTGATGCTGCTCGTCTGTTGAAATGAAACGTCTCAACGTTGATCCATAAACACAGTTTTACAAGGTCACTCGCTCCCACCGTCTATGTGAGGCCCTGGAATACTCTCCCTGACCTTTGACACAACCTTGATTCCAGTTGCTGCCACCTCGTGACTGACGAGGCATTTCCCATCAAACGTGACTCGTAAAGTCGTATTTGTGATTTCCATGTTTGAGTCGAGCGACTCAATCCCGGGCCAACGCCGGCCTCCGGGACGACGTTCGACTGGAGTCCCTAGAAACTGCGACACTCCCTGACGCTACGTTGTCCCCGACCATCAGAGAGGCGTCCCTGCCGACGGCACGGCGCCCTCATCATTGCGATGGTGTTTTCCTCCGCTCTCAGGCTGCCTGGGTGGGGGGGGCGTTGCTGACGTGGCTGACATTCCACAGCAGCGGAGAAGTGAGTGGGGATGAGTGGCAGTGGGCTTCTAGGTGAGCTCGGCACGCTGAATGCTTAACGCGATCAAACCGGACCGGCAGAGAGGCTGAGAAGCGGCAGATGTGTTTTTTTTCGGGGATGCAGGGAGACAAAGGCAAACGGGTCGTCATCGTCACGGGGGGGGGGGGGGGGGGGGGCGGACTTGTGTGTCTCCTGCGGGGTCTGTGAGCAGCGCGATGAAGTCCAGGCTCTCCCGACCCCCCCCCCGCGTCTCCGTTACGTCACCGCTGCATCACTGCTGGCCCCCGTCTGGATGCAGCATCCGTACCGTCATGTTATTACATCTCGCAGGCTGCGGTCCACGCGGAGCGAGGGCTCGTGTTCCCCCCACTGGCCTCTTTTCAACACTATCCATTAATCACTGCACTAAAGGAGGCAGAGCTTCCACCCCCCCCTGCATAAGACAGAAATAAAACCCTACTGATAGCATTTTGCTATGAAGAAAATAAAGAAATGTCTATATAGAATAGTTTTGATTTTAATTTTACCTGTTTTTTCCTTTGTGTCACAGATACAAATAGGTTTCGGGAATTAAACTCACCTCGACCTCATTGCACACCTTTTTTTTGTGTGTCCGACATGGTTTCCCTGCAGACATCAGCACCAAAGTGTGATTGATTTGTTTGTTTCTTATTTTCCCATCTCGTAATACCCCAACGCGGATTTCAGCGTGATGTAATCAATCAATCGCCCGCTGAGCTGGATCAGACAGATCCTGAAAAACAATCGCCTCGCCTAAAGCCCCTTGCAGTGGGTTTTGGGCTGACTGACTTTGGCTGAAGCTTATGTTTTCAAATGAGTCACTTCTTCTTTTTCCCGTTCATTCTAATGGGAGGAAAGCAGGTCTACGTTATAAAATGCTGCATTAAACCAGCATGGATGGAGAACCGACACATTCTCATATATATTGTAACAAACCTCCAATTACAGTCCCCTTAATGCAACAAAAGGACGTCGTTAAAACCTTTAGAATGTTGAATTCATGACATATCCTTCGGTTTCATTGTTTCTTTACATATAACCTGCTGAGAAAAAGATCTTAATGCACTCTGTGTGTGTGTGTGTGTGTGTGTGTGTGTGCGCGCAGTCAGAGGTGCCCGTCATAACACTGGCTCATTACCGAGGTGACAAATCCAACGTCCTCATGCTGCATGAGTAATGGGGGGGTCGTGCAGTCAGCATCGCCCATCGGCAGCAGAGCGCCAGGAGACTCTCATCAGTAACCTAATTCTTACCTCCTGACCTTTCCAGAGTTCCAGTCGTCCATCACCCCCCCCCCCCCCCCCCCCCCCTTTCAGAGGGACATAGCAGGAGACAATTCTTTGTCTGCATTACAGGTAACGTCCACAGAAGCAGCTAAAGACTCGGGCACCTCGGAGACGATGCCCAATCGATGAATGTACGTACGTCTCTCAGCTTTGGAGACGTCTCAATCATTTAATGTGAGACGTGCAAGGCCCCAATACAAGCGCCCCCCCCCCCCCGCCCGCTTTAATCCCCTGGGCTGTTGAGCGCTGTTTTGATGCAGAACGCATGTGATTTGATGGTTCATACAAACATAGATCCTGAAGAATGCGTCATCCTCCGCCCCGGCTCCAAACCCCAGGCTGCTCAACGTTATTTAAAAGCTCCCTCTGTAACCTTTATGTTTTATAGCCAATTTACATTTGCTAATCGTCGTGCACATTCCAGATCGTGATGATCACAAAGGGATACGTATGAGAGATGAATGACTAGTCATCGTCATAATGTCAAACACATCTGTCATTCCGTTGAAACCAACGCTACTCTCGCAGATTGTTTGTGACATGCGATTCTGTGCCTGACTGAGAGTCTCGCGTGTAGAAAACAAACATTCGAGGATTCGCAGGACGCGCCTGTAAAAAGCACATCCACACACCTGCACACTACAGCGCCCCGTCCAGCACGACCGTCCTCGATTCAATCCAAGACATTTCTGCAACAAACCTGCAGCCCCCAAAATTACCATAGACGTCAGACATAACGAAGGACCAGCACTCATAATCTCAATGAAAACTGACAAGCACACGACGAGCTTCGTGAAAGGATGCAATTTTTGCACTGAGTAGCTCTTAAAAAGCAGCCCGAACTGTGCACATTTAAATAATGCTGCACAACGAAGACACACATCCAAAAGAGAATGGAATATTGGTTGTCTGTGTTGCCTCGCAGGGCTTTCAGCAGTCAGTTATTTCATATTTGCGTTATTATTTTAATACTTATTACACTAATTATCAGTATCAAGACCAGGGATGAATGTGATGGAAACGAGACTACGTCGAGTACCACTTATGTAATATGGGGAGCCAAATTGTCCAGTTGTTCTATTATAGAGCATTGGAGAAGTTTACATAGATTATTTTTTATTGTTCTATTGAATTATTCTCATAAATCAACACGATTCTATCCATGTAGGAACACATGGATGATTCTGCTCGACAAAATCCTTCGTAATGTAGACAGAGTTTCCCTCAATGTTCCTCTATAATAGAAAAAAAGAATTGTAATATAAGAATGTCCATGCGTAATATTGATGAGAAAAATCTCATTTAGTTCAGCCCTTAAGAGAGAGTGATTTGCATATATTATTTGGTAACAGGTAGAAAATATCCTGCTTGACTCTCAAGAAAAACTAGACTTTGCATACATAATGCAAACACAGCTACATACGGTTTGTACGTGAAAAAGATAATTGTATTTTGTAGGTCAAGTTAAACCATTTTCCATTTTTTGCAACATTGCTAAAAGTACTTCAGAAGATTTTTATGTTTTAATTGAACATCGTAAAACGCTACACACACACACACACACACACAGTACTTGAGATTCTGGTGCTACAGTGGATAAAGAGGCATCTCGACAGCAGAATGAGGATTCTGGTTTTACGCGTCACGTAACTTTACCGCAGACTGAATGCATCTTTAAAGAGACGCGCTGGTCCACAGCGATCCATCTCACTCGGGACCGACTGCACTTCCAGTGGCTCCACCCGACTCAGCAGAAACATGAAAGGATTATTCTTTGTTGGGGGAATGTACATTTCATTAGCGAAATACGTACACTAGATATTTTAAGATTGATACAAATTTAATTTCTATTGATAATAGAAATCAGACTTGACCTACAGCTACATGAACAAAACAGTAACAAAACAAAGCGGTATCTTCCGTGAGGTCGAGAAACTCAAAGCTTTGAATTGTTCCCACTCACAGCTCCATGTCACAGCTATTAACATAACGAATTGCACTTGCTCGTGTTTTACTGACGCTCCTCCGAACGTCTCTAAAAACGTCCTCGCGCAAATTGAAATCTGCCTGGCCGTCTCCCTCCGGAGGGCCGAGGAGCAGACGACTCGGCCTGAAACACCATCTCGCCCCGTCGTTTTCAGGCCCATAATGGGAAGACGGATGGATTTGTTAAAACTCAAAGTGGGGAAAATGTGACAATGTGATAAGAGTGATACGGTACGTGATACCGATGCTCCGCCTCCGACGCCTGATGGATCCCACGTGTCTGTGAGCCATCAAAGAACAAATGGCGTCCTTCTAAAAATGACCAGACCGCCGTTTGTCAGAGTGCAAAGTTGTCTGCTAGACATTCATTACATATGCAGATTAAAACCAGCCTCACTATTACAGGAAGAGGGAAACGATCGCCTCCGTCTCGTGCTTTTATCTCGCCAATAAAGCGGTTACACGAAATGGAATCTCTGGCAGCGCCGCAGAATACCGAACTAGCTTCCTGTTTTTATTGACCCTACTTTTACAGACTCACTGACAGACACACACAAAGGCTGAGAATCAGACAAGTATATTAAAAAGAAATCGGCAAAAACAAGTTCATCAATGACTGTGGAGGTGTTTTTTTTAAAGTTTGAATTCTCATTTGTAATTATTTATTTTGCTAATGTTAAAATATGTGGCAGGGTACAAATCTGTAAACCAAACTTGCGAGCCCTCCCACATGTTGATTTATCTGCAATGTGTTCCATTGTCGCACAGACACAAAGAGATAAAGGGATTAAATCAAGGCACTGGAAAAAAATACACATTAAAGGCAAAATGATCAGATTTAATTAAAAAAGAAGAAAAGGCAGAACTGAGCTTCATCTCTTGAATTATTGCTTTTCCCATCAAATGAACTCTAACTCTGAATAAGATGAGAGGAACAAACCAAGTGGCAGCTTTGGACTGTTTAAAAAACCAGAGGGAGGCCGAGGCTCACAGCTGGCCGGTGTGACAAAGTCACACCAATAATACACCAAATAACCATCAATGTCAGTAATTAAGCAGCCGAGTGGGCAACAGACCGCTCGAGTTGCTGCTCCCAACCTTTTCGTCACTGGCTCCCTTTATATAAGCTGATAATGTGAGAATGACCCAAAAAACTGAATCGGCGCCGTAATTCTCCAATGCATCTTTTATCCATTTCATAAACAGGCCGTTTTCAAAATGCACTTCCAACTCGAGTTTACTTATGCAACTAAACTCCTTAGAAAAAAGCTTTGTCTTACTTGTCACGTAAGTGGGTAAAGTACAGAAGTCCGGTAACCAAACTGCTCACAGGTGAACAAACTGCCGTCGTCTGCATGAAAGACCAGTCCTGGTCGACCTGTGCAACCTCCGGTCCTATTTATCACAATTATTTGCATCATTCACAGATGAAGAGAAGGTTGTTCATCTAATTAGGCCGTCAACATTGCAACATTGCAACTCCCTGTACACGTGTTAAATTTCATCCGGCCATTTCCTTGTCCTGATGCGTGCAAGTGCATAATAAACAAATGATATTATCATTCCAAAAGCATCCTGTCACTGCTGTGGCAATCGAATTGTTTCAGTTGTACTTTTGTGAATTGTTGGATGGTTTCATTTATCGAAGGAAAAACTCAAGACTCAAAAGTCGTGATTAAAGCTGTGCAATAATTGTGGTGTAAGTAGTATATCATGTGTGTACTAAAGTACAGTACTTGAGTAAGTATTATTTGTTCAAACAGGAGCTCTACCGAGGGAGCCGGACTTGTTTTCCTTCCTCTCAATTGTCTCTCATCTTTGGCGTACGGGCAGCTGAACATAAAGAATTCCCTTTCATCTTTTCATCTCTCAGCCGGCAGTGTGAGGGAAATGAAAACGCATGTTGGATGTTTCAGATCCAGAGACGATGTTATCAATGAATTTAAAGGTATTGATGTGGAAGAAGAGAAGGAGGAGGTCCTTGATTCATCCGGCGTATTAATTCAACATTCTTTCATTTCCTCTATACAATGAAGCAAAAGTAAGCAGTCATTTGAAGATCGCCGTTCATAATCTCCAGATTTTTACATTTCATTTATTCTTAAATCCATCCCCTTTTTACATTGAACACATTCCTTAGCAATGTTAATTATTCATAATCCATCCACTTCAATTTGAAACGGCATTTAACATTGTTGAGAAATTATTCAATTTAACTATTTATTTGATTCATTCATTTACGATTTGGTGGCACAATGTATAATACATAAAAAATAACTAATGAGTAAAGTTTTCAAATAACGGCCAAACGGAATTCAAAATCCAACCTGGATTTTGGTGCATTAGATAAATGAATTACATAAATTGGAATTACTTGAATCAAAATGAGACTCAGTGGACGCCCTTCGTTCATTAATAACAACGATACAAGTCACGTGACTTTCCACCTTTCTGGTACAGGATGCAATCTTCTTTTCTGCCAGTAGAAGTGCTCGACGTGAGGAGTCTCACCGGGTCTTTCTTAATTCTACTTCAGCTGCTAGAAGTCCATCACAAGAATCAGACCAAATCGTCAGCGTGAGGCTCGCAGTTAGTTTCAGAGAATCAGCAAATCATCACTTCTGTTTATAGCTCAAGTGATCTCGTCTCGTGTGAAGGTTATAAGTGTGGACATGGTGCTCTCTCTCGGTCGTGCACCATTCAGATGACCGTTCTTCTGCAAATAACATTCCCAGTCTGAAGGAATATTTTATTGCTAAATGTCTGCAGAATTTGCCTCTCGCTCACACGGGCTGAAGAGAGCCGATGGTGAAACTCTTCAGGAAGCGGTGATGGACCGGACCCCCGCTGTGCAGCGAGGTCGTCCAGGTAGGGATCTCGGTTGGTCCTTTGGATGTGCACCGAGAAACGTTCCACACCGTGAACCGTAGAAGCATTCCAATGTTTCTGGCGAGACGAGCCGGAGGACTGAAAAACACCGAAACAACTGATGCGGTCTGCTGCTACAGATCCTTCAGCGAGGGAAAGACGTGGGGAGGAAACGGCAGACGCGCCTACAAGTCCGGATTCTGCGTGTCTCTCCTGAATAATCAATAAATGATGAATAAGCAAATCAAGGCCATCATATTCACACTGGAGACTCCAACCACTACTGCAGCTTTCCACCAGCTGTCAAAATGACATATAAATGACAAATATTTTGGCGTTTTACCAAACCTTCGTTGTGTCTCAGAGGGATCTTCCCCAGGCCATTTCATTTCGTATGTGCAAGCTCTAATTTATTTATACACTCTGGGTTCTCCATAGAAATCCCATTTTGAATCGTTTTTTTTTCAATTTGAATTAGAAAATAGTCAGAAAACCTGGCTCCTTATCACAGGCCAGATTTCACTTTCCCCGGCTATGTTCTTCAAACCAGAAGCCTTCAAAACAAAAGCTCAATATCAGAACCAGCACACTGGCATGGAATAAGAAACAAAAAAAAAGGAAATCAAAGAAGAAGGATCTGTAAAATCCCCCTCTTATACGCCTCAGCAGCCACGTGACCTGTCGTGAGATTCAAACTCACTGCGGTGAAAACAGGTCTTCTGTAATTAAACACAGCCACTGAGAAAAGGGCCAAACTGATGGGAGGGATAATGCGGATTCATTCTGCATGCCAAACAATTGACAATTAAATGCATGTTCCTATATTTAATAAGTTATCTGTGAGTTGCTAATTGGAAATGGGAATGCGCCAAAGGTTTAATAAGCTTTCCGCGGTAACTGCAGGCAAGTCATTCAAAATACATTAAAAAATACTTTAGGATATTTCTTAATTAAAACTGCGCTCCCGTTTTATAAAGGGCTGATGCCCAGCCCGCGTGCGATGTGTTGAGGAGGAGTCCAGTTGTTGGGTTGTTGGTTCGGATCCCGCGGATCAGCGCGAGACTTCGTTTTTAATTTTTATTTAAGCCCAAATGATTCCTTTAGAAAGTTATTTTTCTCTCACCTTTTCTCCCGGAGGATTATGAGAAGTGTCCCGCCTGCACGCGCTTCCTCGCCGCCGCTCCGATGAAGAGGATGAGGAAGATATTCGCGTGGTTGGAATAACGTCTAGTTGTTGTTGTTGTTGTTGTTGTTTTAAACTGAACTGTCCCCGATCGGCAGCCTGCTGGAGGCAGCGGAGGAGAGCTGAGCTCAGCCGGTTCCTCGGCTCGTTCCTGGCCGCATCCTCGAGTCTCTTCCTCCCCGTTCATTTAAATAGGACTCTGTCACGTGACCGCCGACCGACGCGCGCCCGGCTCCTCCTCCACACAAACGCACCAAGTGATGCTGCAGCTTACTGTGCACATTTTAATAGCGAACAAATCCGTCTGTCATGGAATTCGTTTTTGTAGGAGCTAGTTTGTATTAATTTAATGTATGTTAAAGGTATTCTTATTTTTACAAATTGCTAATTGAGCGTCAATTTATGGATAGAAAGAAACCACCCGAAACATAAAATATCATCCATTTGTGTTTTTTGGTCACATTTCCAGCACATCTGCTTGCCTTGCACCCCCCTCTTCCTTCCATCATCCATCTTTCGTGTGATCCCGTGTCCATCCGTGGTTGTTATTTCTCCTCCGGCGCTGCTGATGTGAAGGATTTGAGGTGCGGCTGCGTGGAGGCCGCATGAATCCAGCCGGGTTAAATTATCCCAACAGGGTAATGGATAAAAACGCTGCGGCGGATCCATTAAAGTAGAGAGTTCGATTTAGAAATAATGGTTTGAAAAATAAATGGTTATGTTTGAGATTGAGCCTTGATATTATTCCGTTCACAGGAACAGTTCAATAGAGTAGATATAAGGGGGTAAACCTGCAAACGGTTCTATGCATTATCATAAAACTTAAAGACATGAAGACAATTAAGACAAAGCCCAGTTGAACGCTGCACGCTCTCGCTGCTTTCTCCAACTAATCAGTCTTGAACTTCTCATCGAGCCTCATGTTACTTTACACACACAAAATAACAATGAATTCCTCGCGGAATCTAGCTTTTAAATTGAGGGAAAAAAGCACGCACTGATATAAAAACTGTACTCTGTAGCAGCAGATAAGTTCAATTCTTGCATTAATATTTCACAGCGCTCACGCGTGCGTTGTTAGAAGCATTTCCATACTCGTGCACCAGTAAAAGCTTTACAGTGGGGCTAGAAGAAAGCCAATGGATCTCCAAAAGTCTGACCAATCCTCCTTTTAAACGGTGAGTATCAAACGGCCCCGTAGCTGTTTCTTTAATCAAACGGCAGTAAGAGTTGAGACAGAAGTCTTCTTTCTGACTCTTTCTTCTGTGGCGAACAGCATGCAGCGTTTGAGCATCTCTTTTGTAACAGCATTATTTTGAGGCGTTTAAATCAAGTGAGGCTTCAGAAGCTTCAGCTGTCTGTGGTCCCACTTTGGTCGGCGTATGAGGCCTGCGGGCCTCCTTTGTACTCTCCCTAAATAGGAGGTCATTGTCTTGCCCGTCACTGTATGGATTACAGGCTTTAGAGAGAATCCATACCGCCTCATGTGATGGGATTATGAGCGGCCGCAGACATTTCTGGACGGTGGATTTAAGGACTCTGAGAGCGTTTGTTTGTATTTATGGTTTCAGACTAGATGTGGCATCATCCTGTTCCGGTATCGACGCCACTGTAACTTTATTCCTTTTTTTATTTATGAGCAAAGGAAACAGAGGAAGAGTAATGCTGTGACGACAGCGGTGCAGTTACAGGGCTTTGAAAACCTATTTATTCTGTTAAGATCTGAACTGAATTCATAGAAAAAGAACACAATGTAGTGCAATTCTAGACCCCCCCCCCCCCCCACTACCCTGCGAGCATGCTGGAGTTTACATTGCTCAACCATCATCAGAGAGGTGCAGATGTGGTTCCTCTCAGAGTTAAAAGGTCACTCGTAGTGGTTTCGCGTGAAGTCGTGTTGGTCTGAGCCCAAATATATAAATGGATATCGACTTATTGGAACATCTAAAGCCAATTGAAAGCAATTCCCTCCTTTCTCCCGCCTCACTTGTCGTTAGCGGGGAGGTGATTGCATTTCTGTGGCCTTGGAAAATTCAATTTCAGAAATCATATTGCAACATTCAGAGCACAGGCCGTGCTTAAGGACGAATGTCATTTCGGTTGTAAGTTGCCAAAGGAGAAAACCACGCAGTTATGTTCCGGTTGGTTTGCTCTCAGCTGTTTCCCGTGTTCAGAGCCGCGTGGAGCCAATAGGCACGCTCTGAATTCAGTTTTGGGGGCTTTGACTGAACTGTTTTAAAACAAAGAGACAAGTTTATGTGGATAAATAACCCTAATGTGCAATAATTCATTTTATTAAATGAGATTGATGAGATTGACGAAAGACCACCACCCCCATTGGTTCCGCCTGACATATTGCCACTGGGGGGGTTATTTGTCCCAGCTGTGAAATGTTCCATCTGAAGGGGGGGGGGAGAGACGAGCACCAGCATCCCTGGACTGTATGAAACCCAACGACTGACACCAGTCAGTCAGCGGGCCGAGCGAGGCCGCGCTCTGCCTGTCGGGAGGAAGACAGCGAGGCAGAATTACTATTATTACTGTAACTATAAAGCTACAGCAACCAGATTGTTAGCTTAGCTTAGCACAACGGCTGAAAACAGAATAAACAGGTGGCCTTGCTCTGACCATTGATGCCCTAATCTGCCCAACAAAAAGCTTACTAATTAATTCCATTTATTTAATGAGCACAACACTAACGCATTATAACAAAGGCTGCAACCTTTCAAACTGATACACCTCTTTTTTCAGCATTGAAAAGTAAAATAGTAAAGAGTAAGAAACGTTTTCCTGTAGTGTATTTATGCTACGCTAAGATAAGCATCATCTGGCTCCATTCATTGTGAATTGTATAGACGGTACCTTCTCATCCAACTAGATTTTAGAAACCTTTTACACGGGTAAAATATTTATCTGAGATTAAAAAAAAAATCAATCAGAATCCGACAGGAAGTTAATCTTTGACCCCATGCAGTCAGTTCCCTCTGCAGACGTGTCCCACATTAGCGGCGTAATCGATTCCTTTGAGTGGTCCGACAAGGACAACAGTTCTCATCCGGGTAGATCGGATGTGCGCGTCGCAGTTCTCCATAAGTTGAGGCCAGGCACGCGTGCTAAGAATAGCACGACCCACTCTGCATGAACACAGGGTGCCCTTGCATTACGCAGCGTGACCCCGGAGGATGGAGCGGCTCTCCCTGTGTGCTCTGCCCGGTCAGTTCGACGGCGCACGTCACAAGTGCACACTCAAAGTGGAAAACATTTCAAAAAAACAAACCCTTTCATTTCACAAATCAAAGGTAATTACTAATTGTTCCTGTTAGTCACGGCTGCCGTGTGTAGTGCCATTGACTTTCCTCTTCTACGTGTTTATTTGCATGTATGAGAGTGTGAGGACTGATTACAACGTTTAATGTGCGCTGGCTTTTCAGTAAGCGCTGGCCTGGTCGAGTAACACTGGCTCCCTCTCTGCATGTGCTTCCAATATTTGATGTGTTATCTGTTATTTAGAAAAGCACTTACAACACAAGAGTCCAAGCAGTGCAGTTAGGTGGTGGTGGGTAGTGGGAGGGGGTGCAATAGCAAAGAGAGTTACTTCCACAGGCGGCTCTCATCAAGCATGAGCAGCCACACCTACGGAAAATAATACGCTGCCTTTTCCAAACAAGCCGTGAAATTAAATTGAATGTATTCCACGTAATCTTGAACCAGGCAAGGCGGGCAAGAAGGGGCGGCGGTTCGATCCCGGGAGGCCGCTGCTCGTTCTCAATAACCACTGCGCTACTTTAACGTTTGTTACGACGTCGAGCAAATCGTAGTACGGGGATCGCCGAAAACAGAAGCCTACGTACGTAACTCTTTAGATTGTACTATCAATTACGTTCATGGTAAATATATATTTAGCACGAGGCGACAGTGTGAACTACTTAAACGGTAACCAGCATGCACTGGGGCCTCACACCTTACTCCGCTGTGTCAGGCATCTACTGTATCTGGGGCCTTCTGACAGTTTTGCGAGGATCAGTAAACACACATTACCAGACGGTTTCCTACGTTTTGCACAAAGGAGACAAAAAGACACATTTTCAGAACTGCTGTTACTCTGCTGTGAATGTAGAGTTGATTCTTAAAAAAAGAGGACGGTTATTTGCTACGCTACATCAGATCAAATCGCGGATTCTCTGTGTAAAATATTGTTCAGTGCTGGAAGAACCCATTTTTCAGTTTTTCTTCTGAGATCTGAAGAGGCTCCCTCAGTCTTTCCTCCGGGTTGCGTGATCTGTGTCTGCTGCTCCGTTGAGGATCGATACAACCCAGTTTAATCTCGGTGCCGGTGTAATAACCCGCAGCATTACGGTTGGATGCCCGTGAGAAAAGAGCCTCCATCAGAATTGTGGAGCCAGGTGGGTGGAGGCAGTAGGAAGGTGTGCGCGTGCATTGATGGTCGGTATGATGACTTCAGGACTGAGTAACGGGCTGAATAAGTGAAAACGCTGGAATTGAATACACCAAAAGGGCCTGAAACACAACCAAAGCTTGCAATAGATGGCGTGTGTTTGCCCAGAGACGAGTCTAATTTCACTTCTGAATCAAATCCACTAACAACCTGCAGCGGAGCCCGTGAGTCACCTCCAGCTCTGCTCCAAGAGGAGAAACACAAAATGTTCATTTCACTGCTTATGTGGCTTCTTTGAATGTACAGTTTCTCTCCGCGGTGCCCTCGTAGCTGCTGCCCTCACGCAGTGCACACGTCGATAGGCTCCCCCCCCCCTCAGCCCGGCCTGTTGGCGGCGGTCATCCATCACACGTGTACCGCAGGGCTTACGGATCTGACGAGACGACACGGATCAAGAAAGACGGCGGCCGTGTTGCGGGCGATTGGAGGCAGAGTGTCGGATGGGATAGAGTCAGAGATGACAGACAGTACATATAATGGCAAAGACCCTGAATCGGCTCCTTACTGTGAGCAACGGCCTCCCAAATGTTTCCCTGCTCAATTTAGAACAGCTCTGACCACACGAGTCTGTTCACAATCAATTAAAACAGATCACACCGCAATCCGTCTCATGTATTGTCTTTAACAGCGTCTCCTCCTCCGTCCTCCCATCCCCTTTGCATGTGTGCGTGCGAGAGAACCACGTCTCAATATTTAAAAGAGAAGCGACTGCGCTTTGCAGTGCAGCTGATGTGCTGAATATCTGTAATTATGTTGGAAGGAGACCTCGGCTCATCACGGCTCTCTGCCTCCGTTCTGTTTTGTATGAAATGCGATGCAAAGAATATTGTTTTGCGTGTGTGTGTAGGGGGCAATTATGTTGTCAGTTAAGTGTAGCACCGCATACATGCCCAGCTTGTGCACGAAATAAATAAAACACATGATTAAAGAAACACTGTAATTATAATTGTCATTATGTCTTACAATCTACCAAGAAGTGTTGCATGGTATTTGCCATTTTTAGCATTTAGCTCACACTCAAAAGCAGCTTCGAGGGAACCAGCAGAGCACATTTTTTTAAAAACTCCCCAAAGTGCCCTCCACCCTCCACTACCCCACCCACCGACGTGGTGCAGGCTGATTGAACTTTACACAAGTCCCAGGTTTGAATTCAAGCGGCCTTATCCAGTTCGTCAGGGTGACAGGAAGTCTTTATTCGGGTGATTTCCCCTCCGTCCCCTGAGGCGTCTGAAGACCCCGCGTGTTTTTTTTTCTCCGCTCTACACTCGCAGCGATGGCTGAGCTGAGCTACAAACCCACCGAGGGTCTCCGGGGGAACCCGGCTGATGTGGATCCAGGGCACGCTGTGGCAGAGCTGCTGGATTATTCATGCTCCTGCCTCCATTCCGCTCCGCAGTACCGACACCTCCCTAAAAGTGTGAATGAGAGATTTCTGACCCTCCTGTCCACTAAATCCCGGGCTTGCTCTTTCCAGCGTGATAACCAAAAAGTAATACGGGTTCTTCCATTGGTCTGAATCCACAGCAGGAGGCCGATTTCATTTGCCTCATGAAAGCAGGAACGTGCACATCGAGCAGACGCACGTTTTTAGTGGTGAGAAATCCTTCTGTGCGAAGGCGAGGCCCTAAATGCGTCTGACCTTAGATAGTGTGGAGAAAAGGATCCGCTTGAGGGAACACTTGTACTTGTTACTTCCCATCAGCCTCTTTCAAAATGTCAAAACTGCTTCTCGCCCCTTAGCGGACACGGCGCTTCCACTGTACATCTCCAGCAGTTCGGCATCAGGCCGGCTAATGAGAATAGTTTCTACCTCCTCCGTGTGTATTTGATTCCCAGGAAGGCGGCTGCACCTTGGCAGGAAGTCTCGCCGCAGGCCGCCGTGTCTCATGCTCAGTTTCCCCAGCGGGGGGGCCGAAGAGAGAGAATTATAATAAATTATAGATCGTGCTCCCCCGTTTCCTGTTTCCAGCCGGTGTTGTTTTTCTCCAACCCTCACCACGATTGTTCCCCCAACCTTGTAACCATGACAACGAAGGCCCCCTCGATGAAGTACGTTTTTATTTTTTTTATTTTGTCTTTTAATTCGGGGGAGTCGTTTTAAACGCGTCCGCCTCTCCTCCACGTGGCCTTTAGAACACATCATGTCCATTGAGCCGTGACCCCCCCCTCCTCACCCCTTTCTCACTCCCTTTTATTCTGACCTCACCAGCTTCTGTGCGCTTCTCTCTGTCTTTAGCTCACACTGTCAGTCCTGAATGTCTCGAGCTGTCACAGTTTGTCACCGTTGATGTGCGATGTCAGAAATAATTACTCAGGACAGAAAAATGGTTAACGGCATGTTCTTGGGTGTTTGTCGCTCTCTCTCCGTCTCCCTTTCTCCAGTGTGTGTGTGTGTGTGTGTGTGTGTGGGGGGGGGGGGGGGGGTGGCTGAAATTGTGCCTATATATTTCGCTTTAATTATTTAGATTTTGGAGATTTACAGCTTCTTGGCTTTGCTGATGCTTAAAGCGGTATTATGTAGGCCACTTTGTGCGGTCCAAATCAAACTCGAGGCGGCAGTTGTTTGCCGGGCTTAGCATAACAGCTGATGACTGATACTCAGCTATAGATTAACTTAAAATGTTTTCAATTCTACCAATCGCCCCCTTTGAATCCCCGCTTCTCATAAATCTCTCACTTCATCGCCTTTATCACGTTAAAAATTCAAAAAGAAATAGTTTGAAGTCTCCTTGACCTGAAAGGTGATGGTCAGGTTAACCCCAATTACAATGTTTTCTGTTAAAACATGTGAATAATAATGCAGCAGTAAGCTCAGCTCATCACGGAGCCCGGAGCCCCCCGGGGGAACAGCAACCGGACTCCCGTCCCTCCACAGATTGCTTCCCAGCAGACGAGATGGTAACTTTTAATGAGAGTTATCTGAGGCGGCTGTAAGTGGATTTTATTTGACTTTGGAAGGAGCCAGACCGTTTGCACCTCTTCTGAGTCTTTGTGCTGATTTAATTTACAGAGGGTCATATCAGGGTTAAGGACGGGGTTGAATAGGGAGGAACAGGAGGATGGAATTATCCTCTCACACGGCTCTTAGCAGTATTCCAATGATTGTTTTAAAAGGATCATTTTCTCTCAGTCCGTGTCTGGCACAAACATTGTGTTTCCTCCGCATAAATCATTAAGTTATTTCCATTTCTTTGCGCCAGATTAATTACTGCCTTCTGATTAATTTGTCACTGGGAAACACGCAAACCCGCTGGGATCCCTGTAATCGCGCAAGTGTGTTTTGAGGTTTTTTTCAGTCGTCGTCTTTGTTTGTTTGCTTGGGAGAACAGCAGTCTGCCGTGTGTGTGTGTGTGTGTCTGTGTGTGTGTGTGTGTATGTGATGCTTACTAAATGTTATGAATCAACAGCTTCAATTATGAGTCTGTTTGATGTTAAGTCATGCTGCGTGCTTTATTTATTTATTTATTTATTTGTTTTAATCCAATTCCTTTATTAAAAGATTTTGAAGTTTCGTCTCTGCGTTCTAACCCGTTTATCTCCAAATAACGGTCGACACGATCCGAAAGTGATTTGCGGCTTTTCCCAGATGGAGACAATCCAGTGAAATATGGAATGCTGTTCGGATACCGCGTCGGGTCATTCATGGGGGGGAACGGGGGGGAGGGGACGACTGAGGGGAGCGTTCTTCATTCATTCATCAGGTTCAAGCCAAAGTATCGATTAGATATTGAAAAAAAACCACCTGTTTAATAAGAAATGATAAGTGACAATAATAATGATTGTGTTGTGTATTTTCTGTGTTGGTATAATTATTCCTGCCTTGCACTCGCTACGCTGCACATATGCACAAGTGTCACCCTGACATTTTCCAAACAAAACCCAAATTATTATCATTACATTATAGAAATGGTCTCAAATGTGCTGAATTACATGAACCGTATGTATTGTTTGAACAAACAACAATGTTTCTCCCATTATTTACACAAAAGACATGCAATTATGCACATGAGTCACGTGTGATTTTTGACAAAGCGAAAGGTGCAGCTGGAGATTTCACCGACAACTCTGTAATTATTTGCCGTCCCGCTCTGCCGAGCAATAGAATTCCGGTCCTCTTCTGAAGCCGGGGGAGCAGAAGTACAGGTCCCAGGCCAGGTTCACGCCAACGGCATCTTATCTTACAAGAGATGTGATGTGTACAGAATGAAAACATAAATGAATTACATCAGACTTCAACCATTAATTGTCTTTTTTACTTGACTTATTTACAGATTGACACATGACATTGTGGTATTTTAAGGGCACGCATGTGCACAGTATTTGTTTTCCTAGGTTTTGAATGGATTTCAAATTAATTTAATAGCAGCAAACTTGGAAATACCAACCAACTCAATAAATATCAAACTATTAAGCAGTAATTTGCGCCATCTTCCAATGCGCATGGCACAGATTTGTGTTGCAGTGCAGGACTATGCATTGGCATCGGGCTTTCGTAAAGGAGGGTGTGTGGAATCATTCTGGAGTTGTTGGACCCGAGTGCCACAGAGACGACCCCACCTTTAGGCGTAAAGAGCACTCATAGATGGTATAAGCACCCGGGGTGGGGGCGTGTGGGGGGGGAATGAACGCTCCACAGGAGCAACAATAACAATAACAACAGGAGGGCTCAGCTGCACGACTCCGAACAGAAGGGAATACGATACCGACTGTGCATCTGTCCTTTTGTCCTTCATTTAAAACCACGCGGCTCCGTGCAGCCGTGTTTATTCATGTTTGTTAATGTGGACGCTTTAAATGAACTTAAAATTCAACCGTGAAATAAAACTATTAAGTGTTAAGTGTTAATGCATCGTGAAAGCTTTTGCTGAGGACCGGGGAAGCCGTCATAGGTTCAGAGCCCAGGTGAAACAAGAGAGGGAAACGTGCTCACGCAGCCGCAGGCCGGCCAGCAACACGGCTCAGCTAAGAGCTGCACCATTAATGCAATTTCTAAATTCTCCTCATAATGTGCAGCGGCCCAGAACCCGAATGCTCTGAGGAGAACTATCATTAGTCGGCTTAGTATCGGAGTTGAGGCATTATGCCAAAAAGGTCCTTGTTAAAAAAAAAAACTGAAATTATAACAAATTGTTTCAGTTTTACAAACTAGTTTCAGTTCTGGCACAAATGAGGTAACAGACTTTCTAAAATGTATCAGAAATCTTGAACCTGGATTCCTCCTCTGCTGGTCCGAATCCACCCGTTTGATGTCCAGTCTCCCTCAAAAGCCTTAAATGCAGAGCAGCTTCTGCAGGGGTCACGCAGGGGTCATACAAGGGTCACGCACTGGTCACGCAGAGGTTACAGCTAAATCCATAGCCTTTTCTTAGGTCTGCAGATGATCCCATTCTGCTCACACGCGAGCGCCCGCCCACAGAAGGTGCCGTCGCTCCTCACGTGGTCAGAGGTCAGAGGTCACGGCTCCACAGCGACCTCCCCTCTCATGGTGAGAGTTAGCTGTGTATCTTATCCGACTGTGATACTACTACTTCCTCACATATAGACATATAGATATACACATGTACAGATATTTCATATCATTTCATCATCTTGCTGATCCCAAGATGTGAGTTAGTCTCACAGCAGCGAGCCTGCGCCTTGTGGCTACGGAACACGTCAAGATATCAGCTGCAGCTGCTCGGTATTGATCTGCAGCCTTGTTGCATAAATGAATCCACATCTCAGTAGTTTCAAAGCTTGGAGGTGTATCCTCGCGTGCAGCTGGCGGGAGGATGCGTTTTACAGCACATAAGCAGTTGAGACCATCGAACACGCGGGCTGCGTGGGTCACAACAATTACACACGGGTGAATCTGAGAGATGTGGAAAGCGGCTCTCTAATAGCGGTTGGCTAAGCTCGGGTAAAGCATTTCTCTTCCCCGTGTGGATTCTCCTCCCTTCCTGCCTCGCTTAAATCAATGATGGCATGACACACAGCGACCTCAAAGTTATATTTAACAGCAAACGTGCCTTTCAACTGCTTGATCCTATCCATCAAGGCGGTGGTGGGGGGGATTTGTATTTTTACAGAAGGTAAAATGGTTTGTTCCACCGTGGAGGTTTAGGCTGTCGGGCTACAAACGCTCATGTGAGCGGCGAGCGATCAAACAAATTGAAATGCTTGCGTTTGCGTAGCTCATTATTCTGGATATCGCTCTGGGCAACCTTGAGAATTGTTGAAAATTCACAGGAACAGACCGGGACTTCTAAATGTGTAACGGCTGTTTTGCTCTCAGTGTTTTTTCTTTTTGCAGACAGTTTAAAACGTAAAGGTCACAGATGATGGATGATCGTCGCGGGGGTTAGGTTTAGTTACAGGACTCATCGGGGTTAAGTAAAGCTTAAGATGTCGCGTTACTGCCACGTTAAACCATCTAGCGCCATTACTGCCGTGTGATGAGTTTAAGGTGTAACATGCCCCCCCCCCATCGCCCCCCACCACCCCCACGCCTCCTCTGCCCAGAGCATGCTTCCTCACTCTGGCAGAGCTTTGCAGAGTTGAGAAGGATTTCTCACTTAATTCTGTCAGTCCAAACTTTGTATTTTCAGAAGTTGCGTTTTTTTATGCCTTTAATCGACATGTTGCACTTCAACAAACACGATAAATCTTGGATTCCGTCGTCCTGGAGAAGCCATCTTCAAAGACGGCTTTGAAGCCAGAGAATCGCATCTGGTCACTCAGATAGTGAATGAAGAATCACTGTTAATTTGTCTTCATGGCACTGAAAAATCCAAATAGTAATATGTCCCCTAATGTCCCCTCGCGCTCCTGTTTCTACGTTTTCTCTCATTTTACATTCCGTTTAGTCCCTACAGAAGGTGGTATGTGGGGAAAACACACTTTAAGTTATTTTTTTTGCGTATTAAGAATTTTGGGGCCGTTTCTATTTGCAGTTCAGCCTTAATTTGTTAAAAGGGTTTCGTCAGCCAGTATTCTGCAGCATGTTCTGTCTGTTTCTCTGCAAGGTCAAAATGTTTTATGACCGTTTTACAGGATTTTGTGTTAAATTTTGTGTTTTGGTGACGCCTTTTGGAGCGCAGTTGAATTAATATAAATGGTTCTTGTGTTGTTTTATATCCAAAACATGTGACCTCAAGTCCACATCTCACGTTGTCTTCACCAAAGCAATGATGACCACTTAACACCGTGTTTCATGATGAAGCCTTCAGCTCCATGAAGATAAAGAGAAGATGTAAATGTAGGTCGATGATACGCCAGAGCGTTTTATGGTGGTTGTGCAGCTCCCAAGTGGCCAACGGTGTTAATTCCGACAAAAAGTGACAAATTTACACCAAAATCTGTATGAATAATTTCTTTTATTCAGTATTAAACCACTTAAAACGGTTTAACCATTCAGACCATCATCCATCTTAATTCATACCTCCAATATCCAATAAAACCACACACGCAGATATTTCATTATTACAAACGTTAGACTATTCTCTGTGCACTAACATGTAAAGACTACACAATTTGTCTCACTAACACAATTCTAAAATCTAAATATTAAATTATACTTTTATTAGGCCACAACGTTTCTTGAGGTATAAAATCAAAAGGGAACAGTAGTGAGTACGGAAGATAAAATAATAGAGATGTACAGTTCTAACCAATTAATTTATCTACCTAAAACAACGTTACTTAAAAGTTAAATATTTGATCAATTTGGAGTGTGTGAGTGTGTTTCGTATTTACATCGTTTTGTGTGCTTAGACCACCAACCAGATTTCAAAGGCTACATTTAAAAGTCAAATGCCCGATTACATTGTCGACCGATGTACATTAAATACGGGATTGATAAGAGTATTGGAAAAAACCTCTTTATGATTTGCTGGTGAAGATATGACAAAGCCACACAAAAAGTGGATGTTACAGTGCTTTCCGGGGAGGCAATATACAATAACTAACAACCAGTTATGGAATGATGAAAAGACGTCCTCATTCTACTGAATTTGCTTGTTACGACAGATGTGAACAAATGACACCAAATCACACATTTCATAAAACATCAGTAAGTCAGTCTCTCTTCAGTAACAAGGATTCCACACTGCGATAAAAAAAAAAGGGAAAACGACAATGAAAAATAAAGTGCTGCTAAAAAAGATAACTTTCCTCAAACTTCGCATCTAAAGAAGAGCGAGGTTGGTGAAGTGACACAGCAGTCATCGACGGCAACTTGTAAAGCTCGACTACATATACTTTCCCCGCCGGCTACCGGACACAGTGCAACACACCACCCGAAGAGAGAGCCGGCAATACTGCACAACCGGAGCCTCCTCTGGTTCGACGGCGGTTCGACCCGACTCGGGGTGACGGGCACCTTCGGGATAATGAAAATCACTTCTCATCACAATCACACTCACTTTGGTCTCTTTTCGCGCTGCAGCTCCCGCCGAGCCGACCTTTGACCCGCTCCTCGGTGATCAGGCAGGCGATGAAGGCAGAGGACGCTCTTTTGTTTCAGGTGGTTATTTGATATCACAAATGTTCTGGTCCTGTGAGAACACCGGTTCTGTTATTTTCGGGGTTCAGCGGCTGCTGAGCGCCCACTTGAATTGTCATTAATTGTACTGTTAAAGAGGGAGTAAAAATACATGGATGGTGGATGATTTTCGTTGTGCACGTGAATTTATCTCGTGTCAATAAAACGTGTGACAATAAAAAGAGTAAAATTCTCTCCAGCTGGAGCAGATAAGTAACGGCATTGTACGTTGTGAGCACTAAGAATCCTCACAGCGGTGCACTGATATCACAGTTTGTGCACTCAGTAACTTAAAAAGGTCAAAATAAGGTCTCCCAGCTCGGCGGCGCAGTGGGGCCTTTTTTAAGGGCAGTGCCCCATCTGGTGGCTGAGAGACGTCTGTGCAGCATCTACAGTCTACAGTGATACAGCATTACAGTAAGATAGATAAAAACACGCATTTTCGCACAGTGAACTCACCTCTACAGCAGCGGGTCTCTTAAACCAGATAGTAACAAACTAACGTCATGCTGATGTCGGCCATAAATGTATTCAGCGAAAAAGAAAAAAAGATGGTTCGATGCAGACGCGCTCCTTTTCCTTCTTTAAAATATTAAAAACCTTCCCCGTCCATCCTCGGCGCCCCTCTCCACACCGTGCGGCGTGGTGCCCATTCAGTGTTTGTTGTGTGTGCCGCTGTGGGGGGGGGGGGGCAGCAGAGGACGTCATCTAGGAGAATCACACGGGGCGGCTAGTTTTGGTAAAAAAAATGTTTTTTTTAAAATGCCCGAAATGTGGTGACAGCGTGAAAATTATTCTACCAATGGATGTGTCTACTTCTAGTTAGTAGATTCTTCTCGGGGGGGCGGGGGGCTCCTCAGCCCGAGAAGGACAGTTTGTTAGGCGTTAGAATTTGAGTCGCTCAGAGCTGAGAGTCGGCCCCCAGGCTGTTGAGCTCCTCCGGCGAGTGCTTCGCCGCCCCGCCGCCGCCGCCGCCGGCCGTCTGGCGGAAGGCGGCGGCGATCTCGTCAAACGTCCGACCCTTGGTCTCCGGGACTTTGAAGAAGGTGAAGACAAAGAAGCCGAGCAGCAGGACGGTGAAGATGATGAAGACGTAGGCGCCACACTCTTTCTGTGGACGAGAGCAGGAGGAGAGACTCGCGTTCAGCGCGGCAACGTGGAAATGATTCATTCCATCTTTTAAGACCAAAACCAGCCAGATCTCAAAAAGTGTATTACGTTGAAAGGAACTTTTACGTGTGGACAGACGTTTATGTCATTGTAAATGATGTATACTAGGTAACACATGTATTTAATTTAAATTAATTTTGTCTCATTTGACTGTAGTGAATAGTACATTATGCAGCGTTTCACAGGAAACTAAACTAAAAAGACCTGAAAAAGGAGCACTCACCTCTATATACTGGAAGCTCATTCCCACGATGAAGTTAGCTGTCCAGTTGGAGAAGCCGGCCACAGCGAAGGCCGCGGGCCTGGGGCCCTGCGAGAAGAGCTCTGCCACGATGAACCAGGGGATGGGACCCGGCCCGATCTCAAAGAACGCCACGAAGCCAAAGATGGCCACGATGCTCAAATATGACATCCATTTGACCTTCTCCTGCAGGACAAGAGGACAAGAGGGACGGCGGGGGGGGGTGAGATGCCGGCGTTCGGTGGGAATCGCAGCGCCCACATTACCTGTATGAGACACCTACCAACAGAGCCACGGCGATGGTCATTAAGACGGCGGAGCCGGCCATTCCCAGCAGCCCCAGCATGTGCAGAGACCTGCGTCCTGCACGCTCCACCACAAACAGCTGCAGGGGAAGAGTAAGGACGAGGTTAATGCAGTGCTGCAGAGTGTAGAATACTATGTTGTATATTCATTCTAACGTTTATTAATAATCTTTTCAGCAGACTCTTTTGTATTATCGCGACTGTCTCTTTAATCGTGTCTGCGGTAATGAAATCTGAAAAGCGAAACTGTACTCACCGACACCACGGTGAAAGCTGTGTTGACTACACCGGCTCCGATGGTGGCGTAGACGGGCTGCTGCACTCCGGCATTCTCGAAGATACGGGTGGAGTAGTAGAATACCTGGCAGGACAAACACAAGAGATTCAACACGAGAGAGTCTCCTCTGGTTCGAACCAGTGCACATGCTGCTGTGGATATCGTGCTTTGTTTTCTGATGCAGGTCTTGGAGGTGGACGGACACTCACAGCGTTGATGCCGGACAGCTGCTGGGAGAGCTGCAGGACGACGGCGATCAGGAGGGGCTGGCGGTAGAGCGGCGAGCGGAAAAGCTCAAAGATGGTCACCTTCTTCTCCCTCATCATCTGCCGGCTCTCCTCCTTCATCTCCTGCATGTCGGAGCTCACGTCGCTGGTGCCTCTGAGCTTCTTCAGCACTGGGATGTGTGAAGGGAAAGCGGCGCGTTAACTCTACAGGCTGCACCCGTTGGAATCCGGCATGAAGCTTGACATCAAAACGTTGTGTTCAATTGTAGGATAGAAATACTTTTCCACTACCCAATTTTTTCACAGATGTTGCAGGGTTCCAGCAGTTGAGTGCATGTGTGTGTGTGTGTGTGTGAGGACTCACCAGCCTTGGCCTTGTTCTCTTCGTTCTTGTTGATCAGCAGGAAGCGGGGGCTCTTGGGGCAGAGGGGCAGCAGGATGCACTGCGCCACCGCCGGGATGAAGGTGAAGCCCAAGAGGAGCGGCCACAGGTCGTCGTTGCCCATGATGGCCTCCAAGCCGAACACCTGAGCGCGACACAGACACGCGTGAGCAACGGTACGCCAGGTGGGCTACGGTTGGTGACAACCAGGGGACTTTGCTCCACCTGTGCGACGAGGATGCCGACGACAATGCCCAGCTGGTGGAAGGTGCCCAGGGCTCCGCGCAGGGCGGTCGGGGAAACCTCGCCCACGTACATGGGCACGAAGCCCGTGGAGAGGCCCGAGTAGAGGCCCACCACGAAACGACCCGTGATCAGCATCTCCCAGGAGCCCGCCATCTTGGAAAAGCCCATCAGAGTGGCCGCGATGAAGGCCAGGATGTTGGCCATGAACATAGAGTTCCTCCTGCAGGCCGACGAGATGGAGACACATTTAATCCAATAGAAAGTTCTTAACTTAACAAGATTTGTGTGTTTTTTCTTTTCTTGTTGTGTTCTATGCAGGCACAAGGAACAAGGGGGGGGGGTTCTAATCATTGCAGTAATGACATTGAAGATTACAGAGTCAGTAAGTCGTGTGCAGTCACGCGGGTTTAAAAACACCAAGGTACCAGCAAGGGTTTTATTTTCACTTCACCTTCCGAAGCGGTTGACGAAGAGTCCGACGGAGAAGGATCCAAAGATGCCTCCAACAGAAAAGATGGCGACCGAGACGGACCAGATGGCCGTGAGCGAGCTTTTGCTGATTTGCTCCTGGTATCGCTGGAACCACGTCTCATTGATATACTTCTCAATCACCTGCCGCGAGAAGAAAGTTCTCTCTTAGTGGACCAAACAGGATCCGGTTTCATTCAGACGGAGCTGCTGCTGCTGTGTGGCCAGCTGATGGCAGTGTGATCATCCCAATTTCCTACCTTCCAACCAGGAAGTTTAAGAACGCGGCCCCACCTCCACCACCCCGCCCTCCGGTGACTATGTTGACAAACACGGCCAGGCGAGGCTTGTGCGGGTCACGGTGACACGTATGATTCAGAAAGGTCCGCAGACCGACAAACCCCACCCCTCCCTCCCCACCTCAGCGTCACTCCGCGTCCTCGAGGGCTTCCCTGTGGAGGAGGGATATTCTTAGGATGACACCCGGATGCTGTTGAGCGGGTCACCTCGACGATCAACTTTCCCCCGCAAGACCTGGCTTAGTGATGTCACGCGCGCCCTGTGAAAACAGCCGTGTGTACAGGAGGTCTCGCTAGTTGCCGAGTTTATAATTTGGTACAAGTATATTACTCCAGAGCTGCGCTTGACCTCTACGAATATGGCCGTTGCTTTATGCCGCAGCATAACAATTTATATTGTTAGTATTACAATTACTATGATGTAATAATGAATACGAATGCTTTTTTAAAATAGCCACCATACGGGTCCAGTAGCAGCCGGAATCCAGACCTCTTATTTGTCGCCTGCATCTCAAAGAGATTAAATGAGGTGAAAACTAAACGTGGTGGCCTCAACAGGACTGCAGTCACAAATTGACACTCTCACCAACGGTGAAAAGTGCTCATTTTGATTTCCCTCTGCGAGTCCTTCTGTAAACAGGCGGCGCGGTGGCGGCCGGCTCTGACCACACAATGAGACAGGCTGTCTATTGACGGCGGCCTAAGCCTGACCCTCGGAGGGATGTTGTTGAGCCGCCCGTCGAGGTGAGTTCTGTGTTCAGCGCGCACACAGGGAACATAGAGACTCATGCAAGTTTTACATTTTGGGTTTTTAGAAAACGTCCTTCATTTGCTAGTTGGTCCTAAAAATAGTCATTCCCACAGGAAGTCATGTTTGAGTTGCAGTATTTTCGACATGTACCTCTCCAGGGAGGAGGGGGGGGCCACACAACAGTTGGCCCCAACAGCAATAAACACACATTCAGGAATAAACTTCTTTGCAGGAAAAGAACGATGTTTCCCAAAATGAAACCACAGTAAACAACACACGACTCTTTGCTTAAATGTCCAAACAAGGGAGTGATTTGCTCTGCGTGGGGGGGGGGGAGCTGCAGCTCGGCCCTCGGCGGCGTGTATCTAATCAGGGCCCGACCTGCGTCACGGCCTTTATCGCACGCGGCACCGCCACCCCGAAGGGCTGCTGTTTGTGAAATAATAGCCTGTTGAGTGGCAGCGAGCTGATGGAGGATCGGGAAGCGCGTTGGGTGACCGGTTGTCAGCGCGTGTAGACGCTCAGGTCCGTGTGTGCGTGGGGCTGCGTGTAAAGAACCGTGGGGGCGGCTTCACAGTGGCCCAGTGTGTGGCAGACCACTTATTCACCAGCCGCCTCTCGGTCTGCGGCCCCCTCTCTCAGCCACTCGCAAAGCACTCCTGAGCTGCAGCAAAATACTGGATTAAACATAATGGAATATCGGTAAATCTTGATTGCTCAACAGGTCGGGAGCTGCAACGATTAGCCAACGTTTCTCGTTATTTAGGTCATTTATTAAGCAAGGCCGATCGAACCTTTGGCCCACCGAGCTTCTTAAATGTGAGGATTTGCGCTTTTATGTAACTGCAAACTACAGGACACATCTTACAGTTCTGGACAGTTTGTTGGACCTTTTGAAGAAGTCAACTTGCACTATATTTAAGCGGTTAGTCTAGAAATGTTTTTATGTTTTCACAAGCCAAGGACGATTTCACAATTTCTTTGCACAAATGTGTCAATTCTTAAAAGTCCCCTTTCCTCTCATTTGCTGCCCGCTTCTGCTGCTCCCTACGCTGCGACGGTCCCTCTCCAACACTCAGCCTACGTGGAAGGTAATTTAAAGAAAAGGGCTTGAGCTTAAGCTCCGGACTGCCTGGCGACACACCTGTGACCTGTGGACAGACAGCTGTGTCACCACAGGGTGTGTTAACACCAACGCACACTAACCAGACCCGGGCTGTTTACACGCCACACAATATCGACATTCTCCAGGAAATGAGTTTCTTTGGTGTACCTGTCGGCTAATGAAAAGCTTCTGTGGACTTAATGATTCAGCGGCTGTCCATATATTTCATTTCACCTGCGGCGAGCGTCCGTGTGGAGCTTTTCTCAGCCTCACAGATCCGTCTGGGGCAAAGACACACTTTTTGGAGGTATTCTTCAAACAACATATGCCTTTGCAAGGAGGACCAGAGGACACACAGACACCTTTAAGAACGAGATAGATATGTGTGTGTGTGTGTGTGTGTGTGTGTGTGTGTGTGTGTGTGTGTGTGTGTGTATATATATATACACAACTTGTTTTTGTTGTTTTAGGCACATGCTATATTGCAAATTTTGGCCACTTAAATAAAACAAAAGTTAAGCTAAGCTGAACTAAACTACAATAAACTGACTAAAGATTCAGACATTTAACTCACCTTTTGAGGGGCATTAATGACTCCGGTGTTGTAGCCGAACTGCAGGGAGCCAATCACAGCAGCTCCCACGCTCAGCATCAACGTGAACGTCACTTTCTGCCGGACAACAAGAAAGCAGAGGAAGAATTGTCAGTGACGAGACCAGTTTGACCACAATGCAAGAAAAACGGAGCTTTGCTGCAAATAGCACGAGCGGTGCATCATTTGACGGACGTTCTACCTGAACTAGAAACTCTCACTCGTGTTGACGGAATGAAGTCAATGCCAGTTTTTCTGGCATCTTGCCATATCGCAGTATTTTAAACTCGCGGTTTGGATTGGACTTGAAATGTTTAGGCTGGTCGGGCACTAATTTTATCCTCACCGTGTATTCATATCATGCACAGTGAAAGCACACATCTTAATAACCAGAAATGTCTGGTATCAGAGCGTGGTGGCCATAAAGGATGCTTTGTGATTCTCAAAGCGATCTGAGGGACGTAAGCGTAGGTACGACACCGGTTTCCTGTTTACTGGGTTGCTGGTCAGGTCTGAGGACGCTCCATGTTCTCTGGATATAACTGTAGGAACCGGCTCCTTGGATGTTATTGTCTTTTCATTGTTGTTACAGAGACTACTTGATCTCTGTAGAGCCCAGTGGATCACTAGAGATGTTCCTCATACCAAAAAGTTAATAAACCAGAGTATTATTTTCTTCTCTCAGACATACAAAAAATACACCTCAAACTACAATCTACCTTTTTGTTGTTCACTCAAATCTATCTACACTTCTACATCTTCTAACCTGAAAACGGGTTAAATCGCAGAGGGCGCCAGCTCAGGTTCACTTATCTGGACGAGATAATCGGTTAATTCGTCATATTTCTCATTATTACCGAATGCATCGTAAAACCAATAATAACATAACATGCATGTATGCTGTTTGTTTCAGGAAAACAAAGACAAAATGGTAAAATATCAGCGGGAGCATCGTGTGTATCGTCTATTTGTTATGGTCAGTAAGTATGTGATGAGAGGTTCCCTCCGTATCTGCACGTACCCAAATGTTAGTATATGTACTTGGTCTGAAAGATAGTAGTGTTGGTGCATCCGTCCCAATCTCCGATCCCACCAGCTATCGATCTGGCTGCGGATGAGCCTCAGGGGGGAGGAGCTACATTTCTCTGGTCCCACTGTCTCTACCTGCTCTCTTTTTAGCTCTACTTTTGGTCTCCACCAACTACTAATGGAAACCTCTGTCCCTTTTGAAGCTCAAAATGATCCTTAATGTTCACTTGCTGGTCACTAACTCTCTCTCTCTCTCTCTGGGCAGAAAAGGTACAATAGATTTAGTTCCTTCCTTTAAAGACTACGAGTCAAAGCTTGAGGCTAAATTGCTAGTTGAATTTTCATTTAAGGTCCTGGAGACAAAAGACTCCCGCCACGTTTAATGAAAAAGAATATCGCCAAAGTGCACGAGGGCTTTTGTGGGAACCGGAGGGCCTCCCCTGCGTAATAAAGAGGGGGGAGACTTTTGAGGCAGTCACGCCAGCCCTGGCTGAAGACGCTCAAAGACCCGCCTACATCTCTGCACCAATAGAGACTCTTGTTATGAGGTCGCCGAGTCTCCACTGCGACAGTTCAGTATACACACACGCACCAACCCGCTTTTCAACATTTTTGGATTGACTTCTTAAAGGAGCCAGAACACCAGGAGGCCGACGCTCGGGTGTCTTTCTGCAAAGAGAACAAGATGCTGCACACAGTTGCGGAGAACAGCTACCGGCTTCTTTTTTAACTGTAAAACAGAGAGATCCCCTCATTCTCCAACTGGTTCAAACTCGCCCCTCAAGAGAATAGCTGCAGCTATTTGCCAAAGCTACCGTGAATATTTGATGTGGGGGTTCTGGATGTCACAGCTCAGACGGCTGTGTGACATCCTTTACCTTCAGCCTAGATACAGCAGCCCTCCCTGAGCACAACTTCAGTCCAAACACACTGATTATGGCGCTAATCACAGTGTTTGTCATTGCCCCCCCCTCCCCGCCCCCCCCCCCCCCCAGTTACCCATCAGCTCAGCAGAGAAGGTGAGTTTGGACACTCTTCCTGGTAAACAAGAGCAGCCGTGTTATATATGACTTCCTCCCCAGAGGAACAATGGCACACCCAACAGAGCTATTTCATGATGGCAGCTTGGAAGCCAACTCCAACAGCCGGTCCTTCTTTCTTCTTCCCTCGGCTCTCTGCTCTTAGTCTCCTCTGAGGATTCGACCCAGCTGCTTTTTATTTACTTCACATTTGTCAACAGAGTTGTGGGTGTTTTCTTTGCTTGCACGTGACGGCTAAGCTAACCAAGAGGACCTTAAACGGCCTTAAACTGAATACCACGCTAATCGGCAACAAATTCAAAGCTGATTACAGGAGTAGGAATTCACTTTGCTACAAGGAAAGTATTTTGAAAAATAACTATTACAAACATTTATCTACAAAAGCGATAATTCTAAATAGTTTGTAGTGTACAAGTGGAAAACAAGGTAACTATCCGTACCCGCCTCAAAAAACAAGTCTGAATCTTCTACTACAGACGAACCCACCGAACCTCACCAAACCTGACCGACCAGCTGGAGACCAACTTGTCTTTTCCTAACACCAAGTTAATGCACAGTGATGCAGCTGTGTTTCCACAACAAAAAAACATCTGGAAACGTTTCAGTAACGTTTCACACTTCCGCCTGCTATGTTGGGAGTGTAATACGTGTAATTACTCCTCTCTCCTCCAATGCCTTTGCATTCATCGTCACCTCCCTCAAGCATCCGTGCTGGTGGGCCCTGTTTCAGTTTGAGAAGTGAAACACTGCTTGTGTGTGTGTGTGTGTGTGTGTGTGTGTGTGTGTGTGTGTGTGTGTGTGTGTGTGTGTGTGTGCGTAACGAGGGCATATCTGTCCAATCATTGCTGCTTCATGCATTAACACTGTCAATAGCAGCTTTTCTCTGCTTGGCACCACTGACTCTCTCTGCTCTTATTATATAACAGCCGGATCTCTCTTCAAAAGTACACACTTGTTTATCGAATGCGAGTGTCAGTGAAATACATCTGCCAATGCTGGAACTCCTAGAGAGTGAAACGGGAAACGGTAACTTGAGCTCTGACAGGCTGTCACAGGGGTGACGTGCCCAAACGGAAGATCCGAAACGCACTTGGTAGTAAAACCGAGGCAGTTGACCTACAAAGCAAAAAAATCAACAAATCGCTATATATGAACAATAAGAGGTTAGGACATGAGCAGTTCTCTAAAATGTGAGTGAATATCTGGTGGTGGAACAATTGTTGAGATCTTCAACTTGATCAGAATGCAACAGTACTGTTAAAAATACTACATTATGACTGAAAAGTAAATGCTGCCTTCAAAAGGAAAGAAATAGCTGTTAGAGGAATAAAACGTAAAAGAGTAAAAGTAACATGTCAGCTGTGCCTCTAAGTGGCCGCCAACTGAAGGAAGACGTTCTCTACGTGATGAATATTAACAGCATCGTTTGTGACTCATAACATCCGGACACCAAGAAGTGTGCTCTGAATTGCTTCATTACTTTTATTGTGAAAAACCGCGGATGGCCTACGTTACTGCTGCCACGTCCCTCAGAGCGTCAACCTCTGCTTACGTCTCAGGTTACGTCCGCGGGGACGCGATTTGTCCTCCCGCCTCTCGGCTGTGTTCAGCTTTAAAAGGAAACGTCTCCAAATATCTGTTTTAGTGAACATTAATGTTAAAGCCCAGATACTCTGGGTGAGATGAGCCTGATGCGTGCTTCAATTGCTATATATATTTAACAGTTATTCATGCTTTATAATCTTCATATTTGACCAGTTAGTTCTGTTCCTGTGGTGGTTTCCCGGTTACTGAAATGGTCTCTGCTGTCTTAATGGTTTGCCAAAATTATGCTACAAAGACGTTTTGAAACAGAATAAATGACATTATCTGCAGCCGGCCTCGTGCTGCAGAGGTTTAATGTCTCCCTCCAGTTCACACTTCGGGTCCAAAGTATTTGGAGCTTTCTCTGAAGGGGAATACTGTAAATGGGATCGGCACATTTGCCTATGGAAACTTTCATAAACATGCAAACATACATGCAAAACGACACCGACTTGAAGGTGTACCGTGTAATTATTTAAGTCTCCAGGAAGGTCACTATTGTCCTTTATTCAAACACTGTAGAAGTGCGTGTTCAATCTGTGAAATGTCTCCTCGGGGCCTTAGATGGATCATCATAGAAGAAAGTGCTTATTCATCCGTATGTGCATTACATACCATTAGTAAGCACAGCCGTGTTGAGGCCTGTCAGAGCCAGTGGAACTATTTCACCTCGGATCAGAGAACGTCGGACAGCTCTTTATGCTTAATATTTTATAACTTTTTCAATATTTAAAATTTGTAACTTTAACTTTATTCTGTTGTTTTATACTAACCCATAGCTTTATTCTACTAACCATTGCATTAGCATTTCATTTTACTTTATTTTATTACTTGTGCACTGCTGTCTTGTTGTCTATTGTCTTCTGTCACGCACTAACCGCCAAGAAAAATTCCTTGTATGTTTGACATATTTTGGCAATAAATGTTTCCTGATTCCTCTGCGAGAGTTTGGAGGTTGACCCCCACCTCCAAGGTTCAGAGAGTTCTGAGTTATTACAGAGATCTAATTTGCACTGGATCGTGAGAACAGAGAGAGCGTGTGCAACAATTCGTCTCAATTAGAAGAAAAAAAACGCCAGACCTCCTGATCCCAACTTTTTCGCCTCATTAGAACGCGGCCGACCGTTACACCGTGAGACACGCCGGAGGGGGCAGTCATGCAGGTGAACAGTAAATCAACTGCACCGTCCCAAGCAAGGCGGAGGTTGGCAGGCGGCTGAGAGGCAGCGGATGGAGAGGAATTAAACGCGTACAATTAAGTCTGTACAATGGAGGCGGCTTTTTGGGGCACCGCGGTCCGAATTAAAATACCTGCGCTGCTTAGTCGCTGTTTTTTATTCAAAATAGAGCAGGTCAACCGTGTGCTTGACCCCAATTACTATTCTCCCTCTTTGTTAGGGTGAATAACAGCACGGAGGTGGGATTTCCAGACCCAAACAATGCCCACTGTTGGCGAGAAGTAAGCTCCTGTTTGGCCAACACTGGGATGTCATTAACATGCTCTGTTTTGATGGAAATTACTATATTGTTATTTAAATACAGCTGCACTGAACGAATGAGACGAAATGCTGGTCAGAAACAAAATAATCCAGAGGAAACATAATATTGAGTTAGCGTTAACGGACGGATGGATGCAAGTCACAGCCCATAAACCCGGATGTTTGACGTGCGACACCTGACTGAAACTTTTTACTTCTCTGCATACGTGCAACTGGGCAGGAATTCAAACTGTGGTTCGACCAACGCTGTGTGTTTTATGCCCGTAATGGGGAAGTCTGGGGAAGTTTCCGCACGCAAACAGCGAAACGGAGCACAGGGCAGGTACGAGAATCTCGACCACGAGGTGTTTATAACGCCGGCGCGCTTAACTACAGTTCACCTACCCGCCTGAAGGAGAGGGAGAAACACACTGCTGGAGGCAACTCAAAACAAAGGGATGGAGTGAAGCGAGCAGCCCGGGGGAGGGGAAGGGTCAGAGCCTTAAACCCCCCCCGCCCCCCCCCTCACCCCCAGGGAGTGCCATACGCTTCCCTCCGTGGAGTCGCACTCCCTCTGGAAATCTGCTGTGTCCGTGTCACAGTGGAAACTGGGAACACGCAGGGCTGTTCCCATCACGTCTACGACCAACACCCCCCCCCCCCCCCCCCCCCAGACCCCCTCGTCTACCCCACCCCCGAGAACACAGTGTCGTGGTGACAGCTGAGGAAACATTCTCTGACCTCCGTGTCAGATCGGGCCGCCTGCTGCTCCACCGGGTTCAGCTGGTTATGTATCATCCACCAAGTAGGAGGGCCTGCTGGGGGGTATCGGGGGAAGGGGGGGTCTTTTAGGGTTCTTGGTTCACTAAGTCTGCTCACGTTGGCGTGCGTCTGTGTAACAGGAACACACAAGGCGCCCCAGGACGCACCGACTACATTAACAAGCGGCGGGCATGTGGGGAGACCAGGTTTAAATTAGGCCCCTTGGATCAAATAACTAGTGAAACTCGTAACTACAAATGTTACGACACACTCGGCTCGGACGGCTTTGACTTTGGGGCCAGCAAGCGGAGAAATGGATTGAGGGCGAATAAATCCGGCCATCACAAGTTCTTTAACGTCTTGTTTTGTTCAGAAGCCGAGGCTTAAATAGTCAATTGATTGGAAAGAGATTTTTTTGGAAAGCTGCAAGTTTTGTAGATCAAAATATTACATAAAAGTATACGGAGAGTTATAAAATAGGAGGCATTGCTATTGATTAGTAGGATTAAGAGACTGATATTAGGTAGCTAAAATCACCTCCAATGAATTCCAACTCAAAAGCATATTGATACTAAGCGATCGTTGATGGCGATAAAAGTAAACATGCCAAACATTAGAGGATTTAAGCTTTCCTTTCTTTGTCCTGAATAATAAACTCTATACATTAGCGTTGTACCGTTACTGTGAAGTGACAGGGAGCATGCTGCTGCATGAAGAGTACTAGCTCTTCTCTCACTTCTGTACTTTATGACTGAGTATTGCTATTTATACTCCTTCCTCTAGAACCTAAACACACACTCCCGGGCATCAATAGCTTCTATCAGACTAGAGTCACGTAGCCATTTTTATTATTTAGTTTATTGCATTAACACTCCAGTGCAGTGACGTAATGCTGCATCACGCCCACAAACAAACAGTCTTATTAAGCTCACTCACGGTGACGTAGCGGAAATATGAATAAACTAACTGAAATTTACCGGATAGTAATATACCATATATAACATTAATAGTAAATGCGTATATATATATGACTAAAAAGTACTATTTAACGCGTGCCGGGGATGCGCTCGACTACGTGAGCGTTTTGTTGAAGTGTATTATGGGTAAAAAAAATTCCCGTAGAGAAGCAGGAAAGAAGTCGGCACGTGCGAGCCGACAGTTTGACAGGATAGAAACACCTGTTGCCGTAGAGAGAGAAGAAGAGAGAGTACATTTACCTTCCCCGAGTCCATGGCTGCGAAACGCTCTTCAGCTGCTTTGTCTTCTTGTTAGACACGGAGAGGGACAGACGGACAGACAGAGAGACAGACAGACAGAGAGGGAAATTGCCTCGCGCTTCTCCGGACGCCTCCCGCTGGGTTCCACTCACAACTTGAACATCTCCGAGGGTTTCTTCTGCTCCGTTGGAATTTCTTCAAACTTTGTTCGGGTGCCGTTTTTTCTTAGTGGGAGGGGGGTTGGGGTGAGTTTTCTTTCTTTTGTTCTCTCCCCCCTCTCTCCCTCGTTCTCTCTCTCGTGTTCGCGGACGTGTAAAGTCTCTTCAACGGGCGTCGGTGGACCTCCTCGCGCAGCTCGATGGAGACAGGAGGACCAAGTTGTGCTCCTCGTGTATTATATCTGAAGCGGGTTTTTTTCCGACACGGTGAGTCCGCCAATGAGGGAGCGAAAGGTTTTTTTTTTTTACATCACAACTCACGCTCGTTCGCTCGTGGAGGGGGAGGAGGAGGAAGAGGAGGAGGAGGAGGAGGAAGAGGGGGGAGGAGGAGGAAGAGGGAGGAGGAGGAGGAGGAGGGGGGAGGAGGTAGTTTTCCGATTCTTTACCTAAATGAGGGCGTCAATGTGAACTGAAGGAATAACTTAAGTAACGTTACTATCAGCTCGATGTACTTAAAATGTATCAACGGTGCGTAGTTATTATGCAGCCGATCGGAGCCGGTTCGTGTAATATTAGACTATATTATATGTATATTATATATATTTCGGGTCATGTGCATATACGATCACCAACTCCAACACTTTTTATTATTTTTTTGTTATTTTTGTCATTGAGAGCAATGAAAAAAAACGTAAAATCAATATTATGTGTACACATTGGCCAAGTTATTGTTGTACTTGTACTTGCGTGTTAATGGTAAAGAATTACTTGCTGAAGCTTGTGGAAAATATACTAATTGATCTTTGCTAAAATGTTGTTTTGGAGAATATAATTGTATATATTGTTTATTACTATGAATAAATGATCAAACTTTGTTTAGTTTTCTTTTGAGCGACTAATAGACACATGAGAACAACAGAGTGGAATATAACTTTTTTTGTTGAGTTATTTAAAAGTTTTAAAATATGTACAGTATATGAATGTAGTCTTTTCCTCAATCATTAATTATTTGTTTGTTTTTAACCGGGGAATCAAGTCTAAACAACCTGGCAACCCAACGCTCGTGTCTATAAAGCCTCTGTAAATTATTTGTTTACTGTTCAACATTGTGAACCACAATTTATTAGCTGCTTGTTAAGGGTGCTTCGTTTTTAAATGGTTCCAATTTTGAAACTAATATTACGATTTAATGCCATTAATTGTCACATTTCTGGAAAATATATGGACCAAATAATGGGAAGGAAGGAATTGTTTGTTTTTGAGTGAACCAGAGATTCAAATATCTGACACACTCTCATCATCTTTTTAGTGTATGAACAAAAAAAGTCAATTAACTGTCTCTTATGTTATCTTAAAGTACGATTGCAAAATCTGTTCTATCCATTGTTGCTTAACTTTTACTCAATACCGTTCACTCACAGTCCCAGATAACCCAATAGTTTATGCCGAATTGCGGAAGTTGTATTTAGTGCTGATTGATGTACTGTAGTTGGTTTTGAATGCACCACCCGTCTGCTGGCCGTCCGTTCTCAGCCTTCTAACAATGAGTTCTTGAAAACATCCACGTGTGTGATCTAATGATCTTTCACCATGTTGGTGGAGATGCTGTATGACATAGCTGCCCTCCATTCAATTCCTCTTCTGTGATCCGGGCTGTTTGTTACCAAAGGCTTGAAAAAACAAATAAAACATTTTAAAAAACGAAAACCTGGCGCAACCTTTTGTTTGGGATTGAAGGGAAGGTGTCCGGTCCGAGTTGATGTAAAAGAAAATATTAAGTAAATAATTCTGGGAAATGCATGTGTTTTCACAGTGCACGAAAGCTCTGCGGAAGGGGGAGGGTAACGGGTAGGATTTATCCAAATGTGTTCCCTTTGTATTTTATCTTTTCCCTTTGAAACTTTGGGAAAACAATAACCGGGGAAACGCTGGCGAAAAGGTTGAGTGAGAACCACACACGACCTGCGACGGCTCCTCAACAAAAGGCCTTAAATGTAGAATTAAGTGACAAGCTTTGTTGTTGGGACACACGCTTATACCATTTCCTCCATATTAGCCCTTTGCAGTAATGGTTAAAAAAAACTTTCTGACATTATTTTTGAGGTAACAAAAGGCTAATAACATGGCTTGTATTCAACGATGGAGTGCTGAAAGTAAATGCACTTCTCTCTCTTTCCTCTTCCTGTCTAGCGGCGCTTCGTCCAATCCACTAGCAGAGATAAAGTGACATCATGGCCTTGCAGACTATGCACATGCACATTTGTTAGAGGTGGCGGTTGAAGCATATTGACCTAAGAATAATCACGATGGTGGAGGAGGAAGAATTTATATACGGCAGCGGCGGCCGCGAGGAGAAGCTATGACACATAATGCAGCCGTTTGGTCATGTTCGGGTTTAAAACGTGAATCCTTTGAAAGCTCAACAAAAACAATAACAGGAACAAAAGCCTTGAGCGTAGTGTTCCGAGGGACGGTATTGTGCACTAAATCAAACGAGCAGGATGCCTGCGTCAAACGGTCCCAAGTTTCGTCCAATTTGGACAATACCTACGCCATTAAAAAGACGTACTGTCGGACACTTTTCTGCACTTCAGTTCTTAGAGGATCCTTTTAGATTGCAGGCCTGCAGCCAAAGAGAATATTTTAGATACAAGAAGTCAACAAGATAAAACAATAACATTTTGGGGAAATATATGTGCATTCCCTTGATACCGCTCACATGCGGTAAATGGGAAGTTACAGCCAGCCGGCGTTTAGTTGCCCCAAGGTAATACAATCCTCTACCGGTACCTCTGAAGCTCACTTATTAACTATTTATATTGCTTTTAAAGGAAGGAGTTTTACTTTTGGACAGAACAGGATGGCTGTTTCCCCTTGATTCAAGTCTTTATGATAAACTAGCATAAGCTAGACACGCACAAGATCCTAGTTAACACATCAAACCGTATATTTTACTAAATGTTTGATTATTTCAGCAAGCACAACTTCATATTTTTGGAGCTGTTTGTGCATTTTTTTTTCTCTTAAATGCCTAAAAAGTATTGGCGTTAACTGAATATTTTGGGCAACAGAAAGTCTAATATTTACCCTTGTCAAGGTTTTTGGAAACCCAATAATTATGTTCACAAGCTTGTTGCTGAAATTGTGCATCGTTTGGTCCTGAGGCAGAAATATTTCTGCGGGTTTTTAGGGCTTCTTGACTTGAAAACGACAGCTTGCTGTGGCTGAAAGACAGAAGTGAGACTGAATCAAAACAGTAAAGTTGTGTGATATAAAAACAAGCAACAGATGGAAGATGCCATAAAGTACAATAAAGCCGACTTTAAAGTCTATCGCTACACCGTAACGGGACATTTAATCCACGGTCGGTCTCGGATGTTTAGGGTTCGTCTTGCTGAACGCATGTCGGGATCTCCCCTGTTGACCTTCTATGCAGCTGGTAGTCACTCCATTCAAAAGGTGGGCTGGTTTTCCCCCGACTCATCAGGCATCTCAAGTTCCCCTCTTCTGAATGGGAGCCCGGCAATCGCTCTGTGCCAGCGTGCACGTACGCCGCCCTGCTTTGTTTATCTCACGTCCATCCACCAGCTAGCTTTTGTGTCGCTGTGCACTCTGGACAGGTTTGCTCTGCCGTGGGAGCTCCACCGGTTTTTAAAAGGATCCACTGCTTTAAAAACAGTCAGTTACATCCAATGTTTTCCTTATATAACTAATAAACCGTTGTTGTTTGCATATTTCAACGAATCTAAATAGCATCTTCATGGAAAGTAAGAGAACCTGACCGACAAGGTCACACACCTTTAAGTGCTCACGAAACACAAACGCCCAATCCTCCTGTAGTGACATGTGCTGTCCATCGTCCAATGGTATGTGCAGGTAGGGCATTGGAGTGAATGGTTGAGGTATTCAAACTACAAAAGATTTTATGGAATATAAAAAAACTCATGGATGAGTGAAGCCATGCAAGTCTATTAAAAGATAATAACAATGCATGACTACAGAACAGACATTCATGTAAAAGAATGAATTACTGATCCAAATCTTGCAAAGAGTTACAGTTCATGTGAAGCAACAGCCGGCAGACGGCTAGTTTGGCTTTAGCATTAAGAAAAAAACGCCACCGCCAGCACTTATAAATCTAGGTTTAATCTTAAATAAAAACTATAGTGAAAGCTTTGTGACATGATACGTTTTTTTTAACTCTGGACGTACTTGATCAAACCTGGTATTGATAATGTACAAAGATAAGGACTTACAGAATGTGACTCCAAAGAATCCACCCGTTTGGTGCACTTTGCAGGAGCTGAGAGCGCAGGTGTTATATAGACAAGGAGCCTGGGTTTGGGTTTATTAAAAATCTAAAAAAATATTTGTTTCCTGTTCTACAGCCTGGGTTGTGGTCCCGCAAAACACAAACGCATCAAAGGCCTTCTTTCATCACGGGGTCATAACAGTGCATCACTGGTCTGTGTGATGTTACAATTTGCCCAGAGTGACCTGAGATTCTAAACTATAAAAGTGTTATATAAAGACTTTCTTTTTAGACAGAATGTGTCACACCGAAATACACAGTTGCACTAGAACAACGAGCTGTACAAAAAATTGCCATTTCGCCTTAGGAGACACTCGTCTAGACGAATATTTGTCTCGTCAAATATTAAGTTGTCAGGGTGCAAGATTGTCATCATATTTGGAATCATGCCTAGCTGATGAACATAAACCCAAACCTCACACTTCTTATCACTCAGCTTGAACCGTGTCTCTCCGCAAAGAAAACGTCTAGTGGGATTTGAGTTTCTTGTTGCATCTGAAAATGGCACCGAGGAGAGCAATGAGTTAACCAGAACCATGCTTAGGTCTTAAGCGCTCTGTAAAGCCAAAACAATGAGCTGGAGGACTATTGCTGAGAGAAACTGCAGAGTCACTTCATTATTAAGCATGAACATGCAAATAGTCATTTGATCCATTGTGACAACATAAATATGGCTTTAAAACAACATCATATCCCTTGGGTTTCCCTGTGATTTAATTCCGTTGCTACAGATGCATGAACATTAAAGTAACAGACCAGTGACCTTCCTGTGGCCCGACTTTTCTGTCACTGGTGAAGAGTTATGGACTTGGCCTCTTGATAGAACGTTTTCCCATGGCTCTTCACTGACACGTCTGGTAGGCCAAGGCCATTCATGCTTATTAAGTATTTGCGATGTAGTTGGCCGACGGGATCTAATCTCCCCGTTGTTAAAATAGTGAAAGATCTCCCCACTCTGAATGGGGGTTGTGCAGGGTTACACATACTTCCAGGGACATTGCTTACGGAACCATGGATACAGCCGATCTAAAGTAATGTCTTTATGGTACGCTGACAAAAGGCAAGGACAAAGTAACATGGACCACTATTTCAGCCCAACTAGCATCATGCCACTTTGGAGGCATGCAGGCATGCAGCTGCTGCAGCACAATGCCAACGCGTCTAAAATTGGGACATCTGTTTGGTTAATATCTGCTGTGTGGTGCCTATTCAGCAGGTATTGACAACCTGGACTGCACGTGCACATGTTGTCACTCACTGCCATTGAAACATCCAATATCAGTCACTGTTGAGATAAACCTACCCACTGTGTTGTCACAAACCGCTCAGGTAACACAATAGGGCATATCTACAGTCAACAAGAATGTAACTACAGTGCATATCACTACGGCCTCTGTTGCAGGACAGTGCATACATTGAAACATAGCTAACAATGTCAGCAGATCTGCCTTCTTGCATTAACGATACCGTGGTGCTTATTGCATCAGCATGCTAACATGCTCACATGACCGTTAGCACTAAACAAAGATGCAGCAAAGGCTGAGGGAAGTCTCATGACTCAATGCCGCACGCCAGCTTGAAGCGTCAGATATTACATCTCAAAAAATTTGTTTAGGGTCCTATTTCTACCATGGATTTGATCATTAAACCGATGCCGGGATGGGTGGGGGGCGATTGCCAAATATCGTATTGCCGCTATCCTTTTTTGGGGGGATATAGGGAATAGGATAACTTAGTTCTGGGTTGTTTCCTTGTTGGTGGTGTATCCCTCCCCATAGCAGCTTTTAGGTTGGTCAGCAGATGGAAGGGACAAGAAGGTATCTTCACCCAATGCGATGGCGAGGCACGAGTGGTTTTCTCCTCCGGCTTGGTCGCGACTTAATCATTTGCTCTGTCTTTGGATTTAAGACAAAATGTAATTACAGCTAAAGCGGGCGTACCTGGAGAATAACAGACAATGTCCCCTGCCAACTTGGGTCAGTCACGGTCAGGTCAGGGCCAGGGTGGCGCTGTAGGAAAAGTCAGGGGATCACTACGGTCTCCAGGTCTTCTCCCCTAAGGACAAACACTTGAACACATTTTCAATCCCCTCAATTGTTGCTGAAATATTTCAGTCTGGACAGACTTTGGCATCTCTGGGACCGTTCCCCTAGCTTAGTGGGGGGGGGGGGGGTTAATAAGGTAGTAACAGCCAGGGGCAACAATGATAATGAAGGTTTAGTAACTGACATTTCAAGGCAAGGAATGTTTCATGTTTTAAAGTCCAGATGAAGGCCTCCTCCTGCTTGGGGGGGTAGTTTTTTTTTACCACAGCATGTTGGGAGGATTTCTAACTCGACGCATCAGCCAACCAATACGCAAAGTCATCACAAACAAACACAAATTTTTCCGGCAGTCATAAAGACACCTCCTGACTTAATGCTGCATTGCATTTGATAGGCTGCTGGTCTGATGATCACTGATAAACTTCTACTCATTGACCTCTGACCCGCTAACAATGTGTGCTTGCTTATACCGCTTCTACAAAAGAAATAATGAGAAAGGAGTAATCCTAAAAAACTCTTGATTTAATCCCCTACTCTTCTCAGAAGCGTGACACAATTAAACCTCTGGTGGTGACCTAAAGCTGCAGTGTGCAAACCTGAATCTCTCTCAACTGCTTACATTGTACATAACTGCCCCTCTTCCAAGAAGCCTTACCCAGCCCCCTCTAAACCAAGCAGGTTAAAACAAGTAACTTGACAAAATTGACATTTCGTAGAACAGAAAGGGCCTACGGGGCAATTCTTGTGGCGAGAAGCAGAAGAAATCTTCATGAAGTCCGCTCTGCTTGTTTGTTTTCATGTTGGTATTATTGGACTTGCAGGATTATCACTAAATATGTTGCATAACTGAGGTGGAATTCAGGTCTTGAAGAAAACAATCTAAACTCATGATCACCTGACTTGTGTTAACAGCCACGGAATTCACATTTTATTTTAGTATTTGTTACTTGTTGTAATTAGTAAAATGTATAGTTTATAGTTTTCGCTGTCTTAATTGACACATGGGCAGGGCTGTGATGGAGGTAATTATCTCATTTGGAAGGAAGACATACAGGCGAGTCTGTGGCATGCGCTTACTCATACAGTGCGACCTGCAGTGGACTGATTGGACACGCCTGCGCTATGGGAAGATCATTTAAATCATTTAAATTGACATCATGCTGTATTAAGAGGACTTGGAACCAGCATTTGAAAACAGAAACCCATGTTTACAATGTTCAATGAGATAAGTGAGAAGTAAGCTCCTTTTATCTAAGACTTATTTGCAATCTGTCATTGTTTTGCAACTAAACGGGTCGCCCCCTGTTGGTGACTTGAGGGAATGCAAGTTTAAGCCACTGAGGCATTGGCTTGACTTCTGAGAACTGAAGGTTGCCTACTTGAATTCCATTGTCATCCTTACAAGGTAATGTTTTTGTTTTTCCTGTTTGCCGGCCGGTCTAGATAAAAAACTACCTGGCTCATGAAAGTTGGTGGAAGGGTGTAGCAGGAGCAAGGAAGAACTGCTCTGGTAGCTGGTGTGGTGACAGCGCACGCCATGTAACCGCAGCCAACTGGGATCTATTCTGGCGTTGGGACCTTTGCCCCTATTTCTGCACTGTGGTATTTCAAATAAAGACAAAATGAATGATTTCATCCATTATCTCTAGTCACTTACCCTGTTCCGGGTCGCAAAGGGGCTGGTACCGATGCCAGGTGACCCTGGGAAGGTCGACAGACTATCGCAGGGCGCACGCAGACAACCGTACACACTCACATTCACACCTCTTTAGGGAAATTTAGGGTAATCAATTAACCCGCGAGAAGGGAATTGGAGAACCCTGAAAGAAGCCGCGCTGTCACCACCGGGAAAACACGCAAACTGTACAGCAAAGGGCCCCTTCTGCCGCTTTAAAAAAAAAATCACCCCAGTACGTGAAAAGGAAGGTCGAAGAAGTTGTTTGCGGATTCGTTGTTTGAAATGTACTTGAATATCAGTTTCTGTAACTCAGCTTCCTTGAAAGAGTTAAGAGCGGCAGAACATACGTGTCGTTCCTGCATTTGTTTACCCCAAGTCGGCTAAGGTCTTACTGTATTTTACAAACACAAAGAAAGCCTTTGTCCTCGCACATTTGTTGTTGAATAACCGTGTATGAGATCTCTCTACACTGCCTGACGGTTAATGGTCCATGTTAGATACGCCGGTAGACGGAAGTTATGCTGGGAAATGTCTTTTCAGTCAAAGAATGTTTCAAATGCTGAATAGTTGAATGAATATGTACAAACCATGTTTGTATTTAACTATTTGTTTCTGAAGTATTGGGTCCAACGACGAGTATAACAACAGCTAATGTTTAATAAAAGTTGGAATTGAGCAATTCCTCTGATTCAAGGAGCCGTCCCATTTACAACATACTGTTCATGATGTTTAAAGAAACAACTGAAATACATTATTATGTGAAAAATAAATATTGAGTAGGCAGTGTAGATCTTTTTTTAGAAACCATCCCATGCCAGTAAATACCTAAATGGATAGGTATATATATATATATATATATATATTTTACACTTGGATAACATGCACCGAGGCAACAGAACACGTCCAAGTGCGCTGTGGCCTTTAGGAGAGTCGGCATGTCGACTGTGGTCACCACGTTTTCTCAATCTCATTGATTTCACTTCAGCCATTGCCTGAGAGGGAGGTGGTGAAACTACAAGATAAAGCACAGTCGCCAACAAAGGAGTATGTGTGGTATAACAAAAAAAGAGCTTTACTCTGTTGCCTTTAACTGCTATGAGACCTCGGCCTTCTTCCATCTTATAATTTTACTATTTTCACTGTATTTCTTCACAAGACTTATTTCACTGGTGCTAAATCTTGTATTTCTTTCAATACAAAATAAATGGCAAAGATGGAAATGTTGAATAGGGAAGTACAGTTTTACCGTTTTATTTTTAGTCTCAGTATGAATCATCTTCAGTAGAAAATTACATTTAACAAAAAATAACATTTATTTTGTCTCATTCAAAGTGAAGATTGTGATCACCAGTCAAAGTGTTGTTTGGATGAAGGTAATTAATCACATGAAGAACACAAATGAACCTGTATTATTGCTTGCAACTTTATTCTTGACAGCAGGCCTCAAGGCCTCAATGACATAATATGTATCATCTTAAACTTACCAAAACATGTTATTATCATAGATAATACAGATGTTTAACAAAAAAGACTATATATGAAATATAAGGAATAATGAGGGATCAAATAATGGAACAAAATGAGAAGATTAAAGTAAGTCAGCAGATAATTAGAGAATGTAAAAAATCTAAATTAAAATAAAAAGAATACATGACAACAATCTCCAAAAAGATAATCTCTAAAAAAGTGAAAACTCTCAAATCAGCTGTCATTTATTTATGCAGCTGGATATTAAATTTGATATCAAACATAACCAAGGGGCCACCGTTCTGGACGATAAGAAGCTGCTCTGTGCTCTCTGCCAGCTCCGGACCAACCAGAACACACGAACGAGCCCAAACCAGAAGACAACAACCAGAATGAACCGGCTGCCTCAGTGGCGGCCAGGGGGACTAAACGCCCGTTGTTATTCCCTCCATCTCGCCTCATCTTTCTTTGCAAACTCACCTTGGTCCAACAAGGTCTTGATTCACTGTAACTGGGCCCGTCACTCTGCCCACTGCGCCGGAACAAACCCAGTTGACCGGGCAGCAGGCAAGAGGCCAGACGTGGCTGTAACTCTCTGCTAAATCGCTGACACACTCCTTTCTTTTCTTTGCTGGGCCCGCAAAGGCTGCACCCCCCGGGGGGGGCCCACGGGGCCCCTAAGTCCGTCCCCCGATTAAGACGCCCATGAGCTGTTAAATGCGTCTAATCCCACAGTAATTAAACTACCGGACACTGGTAGGTAGGTAATGTTAAATGTTTGGTGGTAAACTTTCCCATGACCTTCTCCCGATTGTTTGACATACATCATCCAACATGATTCAAGTTTCTAACGGTGGCTCTGATGGACGCGTGGAACCGCTCTTCCACTGAGCCTCAGTCGCCCCCGAAGGGTTAACGGTCAAAACCAAGTCAACTCAGATGAAAGAAAAATGGGGAAGAAAAAGGGGGAAGCGTTTGATTTATGTGCGGCTGAACAACAAATAGGTCAAAGCCACGATTGTTCTCCTAATAGAGGCCGCACACCAGCAGCCGCAACTGCTCGTAGACCAGGAGCTCAAAGGTGAACGCTGGCCTTCATAACGAAGGTGAAGTGGGGCCCATTGTCATCTCAAGCCTCCCTCTCTCCTCATCATTACGTACAATTAGAAATATGTCACTCCCGCTGGCCCCCGAAAGCGGGCGAAATAGCCCAGCACATTGTCACATGGCATTAGGCCGCCGCCGCGGTCTTTGCTGGAATCCGTTGGAGCATCTCTGAGGTCCGCGGCCCGAAAACCGAATGAGGTGAGAGGGGACTGGAGCCGATGAGGGCACACGTGGTCTTCGAATCACAAGTCTCCTGGTGGAACCGCCCTCCCGTTTTCTCCGGTGGAAGAACGTCACTGTAAAAGGATTCGTGACCAAAGTCAGCTGTCAACAAACAACAGACTGATGCGCCTGAAAAGGGAGAATTATGCAGAATATGTTCATGCAAGTTTTACTTCAGGCGAGTGTAAGAATTCCAGGCATCAAGGCTCAATGAAAGGGGGATTTATAAGTATTAGAAGTAGTTTATTTCCTGGAAAAGAGCATCCGTCTTTTATGTTTATCAACTGGCATTTTTTTTTATCCACCATAAAAATAGCAAACTAACGTGTTTAGGCCTATAAAGAGGGATGTTCTTGTTTAATAGCATTCATGGCTCTTTCAGCTACTTCCTAAACTTCCTGCTTCGAATACCTCTACGTTCGTCCTCTGAAGAAGTGTTTCAGGAATCCGGCCTGACAACATTTCCAACTGGGCAGGTCCAATTGAGCAAAAACGACTAACGACGCGTCGCCACTCGAAGATGGTTCAGCGTGTTGTACAGGTTCAAGAATGTCGAGTATAAAAACCTCTAAAATCCAAATCCAAACCAAATGTACTCATAAAAAGGTTGTGAAGAAACAGATTAAAAGACCATCGATCAGCTGGCTGATCTTTGGAATCAATCTCATTTTTCGGCCTTTTCACGAGTGACTGTAACATATTTTGTGTTTACTGGAAAGCCGGAGGCTGGATGTTGTTTTCAAGGAGATAACCCATTATTAAAGCATTAAAACTAATGCAGGACTGTTGCTGCAGCCTCCACATTCAAGATGACTCCGGCTCAGCGTGTGCTGCAAGAATAAGAAAAAGGTCAGATAACGTATACTTTGGTATCCCGCATCCGTCCGGGCCTCTAAGCTGTTACATCACACGATACTCTTTCCACAGTCACAATCTACAATCTAATGTTTCACGTTTTGTGTATCGCTCTTGCTTACATTCCAGCCCGCGTTTTGTGATGAGCCCTTTGCAATAAAAAATAATTAAAAGGGGATGAGCGGTATGTGTGACACAGTGTTTGATACTCAAACATGACACCAGGCCAGCGGAACCTGTTTGTGGTTAAAAATGCGGCTCCTCCCACTGTGCAGCGGCCTTCGTCTCCACTGCCTGTTCAGGTTGGTCAGCTCAGCGGACCCGGTGGGATTCAGGATATCGCAACGGTCTTGTGACTTTCCTGGAAATTGTAGTAGATCAACGGTAAAAAAAAAAAAAGAAGGGGAAAAAACATTGAGGATTCAGACGCGACTTCTTCTTTTTACGGGAGACTGCCATGGTGAACGAGCACAGAGTCTGGTGTCTCTCTCCCTCTCGCTCTGTGAGTGAGTCACTGTTAGTTGTCAGGCTACCAGACAACTTCTTTTTACGTTTTGGCTCTTCACTAATCACAAGCTCCTGTGGTTTAAACCCTCAGCACTCTCTCACACCGACTCAAAATAGAAAATGTGTGCGTGCAGGCAGACATGCTGCACACACTCGGTAGGCTGCTGCAGACCGCCATGACACAACCGGCCTGCAGACCCACCGGCTCCTTTTCAGCAGAGAGACACCTGGTTCACCACATTTTTATTTTCAGGTCGCTTTCGATTCACAGCAGAGACTCCACTTGTCAGATCGTTTTTTCATTTTAATTTAAAGATGTTTTCTCTAAAGATGTTCCTTGGAAATTTGGCAGAGCACATCTAATCACATGTCCAAAAAAGGAGCAGTGACAGTTTGAGTAGCATTCCCTGGAATGGTCATGAGGACTTGGATGGCTACGGCTGTGAGGTATTTCATAAGTAAAGAGGCAGGAAGCACTTTCAAGTAATATTAATAATCCGACTTTGGACGCGAGGAAATCGATACAGACACAGAAATTCCACAACGCTTCACCTCTCTCTATATTTCATACATCCCTCTCATATTTTTTTATTTCTAGAAGAAAAAAGAGGAGACACACAAGAACACACACTAACCAGAGCAATTTGTTGGCGGTGAAACAGACGGCAACACACTGGACCCTTGTTCCTCCCCACACATCAGTGCACGCCACCTGGCCTGTTCCAACTATGATGGCAAAAATCCTATTATTGTGATCGGCCGTGAAGGAATTGAAATAATGAGCGTACGAGCGCGACTCTTTTAAGCTGCTGTAAATCAGCTGTGTGGTTTTCCCACTAAATGGCAGTTTTGAAGAACCTTATTGAAGAATGAATACAAGGGGACGCAGGTATGCGGGAGCAGAAAGGGAAATGATGCACAGGAAATCCTCTGCGACTTTTTTTTCTAAGTCGACTTGGCGTGGCAAGAAGAGCAACTGGAAAGACCAAAAGGTCAATTACTGGGTGGAATTATTTGTGTGCATCTAGTCATCCCACCGCGTTGCTTCACACCGCTTCACCCTACGGCTGAATATGTGTAAGTAGTAGTAGCGAGTCACCACAGAGGTCAACGTGCTGGCGGCCCGTTCATGCTTTTCTTCGGTGGAGTCTGTCTAATGCAGCAGGGAGGGAATTTCTGCCGGGGACGAATCAGACTAAATATCCTCCCTCACAACAGTCACACCTGCTGTACAAACACAGAGCGAGACCAATCGGAGAGGTGCACAACAATGAGGAGAAAACACAGTATTTCTTGAACTAACAAGCAAACTTTGATGCGAGGGGCCACCTCCGACGTCATCGCCGAGCTCTTTCATGCGGAGAAAGAAAATAAAAAATTGTTCAAAAAGGCATCAGGGCGGCGGTTCGGTCCGTCTCTTCGTGGAGACAAACGAAAGGAAACACAACAGGACTGACCGGAGAGGAAGCGACCACACGCGGCCTTTCATTTCGTTCATTTTCATTGTTTCAGAGGAACAATTAACCCCGTTCCTGGATGCTATTTTAAACACCGGCCTGAAGGATGACAACAGGAAGATGTTTCGGACTTTTTGCAGAACTTTTTACAAATGTTTACACATTCTTTTAATCTCTTGATTTGAGTACCTAACCAGTGATACATTATGTCCATGGCGCCTCACCGCTAATTCTCCACGTCTCATGAAATGTTTGTTTAGTCGAGTGTGTGATGACGCACACCTGAGGCAATGTTACAGTAAGTCTTGTTTATGGCTGTGGTCATGATAGTGTGTGCCTTCCCGAATAAACGTGCGATTGCATGATGGCGCCCCCTTGTGGAGGGCAAAGGCAAGAACACGACACTCCTTAAAACGTTTGATGCGTGATAGATAGAAACAGGGTTTGAGACTGGAACATCCACCCATATATAAAGACATAAAAGCAGGCGTAGAGGGGATGAAGAGAGCTATCTTTGATTAGTTTCCTTTTCTCAAAGTTCCCTTTAGCACCCTTTAGTGGGACATTTACGTTTCTTCTTGTGAGGGCAGAGAGGGTGAAGTTTCTGAATGCAACAATGATGATTGCTGGTTTGCATGAATGTAATAAAGAACACACCCTCAACCTTTAAAAGTCCTGTTTGCTTTCATCGTGCGTGTGAACCACTGAAAAGTTGTCATCGGGGGTGACTCACTAAAATGTTCTGTTGGCTCATTCTGAACTACTTGATTTTTAGCATTTTTTGTGTCACGCCTGAATGCTATGCACAGGTTAAACACGTTTACACAAACCATCCTTTAGAAAAAGATGCCAGCGAGCAGATACACGATTGTGAAAACCTTTGTTAAGGGAATCAGAAAGCCCTCGAAGGAGGCCTCACTACTAAGAATTGTCATTCTCAACCTTCCTTAATCTGCATACTTCACACAACCTGTTGCACTCTTGGATATTTTAAAAACTGCCACCCTCAAGGGCCCGAGGTAGGATTCCTGGTCTAAACTGTGCAACTAAAGAAGCTTGACTCCTCATCTAACAAGCAACTTTCCTCTTGTTGTACTCATGTTGCATTATACATTATTGCTGTACATGTATTATAATTTGGCTCAAAATTAATGAATCAGGTCCACAGGGACATCTTCTCGTCTTCCATACAATAAAAGGTCTCATTCTACAACCAGAGAAGTGGTCCCATGCCAGCCTTTAGAAAGACTACGAGTTTGAAGGACTTCTGCATTGAGTTCACTACGCCTTATAATTGAAAGATACATTGAAAGGATGCACTTGTGAAGAAATGCCGAAAAATGCTCTGAGATTCTGTGGTTCAGGGACAGGTTTGATCTCTATCTTGGAATGTTCTGTTTGAAAGCAGTGAGCAGCACCACGGAGGAGCAGGGGCACATCGCATGGAGTCGTGAGAACCAACCAATCTGAACGGGAGCCAGCATAAATATTCCATTAGGATTCTCGTCTATTATCTACACATTACATAGGGGCCATTATCTTGCATAAACATCACCGAGCAGGTGTGTTCCGGCCCGGCAGAGCAGAGCTTGAATCTTAGCGTTAACTCTAAAAAATACAAATGAAAAATCACTCAGCCTGTCTGGCTGCGAGTCCATTATGTGTCTTTGTGGATTAACCGGGTAGCCGGGATGATAATGATGCTGCGAGCCAGGTGCCAAGGGAGCAATGAAAGACCAGATAATTAACTCAAGGTCCAAGCAAATAAGTCATATTCTGATCAATTATTCAGTATTTTCGGGCAGATAAATGCACTCCCTGCTCATATTGCAAGCAGCACAAAAGGGACTCACTGAAACACAAGCAGCTCTTTGCTGTTTGATTCATCACCGCGATCGTTTGTTTGCACGTGGACACCCAGTGTGCATTCAAGGATTGTAAACTTTTGTGCAGCACAAGAGAGTAGGTCTTCTCTACTGTAACATCTAATAGATAGCAATATAATATAGCTGGAAAACATTACATTACATGTCATGTAGCTGACGCTTTTATCCAAAGCGACTTACAATAAGACGCATACTAATGCATACTAACTTTCATCTTGAAAGTATTTCATAAAGGACAGTGACATTACAAGCATATGATAGTATAGAATATGGTGCGTTGCTTTAAACAAACTGTGTAAGAGTTTAAAACAACACAAGCTTAAATATCTCGAGTGGTCAAATGTAACATTCACATGCCTACATATAGTAAAGCATGTAAGAAAAAAAACATCATACATTGTAGTGAAACCCTTTTTTGAGAGGGGTAGATGATTGACTGATCATATACAACCAACGTAGACTTATCACTATTACCTTTGGACTTTTAGAATTTGCATGGTATATTTGCACTTTTCCCACTTTTTATTGCTACTGCTTGACAACAATTTCCTTTTATCGATGTTATCCTCATGCTTATAGGTTTTGAATGCAAGACATTTACTAAATCTGCTACTTTTATTGTCGCCAAAGCTTTTACAGCTAAGTGTAAAGACAGGACAGTGCAAGGGTTAAGTTCCTCGTTGCCATGGAGACAAAGACAGCGGTCGCCGCTTGACAGGCGCGTGGAACCAGCCACAAGGCGGACAGGGGGAGGGGGCACGGTGGAGGGGGGCGGATGGGGGGTGGACCCGAGGGGCGTTGATGGACAACATAAGAGGCGGGGTCACGCATCGTAGTTTGCGCTCATTGGTCACAATGACATCACGTTGTAAGTGTGGAACGCAAGTACACAGAGTGGCCGCCCCCCCCCCTCTCCCCCCCCCTGCTCGGCTCTCTCGCCGCCCGCCCGCCCGTCTCCTCTGAGCCAGCATACAGAATATGGTGTAGAATATCAGGGGAGAAACAGCCCGAGGGACCGCGGCGAGAAAGACGCGCGCGGCTACACGGCTTCCACGATAAAAGGTGAGCGACGTCCCGGCTCGATTCTCCGTGCAGCGCGTCCCGCTCGACCCGCGGGCGGGCGGTTCAGTACACCGTGTGTCGGAACGCTTAAAGTTAAAGGGTCGCATTTAGCTAACGTCTTCCCGGGGGCCCAAAACAACAACAACAACAACAACAACGACAGCAGCAGCGTTTGTTTCTAGCTTTGCTCCCTAACGTTATTTGACGGCCGAGTTTAACCCGGCGTGTCTCCGTATGGCTGAGGGTTAAAACCAGTCCGCGGTGGGAGGAATAAACGACTAGCTCGAGCCTAGCTAGCGCTGTGGAGGAATTCGGGACCCGCCGCCAAGGAGAACTCGGGGATGGTGAACGGTGCGCGAGGAAAGCGCGGAGGTTATGACCCCCCCGCGACAACCGTTAAAATAAACGTTAATCACCTCCGGCTTACGCCTCCTATCCTTCTCTACGCGTTTGCTAAAGTTAGCCATGTGCTCGCAAGAGGAACTCTTGGTCCCAAAGGTCACGGCCCGGAGGAGGAGTCATGTTGTGAAGCGGAGGTCATCACCCCGCTGCCCCGTTAGAGCTGGAATAGTGTGGCCGTGACCCCGCGGTGACCTGAATGTGGTCGAAATGAACAACCGACGCTTCTGTGTGTGTGTGTGTGTGTGTGTGTGTGTGTGTGTGTGTGTGGTTTTCACACAGCGTGTGGACATGTGCCAGTGTATGCACCTTGGCGGAAAATATCTGGCCTTTTCCAAATACAGGTCCTCCATTATTTCTCCTGCTTTGGTCGCTTTGTTTGTTTTTCCAGGCTGCAAGACGAGGTATTCACATTTTGCACGTGTTCCCCAGCAAAAAAGTTTTCTAGGAAATCTCCAAGAGGAACCAGAAAAGGCTGACACTTTACACTTTTGCTTTGACAAATGATCAATTAATGGTAGCTGGTACAACTTTTTTGCTGTAGCAGATTTCAACGTGCTCTCAGCAGATTATTCTGCTCTCCGACACGTGATCATTTTTGATTTTATCTACACATGGATGCGCAGAAAGCATCTGCAATAAAGCGTTACAGTAGATCAAGGCGGATCAGTGAAAACAACCGGCGACGATGAACTCAAATACATAGATCAAAAATTTTTATATCAGCAGCCTGCGAGAACATGAAGGTCTAGTAGGTTTCACCAAAGTGATCCGCAGAGATAAAGAAACGCACACTCACACCGTGTCACTGTCGCGTGCCGCTGCTCCTCAAATGCTGGGTTGAGTTCATTCACAGCGTGTTAAAAATGAGTGACGTACGACTACATGCACACACCGGGCCGAGCTCCTAACCGGCACCGTGCGCTGTGGTTAACCCCCTTTGTTTTTCATGCTTATTTAACGTGTACATCCTGAAGCAAAAGAGGTCAGACAGCCACTTTACAACGTGACGCCCGATGACCCGTTTGGAACCGCTGAGTGGTCAAAACTACCAGGGGAGTGTCTGACATGGATATTAAATGGTCATGGGGCAGGGGGGGATTACAGGGGGGGCGCTTGCTTTATCCACTTAAAGAATGACAAGCGGTTGTTATAAAATACAGAGACTCGTTTTTTAAGGGCGAGAAGGACATAGAACGTCAGCTAGAAACAATCACATATTCACTTTTGTAGCTGACAGCCGGTCTGTTTCATCAAGCTGTCATGTGCTGTTCATCCCAGCGTTAAAAGGCTGATCTGTTGACTGACTTGTTTACTTAATGAGAAAGTGAGAGCCACACGTCACTCGTGTTTTGTTTAATGGCATATTTGCATGTGAAATGTGACTCCCTAGTCTGCACCCACTTTGTTTTTCGCTTTCTTCTGCCACTATATCATTAGAGATGAGCATCACCAGCGTCAGTGCCGTATGTTTAGGGATAGGTGCATGAGCTTTTGGAACAAACAAAAGGGAAATATACAGCAAAGTGGACCTAAAGAAAATAAGTAACAATCAACTGAAATGCCTTTGATTTAGATGCAATTTGAATCTTCTAACATCCTTTTTAACTAAAATCTACAGTTCACTTTTCTCCCTTAAACTCAGTTCTTCACATAAAGGTTGTTTTCTTTTTCTAAAGACAACGGCATCCTGCTAAACACATAATACAATTAAACATAACATAATTAGAGCTGCCCGTGGCAACAGCTGAAAGACAATGAAGCCAGCTTTTCCATTCATAGTCACGTTGAATTTGTCAATAAGAGATAATAATATTCTTTAGCCAATTTCATGTGTGAAATTGTAATAGTCAATATTTTGTCTCTGTACAATCTCCTGTTTTATATTCAATATTAAAAGAGCCGTCTGACCCGTTGAGGCCTTTTGTATCCCTCTCGGAGAACGAGCTCTGGGACGATTAGGTCGACCTTTGCATCTGCTTCTAATGGGTCGTTGCCCAGGATACCAGCATGTTTGTCATAACATCCATACTTTGGAAATGTCCATCCATCCATCCATTGTCAAACCGCTTATCCTGCACACAGGGATGGAGTCCATCCCAGCCAACTTCAGGCGATAGACAGGGTACATCCTGGATTGGTCGCCAGCCAATCGCAGGGCTACACAGTGGCACACAACCATTCACATTCACACACCTACGGGCAATTTAAAGTCCCCAATTAACCTGATCCCCAGAGCATGTCTTTGGACTGTGGGAGGAAGCCGGAGAACCCGGAGAGAACCCACGCAGACACGGGGAGAACATGCAGACTCCACACAGAAAGGCCACTGGGCAGAATCGAACCCAGGACCTTCTTGCTGTGAGGCAACAGTGCTAACCACCACGCCACCGTGCCGCCTACTTTGGAAATGTAATTTCCCTAAATAAAGGAAACACATCCCCAGCTAGTAGTAAGTCACAAGTCTCCGGTTGGCCCCCCGAGGCTTCTCTCCTTTTCCCTTTCCCATCATTTCAACTTTGACGTTAGCAGATAACGATTTGAGCCTTTTGAAGGCGGCGGAGCGCTGCTCGTCTTTCCGCGCCGCTGCTCGTCTCGGGCTCGTACCTGACCTACTTCATGCCCCCCCAGCGAGGTCGACGTCCCCAGAGTGACGCCTGTGAGGAGGCCCTGATGGAGCCGTCCGGGTTGAAGCGCGCTGCTAATCTGCTGGCTTTGCCAGAACTATTTAACTCTGGTATTTATAGATCGGCGCAGGAGAGAATGTTACATTTTTCTCTTTTTTTCTGCAACAGCCAATCGGTGTGCCGCTCTTGTCTGATACTCCCGTGTCTATTTTATTTTCGGAGCTGTTAACAGTCCAGGGGGTTTAGTAAGCGAGACTAAAGACACGTTTTTATTCACACTATTTTTGACGAATATATTTGTGTGTTGTACTTTTAATTTAATTTTAAAGTCATTTCATAGCACTTGGACAAGCTCTTTAAATGCGGTGTGTAAATTTACTTAACTTGCACGACAATGATGCAATGATTAAATGAATAAGCTTCAAGTGAACTTGGGGTTTGTGTGTCTCTGTCGTACACACTCGAAGCATATCTGCTCTGTTTGGGGAAGACCAGTGGGCCCTCGGGGGCCCTCGGTCCATTCAACATGATTACTACATTTGAATTTGAAAAAAATTGTGTTTAAAACATGGGCATTTTTTTTTCAAGGCCAAAAGCCGAGACACTGCAAATCCTCTCATCTGAGAAGCCATCGGTCATTTGAATCTATTAATGTCCCATTACTGTCGATTGACTTAGTATTCTGGCATGTGACTCACACAGCACGTGCTTTGTTTCTTGATTTTTTTTCATATTAATGTCATCTGGAAACATTGCAGTAATAATGCTCTCCCTAAGGACCAGCATGGATGCTGCAAACCTTTTAATAAATTAAGGATGACAAATATTCACGTGCAGCACATGCCCCCCCCTCCCCCCCTGTGTTCTTCCAGACTGGCACTGCCCACCACAAAACAATTAAAGATGGACAAACTAAAACCGTTCATTTAAAAAATCCCCTAAAAGAAACACTTCTTCTGACGACGCTGCTTTACAAGTCAGCTTCAGTGATTTTTCTGGCTCTTGTTCAGCACATTTGTGACCCGACGCGTTTTTTGTTTCATTTCATACGTTTTCAGACGGATCCTAATGAGAATCGAAGCCGTCTTTGATGTGGGTGTCTGAGAGCACGACTCCCACGGTGCCTGGATCTCTTTATAATTAACCGCTCCCACCGAGAGCTTGTTTGGCGTCGGCGTTCTTTAAAATTAATAACGAGCCTCGATGCTCTTTGAACAAAAGGTGGCCGGGGCTTATTTGTTTTTAAAGGCCCCATCACGCCTCGCTTCACTGCGAGCGCTCCCTGTTCACCCCAAAGTCCCGGGGCTTTCAGATATTGACGTCCAATCATCAAGCGGCTCACGTCACACTGAGCCAGCCCAGTCCGTTTTTTTTGTTTAATTTTTAATTTTATTCCTCTTGTTTTGATCCCGCAGCTCCTGTCAGTCAAAGTGTGAGACCCGAGGCTCGGGATTCTGGCTGCACCGCCAGCTAATCTATATGCTAATGAGAAGATGATAATCAATGAGGATCATGCACGGTTGGCCCCAATCAATACCACATGTGCACCAGCGAACGGTTCAAACGGCTACATTTCATCCAGCCAGACGGTTGGGTGGCGCGGCAGAGCACAAGTATGCCGTCATCCCCTGGTTTTATCCACCGTATGTCACATAAATGAATTCCGCTGTTGTTTAGAGAGAGGCTCGGATGCGCCGCAAAAGCCGTCCCATTTCAACCTTAGGGAGACAATTTTGTAGTCTCATTGTTTAGCATTTGATTTCCGTAAGCGCCACGAGAAGGTGGCTTTTGATGCTTTCCTGCTGCTGCTTAATGGTGCGGGGAGGTAACGTGCGGTAGCTGGGTCGTGTGTTGTCTACCTCGCGGGCAATTACTGGGTCATTTTATTTATTTCATCTCAAAATTGATGATGATGATTGTCCCGCTAGTTCGATGATGGGTTCACTGCTCAGACCCCGAGCCACTGCTCCCATCCATTGCTGAGTGTTATGGTAGAAAATTGTCCCACTTACTGCTGCCACTTACTCACACTTCTCCTGTCAAGCCTCAAATGGGAGTAACAGAGTTTTCTCTTTTCAGCCGTCCAGACTAAACAAAATAAAGCATACGCCAGTCTTTACCTTGGATTTAACCCAAAAGGTGAAAGCAAGTCCACCTTATGTTGGAGGATTTAAGCATCCTAAAAAAACAAAAAACAGACAAGCACCATCATTCAGACAGCAGCAACGGGGGAGGGGAAGGACCGGGTGAAATCATTACCATCATCTTCATTAGAGAGGATCCCGCTGACCAATGAGCACGCTGCTCTGCACGGGGATTCCGTAGGCACCCCGTTGGCTGTCGCTAGGATACCAAATAATCAGGAGGCGGCCCGTGGCCTGGTTGGTGGAGTGGAGTGTTGATGCTGGAACGAAGAGCCTCGCTGTGTGTTGGGGGGTAGAAAGGTGCTGTGTTTTTTTTGGGGGTGGGTGGGCGAGGGGGCGTGTGGGAAACGGCGAGGAAACACGCTTGCTTTCGCACGCGCGCTCGCTCATTCAGTCGGTCGGGCAGACAAAGAGGAGCAGCATCCTGCAGGAGGACCGCACGCTCCCGGGGGATGGGGCATCATACCCCTGCGTCGCGTTGGGGGGGCCGGAGGAGGTAGGAGCACCAGGGTTAGGGGGCTTTGTCTCAGCAGCAGAGAGCCCCCTTCACATGCATGCACGCGCACACACACACACACACACACACACACAATTGTCAGGATCTGATGGCTATTAAACCCATTAGCACACATCACTCGGTTCGCGTGGCGCTGGAGGACCGATGGAGGCTGCGGCACTTTCTGCCGGGGATCTCGGCTCAGCAGAGACAGAAAGACGGTCCGTCCGGCGGCGTCCTCACGGCTCTCACCCCCCCCCCCCCCCGAAGACACAAATCAGGCTGGGGCTTCTTGCTGGGGGTGTAGCGTCAGCATGAGTAGACCCATATGTCCTCTTGTGAGGTGTTGTGATGCTGCTGACTGGCTGCTTTGATGTGTTTGGCTTCTCCACTTTTCCATGGACCATCTCACAAGCCATGATTGTAGATGTGGAAGTGGGGTTAAGGATTGTGTGTGTGTGGGGGGGGTGGAGGGGGGGGGGGGGTGTCTCTATTGCATCTCTTCACTGATGGATGGCTGACTGCTCTCTGAATGAAGGCCAGAGGGGATTCCCTCCGCTCTGCTCATCTAATGCCGGCACACTGGCAGCGCCGCTGCTTTGTTTACAACCCGAGAGTCTTACAGAGATCAACTTTTCACACTCACGGATGAACGCGAACCCACCGATTCTTTTGGTTCTAGGGGATTTACACCTGGTTTTAGAAGATCTATTTCTGCCAAGTGGGATGTTGGTTTGGTTTGGTCTTAATATTGATGTTTTCTTTAAAGCCTCCTAGTTTCAGCAAGGGACCCCAGGCCTCTCAAAGCAAATTTTATTTAAATCATGTTAATAATGATCTAAATGCCAAATTCATGAGCAGCCATAGTTTACTTTTAAAGCCCAATTCTATAAATAAAAGGGCAAACTAACAAATGATAAAGTCCTCTCCTTTTGCCCTGCAGGGGTTTGTTCCCTCAGAAATTCAGGGCTCGTCTGCTTTGGCCATTTGAAAGAATAACATTTGGTTTAGTGAGAGTTCACCGTGTTCCCAAGTCTGCTTTGTGGCGTAAGTGGGCTGTAGAGCCCTGCTTTGGCCCCGGCCCCTAATCCGTTCAATAGAATAATGAGGAGGAGGAGGAGCAGCAGGAGGAAATAGCTTAAGAAATGCAACATGGCGGCAGCACTGCTCCTTATTTAATTACTTCCATCACACCCTCTTTCCACTTTAAGCCATTTAAAATCCTCAACCTGCTCACTCAACCTTCACCCCTCACTTGCTGAGACGGCGTTACAGCCCCCCTCCCTTAACTTAATGCTCACACCTCTAACCTCAAGGCTAGAAATTCCATCCTCCCCGTTTTGGCCTCCTATTTTCAGCTGTTACATCAGCTGTCATGCCGCGTAAATCCCCCGTCCCGTACACACTCATTAATCCCACCAGCATCTCAACCCCCGAGCTGAGCTCTGCTTTGATCAAAGACCTCTGGACTTTCTCTGTATTCTTAGAACAGAACTCCTCCCGTCCTCTCGCCTCTACTCACCTGTCATGTCCCTCCGTCTCGGCGCGCTGAAGCTCTTCGTCCGGTGCTGTTGGATAGCAGTTTATCTTGTGAACTTTGTTGTTAAGAAGGAGACTAGACTCTTTGAGAGAGTCAATCAAGCCTTCACATAAAAAAGGACGTTTATTTGGTTGTTTGCTTTGATGGGTGTGAGTTTAGTCACAGCCCCTGCTGCCCCATCGAGCACTAAACCTGTGTTCCTCCACTTTTTATGATGTCATTTCGAGAGGCCACTGATGTCTGCCAGCCGCTCTGCCTTGTATGCAAATTCTCCGGGTTTCATTAGCCTGGGCATTCTTCTGCGTTGCCTCATAGCAGCTCGGTTGTCTGTTGGCTGACTTTTTTTTTTTTTTTTTTGGAGAATGAGGTCAGTCTTTGTTTAGGCCTCGTGTTTCACACACTGTGATCACAAACCTGTCTGTTTGTGATCACAGTGCAGGACTCGTGGGCTCCTAAATTTAGACTTTATATTTCTGCTATGAAAACAATCTACCAGCTGATACTCGTCCCGCTGCAGAACTTTGCTATTTATTGCAGTCAGTATCTTAAACCCTTAGTTAAAAAAACAGATATTAAGGTTGATTATATATCTTAACATCTGTTTTCAAAAAGTCTAGTATCTGAGTCAAAAAAAGAAAAAACACAAGCTATTTAAATGGAGAACCCTGCATGTTTTTTTCTTTGTTCCGTGGCCTTTTAATAAACAACAAATTCAATCCACAACTTGAGAGGACGGTTTGCAGATTAATACAGCGTAATAATATTCGTTAGCTGCAGCTCTGCACACTCACTTCCTTTGTGATTTCTTTATCAGATCGAGTCTCTTGCATCTTGGAAGTGTTGCAGGTGTCACATTTCCTCAGCGTTGCCTCTTCATGTTCACATGCAGTTCTGCTTCTGCTACCGAGTACTGTTGTTTCCTCGCTTCTACTTTGCATTCAGTTCTTCTAATCTTTTGAAACAAATACAGTTCCTCGTGCTGCAGGCTCCAAAGGGCCTACACGCAGTTCTCATGCACCCTGTACTCCTCCTCAGGCACAGGAGAGCCATTCAGAAGAGCCGGGGGTCAAAGGTGAGACGAGCAGAGGGCACAATGGAGAGCGAGCCCGGGGCCCACGCTGCCGCCGCCAACAGCGCCGCCGCCGCCACCGTCAACAGCGCCGCCTCCAGCAGCACCACCGCTGCCAGCAGTAGCAGCACCTCCAGCAACGCTGCTGCTGCTGCTACTTCTACCACTTCCAGCGGCAGTAGTATTACCAACAGTAGCGCCAGCAGCAGCACTACAGCAGGGAGACAGGCCGCGCCACAGATATCCGTTTACAGCGGGATGCCCGATCGGCAAACCGTGCAGGTGAGCTTCTTGTGTTTGTGCATCTGGGTATTTGTGTATACACGTGTGTGTGACAGGCGCCATAAGTGTGCTTTGCTCTGCCGCCCTCTGTTGGTGCAGCGCCACATGCATCAGGCGAGGTGCCATTTACTGATCGTAAATGAGTGTTATTAACGTGTCGCTGTAGGAATCTCTGAAGGATCTGAAGAGGAAGGAATGCTTCTTGTGCCCGAGTGTCGCTGACCCTTTTGACGCCGGGATGAGTCTCAATGAGAGGCTTTTGACTTGACTTTGCTTCTCGTCTATTGTTCCCCCCGGCAGCCCCTCTGAGCACAAAGGGTCGCGGCTCATTTATGAGCAGCGGGAGTCGTGTCTGCTACCAATTCAACAGCCCTTCTTCAAGGAGATGTTTTGTGACGGACCACAGGTCAACGTCCTCTCTGGTTACTGGGCAACCAGGAAGAGGGCACTTTCAGGGAGTTATTTGGGAGGTTTAGCTCTGCTGTAAGGAAGGAGGGTCCTGCAGACAATGGTAGAGGGAACCGGTTTTATTTAGCAATCACGCGTTTTTGAGGAGAGGAGATTCTCTCCCCGTCAGACGGCATTTACCGAATTCAGATTCACCGTCTAGGATTTGTGTTGCATCGCATAACCAGAGCCTTCTGACCTCCCCCGCAGGTGTTCCAGCAGGCGCTGCACAGGCCGAACACGGCGGCGCAGTACCTGCAGCAGATGTACGCCGCTCAGCAGCAGCACCTGATGTTGCAAACTCTCCAGCAGCAGCACAGCCTCAGCGCGGCTCAGCTGCAGAGCCTGGCCACCGCGCAGCAGGTCAGCAAGCATGGAAGAACCATTCTCCCCTCCCCCCCGCGGCCAGACCTCCGAGACACGTTTTTCGGGAAATTGTCCATTATTTTCTCTTCTTCTTCTGCGATAGGCCAGTATCGCGGCGGGCCGACAAAGCTCTTCACAGAACGGCACTTCCTCCCAGCAAACAGCATCCACTCAGGCGACGGTAGGGGCCGCTTTTAAGTGTCGGGTGCGTCTCCTAAGAGCCCCCGGGGTTAAACTTCTCTCTGTCCATTAGATCATCATGGAACTAAGTAGATTTTAGCCCCGAGATGCTTCCAGGAAACGTGGCGCCGCGCTAGCTGCGCTACTTCTGTTTTGGGAGAAACTTAAGTGCATGTTGCTAACGTCTTCTGGATCTTATGTCTTTGGTTTTCTTACGTCTTATTTTCCTGGTCACTTTTCTCCCCCCCCCCCGCAGATAAACCTGACAACCTCCCCGGCTGCAGCACAGCTGATCAGCCGGGCCCAGAGCATCAGCTCGACCCCCACCAGTATTTCCCAGCATGCTGTGCTGCTGGGCAGCCCATCCAGCCCCACGTTCACCGCCAGCCAGGCACAGATGTACCTGCGCGCACAGATGGTGAGAAGGCGGCGTGGCACATTTACATGAGGAAATGCACATGCATGCACATGCATGCTCAGAAAACAACGCTTTTCTATAAAACGTATTGTAGTATATTTGATTTTATTGGCCTATTTTGTCGCTGGTTGTCACTGGCCATCACTTGCGTTTGCTCTCCAGGCGCAGCAGAACAACCTCGTGCAGGTGGCTAGAAGTCTGGGCCGGGCTGTTCCTCTGTCCCCGCAGCTCATCTTCACTCCAACAGCCACAGTGACGGCCGTTCAGTCCGAGAGCTCCACGCAGACCTCCTCACAGGTCGGTCACAAAAATTGAAGTATCGTTACAAACTCGTACATCTGCATTCATTTCCTAATAAACACAGTCCTGACATTTTGTCTCCGTCCCTTTTAACCCACTTAATCGCTCATCCCCCATCACTCTGTCTCTTCAAGAATCAGGTCCAGAATCTGGCCATCCGTGGCCAGCAGGGGGCGACCTCGTCCTCCTCTCAGACTCAGACCCTGCAGGCTCTCAGTCTGAAGCAGAGCCCTGTGCCCATCCAGCCCGCCTCGCTGACCAAGAACCCCGGCCAAGCGCCGCAGGCCTCCGCGGGAGGGAAGGCCGCCTCCTCCTCCTCCGACGGCTCATTTGAAGCGGGCAGGAAGGGCGACGGCGCGGCGGTCACAGAAGCCCGAGCCATAAACATGAGCCGCAGCGTCACCGGCATCAGCGCTCAGCCCCTGATGGCTCCAGGTAAGCAGAGTCCAGAAGGTCATCGCCGACAGGTTCAACCCCCATGTTACAAATCTAAACGTCTCAACACGTGCTGGACCGGTAACAGGCATCCACGATTTCCAGATAGACTGTCCCCATGACTTAGCTGATGACTATAATCGCTCATAATACCTGCTGAACACGGCTGCAGACTCTTCCTGGGGCAGCTGAGCGCCTCCACTGGTTACAAAGGAGTAAATGATGATTGATGATATTTTCTGGAGAGACACCGACACTGGATCCTCAAGAGGAGATTGATAAGTGTTAAATTAAAAGTGCAGAATTTCCTTCCAGCGGCATTATGCTTCTTTTCTTATACAGATGTTGTACATTTATTTAACCCTAGAAATAGACGTGGGGGCTCCAGGCAGCTGGCCACTTATCCAGGAGAAATGTGTTCTTGTGTTTATCGTAAGCTGAGAGGAATCTCCTGCACCAGAAACCTCTTCCCTCAGTAAAAGGGGAAACCAGCCGTGTTCAAGTCTGTTGGTCTGTGTCTGCAACAGTTGAGCTGCTTTGAGAATCAGAAGCGATGAAAGTCACACTGCCACACTTCACCACCTATTATGATATCCAAACTCGGCTCTTTCCTCCTTGTACCCGTTCAAGCTGATTAAACTGCATTGAGTTTTTTTGCAGGGTGAGACCCTTCTGATGCATTATACCATTTAGATACAGTTTACAGATTTTTTGTAAATGTGTGTGTGGGGGGGGGAGTTGGGATTATTGGAGCGTGTCAGTTCACAACCGTGTCTTGCTTTGTTGCAGTAATGGATTCACATATAATGAAAGGGAGGATGGAAGCTGAGAATCTGGCTGTACGCTGTCTGGGAAGAATTGACATTGGTTGCCATAGCAGCAGGTCATGAGGGACAGGTGTGCACATGAGATGCCGGGGAGTTAATACACTGTGGATGTGCAGAACGGAGAGGCCGTATGGAGGTCTGATGGGATTCAGATTAGAATAACAGCTTTGATTCGACTGGCGGGGTCGTCAGGCAAATGACTGCGATTCTTATTATAGCCAGTTTTGGCCGATCGTCTCCGTTACTTTGAAACACACCGAGAATAGGATTTGGATCGGAAACACAATGTCACTGGTTTTTTGCAGTAAGCGTTTGTCATCACTTTTGTGCAAAAAAACAAGAACAAACTAAAAAAAAAACACACAAAAACCAGCAAGGAATCTCCAAAACAACCAGTATTTATTTAGCTGCTATCACCTACTGTTTCACTTGATAAATTATTAGAAGAATTAAAGAAAGCAGACATTAACTTTAACTCTTCAAAAGTCAATGTCAACTCATAATCCACCATATATTTTATATTCTAATCAATATTCTTTACTCCACTCCTCTTGTTGATCCGATATCTCTGATATATAGCGTCCCTGTAGCTGGTGCTAAAATACCGATATATATATATATATATATATATATATATATATATATATATATATGTGCTTGATTTGGTTTTCTAGTGGTGTGTGAAGAATGTGTTTGGCGAACGTGAGCCGGAGGAGCAGCAGCAGCGAGGGAGCTCGCGGACTCTCCGGGAGTTTCCAGTGATACTGAACCATCAGGAGAGATTAGTGCAACAACACGCAGATCTACGCCCACTCATTGCAGAGGGGGTGTGGAGACCACATACGTAGCATTCTATGATCACGTGTGTGTGGGAGGCGGCTGGTCTTTTCGGCTCTTATTGGCAACACTGAATAGAATTGAAATGAATTCCTCATGTCTTCGGGTCCTTCCAGGACCTTTCTGTGGTCCTCGTTAGGGGCGTGAGGAAGTCATCAGGACTCGCAGGGACGGCTGGTGACTGTTCACGGTTCTTTGCATTTGGCCTCGTGTGGTAGTTTTAAATCATTTTGTATTTAATATTATTGATTTGTCTGATGCCCAAATTTACAAGCACATATATATAGATATATATATCTATATCTATATATATAGATATAGATATATATATATATCCGTATTAACCATGAAAAAGGTCATGCGAGTGCTTTTATCACTGTTCGATGTTGAATGTTTGAGCGTCACTACACGGTCCACCTAATATTTATATTTGTTGAGAAATTATTTATTACAGAAAAAACTGGGGGGGAAATACAAAAAGAATATTCTAATTAATAGCACTATGAAGAGGCCGTAATGGTTATTTAGGTAGGTGCTATAGGCCAACATCTCGGATTCCCCATCACAGGTGCATATTTAACCTACACTAAATATAAAAAATAGTTTTTTCTACTCTGCATCTCCTGCAGCCTCGAGGGGAATAATGACCTTCTCTGTAGAAGCGTCTCTTTCACAGCCTGCGGGTGATGCCTCACAGGGAAACTTTACAACCAGCTGGACCCTGTCCCACACAGAACATCACAAAGAGAACCGTGGGCGGGGATGAGAAGTCCACCTCCTTGTTCACACGACTCGTAGAGCAGTAAGAATGAGTGCATTAGTGATGAAAGGGTGACCCGGACTGTCTGCCTCGCGCGTTGCGCTCAGCCTCGGGCTTCTTCCGCTGAGCCACTCTCCCACTCAGACGGGATTGTCTCACTTGCTGCGGCGGGGCGGGTTACCGAGGTCACGATGTGTTTGTAGCCCCGCTGGCACCGACGGACCATTGTGAAGCAATTTGTGAATGATGGTCTCCCGGAGTCAAGAGCTCTTACTGCTTTATCCGGTGGACGTGAGGAGCTCAGGTGAAGGGAAAGCTTTGAGTATTTTTAATTATATATAATCATCATTATTTGCCAAATGTAACCTTTTTCATAGAGGACGATGTTTGAGACTAACGTAATCTCTGTTGCACATTTTGCTTTACTTACAAATTCATCTGAAAAGTGTTGTCACACAATGAAGGCGCAGACCCTCAAAAGTGGTTGTCAGCAAAGATACGCCATTGATCATAACATAGAAACATAGAGATAAAAGCTGTGCATTAGTTGTTTGCGGATGAATTTTCCGGTTCAAGTCAAATTCGTTCCTTTTGTTTCAGCACTATTGATCAAAAGGTCAGAAATTGCAATTTTATAAATTATTACATTTCAAATCTAAAATATAACTAATTTAACTCAAGTAACCTGTGAGCAGTGTTTATCAGCTGATTTATGCAAAGTCATCAAAAGTCAAATCAAAAGGAAGGCCACACCGATGGTGCTTGGCGTGTTCTCATGTGTCTGTGGCCACGTTACCATAAACGATCAGAGAGGAACGTAGATGAATAAGAGTCTTCCACGCCTGCATTTAAAGGTAAATCTGCTGCGAACACACCGGTGTCATGAAATAAAAGCGATTAATCTTGTCGTTCCAGCATACACGCACATCCAGCCACATTCCCTGGTGCAGCAGCACAAGCAGCAGCAGCAGCAGTTTGTGGTCCATCAGAGTCCAGCTTCCCAGAGGGCGGCGGGCCAGCTGCTGCAGACCGCCTCCATTCAACCATCGCAGCACCCGGTGCCCGTCCTGCCCAAACCGGCTCCCCACCAGCCCGCCATGCCCAGCCAGCAGGCCACCATCTTCCACTCCACCATCAGCCCGCACGCCCTGCACTCCTCCCTCAACCACGCCAAAGCTCAGCCCGTCCAGCTCACCGCCATCAACCTTCAGATCCATCCCACGGTGAGTTTGTCCGTCGAACGAAGGAGCGTTTTTGGTAACGGGACAGTTAAAAGGGCACAGATGGGGTCGGGTGTGAAAGCAGAAAGTTGTTAACTGTATCAAAGTTGTTCGTTTTTACTGCCGACGTGCAGGTTTCCCAGATGATGCGTCCGACTCGCTCTGGTAATCCCCTGACTTTTGGGACAGGAGTAGCATGACGTTGACACTGCTGCTTCTGAGTTACACGTCTTAAACGCATTGAATGAACCATCATGCCCCCCCAACAGGATACTTTGTTGTTGTTTTTTTGTAAAGAATATAATCTAATATATATCCAGAGGTTAGATATAGGAGAGTATCTCTCTTCCAGAATTGCTTATTTTATATTAATTTATTGTTTTTGTCAACCATTTGTTTCCAAAGGAACATGACGTTCAGTCCTACTTAACAAGATCTCACTGCTCACACACATTTTTTGTGGTAGCTACTACTCCAAGACATACATGCTGATGGGATTACCGCTGTAATACTTTCCCACTGGCGTAATACTTTCCCACTGGCGAGATAATTCCCAAGCCTCGTTTGTACCGTTTGAGTCACTGACCTTAAACGTGCCCGAGCCGTCTCAGATTTCTCATGTTTCCCCTCCGTCCTCTCTCTCTCTCTCTCTCTCTCGTCCCAGCCCTCCCGACAGGTTCAGGACTGCAAAGATAAGCCGACCTCGCTGGTGGTCCGGGAGACGTGTCCGGCCCCCGCCCCGCAGCCGCAGCCGCCGCCACAGCCGCCGCCGCCGCCGCAGCAGCAGCCGCAGCAGCCGCAGCAGCAGCAGCAGCCTGCACCATCGCCATCGCAACCCACCAAACCGGCCGAGCAGCCCAAGCTCCCTCCGGCCGCGCCAGCTGTTCGGCCACAAGGTAACGGCTCGCCCTGGTCTGAGTGGGCCGAACGTTTAAAAGCCACATCAGGAGCCCTGAACGTTAACGGCGATATAAGCAGCCTCATAACGCGACTGCATCCGTGTCATTATTTTGTTGCCAGTGAACTATATTGGAAACAATTGGTTCACTGCGGGGGGTTCAGGCCGACACCCACAATGCAGTGGGGCCAATGTCTACATGTTTATGGGGGGGTGAGGTCTAAAGATGGATCAGAAGAATCACCGTTTCTAAACTTTGGGCATGCTGCTTTGTTTTGTTAGTTGTCTGCCAGGTGATTTGGATGAAAGCGGTTAAGTACGTCCGTGTCACGCAGCAGCTATTCTCTTCTGGCTGGACATTAAATATGGACTCGGATCAGTTTCTATTCTTCTTCTATTATGTTGTGTTACTCGTAAAAATGAAACACCGTGTCCACCACAAGTGGTGGTTTGGTGGACAGAGAGTTTGGTGTTATGCTCAGACCACCACAGACGGAAACTATTTGAATCCACTGTCTGCGGGGGCCGATGACGACGGGCACGAAAGTTCAGCGCTTTCCTTTTACGGAAAATTTAACAAAGGCAGTTTTTCAGTCCATTTGTACTTACTGAGCATTATTTCTTCAGACTCCCAGGTTTTACCATCTGACACTTCTGTCCCTTGTCTTCGAGTATTCAAGTGGTGGTGTAATTGTTTAGATCGTGTTTATTCACATCAGCACTGCGGGCAAAAACGCAGCCGCCCCATTGGAGTGGAGCCTCGCTCAGACTCCCAGGTCGAACCATGTGGCAGCTGAGCGGCACGCTAACGCTAGCACGCTAACATGCTAGTTAGCGTGCTAGCGTTAGCGTGTCAGCGTGGGAGGAAACGGAGGCGGATCCGGGTTTCAAAGCTGATCTTTAGCGGCGCTGCAGCTCAGACGCGACCTCAACTTCAAGCAGCAGCTGCCGCAGGTCTGTCTGCGCGCGCGCGTGGTGGATCTTAACAACAAAAACAACAACAACAACACTACGTGCAAAGCCGCACATGTTTTCTCCGTGACCACGGCGGAAGTTGGTAAGAGATCCGATTCCACGGCGAACTGTCACGACGCGTCTACTTTTGCTTCGTGGGGTTTGAGAGGAATGACGAGACGTCGTGGATCGATCCCGCGATCGAACCGCGATCGAACCACGACGCCCCGTGGATGTTACGTCACTGTTTGTTGTTGATCGGCTGGGCGGCAGCCGGTCTCTGCTGAGGTCCAGCTGTTGTCAGACCAGCTCATTTAAATCCGCAGCTGGAAACCACTGGATGCTGTTTGCATGTCGCTATAAGTGTCTCCCTTTGAATAATAGGACTTCAGAAAGCCTCTTACTGGGATTATTAAGTAAATGCTAAGTAAAAGTTTTAGCTGAATCTATTTAAAAGTACATGTGGTGATTTAAGGTGGATTTACCCTCTTAGATTCCGCCTTGCTCGTGTACATTTCTTCATTAAAATGTGATTTACAACTGCAGCAAATTATTCATTTCATTTAGTTAAGATTCAGTTTACCATCACAAATGTTTTTTTCTATTCAATGTTTAAAACTGGCTCATTACCTTCCTGATTAATTGCCTATAAAATGTCTCAAGACGGCGTACTTATCCAAAGCAAAAACCTTTCCCCATGTTTGTTTTTGTGACCAATATTGCAGAACCTCAAAACTGTTTCCTACGGGATGTGACAATGTCAATCAACTGCTTAAAAAACAGCAATTAATGAACCACTATTATTCTTCACACGTCTGAGCGGCTCTCTCGTGCACTGACATCGACGGCGCTGTGCTCGTTTCTCTCCCAGCGGGAGGGGCCTCGACCAAGAGGCCGACCGCCACACCTGGGACGCCGCCCCGGGCCATGACCTCGGGGACCGAGAGCGAGGCGCCCGCCCTGACGGGCAGCACGCCGCAGAACGGGGAGATCAAGCCGCCGCAGGCCATCGTCAAGCCCCAGGTCCTCACGCACGTCATCGAGGGCTTCGTCATCCAGGAGGGGGCCGAGCCGTTCCCAGTGTGTGTAAGTGCCCCCCCCCCCCCTCAACACCCCCACACTCCCCGTCTCCGCGTTACCAGCAGCGAGACGTGATAAACAAACCTGGAGCCGAATCTCTCTGGTGTACTCACCTGTAGGGAGCCACCGATCCCTCTGATACAACCGTGAGGGGGAAAGGTTGGAGGAGCACAAATGATGATGGGGAAGTGGGGGGAGGAGGGGGGGGTGACTTGATGATCCAGTCTTTATTTTAATTACACACAAAACGGTAAACGTTGGCCTGAACAGCCTCTTGTTCAGATGCAGCATCAGCACACATGTCTTATTTATTTCCTTTAGCGCTCACTGCCCCCTACTGGACTTTAGTTGTAAATGCTCTGCGTGCAGTATTTAAATGCACTGATAAAGTGCAGTTTCTACATTAAAAAGACATTGGTGATTTCAATCGTCGTTTTATTAGTTGTTGGCGTTTATATATATATTCTAAGAATGGATTAAGTGTTCTCTGGAAAAATGGAACGGAGGCTTCTAATGGTGCAAAAATCCTAAAGACATTTAAATTAAAATGACATTAAGCCAAGAAAAGATGAGCCTATTCACATTTGGGATGCCCATTTGTGCCGGATTGAATCTCGATTGTCACAAATGTTGCCGATTACGTTTACTGCTGTTTCGGCCCAATTGAATGCAAATGTCTTTCTCCAGTTGTAGTTTAATCATGAAATGGGTCTAAAAATGATTTTAAGTGCCTGCATGCAATGCATGGAGGAGATTGATAACAATCTGGTAGCCACACGGCGTTGTTATTCTAGTTCTCGGGGTTTACACGTGGAAGTCTTTCAGCCTAATGGAGCTGTCGGGACGTTTGGTCACGGTGTTGTGACGTCTCACTCCGGGAAGCTCGTTGTCCCCGTTTCCCTCCGCCTGATCTGTCGTCTTCCCGTCACCAGGTGGAGCGTCTGCCCATTCTCATCGACAGCCCCAGGAAGCCGGACCACCAGCTGTCCTCGGACCCCGACAAGACCCCCGCCAGCCACGCGGCCAACAGCGACTCTGAGCCCGAGGACATGAATCCGCCAGGTGAGACAAGAAGGTCTGCGGTACTGTGGCCTGGGAAAGGTCAACATGCACCGAGGCACACACAGTTAGCTGGTGTTTGCTAATTACTGCTATTAGGGTTGTGATTGAAGGAATACAACGGAATATTTAGAGCCTGTATTGTTTTTGAATGCTGCAGAAAAAGATCAAGAACCCAAGCTGACGTGTGAATACTGCGGATGGGTCGACTTCGCCTTCACGTTCAAAGGCTCTAAAAGATTCTGCTCCATGGTTTGTGCCAAGAGGCAAGTCCCCCCCCCCTTTATTAAATTTATATATTTATTAAATGTCAACAAAGGAGAACTCTAACAGTGCACGTTGCGGGCGACAGGTACAACGTCGGCTGCACGAAGCGCATCGGCCTCTTCCGCCCGGAGAGGAGCAAACCCACCAACCGCTGGCGCCGACGATCTCCGGGTCGCTCCAGTGTGGTGGCGAAGAAGCAGGTACACACACACACACACACACACACACACACACACTCACTCTCATCCACTTTTATCAAACTTCCTCATCAACACTTTGAGTACCATCAGACACTGATTCTGTGCACATTTGACTTTTCCTTCATTGTTTTTGTCACCGTCCAACTTTGTCCCCTCGGTCTTTAAACAGCCATTACTTCATGGTCTTTGTCAAAGTTCACTGGTGACCAATAGGAGCAGAGGAGCGTTAATCTTTGCCGTGTCTAACTGCCGTCCCTCTTCACTCATTCAGAAGCTGTCCCCCTCCCCGCGGCAGGCTCAGGGCGGCTCCGTGTCCTCCCCGCATCCCTCCCAGCCCAGCCAGGAGGAGTCCAGCCCGTGTTCGGACATGTCCAGCTACGAGGAGCCGCCGTCCCCCCTGTCGGCTGCCAGCTCGGGACCCCCGCCTCCCGCCCCGGCCCCGGCTCAGGTCCCCGCCCACCGCCATCCGAGCAGGGCCGCGGACCAGGACGCCTGCGGCGCCCGAGACGCACCGTCGCCCTGTCAGCGCTTCTTACCCAACGACCCCACCAGGTGGAACGTGGAGGAGGTCTCCGAGTTCATCCGCTCGCTGCCAGGTGAGAGAAGTCACACACACACACACACGTCTCTGCATTCCTAGTTTTTCACTAACTCCTTCCTCTGCTGTCGCGGCAGGTTGTCAGGAGATAGCGGACGAGTTCCGCTCTCAGGAGATCGACGGACAGGCCCTGCTCCTGTTAAAGGAGGACCACCTCATGAGCACCATGAACATTAAACTGGGACCGGCCCTCAAGATCTTCGCACGCATCAACTCGCTCAAAGACTCGTAGCAGAATCGAGCGCATGTCCTCCCGAGTGTGTGTGTGTGTGTGTGTGTGTGTGTGTGTGTGTGTGTGTGTGTGTGTTGAGAGGGAGTGAAGAGCAAAACTAACTTGTGATTGTTCCCCGTGACCATTGCGACTGTGTGTGGACACGGACTGACTGCACAATGACCTCGCCTCCTCCCCGCCGCTGGACTGGGTCCTTTTAACAACGCGAGGGATGTCGGCTTTGACTTTCGCTGCACTGATTGCTGTTATTAATATTATTATTATTATTATTAGTTGGTCTGTGTTTACATGCACTCACAGGGACTAAAGTCAGGGGCCACAGAGAGGTTTGTACCATATTCCAACATGTGGAATATGCTGACACATTGTACTAACATGCAAGCTGCATCTTTATATCTGACCTGAATAAAGCACAAGGCGCAGTAGCGCTACATGTAAATGCATTAGGGCTGTTAATAATGGGGCTCAAATGACCTATATTCGCTTTTTAAAACACGCATAGGATCGGCGCATGAAAAGGTTTTGAGTCAGTCGCCTTGGTTCTGTTCATACTTAACCTAAAGTTTCACCTAAAAGCTCACGCAGAACACATCGCAGTCAGACTGCTGTTGGATGAGGACGTGGCTCACTTAACGTCGTGATCAGATCACAGCTGGTAGCGAGCGCCTCCCATAATGCACCGGGTGGAGCAGCGAGGGACATGTGTACTTATCTCACATTATACGATCTCATCATAGCGAGGGCACCACTTCCATAACAATGGCGCTTCTTAATACCAGGTGTGGATGCCGAGGACCTTTTTGGTCCCCGGTAGCGCAGCGCGGTGGAGATTTGTTTCTTAATAGCAGCTGTAAATGGGATTCTTGGATTTGGCCCGTGGGGAAAAGAAATAAGACGAAGAGAACTGAGAGAACACGTCGCGCCAAAGGGCACACAGTCGTTACCGAGACCACGTGAGCAGGGTGTGAATTGGTTGTTCCACTATTAGAGATGTTATTGTGTGCAGTTTTGTCTGCGTGAATGAAAAAGTGTGTGTGTGTGTGGCCGCGAGCAGAAAACCGCATTCATTCGTTGTACTCTGTAGGTGCTGCTTTGTCTTCTCTCACAATAACGCTCGCAGCTCTCCAGCACAAAAGTCAGATTGCAGAGAAACTGTTTTACATCGATTTCCTTTTTCATGACTGTCAGATTTTTTGTTTTTTTCCCCCGTAGATTTAAACGGCCTGAAAGTGATTTTTTTTTGTACTGCTTTTTCAGAATTATCCACTAGAACGCGACATTGATTTCCCCGACTCTTGTTTCATAGGAAGAGTCTGTTATCTGAGGAACAATTTGGGTGCGCTGCTCTCCTCCCACAGCCCGACTTTTGGCACTTATTTTCAGTTTGATTTGCTTTATTGTCATGAGACACTCCACCTCGTGTGAGGGCAGAATTTGTGCAGCAGTGCAAACAAGTTTATATGTACATAGCAGCTTGAGCGGAAAGACTGAAGCAATTGCTTTCTTTAAGTTATGCTCTTTATTTTTCAACAGAAATTTAATGGTGTTCCATTTTTTGAAATATGCAAATGTATAGATATCAATATGGGAGTTTTCATGTTTTTTGGTTCCTCGAATGAAATGTTTTAATCTGTTTGTATTTTGCGGCTGTGACGGAACGTCAACCTTTTTTTTTTTGTTGTTTTAATATTCGTCAAATGCTTGTATTTATCAAAACCGTTTGCTACACAACATTTTGCAGTTATAAATAATTTGCAATACAAATCTGTCTTTGGCCATTATTTGTGTCTGTGTGATAGAAAAAGTCTATTTCAATATCTCATTCCCTCAAAGGCAGAAGTTCCTGGCTTGTAAGAAAATAAATTACTCAAAATACAAACCTTTTGCCTTGGTTAAAGTACAAATTCGGTAACAAAAACGGAACTACCAATGTCAATGCTAGAAAAATGAACATTAAACATCACATCTTTACAAAATAATAACCAGAAACGCTGATCCAACATTATTTCTTATTGAAGGGGATGTGTCTTCAGAGATATTTTATATTTAGATATTGAAGGAACAGAATTGTTGACACGAGGTCAGGAACACGGTACATAAACAGTATATATTAGAAAAGGGTGTTGATGATTAAACCGGGTGCGTTTATTCAGGTTTTTTTTTGTGCACATTCAACCCACGTTCGGGTCACAGACCGTTTTTGGCTCTGGAAGGTCCTGCTTCGGAGGCAATGCCTTTCTCTTCGACACGTTTGTGTCTCCTACAATGGACCGTTTTCTACAAACACACCGAACATTTTCTATTTTGTTTCCGCCGGACAAAAGGTTCCGTTCGAAGAGTCAGAGCGCAACAAGTTTTCTTTTGAAAACAGTGGCGACGCGCCCACCGCTGTCACGTGAGAACGGAACAAACCAAAACAGGTAGTAGTCTCTCTCCGTATTTTAAACAAAAATGTATGTACACCGTCACCGTCAATTTAATGCGTTTACATTCAAATACCGGTAGAATTGTACAAACGGGTTTGCATTGTTTCCAAACAAAAAAAGAGACAGTAACTTTAGCCTCCCACCCCTATGTCCTATCCAGAATGGTTTGGCCCAAGTTCAAACTGCAACGTTGAAGTGTCTGGGACTTTTAAAAGGTGCTACAAGGAGTGAGTGACGAGTGACTTTTAAATTCACATTTTTTGTGTATCTACGTTCTAAACGATCTACCGACATACCACCTACAGGTAAGTTTGTCTCCGAAAGATTTTTCATAACTAGATTGTAACTTGCCATTAACTTTCATTGTAACGTTATTTAACTTTTATTACAAAGGTGGAGGAAGTAACTACTCGAATCATTTATTCTTTACAGGAAAAGTACAGACACATTATCAACAAGTATCAAAAAGTAAAAGTACTCGATATGTACAATGGCTCATTTCAGACTTTATTATTCAGATTTTCGTCACTAATCAAAATGAAGCATTATTTGTGAGTTTAAAGCCAACTTCAGATGCATTGACGTTGCTTGATGAATTCATGGAATTCTGCGCCCTAATTAAGTTTACAATGAATGTACAATATTCCCCTCGAAAATACAGTGTAGCAGAAGTATAAAGTAACATAAAATGTAAATAGTAAATGTGAAAATTAAACTTAAATAAGTAATAAATGTACTTGGTGACATTCCAGCACTGGGAATCACGAGATTACATGAACTCAATTAGAGTATTTTCTTTTCCTTTTGCTTAACCATAATAATAATAATGTCAGTATTTATCAGTATTTTTACACTGTGATATTGTTACTTAAATTAGAGTATACTTCTGTACACCTGTAAAATTCAATCTCATGACATCAAAAGTTGATCATTTTTCTAATATAAGTAGATTCATCGATCAGCTTACCGACTATCAATTACAGCGCTTAATATTTCACTGGACACATTGTGACCAATTTCACCAACATGCCCAGACTTTTGCCGAAATGCCCAATCGAAGAGACGGGGATGCTGATGATTCCCCTGACGATCTTCCCAGTCTGGAAAAGCTGGACTCTCCCACAGGTAGGAAGCTTTTACTGTGTCAGTCATTGGGTTGAGACGCGTTCAGGGACCATCAGAAATTGAATTGGCAGCATAAACAATGTGCGTGTGTGTGTGTGTGTCTGTGGTGTCAGGGAGCCCCCCCACCGCCTCGTCGTCCCGCCTGATGGATCTGGAAAACTGTCTCTCCAACCTGAACCTCGCTCACGAGATCATGCTGAACCGAGACTTCTGCTTCAAACCCAGGAGCCCCGCGGCCGACAGGCAAGGAGCACACGCCGAAATATGACCGCCGTCGCCGGGTGAAGTGAGAACAAAATGTCTCTTTCCAACCGTTCTTTCCCGCAGCCTGGAGGGCAGAGTCACGGAGATCGTCCACCGGGCGTTTTGGGACAGTCTTCAAGAGCAGCTGAGCAGCGACCCTCCGAACTACAGCCACGCTGTCACCCTGCTCCGGGAGGTCAAGACTGTAAGTGTGCACGGCGTCCGTAAGAGGGCAGGGGGGGGTCCACTGAGACCTCGGGGCCCCGTTCACCCTCACGCAGTCGTCACAACAGTGTCACGGAAACATGACTCATTGCAGCGCTCTGCTGTTCATGAAATGTCGGTGAAATATGTTTGTTATTGATAAATCAATTCACGCTGATAAATGGTGATGACAAACACACTGTGGTACTTTCAGTTGGTGTAACAAGCAATGATAATCATTATTAAAGGAATACTTTTGCAGAATAAGCGTTAGATGAGAAGATCCCAGACAAATACTACATTTTAGTTTTTTAAAGCCAATAGTGGTATTTGAGGGATAAAATCCATCGTTTGATGAGAACCCTTTGAATACAGTGATGGAATAATTGTGATCAAGTTTCAGTTTGTAATGTGCGGGACATTTTCCAGATGATAAATGCTCTAACCTCCCTGCGTACCGGCTCTTGATGCATTCTTCCTTCAGGTGCTCGAGTCCCTGCTGCTGCCCGGCCACGTCCGCCTGAGAGCTCAGCTGGACGAGGTGCTGGACATGGAGCTGATCCAGCAGCAGGTCGCCCACGGGGCCCTGGACCTCCTCAGACTGGCAGCATACGTCATCAACACCATGGCGTCTTTGTGCGCCCCCGTACGGGACCGAGCGGTCAGGGCGCTGAGGGACCTCAGGGACCCCGTGGAGCTCCTTAGGTCAGGGACCAAACTTGCACCAGACCAAACTTCTTCTGCATTACCGCATTTTTTTATCAGATCGGAAATTCGGTGATGCGTCCAAGAAGCTGTTTCGCTCAAAGCTGCTTCCCCCCCCGCAGGGAGATCTTCAGCGTCTTGGGCCTGATGAAGACCGACATGGTCAACTTCACCATCCAGAGCCTGAGGCCTCACCTTCTGCAGCAGGCCGTGCAGTACGAGAGGGCCAAGTTCCAGCAGATCCTGGACCAGCAGCCGGGTGAGGACGCGTGTTTGAGTGTGTGAGCGATGGAGGATGAAAGTGACCCCGTCGCTTGGAAAATGTATTATTTTTTCAATTCAACTGATTCTGACCCTCGTCGCTCTGAAGCCCCGTCCTGCTATATTTTCCGGCTTCTCGTAGATTAATCGAAGAGCCGGACAGCCAATCAGTGACCTCTGGCCCAGATGTTCTGTCCAGGAACAGCTGTGCTAATGAGAGTTTTTTTTCTAATAAATGTCTTCTCTTACACGAGCTACAATCTTAGTCGTTATGGAATCTTCTTCTTCTTCTTCTTCTTCTTCTTCTTCTTCTTCTTCTTCTTCTTCTTCTTCTTCTTCCATTTACACCATGTGACGTGTTCAACCCTTCAGCCTCTCTGGACGACACCACCGCTTGGCTTCAGGAGGCGGCCGCCGGAGCTCGGGCCGAGTCTCCCGGTCCCGTCGGCGCCACCGCCGTCCTCAACCGGGCCTACGTGCGCCTGCTGCGCTGGGACCCGCGAGACCCGAAATACCCTGAGGTCAGAAAACAAATGACGACACGCTGCACTTTGCCTTTCAACCGAGTGATGTTTTATTGATCGTGAGGAAATATTCAGTGCCCCCCCCACCCTCCCCCCCGCCATCCCACCCTCCACCCCTTCGCCACACGTTAAAGCATGTGACAGCACATCAGGGCTCAAGCAGCACCTCTTCAGTCCGATGCACTGACGCGGCCCTGTCACATGAGCTCAGAGACGGCTTCATCAACACCAACACCCCCCCCCCCCCATCGCCTCTCAAAGGTCTTCATCTGAACTGATGTTAAACTCCAGGTTACTTCACACCAGTCATTGTATAAAACAGTAGACATCCTGCAATAATGTCGTCATATGATTAAACTAATTGATTAAATTAATTTCACTAATATATGTATTACTCTTGGCTGTCTATTTATCTATTTTAGATACTAATTCATTTCTTTTTGTTGACAATTTCACATATATACTAGGAAAAATATTTATTTGTTTTAGCCAACAATTTAGCATCCCTGTTTATTCCTTTTAGCCATCGATTTGATCCTATTAGGTTAACTGTAAGTGTAGCAATTTATCCATGACTTATGGGTTTCAGTAATGTATCCACTACTATTTGCTCCCTTCACAACCATTTTCCACATACAATTATATACAAACTGATTCATGTTTTTCATTATTTTTCCAATTAGTAAAGCTACAACGTTTCCAGCATTTTTTTTAAAGCTATTTAAGCTGTTATTTCCCCTGTGCTGACCCCCACCCCCCCGCCCACGCAGACCGTGCTGATGGACCGTGCCCGCCTAGACGCTCTGGGCCAGAGGCTCCAGATGTTGGTGCTGGAGGCGTCGGTGCTGCTCCTGACCAGCGCTCAGTGCGGGGACGCCGTCTTCTCCCTGCAGGGGTTTGTAGGTAGACTCAGGCGGTCCGTCACTGCCCTGCTGGAGGGCAGTCACGCCAGGTAAGAGGAGGACTTGGTGATGCTTGTACTGGCTGTCATGGGGAACAGGTATTGTACTGGTAGGAAACTGATGGAGGTGACAGGAGACAACCGACCTGTCAGAACGGATCCAGATGACCTCATTCTTTCTAGAGAAGCGCCCTCGTGATTGGTGGATAAATGTGGAGGAGCAGCATGTGATCTCCGAGGCCTGCTTACGCTCTAAGCTCTAATAAAATGCAGCACCTCCTACTCCCTCAATCCTTAATCGCCTATATTAAAATGTCCTTTTATTCAATCCAAACCAGAGAGACCCTGAAGTTATTAACAACCCTTATTTATCGACTCCTACTGGTCGCAGGACTCTCCTTCTAAACGGATAAATGAACGGGCCGGGGGACTTGACACACATCTAATGAAGCCTGCTGGCAACGTGTGTCTAAATGGCGGTTTGTGGCGCCGCAGGGAAGCCGACCTGAAGGGGGCGCTGCCGGGGGTCGGGCAGGCGGTGCTGCAGCTGGTGACCGAAGCCGTGAGCCGCCAGGGAGCGGCGGCGCTGCCCGAGGAGAGCCAGGATCTGCTGAGGGGACAAATATCTGAGCTGTGGAGGCACAACGACCCTGTTCGCACACTCGTAGGTCAGCAAGAAGGGCCGCAACAACAGAGTGGGGGGGGGGGGGCATTTTTCTATAGAGGTGTGCTCTAAAAAAACCTCTTGTGCTTTCAAACATCTTCACATTCAGAAGCAGGAACCAGAGGAATTTGGGCATTAAAAAAAACGTATATATCAAATACTATTGATTGTCAAAACAGTGACAGTAACGCGGTATTTGGTAGTATATTTTAATCAGCAGGAGAGAACATGCGTTGAAATGTCATCGAGTGTGCCGCAGAGAGCCGACTTCTTTCCTCCCCCCTCCCCCCCCCCTCGTCCCTCTCTGGATCGAACACAGGAGACAGAGTCCAGGCCTTCCTCCTGCAGGGCGGCCTCGCCGAGACGAGTCCGGAGCCGCCCGCTCCCCTCGGGCCCGTGAGCGCCGAGCTCGGCGAGCTGGCGACGGCGTTCGGGCGGATCGTCCGCTTCAACCGAAGCGTCTTCGGCCCCTTCTACGCACCCGTCCTCAGGGGACTGCTGTCCCCGGCGAGGGAGGCCGAGAGCGGGGAGGACTCGCGCCAGGCCGAGGGGGGCGGCCCGGACGACCTCCGGTGACCTCGACATAAGCTGCCGTTCGGCGCAGAAAGCGCCGCCGCGGTGTAAATACAGGGAAGGGGAACGTTTTGAGGGGAAAAAGACGTTTACAGCTTTTAAAGTTGTGTATTATATTCTTTTTGAGGTGTTTAAACAAAACGAAAAAGGTGAAAAACAGAAGGCAGATTCATTGTTATTGCATTAGTGCGTCTTCACCTCACATTTTAGAGCACAACACAAACAAGACAGCGTGAAACAAAATGAATGCCAGTGTGTTTTTTCTAACAAATCGCTCTCAGCATGTTGATGAAAAGAAGCGTCAGGCCTGAAAAAAACACTCTGCTGACTTTACATCCAGATAACCACCCTCAGGAAAATAAATAAGTACCAAAGATTATGCTACGTTTGTAAATAATACGTATATTAGTTTTAATATGTAGCTGGTTTCTCTTCTCATCTCGATAGATGTTTCATTTACCAAAGACAAAGTGCACTTTTTCTGAATTCGGTTATTTTGTTTATTTTAATTTTTTTGCACTTTTTGATTATTAACCAACAATATTCTCAATGTTTCCCCTGCAGTGAAGATTAGTGGGAGGTGGTGCACCAGACAGGCGGCGTAAAACAAATACCGAATTAAAATAAAAAAATTCCACTTTTGAGAAGAAATACGGATACCAACATTCTGTGAGGCTTCACACTGGATCGTGATGACTTTTAATCAGAATTCTCGGGTAAAATGATTACTAGACACATTTGGAACATATAAGCTGGTTAGTTATTATAATTGTGTATTCGATACACTTATAACAACCACGCTGCAAAAACAAAGTTCAAATGCAACAGAACACTCGTTTAAAAAACTGGTCAGCTTGATAAATAAAAAAGTATTAACTTAACACAAGTTTCACCACTCAGAGAGAATATTTTCCTACCGTACGGAACTAATTACACCAACGGACACCTTGAATGTCGCCCAAAATTCACAGTTTGAAATAGTTGCAGAAGAATTTTAAAGCTGATGGAGTTGTTTTCGTGAGGAGTGAAAGGAATTTCCAGAATGCTCAATAAATCTTGTTTTAGCACTAAAAACAATATGCAGTCGGCTGCGCCATGGAACAGGTTTTTAAGAAGTTTCTCAAACTCTAAATTGATTTATTAATCCAGGTAGCCAGAAATGTTGCATGATCTTATACACTTTGTACGGCATAAAAAAAAGAAACACCAACCGAGTTATTGTATGCAAAAATATTATGTGATAGAAACAAATATAAGTAATGTAAACTGTATTTTTAAAACACATGGTGGAAAGAGTTCTTGACCATTCTGGAAATACCATCGAGGAGCAGTATTGATCCGTGTTTCCCACCGACGCTCAGCCCTGAGACTGAAATGTAATATATTAAATGGTGCACACATACATTTGGTTGATATATAAATGGCAGCATCCATTAATCTTCACAGCAGGGAAACACTGCTTGCTTTATATATATATATATATATATTTACCATGTTATATTTGTCCCTACAGCTGGTGTTATGTTCCTGTGATTTACTCTTTGACCATAAAACAAAATGCTGACAACAGACTTGAGAGGGATTCTTTTGTCATTGTATTATTCAACTTTTCATTAATATGATATTGCTTTGAGATTTAGAACAGAATCACATTTTCATTCAGAAACCCTGCGCTGTCAAAAGCATTGTATGCTGGTAGTTTATTTATTTGTTCTCTACGCTTTGTTACATTTTGGATTTAACCTCGACACCATTGACGCTTATTGACGCCAGCGGAACCTGAATCAATAGAAACGTCCCTTTACGGTCTCCAGTGCTCTAAGCAACACAGTACCTTCATGACGAGGTCACGACATTGACTCGGTCCTCCTCTGACCGACCTCTCCGGGCGGACGGGATCGGGGGGGGGATCGGGGTGTACAGAGTGAGATCTAAACGGGTGAGTCGTGACTCTGGTTTCCTCTCTCTCCCTCTCTTCCACTCGCTCTGCCCACTAAAACTCAACGCGCTCGCATCGGCTGCTTCCCCTTCAACTCACAGCTTGGTATCCGGGAACTTGAACGCCGGCGTGAGCTACACAAGGAAAACACCAATGTTAAAAAGGAGAACCGGGGGCACATGCACAGCCTGAATCACGCCACCAATACTCGCTTTAAATAGCTGCCGCTCATCAAAGTGTAATGCTTTTATATTATGCATCCATACTGGAGCAGGTTCGCCTTGGTGACACACACACACACACAAAGTGGAAAGAACACACGTGACAAAGTGCTGGGTGGAGGGATGAGGATGAGGAGGATGGAGGGGAGTGGGGGGGGGGCAGAAGGAGCGCGTGGCGGATGGGTGAGAGGAGAGACGAGACACGGAGTGCAAAGGGAACAGAAAACACAAAAGAAGAAAACGCTGGCAACATGCATCGTCAGCGGGAAGCTGTCAGTCAGAAACAACAGTGGCAACGACACGGTACCGGCACACAGCCCCGGTCACGTCTTCGCAGCCCCCGACCCTCCCCCCCTCCCCTCCTCTCCTCCCCTCCCTGACCCCCTTCCGGAGCTCGATGCCGCACATCTCCTGCAGCACGCACAAACAAGGACAGTGACAGCTTCCAAACTCCCACGACCACACACAACAAGGGCACACAAGCACGCACAGCAGGTAGCGGTGCACACAGAGGGTGGAGGAAGGGGGGGGGGGGGACGACAGATATGTGACGACTCCAGCGTTTGTGAGTCACAGGGCACAAATAAGAACGGCGTCACGTTCTCAGCGTAAGCAACACAACGCGGGGCAGCGCTCGGATTTCACTCTCACGTACGCTGTGGAATTACATCTTTTCACCGAGGTTTTTATTTTCAGGCGAGGCTCCTCTTGCTTGTTCTGTGCCTGGTTCGAAAACGGTGCAAACCGCACGGATGCCCACCCGTGTCACCGCGACAATAAGATGCTACGTGGGGGGGAAATGTGCAAATCAAATGATCTGTTGTGGATGTGACGTCGGTACACTCATTGATCATTGACCCCCCCCCCCCCCCCCCCCCCCCCCTTCTTAATCGCTCACTCCGAAAGCATTTCAACCAGGTGCATCAGTCTATCAAAAAGTATCACAAAATGCACTAATATCCAATTTATCCAACCATAAGAAAAGAAAATAAGGTATTAAAAGGGATAGTGCCACGTTTTAACACAGTGTTTTATATATATATATATTTTAAATTGACAAGTAGGAGCAAGTTGCGGTCTCTCGGTGCTACCGTGAAGGCTGAGGGACTGCTGGGAGGGGTTGTGTGTGTGTGTGTGTGTGTGTAGGGGGGGGGGGAGGGGGCGACGACTCTCATCTGGACAAATGGACCAAACTGAACAGAAGAGCTCATCGCTCATCATCATCGTGACCCACCGGGGGGAGATTCGTCTTCCTTCTCTTAGAATCAGGGGGAGACGTGCAGTTGGTGGTGGGGGGGGGGGGGGTCTGCAGTTGATTATAAATAACCAAAATGACGTAAGGCTGTTGTCCTCTTGTGTGTGTGTGTGTTCGTCCGTGGTCCGTTTTGAGTTCAGACATCAGCGGCAGATTCGTGACCGATCCGTCGTGGAGTTCTGAGAATCGTACAAATGCTTTGAAAGGAAAGCGCGGGTTGTTGGCTGCATGTTGCCGTTTTGTCTTTCATTGATTTAATTGTCCGTCTTGCATCCCATGCTAGCAAAGCAGCCTCCTCATGGGGCCTCACAGTGGAAGATGCCTGGTAAGACAGGACAGGCTAAAGATGGAGAAAGAAAAAATAATAAATAACCGTCTTGCAAAACCAGCAAACAATTCAGAAATGTCAAAATAACGAGTGATGAAAATAATTAAAAAGAAAGAAAAAAAAAAAGGTTCATGCTTCCACATTACAGATTAAAACCTTCTACGCGAGCGATATCAAAAAGGTGCGTTCAAAGAATAAGTTCAACGGTTGGTTTTCTTGTCAATAGTTAAATAGATAAACATGCACCGGTTAACTTGGACTGAACCACGTTAGTAGTTCCAATGCTAAGCTATATAAGCTAATTAAGGCTGCTCCTGGCCTCAGCCAACTATAACAAATAAGCCCCTTTCTTCAAAATGTTGACTTTTCTTTAAGCATTTGAACGCATGAACCCTTTTTGTATTACACTCAATGTTGTAAAATGATCCTTTCTGGAAATGAATTTGGAGTCTACAAACAGAGAAAAATAAAAATGCTTTAAAGAACGGCCTGAAAGAAGAAGAATAATAATAATAAAATGCAACCTCTGGTAGATATCGGGGATGTGGAGGCAGATGCAAGTTGAGGAAGAGGAGGATGAGGAGGAAGAGGCAGTTTGGTTGAGAGAGCGAGGCCATTTTGGAACGAGATCAGTCCACGATGCTCCGCTCCAGGGCTCCGCCGTTGGCTGCGGCCACAATAGGCCTTGGGGGGGCGGGGGGGCGGTGGCGGGGTGGGGGGAGGTTTCGGGTAGGCACGGGAGGGCCGCAGGAGTGCTCGTCGTGGCGGGCAGCGAGGTCGCCGTGGGTCGCTGGGCGGGGCAAGGGGGGGGGGGGGGGGGGTGCGGGAGTCGGCCGCCCTGAGGGAGGCTATACCATCACAGTGAGAAGGCACGGGGCTGGCATGTATAAACGTGTGCGTGTGTGAGAGATAAGTAAAGGATGGGATGCGGGGGTGGGGAGGGGGGAGCACGAGGGCGTGCTGAGGGGCGCCCGCGGGGGTCCGGCCTCAGAATATGGTGGTCTCGTACTTGGTGCTGACGGGGCGCCTGTGGGGGTCCCGCGGGTCCAAGAGCCAGGTGGTGCTGCCGCCCAGGGACTGCATGTCTGCGTCCATCTCCAGGGGGTCGATCTGCCGGGGAGGGGGGAGGAAGGGGGGGGCGAGAGGAGGGCGTGAGACGGGGGGGGGGCGGCGGCGGCAGAGGCCATTACCCACACACACACACACACACACACACACGTGCATGTGGATTAGAGAGGGCGGGGGGTGGGTGGGCGGAGGTCCGGTGATCATGTTATGATCACAGACACTCGGGGCTCAATCCACAACATGGACGATGCGTGACAGGAAGTTCCCTCGGCCTCTGCAAGCAGCAGTAAAAACAACGCTGGGGGGGCAGAACAGCGATTGCCCCACACCAGCAAACGAGACATGAGCAGTCAAAACACACAGAGGCTGATTGATGCCGATTTACTGAGAGACACAAATGGTCGGGAAAATGACAAAAAGAACTCGCCGCATATGAAGGACGTGCACAGTTTGACAAAGAGTGGAATCAAAAAATGAGAAAGGGAGCTGAAGAACCACCCGACAGAAACCTCGAACCACCGTGTTTACGAACCCAGACACAATGAAACCAACAACATCCCTTACAGAGAGAAGGTGAAACCCATCATGACACCCTCTGTTCCCGGGGGAGGGGTGGGAGTGGGGGGGGGGGGGGGGGGGGGGGGGGTTTAACCACAAGACTTCAGCCAATTGCATCGAGAAGATGAGAGATGAGGAACATAAGGGATGAGGAGGATGTGTATGGTTGAGATACTAAGAAGCACCAAACCAAAGGAGACAAAGCGGCAACAGAACAAATAAAGAGGGGGTTGATGTGTGAGCAGATGTGTGTGTGTGTGTGTGTGTGTGTGTGTGTACAGGTTGAATAGAGGAAAGGAAAGAGAAGGACCTGGACTCCAGGGCTAACAGAGTGCAACGGGAGGAAGGAGGGACGGTGGGTAGTACACGTGTGACAGTGACAGCAGCGGCATTCGAGCGGAGGGGCTCCCTGGGAGGCAGGAGGACCAAGAAGACAAGAACAAAGACACGTTAAAAAAAGACGAGAGAGCATAAGAGGGACAGAGCATTTGAACGGGACAAAGACGGGATTCCAGGAGCAGCGGCTCGTCACCTGTTTGGGGCTCAGGGGGCCAAATTGCACCGGAATATTCTTCTACGTTGTTTGTTCTCGTGATCCGTTGTCATTTTTTTTTGGTCCTTTTTGCTAAGATTCCAATTTCGTTCAGTGACTGGAGATTTCTATTATTTCTGAGGTGTCTCCGTCGCTCTCAGCCAGCATTCAGCCATCAGACTGCACCAATTCAAACTTTTGCAGCAGCTGATTCCAAACTTTTGAAAGGGAATACATGTATTCATGGAGGGAGTACCCAGCAGCAATTTATCGTACATTTTTACCACCGACGGTGACAGCATTTTCATCAAACTAACGGCGCTCACATTCGCTGATTTAAACAGCTAGAAATGAGAAACCATTTATTTCTAATATTACAAAGATTTAACGGCACATATTTCACCCTAAACCTTCTGGGTCAACAAACACGCATGCAATTCTGTCGACTGATCGATAAGTTGATTGAACCAACAGCTGATTAAAAATAATCACACAGGAGCAAAGCTTTGCTGCTGTGTTTACCGGTGTCGTGCTCACAGAGCCAAATCCAAATCCAAAAAATCGACCAAATAAATCTTATCCCGCTGAGATCAGAGCGACGGATTAGTCGCCTCATCGCCTCTGAAGGCTCCACCGTACATACAAACTGTGTTTGAACCAACCAGGCTTGGATGCATTCACCGGCCATAAAAAGCATTAAACAAATTGCAGCACCCCCCCCCCCCCTCAATTAAAACTTAAACAACGAGCCAGACTCGTTATGCAGCTCTGTGATTACTCCATATATCCCCCTAACGGCAGGTAGTAAAACAAAGTGATTTGTGTCTCTGCATGCGGGTGCGCGCTCCCGGCTGTGCAGCTCGCTCAGGTGACAGTGATCACTGAGCGCTCATTCTATGCAGCCTGAGAAGTCCATGCATCAGTGCGCACAGCTCAGGGAACGCAAATCCATCAGCGGTGAGGAAGCGGCGGGCTGGGTCCAACTAGCAGGGCCGAGCCCCTCAGGAACGTCCCGGAGGACATCGCACACACGATCAACAGTTGAAAGGAACCGTCCGTCATGTTTCGCATATGCGCTCGGAAAAATAAAAGATCCGACCCGAGTGAGGGGAGCGAGATCAAATTGGAAGCAGAGCAATGAGTAATGAAAGCAAATCTTCCAGGAGGCTTGTTGGGGGATTCAGTGGCGGGGAAAAAAGTCGGTCACGAGGTCTGTGTACTTTCTCTGAATTATGAAAACACAAGCTCGGCATTGTTTCTGTTTGTTTTTTAAAGAGTTGTAGGGCGATACTCACTGCTGATCTTCGCATGCTGCTCCATGACTGAGATACCGGGCGGCTGGCTTTGGTCTCTATGACCTCTGGGCTCAGAGATGTGGGCGGGACATAGTGTCTGGCCCTGGCCTGCATCGCCATCTGATAGGCCACCTCAAATGCCTGTCCCAGTGTGAGGATGATCTCGTAGGTCTGCGTCTATGAGAGTGAGGAAAAATGTTTGCTTAAAAAAGAAAAGGCGAATGCAAACAGACGGTACTTTAGCTGCTGCAAACTGACACAAAACAACCTCTAGACATTGGTTTTCTTTGGGCTTTACGATGCATCTTACCTAAAGTCACATTAGCCTTAGGAGATAAAGTATATCATATATTATAATATGTTATTATAAAGATTTTGAAGACGTCGGTAAGCACTATTTAGTTAGATCTGCTTCGACCATCGACAAAATATAGCAACGAAATATATATATATATATATATATATATATATATATATATATATATAGAGAATAGAGTAGTATTACTCACCACTTCCACAGTACTGAACACATGGCAGAAGTGGTGGCCGCTATTCAGATCCTTGGTGATGTAAGCAAAAGCGCAGAGGTCATCTGGGTCCTGGGCGGCGCAGGAGATGTTCCTGATCTCATGCTCCGCTACTATGGCCTAAAGGGGGAAGGAAGGAAGGAAGGAAGGAAGGAAGGAAGGAAGGAAGGAAGTGAGTGAGTGAGTGCTTCCTGGGAGTCGACCGTTAATAGAGGCGGGGAGTGTCGACTGCAATACGCGCGGACGCACACAAACATACTTTCCCATTACCTTCGTGGCTGCATCGATGAACTTGACCCCTCTGTAGGTGATGGACAGAATGACAACTGGACCCTTTCTTGCATCCTTTGACTTCTTCAATGGACAACATTAAATAGGTGAGATATACAGTGGTAAAACAAAGCTGCCCCAGTTGGCATGTTTCTTCTGCCACGCTTGAACATTTCATTCTGATTATTTAGTTGCTTTTGAGTTATTCTCCAAAATATCAAATGGTATTAGAAGAAAAATCCTCAAAGCTTAGAAGTAATACTTACTCTAATTTTAGCACAGGCCTCTTGTGTGGACTCGATTCCTCGTAGATCCCTGATTACCATTGATCCTAGGTACTAGGAGGGAATCAAAGCACTCTACATGTCAGCTACACTACACGATGGGAGCAGTAAATTCAAATTTAAAAAAGCACCAAAATCCATTTTAGGGAACAGTGGTAGAATGTTGTGTTCTAAATTAAGCATGAAAAAAAACGTGCATGTCTGCTTCCACGCGAAAGACAGTAAAAAACAAAAAAGGGACTTACGGTTGCCTCGTACCCGCAGGAGTCCAGGATGAGCTTCTCGGGCTGGTGGTGCCAGGCGGACACCGTGGCGTACGTGGCGGACGTGCTCGGCGGCCGGAGGTTTAATCGGGAGTCTTTGTGCCGTTCGCTCTTTCTGTCCTGCAGAGATGCAAAGCGGTCGCTCGGTGAATGCGACAAAGAGAGAAGAGGAAAAAAAACCCAGCTGGCCTGGCGTCATGAGACGCGTTCGCTTCTTCTAAAACGGCCATCGAGTTTGTCGCGCCGGGGTTTTTTCTTTCTTCACACGCGCACACAAGACATATTTGTGCACGTGGGCAAAGTCTGCTTGGTCAGCACCTCGGTACTTTTTGCTGGTACAATCATAAATATCCATGCCCACGGTTAGGCCCTTAGGTCAGTGTGGGCCGGGCTGAGTTATTTCCTAAGTCACCTGTCACGGTGAAATATACTACTGGCAGTAATCGGCTGAGAATTTAGGAATGTGCAAAGTAGTGATTTTAGATATAATGCTGCCTGAGTGGCCTCCAGCAGTAAGAAAAAGGATGGATCGATCCTGAGAAACATTTTTCTTTTCTTTGACGCTCCTCTGTGTTTTCTCTTTGAGCTCAGGGAGTCAGAAACGAGAATGCCAGCTTGGCTGTTAATGCATGTAAGGCAGATTTGACCTTTTGTGAATGGTACATTTGATCAGTGAGTTATTCTTGGCTCATTTTCTGAAAGGCGACCCCATGAATTCAGGGGAACAGATTATAACCCAAAACGTGCGAGTGAATAAAGATTGAATTGCATGGGTTTTATCCCTTAGAATACCAAGATACAATGATCCTTATGAGCAGCTAAAGTTTAGAGTTACCTTGTTAATTTAAAGTTGATTTCATCTCGCTCATAAAGTATTAAGTTTGAAGGTACGGCAGGCCAAGAATTACTGAAAGGCGCTCCGGCTACAGTCTTCTACAGCTTCAGTTCTGCATCGCAGCTCTGCGTCCGGAACCCGTGACGAGACGCCCTGACACGCCTGGCTCTCGTGCACCACCCTGCTCCTCCATCATCCAGCTAGTCGCTCACTGACTTCTGTCTAAAGTGAAAGAAGGTGGGACTCACTACGGAGCGCGGCCTCTCGCTATACGACCGCAGAGAAACACTACAGTCCTGGTCAACTCCTCTCCGCCTCCGGTCGGACTCGCTCGAGGGCAGGAGCATGTCCATGGAGCGACTGGTGTACGGGTCCATCTGACTGAGGGGGGACGTGGTCTGGGACAGGAGGTCGTGGAACTGCCAAATCCCACCCAGTCACACGAAAGGGTGCACAAACACACAAACACAAACACACAGACACACACACAGCACAGATGAATGATTCGACAGCGATATCTAGGTGGGCTGCTTTCCCTGATCTACATCCAAGCTTAATCCTCCACAAAAGAAGCTCTTCCAGAGAGGCTCTCTGTTCTTTTCAGCTCGGTTTTTAATCTGCCTGGGAAATCAGCCCAGAGTATTTAGCTCTTGTGAACATAATAATGTTAAAGAATGTCATTCCAAAATTAGATTTCCGCTGGATCCATTTTCTCACGAAACAATGTTGGCACATAAATCAAGCTTGTCGAGCAAACTCGGTTTTGATTTTTGTTAAATGACAAAAAGTCAAAAGTGGGTCACCGTCTATCTGGATTCAAATATACAACACTGTAACACACGGAAGCAGAGCGGAATGCAGAGGTAGCAACAGAGACCACATCATTGCATCAATTTCCTCATCGTACCATAATCGGGGACATACGGCGGGACTTTGACGGAGCCTCTTCGTAGGGCCTCTCTGCCAGAGAGGCGATGATCCTCTTCCTGTGACCCAGGGCACCGATCTTAATGACCTAGAGGGCGGAGCGTCAACGTGAGACAGACTTCACGGTGCACCGTCACATCAATATCGCCCCCCCCAAAAAAACACAAGAATTCATCTGGACCGAGCTAATAGAGATTCATCCCAAACGCAGCGACACGCAGTCGGTGGCCTGCAGCCCTCCCGTCAATAATTCAGCCTCGATCTGTTTGGCCGCAAGCTTTGAGTACAGCCCCGTCTCCTTCCTGGCACACTCTATAATTCACCCTCCTTCTTTGGACTGCGGCGCTTCAAAAACACTGAGGAATTTGCAGACCGCCGTTGGCGGCGACGAGGCGACGTGCCGACTTGAGAAAAGTGAAATGTTTTTAATTGATGGTGTTGCAGCACTGCAAGTTCACCTGACACACATCTGTCTCTGTCTCATTCAACCTTTTACAAATATCACATCTCCTTGTTTTGCTGCAACACAGGTTAACGTTATGTCACCAAAACTCATTATCTTCATAGTCTATATTTGCATAATTGGATATTAACATTCATGCTCATCCAGCAAAGGTGGACGTCGAGTGATTAATGTTGCGTCCGCAGTGACGTAGCTCGTACGGCTCTTTGTCTGCAGGCTTCAACTATTTATTCCAGTGAGAGTCGGAGGCAGTCGAGGGAACTTGTAGTCAGGCTTCCTGCCGCCGTCCACCTTCTCCTCACGTGCGGAATCCCAGTGCGACCAGGAGGTGCGCGAAATAAGAGAGCGTTTTATTAGCATAAATAAAAACCAGCTCGTGGATCAAATTGACGGCTGGTACAGGAACAGGATGTGGTGGGGGGGGGGTATGTGACGGGCGAAGTGATTCCTGGCAGGAACGCTCACACGCGTCTCCCTGTGCCGCGTCGCAGGCCGCTGGACGCCGTCCCTCGCCCGCTGTTTGGCTGCTGCTGCTGACTGAGGCTTTCTGACATTCTGCCAACGCCGTCTTTGTGCATTTGCAGCAAAATGCCCTTTTGTCTCACGGCCGTCCAGCATGTGGGACTAATCGTCCAGCTGCAGACTTTTATTCCTTTTCCCGCGGGCGCAAAGAAACGAACATTGAGCCACCGGTCATTTTAGAACCGCGTTTTTCCAGATGATGACGTCGCCCGTGTGAAGCAGACGGTGTAATGGTGTTTCTGAGTGGCTGCTGGTTGTGTTCTCGCCGTGCGACTGCACATGACAGGAGCTGTATCTTAACATTCAGAACAATAATAAAGCAGCAATGGACTTATTGTCCCTCTCTTGTTCTCACAGCTCTCTGCTTTGTTGACACGGCCACCCGGTGCTGTGATGTGACGGCGACAGCTGACGAAGCGGCACAAACCGATGGCGAGGTCGCAGGCGTGTAAAACAAGGCCTCCGCGCCCCCCCCCCCCCCCCCTCAGGAGAACGCTGTGTACTTGGTCAGCACTTTAGCCGCCCTCAGCGCTGTTAGAAACGCTCGCTGTAAACTGCCGGCTCGACCTCTACGCGCCGCGCCGCTGAGAGACGATCGGAAAGCTCCTAATCTCAGATTTTGTGCCTTTAATCCGGCAAAAATCATGTCTTCATTTCAGTTTCATTTTGAAATTTTGCATGCTTCTTGTTTAATAAAGACTAATAATAACAGTAATAATAATAATGTTGGTTTCAAAACACAAATATAAATGCAGACAGTGATCATCAACCCCATCAGATATTCCTTCTGGATTATCCAGTTGGCCAACAAGCACATTTACAATATCTTCATGATTGCTTTTTACTTCCAGCCCAAAATAAATGAGTCCTCCCATGTAATTACAATTGATCATAAAATGTAACACAATTACCATAAAGATGAAACCGAATGATATCATTTCCCGTCATCAGTCCCCATATTGCTCCTTAATTTACATTTCGCTGCACAGTTTACTTCTAATTACTCAGTGGTATTAAAAGGGTTTTTGTTACAGTTTTATGCAAATGCTTCAATCATCGAGCCCCATGTCATTACAAAATTGCATTTTAGAGTGCTTCTTAACCTCAATCATGAGGCATGAAGCTTGTTTTGGGATTAGGGAGCGCAGGTCCTGAATGTCTAAAGACGTGAGTCCATCGACACTCACGTCTCTTTGGAAGCACTAGAGTCTGAAGCCGCAACGGCTGAATGTGAGTGTTGTGCTTCTTACGTTGACGATCTCCAGCTCCCACAGGTTCTTCACACACTCCAGCGTGCGGTAGCCACTTGACAGGAAGTTGGGTAGATATTCATGCAGGCCAAGGCCGTCCAGCCAGGTGACAAGGGATGTGCTGCCGTCACAGCCCAGCGCTTTAACCTGGAGTGAAGGGAAATCAATGGCCACGCGTTCTACTAAGGAAATGGCTTCAAATAGAGGTGACCGGTGTATAAATGTTATTCCTGGTGTGTACAACAACAAAATGCATTCCTTTTTTAAACCGTGTACAACTCACATTCATTGCATGCTGTAGCCCAACCCTTAATATCTCCTTATTTAAAAATGTATTTGTTCATTGTTAAATCTAAAATATCTTCGGTCAACGTCTTTTCTTTACATGTACTGTTTTTTTTAACATCCAGACATGTCACATGTACCATGTTTAGTACCTTGGGCAAGCTGCGTGCCGCGTGGAGGATCTTCTTCCTGTGTCCTGGGTCGGTGATCCCAAAGTCTCTGAGATCCTGGTCCTCCATCACGTTACTTCCCTACACGTGCCAAAATGCAAGAGACACACACACATGCATGGATGCAGACAAATAAACACAAACACAAGAAACAAACACAACGCACGGGGGACAATACGCAGAATGGACAGTTGTGGAATCAATGACAATCAATCTGTAATCCGTCACATTGTGCAGTTGTTTAAATGTCCGGACGCACAAACTGGCGTACAGTATTTACACACATGTGGGAAACAGCTTGTGACTCATTCTACTCTGCAGCTACCGGGGGGGGCGGCATTGTAGCTGCAGACACACACGCTTACTAACAACATACACGCACGTCTCCGAGACGGGCAGTAACAGCAGAGTGGGAGGACGGTGAAGTCGAATTAATTGCGCGTGCCAGGAGTAATCAATCTGACGTGGTGCGACTCGGAGAGGAACAAAGGCCTCCATGACTGCAGCGGCGTCTATAGGATCCCTTTGTTGCTCCGTCTCATCGAGGGAAGCTCTACAGTCCGGGGAGAAATTATTTCACCGCAGTTTGGCAACAATTCCTTAATTCGGGAACATCGAGGCAATGAACTGTAATCATTTTTCGCCTCCTGAAATCTCCACTGAAAAGCAGATTCTTGTCTATTTCGCGCACGCCGTTCGTATCTGCAGCTCCAGACGCTTTTTGTCAATTTATTCCGGTTTATAGGCGGGAATAAAGATACGAGGAGAACCTTGGAAATGCGGAGCTAAGCGTTTCTCCCCCCGGACTGCTGCCGCTTGATTCTTCCTGGCCAAGAATGTTAAAATGTTCATTAGTCTTTACTCAATCCGCTCTCACCGGAGCGGTTTCAGAGGCCGATGCAGCAGCAGCAGCAGCAGCATTCACGGGGCCGCAGTCAGGAGATTACTCACTGATCACCAGAATAAAGGTCAAAATGAAGCTGGGTCTGATGCAAGGGAAGCCCGAAATAGATTCCCCACTTTTATTAACGCAGTCTGAAGTTTGAGGACGCCTCAGGAGACTCTGCAAACTTATTATTTCATGCTGCATTTGAAAGATGTGACGGAAATATATGGTTCAGTTCTTACATAGCTTATGAGCAACGGTGGTTTGATTTAATCCGACACGACTTGCAGATGCAGCCATGGTAGAAGTCCTTCATCTCACTAAATGCACTCAGTTAATGCAACAGTGAATTAGAATTGCTCCATTGCTCTGCACCACAGGGGGATCGTTCTTTTTTTTCTTTTTTTTTAAATCAAATTATGTTAGCTGGCGCAAAAATGATATGGCCTGAAAGAATGAAGAGTTAATTTATGGGTCACAATGTGTATGTTCAGTTCTAAATTATAATAATTGAAAAAATTTGATGCAATGTAAATGCATGATGGGTAACTTGTAGGGTGATTCGCAGTAGGACATTTGCCTCGTGGCAACATTAGTTTGGACATCTGAACACAAACACAACGCCACAAAATTAAGTAATAAATGCTGTGGATTTATATGGCTCACAAAGAAATCCTGACTTCCACATCTGAAGAAAATCTGGCAGAATCTATAAGGGCACAATATTAAACATTCACAATGTCTGTCTGTCTGTCTGTCTTTCCCCTGCTTTTAACCCCCGAACCCTTTTAAATAATCACTGGTAATTTGTCTTGTGAAATTAATCATTTATCTCGTTGATGCATCAAGTCCAGCAGACACATTAGTGGTGGAGTGAATGCTTAATGACCCGATCCTTCCTTATCGCATTATGTCCCGGGAATCTTGATCAACATGGAATCTTTCAACCCACGAAGACAAGAAGGTCGCTTTGTCTCCTTTCTAACTACTATCTATGAGATATATGACGAGGAACCGTGGCCGTCCAGCGTGTCTGGTGGTTAAGACACCATTTATTACGAACGCAACATCATTGGTTCAATTGCTTTGTGTCGCGCAATTTCCTGTCTAGATCCATCTCCCCCTCATTTCCTGTCCCCCCTCTCTCATGTCTGCTTATAAAAGGAAAGACGATCCCTCTAATGTCATTTAACAGGGCAAAATAGTGTTGTCTCGTGGACAAACCGTGCAATTAAGACCTTTCGTCTTCTACGCCTTCCTCAATATTGTCCGACGATAGCCGATCGGTCTGCATCAAGACACTTGGACTGTATTGATTTCACTATGAGCATATAATACGAGTTTATCTCATTACGTTGTAATCTCGACCCTCACTAGTTAGAAAAAAACAAATTCAACCACTTTCCCTCTGAGCTTTCTGGTGTCACTTCAGTGACCAGCAGATGCAACGTGGCGCTAAGGCCGCTCCGCGCTGCGAGAAATGTCAGCGTTGACCCTTTAGAAGTAACTATTTACAGTGCGCAGCCGTGTTTTTCAGATTAACATGGAAAACGTAGGAGTGTTTTCTAGAACCATCACCAGCTGGATATCGAGCTTCGTTGACAGTCGAGCTTCTCGACAGGAAACATGATAATGCTTTCAGTCAGCACGCGGACGTCGTTGAGCTGAATGAACTTATCAATATGTAATCTGATGGGTTTTTTTAAAAATGCAAAACATTTATCCAAAAGGGTTTTGATGATTTTCAGTAACTGTCAAACCATGTTTTAAAAACATTGGAGTTGACGAATTATGTAGCTTTGAAATAACTTACAATTTATTACTGGATGTATGGAGCCAAATCCAGGTCAAAAGTTTTGTTCATTTGAAAAACAAATTTTTCGGGATGAATGTAGATTTTGACTCAGCTCAGAAACTTTGTTTTTTCAATCTTCACTTATATTTATTTTTTGAAATTCAGTGTATTATATTTTTCGGTTGCAGATTTTATATTTTCAGATACAAATCTTATATTTTCCGACTCAAAACTTTTATTTTCACTTAATGTTCGGATCATTTTTTCCCCACATTTTAACCCTGACGTGGCGAAGGGGGCGGGGCATCACCTGTGAGGGGCGGGGCATCACCTGTGAGGGGCGTGTCATGTGCGATCAAGCGAATTAACCGTTTTAACTGTGTTAATAACACATTGCACAAGTCGAGCATTCAGAGGGTTTTCTGATTTTATCTACGCAAAGACCAAGTCCACTAAGATTCTATACGCGGGGGGGAAGAGGTGACTTTGGAATTGAACCATATGTGAGAAAATGTTAATGGCTTTCATTTATCTTTCTGTCGGCGACAGCCCACCTTCTTTAGAATGGATCCAGTGCGGGTCCATAAATCTCAGCAGGGTCACGCATCGCGCACGAGGTGGAGAGGAGTTATGAGGAGAGGTGGAGGGAAGAGAAACGGCGCAGGGGCTGATGGGGACGGGGGACGGGGGGGGGGACGAGGCGAGAGCGGCGACATGAACAGACAAACGCAGCGTGATGCAAAGTAGAAGCGACCCCCCCCCCCCCCCTCTCCTCCTCCCACCTCCTCCTCCCCTCCCCTCTCCGCGATGACGCGCCGCAGGTGACTCACCATGAACCGCAGGTCGTCGAAGCCGTTGAGCAGGAACTTGCTCTCGTACTGCGGCAGCCCCACGTGCTCCAGCCACTCTCCGACCGGCTGGTCCAGGGCTTTACCGCAGGCCCCATCTGCCGAGAGAGGGAAGCGCTTCAGCAGGGAGAAGCCGTTCAGCCGGTAGCAGCGGCACTCGGAGGACGACACATGGCACTGCCACATCATCCTCGGCCAGCAGAGGCAGAGCCGAGTGCGGCGGCACCGGGGCGGGGAGGAGGAGGGGAGGGGGGGGGACAAAGGGGTGAGGATGGAGGAGGAGGAGGAGGAGGGGGGTCCCGGTTAACTCAAACACGGGAGGAGAGGGTAGGAAGTGCGGCCAAGCTCGAGCCCTTCGGGGCTAACACGCATCCGCCGGCGATAGTGTGACTGACTGAAGGTGTCAGGCGAGGGTGGAGGAGGTGGTGCAGGGGGAGGAAGCCCATCTGAAGCTCGGTGTCGTTAGTTAGGTTTGGACCGACAGTTCGCAGAAGCTAAAAGTCAAGAGACTGAATGCGTTTGAGGTTGAGGGGAAATGGGAACATCCATCACTAAAGCAGACATTTTCATACATCACACATTATTGTACCACGCTTACAATATACCCATCTTTTTTTTTTTTACATTACTATCAGAAATGATTCAGGGTGTAACACAGAGATATTCAATTCCCCCAAAATAAACGTGTCATGGTTTTCAACACATACTTGTAAAGCTCTGGCTGAGTCCCATGGCTTCATTGGTCAATCTCTTTGAGAGCTAGGACACGGATCATATAACGAAGATAGCAGCATTCTAAAGTACTTTTGAGGTAATCGTGTATTTTTTTTTTTTTTATCAAGGAATACACATTTACTTAAATCAGTTTTTTTTTGCCTTTTTTTTCCAGAGCCACAAGGAGTACGGTCAGGTGGACATATTGTAAATCCTACAGCAAAAAAAAAGAAAAAAAGAAACGTTTTCTTGAGATTTCCAGTGTCCTGAAATCCAAACTCCTCAATTTAGAATCAAATCCAAACATAGATTCCTCGATAAAGCTCCCGGGAAGCCGCGTGCCGGTGGAAGAAGCCTCGGCGTCCTCGGCGGTGCCAGTGCTGCCCGGCAGGCAACCTGCCTCTCATCCCTCCAAAGCGGTAAATCCGGGTTCCGATCCGACAGACGGAAGGTGACACTCTCGACTCTCGAAGCCAGGGATGGCCCGCGGGTCACGCCTGCTCCCCCCCTGAGGCAGGTGTCCTGCCCTCTCCTCCTCCTCCCCCTCCTCCCTCCCTCCCTCTCTCCCTCCCCGCCCCCCCCTCTCCCCTTTGCCTTTGCTCCCACCCCAGCCCGCCCGGTTCTTCTCCTCGCCGGAGAGCCTCTGTGCTCAGGGCAGAGGTTTGCTGCATCCCCTGCCTGTCTGAGACATGCAGGCAGCGCAGATGCGGTTCCCGGCAAGCTGCTCCCGGCTGACACGCGGTCCCCCCACCCACCTCCCCCTCCCTTCTGCCCCCTCCCACCCTCGCTACTCGCAGGGCACAACGTCCTGACGCTGGTCGACTTCCGCACGGGAGACCCGCAGAGAGCACTGGCACAACCTCAGCCTCTGCTGCCGCTCGCGTCCTTCCCACATCCACGACGGGCGAGAGACTCAGATCATCCTCCCCTTTCTCATCCGACCGAATCCCTCAAGCTCTTCTTTTGAACTCCCTCCCCCCCTCTCGCTCCCCCCTCTCTCGTCTCTCTCTCTCTGCTTTCTCTCCCTCGCCCTCGATCTCATAGCAAGGTTCCCATGCTGTGTGATGGCACTGCAGGGCTGATGCGAGGTGCTGCTCCACGTATCCACGTCTCTCTCTCTCTCTCTCTCTCTCTGCCTCGCTCTCCCACGATATCAATTCCCCTCCCTCTCTCCCTCTTCCCCCCCCCCACCAACCCTGCGTCTCGCTCGCACAGACGCACAGAAGCGATGTTTTCTCGCTCCTTGTCGTCTGTCCCTCTGTCCCTCCTATCTCCTTAGCTCCTTAGCTCCTTCACACACGGCCGCCTGTCTCTCTCTAACCTTCCCCCCGTCTCTCCCCGCCGCGCCGATCGGAATCGCAGAAACACTCTGATCTCGCCACTGCAGAAAGGATGCCACCATCAGAGGCAAAGAGCCGCCCCCCCCCCCCCCCCCCCCAAAAACCACACTCCTTCTCTCCCAACAGTGACTGAAGGGACGAACGAAGACCCAATACTCGTCTGCAACAGCCAACTTCTCAAGGCTGTGGCAGGGTATTGAATCAAAGAGCCTCATCAATCCTCTGCCTATTAGCGGACGGGTTTAATTCATTTACGTCTTACTTTGATTATACGACAAGGGGGGGCGGGAGGCAGCGTTGATGTAAGTCGGAAGGAATTTGTAAGGATAACAGAACAGAAGCGAAAAGACGGACTTTTCAAGCTGTGTCTCCTCTTCATCTCGTCCATCATGTACTTCCAGATGTTTTAGAGCATAACAGAGGCGTCTGACGGGGGAAAGGCCTGGGTAGAGATAATATATATCATAATAAAAGATGTTTTTTAAAAGGCCTCTGCCTACGTAGTCCACGCAGGAGGCTGTAGACTTCAGCGGCCACTTGTGCCGGGCTGCTGGCTGCATCCATCACGGCTGTTACCCGGATACAGCTGAAGGCGGAGGGTGATTATGCAGGCTTTCAAGCTGCTCGCAATCACCTCGCACATTCCCAGATGGGCAGTCAGCCAGTCAGTAAGGCGGTCGGGGCGAGGGGAAGCTGTGCCAACTGAGGGGGAGCAAAGTGAAGGGCTATTGATTGAGCCTCCTCCGTAATTGGCCCGCCCCGTACCGCTGTTCGCTCGGGCGCTAACGATCGGGTAAAAGGCCAAGTCAGGTCCTCGTGACCCGTCAGTCATCCGCGAGGGCCGGTGCTCGTCGGTTGTTATCAGAATAAGATGGTAACGGGACGTTAAGAAGGACTAATTATGATCCCACAACTCCTCCAAAGTCAGCTCTGACGCCACGATATCCACACAAAGACCCGCCACCCCTTCCAAATGCTCCCATTAATTTGGGACAGCAACACCTCCTACGGTAGAACCTAATTACTGACTGACAGAGCATACAACGCTTCTCCGTAGGGGGAGGAACTGGGTCACTGTCTAATCCCCTGTTAACAGACCAAGCCGTCAAATCCATCCAAGTGGGTTTGAGCGCTGCCACTTCAAGACGTGGCTCCAAGCAGCGCCCCCAAAAAGACCTTTTTAACAGAGCGAGAGGTGGAGGTTGTAGGTAGATAAGGCCGCGCGTCTTTATCGGAGGTGGAGAAAAGCAGCAGCTCCTTGTCAACACACAAGCGAGCCGGAGAGAAAATGAGCCGCAAAGCTGAATTAATTCGAGGAAATCGAAGGCGGACTCGTCCTTTGAACGTCTGGGGGAGCCTTGTACACAAGCCGAGCCGATGCCTCCCGTGTGCTGTTAGCCGAGCTCCCTCTCTCTGTTTAAGCTCATTTACTCAGTGCTCTGTTAGCGCACAATCGAGACACACGACACAAACAACCTCGTCCTCTTTCACGCACAACGGCGCTAAAAATTGCATCTAAATGGGCTGAAATTGCAGGGCTGTTTCACGAAACCCAGCCAGGAAAAATCGAAATGTTCAGAACTCTTGTTTGCGGTCGATGCACGGAGAGGGCGCGATGGGATGAGAGCACACGAGGAAACGGTGTGTGGAAAGAGAATACGCTGGCACAGGCGTGATGTTTTTGTCCCAGTTCTGTCACAATAAAAAGACACAAGTGGAGGGACGGGGGACAAGTTAGGTTTTCATCTTTGTGTAATCTCCATCGTCTCTTCCTCCCGGCGACGGATACCTGTTTGTCCGTCTTTTATTAGACTGTGGTTAAAGAGGGATGCAAGCTACACACAGAAACACACACGCAAACAAAAGCATCTTCGCAACCTCCAGCACTACTTGTGCACGACCTCAGATTAAAATCGTGAGAGCGACGGCATGACTCAGCGGAATCTGGGACACTTTCTGCGAGCTGTTCCTCAAACAGGGGCTATAAATAGCACGCACCTATATGTGTAGAAGAAAAGAAACAACATATTCCCTCTTATGTAATGTAAAATAACCTCAGGTACTAATTGTTAAGATGGGAATTAATTAAAGAATGCTCAAGTGTCCTGGAAGTTGAGTTAGAATTAAAGCCATAAATGAACCCTCCAATGTAAAACCAGCCCCGATTATTCATCTCCTCTTATATATTCCAATTATATCTTTTGAGTTACATTTTAATTATGATTGAATTATGTGTATTATTATTATTAATTTGCCTCCCTTCTCGTTGTAAATATATTTCAATAATCTGTTTAAACTGTGTACAATCATTCTTGTATTGCAGCTGTTTTGATATATCACGTCAGGCACCCCGAGCCACATTTTCTTTCTTGTTTCTCATTTCTTACCTTTTGAAAGTAGTGGTAGAGCAATGCCGCTGTAACCGCTTGCTTGGTATCGGGCCGACAGATGCAGAAGATGTAAAATAATTGACGCACAAATCGCACGTGTGGGGCTTCTGGAAGGCGGCGCTGTGCCCGGTGGAGCTGTTACACAACGGCCGTATGATGAAACCGCCTCGTGGCAGAGTCTCTGTCAGAGGGAGGTCTACACCGTACCGACGCAGGAGCGTTATCCAAACAAACCGAGGCCATGCCAGCTGCCTTCTGCCTTGAATGGACGCCCGACGAAGCCTGCCGTCCGTTCAAGGCCCCATTGAGATAGTAAAGAATGCAGTTTTTAAATCAGATATCCCACGAGGTGGAAAACGTTGTTCCTAACAAATAACATCAGCGTCATCAGCTTGAATCTCTTGTAAGAATAGTTTTATTTATAAGAATTATAGATTTATGAGAAGGGTGCGTTTGAATACTGAACCGCAGCTCACAGACAGTAATCAGTCAAAGGGCGTAAGGAGTTTGGTTGGTGTTGTCCTTTGTGTGTGACTCCCGTCTCACCACCTCCACAGCGGCGCCACGAATGCGGCAACACGAGCAATTAAGATCCTCGTGAATGGTTCATGAACGCGACTCACTTAATCCCCCAGACCCAGACGTCATTTTGCGTTAACCAAACAGTACATTTAACACGCCGCTTGGTCTCCGGAAGAGAAAGACGACTCAGTTCAGCCTGACTAAAGAGGGATTGTTGCCTTAAAAAACGCGGTTGGGCGGAGACGCGTTACCTGAGCTCCGGGTAGGCCGCTGCTCTTCTGACGTCTCGATGCCTGCTCCAATCAAGTTCATGATCTTCTCAATCTGTTGGAGAGAACAAGCAGAAAGCACCAGAAACGATGTCAATTTACGAAAGGCAGTTATAAAAAAGAGGGGCCGGCACCGGGGGGGGGGGGGGGGTGGGTGAGCACAAAGAGCCGCAGGGCGCGCCGGGGAGGAGGCGGGCCGCTTTGCAACGATGGATCACGACGATCCGACGACTCGCTCAGCAGAAACACGGCGAGGCCGTGAGGTGAATCGCAATCGAGGAGCTTCAGAAATTCAGAATTATCGAGGCCCCCGTGGCGGCCGTCCAGTCGCCGGGTCCACGGCGCACGAACCGACCCTGCGGAGGATTCGGATGTGTTGCCGACTGTTTCTTTGTGAGTGTTTGATTGCCCTCTCAGACCTGTATTATTCAAGCTGCACAGGAGACGGCGAGGTTAAGCGCGCACAATGTGGTATGTAGGAGATTACAGAGAAGAGTTGTTTAGGGGTTTAGAGCCCAAACGTGTTTATTTAAGTAGTCTCTGGCTTTCCAGGAGAGAGATATTACATTTGCAGGTGGTTTGCTTCTGTTTATTTACTGCGTGACTAAACAGTAACCCGAGACGTGTCGTTCGATGCTGGACGCAGCCGCTCGTACAAAGACAACAAATGCGCTTTGCTCATTTCTTGATCCAGAGACAATCTAACTATCTGCAGAGATGCGGCTCGCTAATCAACACTTAACATCTGTATATCATCTGATCAATGCGGACAAAAGGCCCATTTGTCCTTCCCAAACAGCAACGGGAATGAGCAGCAGCGTGAGAGCTGAGTAAGACGGGACCACTTAGAACAGGTGTGAGATGAGCTGTTCCCCTTTTCCCTCTTGTTAAACATTACAATACAAGGATTTCATTGGGCTCCACTGGAACACACATCTTAAAGTACCCAAACCCATATTCCTTCCATATAACAGTGTTCATGATTCACAATGTCCCACCCAGGACAAAGAGATTGGGACTCATAGAAACGCACCACGTATTTGAACAATAATCACTTCGCGCACAGAACAAATCAACCATTCACTCCGTCATATAGAGAAGAGACCTCACGTATTTATAGCATTCAGCATTCTTCGACTTCGTATCTGCAGGAGCTTATTTTGAAAGCGATAGCACGCCGGGGTCACGAGATTTCATGTGCGAACTATTGCCGATCTAAATTTAGAATCACTGGAGCCGCCTGTTCAAAATCAGCAATGACGGTTTTTCCAAGCCTGAAAAGGCTGATTCTGCTACGGTGACACCAGAGACACGGCCCGGCTTATTGGATGTAATATTTAGTATTTGAAAAAGCCCTACGCACTTCGCTGGTGGCATCAACACTGTGGAAAAGCCTTGATTCATTTGGAAGTCGGGCACGTGGGGACGCATGGCACATGCCTCCAGCAACGCAGACCCCACATTACTCTTTGAATTAACCCAGTTACATTCTATATCACACACACACATCAAGAATACATTACATCTGAGCTTAAGTGCATCTTTATTCGAGCCGGTCACCAAAACGCTACCTCTAGGGAAGCCTGCGTCATCCGAGTTTAAGTGCCGCAAGTATTTCATAACATCGGGCAGATTCAGCGTCATCCGCCAAATAGTTCGCTCAAAGCGGTGGACTAGAGCTGCGTTGGGTGTATTTATGTTATTCAAAAGAGAAATAAGCTGTCAAATACGTCAAACATATTCCACACATCGGTTCCTGGAATGGAGTATGAACTCAGGTCAATTGGTCCGTTGGTATTCCCATTTCCGTCAGCTATACCCACTTAACCTTTGTGTTGCAGGGGGGGGGGGGGGTGGGGAGGGGGGTGCAGTCAATCCCAGCAGACACCGAGCTGCCAGTTAATCCCAGGGATTGACAGCCGTTCGCACATTCACACCACATGCAAAGGCCGGGAAGAAAAGGCCAGCCGGCCGGTTGGAGTCCGGCGGCGTCGACAGCTGCTCCATCACAATCTTTAGCTGCTCAAACCACGTCGCAGGCGAAAACCAGGCGAGGGATGTAGGGATGTAAGAGATGTTACACTAAGAGGCGCCAGCGGATACCGACAGGCGTTTCTATTATGTTGTCCGCACGCTTTATAGCAACGAGGTCCGATTCGATGCCGCCTGCTACATGTTGTTCTCGATCTCCCTCCTTTCCCTCCATCTTTGTCTGTTACATAAAAGCCGTTATATAATCTTTAAACAAAAAGAGAAAAGGTGCTGTTGCAAGCGGCTCTCGATGGGAATTCATTTGACTCAGAACTTTCTTCTGAACGTCTGGGAACAGGATGGAAATGATCTACGATGAAGATCTATTAAGGCAGAAATGTGATAGATGGTGCCGTGAGGAGGCATCTGGGTGGACTGCCATCAAAGCCCTGGTGCTCAACTCTGAGCGATAGCTGCACCTCCTGAAGTGATTCACATGCTAATGCAGGTCGATCTGCACTTCAATTCATGCAGACGCTGCGGAAATGATCCATTTTGGCACCTTTTCAACCTGAAGTAGGAGAACTGAAAAGACCTGACATTAAGGTGAAATCGTTGATATTTTTGCTTCTACAACTGAAGTTCTTAGCATTTACCTTATTCTGCACAGCCTCAATAAATTATGCCTTGTTATTTTTAAACGAAGAAATTGGAAATGTAAAAAATAATTTCACTAATTTGTAGAATTAACCAATCTTGAATCTAAATAACTGAGCAAAGGCAATTTAAGATAGAGCTCGTGTGGGATACTGATCTTGAGCGTACCGCCACCTGGGAAATTGGGTTTTGGCTGAAATATCAAGCGTGGATACAATACCAGTGTTTGATTAATAAGCTGTTCCACTATGTGGAAGGGACGGAGACCATTCTTTTTTGGGTTAGGCATGAAAAGTGGTATTCCCTACCAGATGTGCACGTAGACCCCGACCCGATCCAAGCTAATTGAGTATCGTTACGATATCTAATTTTAGTATCAGTAGATATTGAAGCGTCTCTAATCTCCGACTTCATCTTTTCTTCCAGCCATCAAAGTACGACAGACTCCTGACTTGAATCAATACGGCTTCAACGAGTTAACAGAGCTCCACATTAGTCGGAGGTTGGCCAATTATATCCTGAGTCAGGCAGCTTCCTTTCCGTTCCTCGACAGGCCCTATTAGGCCTACATTTATTACGTGCTTCACTGCCCCTGGAAAATACACTGCATATATAAATATATAGCGCTGTTCCATGAGAGAAAAGTTAGATACCTGAAATCCTTGAACAAACCAGGCAATTGGATATTCTAACCTAATTTAAATAAATTTAAATGTTCGCGGTTAAACACTACCATTCAAAAGTTTGGGGTCACTTAGAAATGTCCTTTATTTTTCAAAGAAAAGAACTGTTTTTTTCAATGAAGATAACATTAAATGAATCAGAAATACACTCTATACATTGTTAATGTGGTAAATGACTATTCTAGGTGGAAACATCTGTTTTTTAATGAAATATCTACACAGATGTGTAGAGGCCCATTTCCAGCAACTATCACTCCAGTGTTCTAATGGTACATTGTGTTTGCTAATCGCCTTAGAAGACTAATGGATGATTAGAAAACCCTCTCTTACATGTTCCCAGATTTTCGGGCCAAAGTGCACTTTTTTTTTTAGAATGAAAGGAAAAACAAATGATATGGTTCAAAGATATCACGAAACTGGACAATAATTGCATGAGATATGTATAAGGGCGATCAATTTCAGCCAGCTGTTCAACTATCAACAAAAATGATTTATAACACATTTATCCAAGGTGCTCCCTCTGTTATGATTAAGCTTTAGGCTTTGAAGAACATAATCATAAATCAAATCAATACATCAGCAAATACAATAAGCCAATTCAGAAACCATAGCTGTGTCCCAATTATACACTTGACACTTAATCTATACAGTGCACTAATCTCCTTATTGCACTTTATGCATCCGGAATACGAGAAATGATTTGTACGCACGGTATGAGACACAAGCTGTCAATCATCGCGCTGCCACTGCGTTGAACGCTACTTAAAAAAGGAGAAAATCAAAGTGTTTACTTCCTTTTTTTCTTTTTACAGGATGTTCTTGAAGCTGCCTCACCATCCCCATTGCTCCGAGCTTTGAGCTGCTTCCCGGTTTAATGTGTGCATTTCCTTGTGAGGCAGTGGTTTTCATCAACATATAAATGTAGTATCCAGTACTCATATATTTGAGTATTGCACGCTAAAGTCACAGCTTGAGATCTTCTTCCGCCTGCCTGCCACAACTTTCTTGTCGAGTAAAATAAGATAAGATACTAAATAATCTTGAACAATGTGCTTTAGCGATAGCGAGTAACACATTGTCTACTGAGCCTATGCTTCTTGCACGTAAGTGATGGCGATGAGCCCGAAGCGGAAAAGATAATGGAAATGATGATAAACTAACCAAAAAAACCCGCCTGCCTCACTGGCGCTGGCCTGGAAAGAGGATTTGCAGCGCGGCATCATGGTGAATGAAGACAGATGGGCCGGCAGCTCCTCACTCTACAAAACCCAAATCACATAATTCTGTCCGGCAGGGCTCATGATTTGATGATTGATTTTTAAATATATTTGACAGTTTTGCAACCACGCAGCAAAGATCAAGCCACTAAGAATGATCACAGCAAAGTCACGGTGGCCTTTTGTGGTGTCCTATAAATATGGCGGACATGGCGACATGAATTTGTGTTTGCGTACTAAGCCTTGAATATTTTAGTCATATAGTTATTTTTTTTTTTTTAAGGAATATGGAAATAAATGGGTGATGTTGCATTGATTTTAGTCTGGGACTGGTGATCGCCAGATACTTTGTTAACCACTACAAGAATAAATGGCTTTATTTGTGTGGATCTTCTCCCGCATCCACCTGTCAAGTAGTGGTGCAATCGAGACTTAATGTAAAGTAACGTCAGATTATCATAAATTAAATTCCATAGGGTGTATTTTTCTACCTGTACAAAATAACCCTCAACAACACAGAGCTGTTGAGGGACGGCTGCAGCTAACAGCTCCTGCTGCCAGTCATATTTTTGATTCATTGTTTGACCTCTGAAGTATTCAATTATTAAAGAAGAGAAAGAACAGCAGCAAATCTTCACAAAAGGCGAATTTGAGCATCTCGTTGCCTGCGACACTTCCACACACGCGCTCCCAACTCATCAATATATTTCACACACTGCCGAGGCATCCACTCTCCCCGGCCAGTGCTCTGGTGTCAATAATGATGTTGGTTTCATTTCTAATAAAACGTTTGACTGGCCCGCTGCCGCCGTCACTGTGGGCCAATGTGCCTGCTCCAAAATGCAATTTTCAAAAGCAAAATATTCTCGTCTGACGATACTTTGTGAGCAGCTGCTATGGAACCAGTTGTCAAAACGCTGTGTAGTCGCCTCGCCTCACTTTGAAAGTCACAACAAAGAAATACAGATTAAAGCAGTCACGAAAGTGGGAAGCCCCGATGTCTTTCCCGTCGTGTTTAAATCCTCACAATCCGGCTAAATTTAAGGCGCAAAATAGCGTAAAAACACTGTCTGCTGCCCGTGTGGGTGAACGCAGCATTTAAAAGCGGGTTGGAGGAAATGTGGTGTCTCATGTGATACCCCCGGTGAGAAATTTTACGGGCAATGTGACAGGTGAAAAAGGATTGCCCCCCCCACCCCCCCATCACCACCACTCTTATATTCATGTACCATGAATCTGTCAAACCCGATCTCGCTGATCTCGTTGTTCACTCTGCCGTGGCCTCTATATGAATTATAAACCAACTTACATGTACTTTAAAAATATTCCCTCCACATGAACTGGATTTACCAACATACAGCTGTTTTATTGTTAGTTTTATTTCATTTTCACTGTGAACGGTTCGAATCCAAACGAACCAAAGGCAACATAATAAATACAGGTGTTATTATTAGGGGTCCCAATCTGCCCGTGTTATGCAAGACCACCGGCATTAGCAAGTGTTGCAGCACATACATACTTGCACTTTAAAAGCTTGCATGTGTAATGACCTGAGGAATACCGCTGGGAAATTTAGAGTATGCACGCGAATGAAGCCACTGAAGCATCTGTAACGCGGCTCCGTGTTACACTTTGACTTTTGAGTATTGAACAGATGTGGGGGAGACGTCAATCACCTTAATCATGTATGCCATTTCTATTATTAGGCATGTAATGGGTGCAACATTATTATATGACAATGATTGTGTTATTTGGGAGATAGTCAAAAAGTAGGCGTCAGTGTACCTTACATAATGCCACTTGCCTTTTTAGTCGAAACAGCTGGATTATTCTACCAAATACATGCCTTTGTTTTGTTGGATAGTATCTGCTTGACAGTTTGAGACAGACGTATGGGGATCTACAGAGCCGCCAAAAAAGTCGGCACTGGCCTATTTCTGGTCACCACCGCGCTTTGACCGGTTTCTCAAGTAAAACGTTAGCGTTAGCTTTAATGTGAGCGTAACGTCAGCTAGCTATGGTCGGCTAGCTATGGTCGGCTAGCTATGGTCGGCTAGCTATCGTGAAGTTGGCACTAAAATGAAAACATGAAAACATCCAGTGTTAGCGTATTGTAAAGCTCACTCTTCCCATAAAACCAATTAGTCGCTTTATCCGTCAGTAAAAAGTCAAAAGTCAAATAAACGGTGCTGACAGGACAATAGAGGACATCATAGCATCATTATCCCTTTTTCTTCCTTTTTTAAAAATGTGTAACTATGAGTTAAAGTGTCTCAAACATTTACATTTCCAGTCCGGTAAAAATCCCGTATAATTTAAGTCTATTTAGTTCATTAAAATTGTCTGTGTTGGCTAAAGAAAATCGTCAAATACAGTTCTTCTCTTTGTTTGGATAAATGTTTAATACTTTCGGTCTTAGGAAAAGAAAATGGCAAAATGGTCAGCGGTTACACAAGCTGCCAGACGTAATACAATTCAAAATGCATGTATACCACTGAAAATGTCAATGGGGTTTAAAGGTTACGCTTAATCTCATAACTTCCTTCTTTATGATAACAACATCTGAACACCATCATTCGTATTCTGTACTACACGCACACACCCACGCACACATACATAAGGACAGACGCACAACCCAGACCCAAACAAATGCCTGGAAATCTGGAAGAGAAACAGACACTCAATGAGCAGCTGCAAAACAGGATGCCCTTGAGAACAGGACACCCCACCCAACGCGGCCTGAATAAACAGTTTTGTCGGGGTCGAGGGGCGGAGGCGAGGGGCGGAGCAGAGAGCGCGCTCCGGACAGGGACGGATGACAAAGAGAGGGACACTCACGGCCCAGGAAAAGTTCAAGATGTCTCAAGACACCCAACTGCTCTTGTTAAAAGAAAGAAAAAGTTGGACGCTCGCAACATAATGTGAAAGTCGCTATTTGTGCAGCAGGGAAGTGTCAGTGTGTGTGTGTGTTGAGCTTTGATTGCTGTCATTTTTCTATAGCAGGAAACAATATAAAGTTGCCTTAAATTTCTTCTGATAAATATGAGATTTTGGATGTTTGTCATAGGATTCTAGATTGCTGCATACAAAAGAAACACTGTGAGAAATGTGTCCAAATCACTCCAGCAGAACCGCATGTATGCAAGAAATGATGGACCAGCAACCGACCAAACTCTCTCAAATTCCGAGGGTTCGAGGAAAATCACAAAACGTCTCAACCATTTGGGCGTACGATCATATTTTCTGTCATGCATACCGACGTTACTCATGGTTCAACTATTATTTATGTATCGCAGAATGTAAACTCTTCATGAATGATTCAGCATGAATACTGTAGTACATATTCCCTCTGTCCTCCTGGCAAGTTTGAAACTTTGAAAGAAGCACAGGCGGATGAATGAACATTCAGAACGTTACCTTGTCCTCGCTTGCATAAAGAAGCGCACAAAGGTCAAAGCAGATACACGTGAACTGCTTCTGAACAGCCGCCTCACTGTGACTTCAACGAGCTGCCGGCGATGACATCAGTGCGTTATCGCGAAAAATACCGCTGTGTGCAAAAGTCTTTCTTAACATGTCAGAAATATTCTTTTGCCTTTAAGCTACTGTGTCCCCTGAAAGGGTTTGACTGTTTAAGTGCAGCGGGACGTTTTGGTATCATGTGAATACTCTACATTGATGGGCTCAAGCAAGTTAAGGTTTTTGAGGATATGGATGGGTGTGGGTGTGGGTGTGGGGGGGGGGTTGGTGCTCACAGTGGGCTGAAAGTAGGTGGCGTAAAAGACGCAGCAGAGGCGCCCCGAGGAGTGCAGGAGGAGACAGTGTGTGAGCGTGGGTCGGCCCCTCTGAGACGCGCGCTGAGCGGATGCGGGATGACAGCACGGGCCCAATTAGTCTTAGAAGAGTCGGCGCAAGTGATCAAGCCATTCATGCATCCGAGCACTCGCCCACAGGCCCTGTGCGCCGACGGCCCGGGTAAACTCACTGCAGTCCATCAAGGCTTCTGCTGGACTCTGCTCCACTTCCTTCCTTCCTTCCTTCCTTCCATCCGCTCTCTTGAAATATGCTGCTTACCATTCCATTCCTTTCTTCTACCCCCCTCACTAATCCTCAACTGCATCTCATAGGCCTCCCCCCCCCTTCAAAAACGTTCACTCTCGCTAACACACTTCTTAAGGACATTTACACAGTCTACTTCAAAGCCTGTCTGTGCCTTAACGCCGCCGGTGCCCCTCCCTCCGTCAGCTACACCCTCCCACCTCGTCTCCCCATCCCCGGAGCTGGATTATTACCTCATCCCACTCGGAGGCGAAGGAAGGCATGCGCTCCGCGGACGGCTGCCCGGAGCTGCAGTTGGACACGGACCCACTGCGGCCGGCCAGACCTCCGTCCTCCTCCTCGGCGAGCGGCGACGCCAACAGGTCAGAGTCTGACTTGGACAGGCTTCGAATCAGCCCCAGGTCTGCGGGTCGGACTTTGACCGCTGCCGCGGAGTCCTTGACGTCAGCCTGTGGATTCCGGGTCACTTTGGTGGGTTTGGCGTCCCGTGTGCAGTCTGCCATGGTTTTCAAAACATTCACTTTCCTGCAGTCCTACCACTCGTTTTTGTCGGCCCAAAAGAGTGATCCAGGATCTTTGAAGCACTGAAAGGCAAAGATTAATGAAACATAACTTGCCTCCAACGCAAAGTGCTTCTCTTTTGAAGGAAGGAAGCAAGTGAAAGAATCGTTGAGCACAGAAACAATCATCAAGGTCCACCCACGAGTTGTATCCTGTTGCCCTCCCCTTGGTGGCCGGCGGCCCCGAAGGGTCCCCCTCCTTTATCCTCTGAACTGTGCCTCTTTGACTCACATTACCATTGTCTTTAATCCTTATCAGGCCGTGAATCTTAACCGTAATGTGGCAAATATAATCAGTGGGTAATAAAAAATAAAAAATCGTCTTCCTCTTACCTGCTGACTTGTGCAGCCCCGGTGGTTTCCCTCCTCTGCGGTTTGTGCGTGTGCTCAGTCCTGCAGTTGTGTCCAGAGTCTCCAGGAGGACCGGCCAAGTCCCGCACCGTGGATCGGAGGACGGGAGGATCCCGAAAGCCTGGCCTTATTCAGGCTGACAGCTGGGGTAATCAGGTTACTGACGCACTGGGTGGCTGCTCCATTTTAAAGGAGGGAGAGCCGGGATTCCTCTTCTTCTTCTGTCTGTGTTACGCGAGTGTTTGTGTGTCTGCGTGAAGCTGAGGTTACAGTCTTACTTAGTTTTGTTATTGTAGGGCAGACAGGTCTTTTTTTGAACCAGCATGGATATAAACTGCCTCACATATCACAGCTGGCAAATGATCGCCCATAACTAGCTTTAATACTCCCGTGTGATTGGATATGTAATAACACGTCATACTCAAAATGCTAAAGCTTAAAAAAAAATGCAATAAAATGGAAACAAATAAAGTTCATCTCCTCAAAATGTGAGCAAAGTAGTTAAATAAACTCAGTTATGTACCGCACATCTACAGCTTGAGACTAGAGACGGCAACCTGCGGTCTAGCAGAAGATTTAGTTGCTTTTTATCGTGGAATTCTGCATAACCGTGAGCATCAGCTCAAATACGCTTACACGCACATAATATTTCACGGTCACAAATCCCATCAGGGCCGAAGCGGTGACACGGCGAAACATACATAGATTTTGTCGACTTCAGTGTGATGAATTTGATGGAAGATTCATATCATCTTTCAAACCGTAAATGCCGTTAAGTGTTTTTTATGAGGGGGAAAATTAACTCTTGGGTTCTGCAGAGGAGGGGGAAAAATAAATAAATAAATCAAGCTATGAAATGCTGCTATGGGAGGAATGTGGAAACGACCTCAAACACTCTCCTCACAGGGAATCCATGCTGACAAAAGAGACTCTTGTGAGGCGTCCTTAGTATTCACAGGCAGCCCAGCGTGCCTCCGTGCCCTCAATCAGCCAAGTTCCTTGCATGCTCACCTCTTCCCTGTGGGCAGCGCTGGTATGTGCATGACAGAGAAGATCACATCCGTCGCTCGCCAAGGAGGCCCCGCACACTGCTTAGCTGGCACCAACAAAAGAAACATCAAGCGAAGCAAATTGAATGACACATTTAATGATCTCCGTGAGCGTGATGGGGGACGAGACCGCTTAAGATCCCCGGCGTCTCAACGCGCCATTTTAAAAACAATAGAGGCTCCGGAATACGTCGCGTCTCCGAGATAATGATGTCTTCACGGCGTATTAGATTGGACCAAATTAAAACGCGCTTCCCTTCCGTCAGCTGGCTGGCTGCTGAGCCTCGGGATGGAAACAGCGGTGACTCATGAACACTGTTCTCCAACAAAGAGACGCACACTGTGCAAGTCACAGAGAGACAGCGCACACAGTAAACATGCTCTCACACACACACACACACACACACGGTTTGTGTGTGATCAGCTGTCGTTGCAGAGAAGGAGAACGAGGCCACTGGGTGAAGATCTAATGGAGTTACTACACCTTGGAGGCTATTACCTCCAGAAAAGGCCCCAACGTCTGCGTCTTTAAATGCCATAAACACGCTGTGGGATTCCCCGAATGCCTGGGAATCTACACACCTTAATGACGGTTGCCCTCTCACAGCTTTTGTTTTCCTCCTCGGAGAGCCGGAGCCGACGTTAACCCGGGAGTCACGAACGAGAAAGCTGCGGCCTTTAAGGTCGTCTGTTCCCCGAGGCGGCGGCGTTGCCATTCATCCGAGATTTTTGTTTCAGATCCTTGAAATGTGGGGAGTCAAACTGCACAAGCGGAGAAGTCAAAGAAATAACGACGCACAAGATCAAGTTATGCGCAACATAACGAGGTCATTGCAATTAACAGTCTCGCATATAGAATTTGCATTTGGAACTATCCCCAAAACAAGGTCAACATTCAGTCAGTCAAAACCCATTTTGATCACATTGTTTTGGAGATTTCAGTGACTGGTGTCTTCATTCAGACTTCATTGAAAAGGTAACTTCAAGGTTGAGGGATAAAATAAATCACTTGAACGGGGGCGACGGCAAAAGAGCTGCCCGCTGTTAGCTCCGAGCGGCGGCTAAGCTAAGCTTTCCAACAGACACGAGCAGAGCTGACCTCTCAGCGGGGAAATGCGAGGGCCAGCGTGCACGGCTGAGTGGAGACGTAGCGCTGCATGTCATTCGGCGACGGAGAGAGACAGAGAGACTGGAGGGTGGAGGCGCTGTACCTTTTTCTCTGTGTCTCATTGGGGTCGGTCAGGAATACCCTTTTAACGGCATCTTTTTTTTAACGGCATCTGCAACATCTGTAGGTGTGAGAAAATCAACATGAGGTTCCCCACTAAGACGGGATCCGATAATCCTTTGCTGGGGCAGATTGGTTTACTGGTGTTTTGGCTACGGCTGAAAAAAAGTTGTTGGCAGTGTGCGTATTTCCATAAAATAAGGAACTGGCATCCATAGACTCCAGATGATGTATCCAAATGTCTTTGGTAAAAGCTTTCAGGCTTATTTAATTATTGATCCTGACATCTGCCTGTTGTTTTTGTGCATTCCTGGTCCTGCAATGTTGAATCCTTAAGTAAGTTTCTTGCAAACGCTGGCATTCTAACATGCTGAGCTGAGATGAAGATGGCAAATTGCCCACCGTTCATCATCACTACTTTAAAGGTTTGAATAACTTTTAACAACCTGCAGATGCCTTTGAAGAAGACGCATTGCTGTGACAATAAGAACGATCCATCCTGAGCAGAACATTGCAGCATTTTCCCCATGAATTCTCACCCTAATTATCAGTGATCCTATTACATCATTCTTTTCAGAAGAGAAAAACTGTGCGTCTGTGTCTTTTTTGTCTGGTGTGATAAGATATTGCCTGTTCTTTTATGCCGTCACGTGTCACAATAACCGCTGCTGGCCACGAGAAAAGGATAACGATAAACTTAAGAGATAAATTCAGCAAGCTGGAAAGATCCGAATCAAAAACGCACCGTGGAATCCCGCCGCAGCTCATTCACTTGTTCTCAAAGATTAGAAAAGATGTGTGTGTCTGTGTGTGTGTGTGTGTGTGTGTGTGTGTGTGCAAGCATGTGCAAACATGCTGTGTGTTCCCATGTGCACTGGGGCACACGTATGTGCACATGCATGTGAATGTATGTGCGGAGAGGGGTGACTGTGTGCGTTGGAGCCAGAGGCATGCAGGGCTGTGTTAGGTTACTGCTCTTTGTGAAAACAATGGCCACTGTTCCGTGTCTTCCGAATATCCCTTCGGGGGGGGGGGGGGGGGGGGGACGATGACGACTACAGCAACTGACAGTTTGTTATTTCTCAGTAACGCTGCTTCTATGAGTGCGGCCCGGTGGTCAAAGAACAATATGAACTGAATCCAATAACTAATTATACGTGTTTCACCAAAGGCACATGGGCGGAAGGCGAAGGGGGGGACACATTTTAATTCATAGGGAGGAAAAGGACAATGGGGAATGAGGGGAGAGTAGCGACAGCGAGCCTCTTGCGATGGAGCCGCACGGCCTCTTAATTAATCCACAAGAAAACGCTGACGGTTCACAAGCGGGTCACTTTCAGCGCAACGCCACCGTGACACACGCTCCATAGCCAGAGCGTCCCGGAGATCTACGGCCTAATGATAGTAATGATATTGGCACTCATGAATCAATCAGACGCGCTTGATAAATTCAGCCGAGGGTCAGGGAATGTGTTCTCAGGGAAGCGGTTGTGCAGGACGAGCCACTTCCATTATTAGACGTCTCACACGGCGCTTTGAGGTGAGGACACGTTGAGAATAAAGACATTAATAATGACCGTTCGTAGTTGTGGGAACATCAGGCTGTGAAAGAGGGGTTTGAAACTCGTCAAAATACCACAGGAGCGTCTTTTTACGAACAGGAAGCACTGCTTCTTGTAAAAACCCGGCCTTTGAGTCAGAAATGTGTTGCTGGAGTGAGATGTGCCTCCATCTTTAGAAACACAGCGTCGGCCAAAGGCTTTTAAGCTTTTTAACCTTCGGAACATCAAAGAATTGAGAGAGTAAGTATCCTTAAAAATAGACCCTGCCTTTGACTCTACATTGAGCCCATTTTTAGCATTTTGACTTGACGCGGTAAAAAAAGGAAAGATAGCACTCAAGTGTTGAGTCCTGGCTTTCTGTTAAAAATACCTCGGGTTTAGAAACCAACATCTTTTAACCTCTTTCAACCTCAACTTCTCCTTTGTGCTCAACACGTGTTTTTTCTTGCATCCTCGGTCAGTGAAAACTATAATTGTGGAAAGGCGCAACTCCTCGGAGAAGCAAGACCTGACAACAGGAAATCTGAGAATTGTCATCGAGTGAATAGAAATGTTGTCTGGAAAAAGATGGATAAGCGAAGAACAACAACACATTTCTAACAACATTGTGTCGTTCAATGAAAAATGCATTGGATGCATGAACGCAACGGTGATCTTTCAGAATCCTTCTGATCCTGGAGTAGAAAACGTCTCTCCTTCCGTTCTCATTGTTAGAATCTTCCCAGTGATTATGGATGAAACAGCACACATTCATTTGGGATTTGTGCTGCACAGAAGGGTTTTTAGATTAGTGCTCCTCCTAACGAGAGGACGGACAGAGAGTCTGAGGAGGACGAATGAGAGATAAGTCTGCATCTCGGCGCACGACAGTTTAAACTCAGAGATCAATTAGTCAACTAAATTAGCCGCATGCCGTCCTTTTCACCACTGCAGGATAACAACCCTGCAGCTGGCAACGTGAAGCAGCAGTTCACATGACTTCCATTCGGGTGGAGATACAGAACACCTAAATAGAGAGGTACTCGCTTCAGCAACAAATCTAGATCCATTGGACTGATTGTTGGGATTATCTTGTCAGCAGCAAAATGGCCGTTAAGTTAAGAAATACCTCATGAAATAAGTGTTTCTTCGTGTGGTGTTTTTTGAATGATATATATTTTTCAACTGGTGAATTCCCACATATATATATATATATATATATATATATATTATGAATATGAATGAAGTTATAGTTGGTGTTTTGGCTTTTTCAGGCTCGCATTAATGCATTTATTACTGTTTTTAATAAAAAGCATTATTCTTAGAGTGGTGGTGAAATAAATGTTAACCTCCGCACACATTTCCAGCTTGAAAGGATGACCGTGTGTGAAAGTAATGGAACGATCGGGCTACATGAACACAAGCAGAATGCACTTTGGACACAAAAAGGAAAAAAAGATTGACAACAAAATAAGAAAAGCAAAAGAAATCATCTTTGTTGTGGCATATGTAATATGGGACAGGGACATCAAGGAAGACATTTCCAACTACTTTCATATGCATGTATGGATAAGAACCATATGTTTGAGCTGATGAGGACACTGATAAAAAATTCAAGTCCTTAAGTTAGAGGTGAGGTTACATGAAATATTCATCCAGTCAAGTTATTCTAAATTTAGACTTTCAGAATAGGGGAAACAAACAAACTCCACTTCAACTTCTAAAAATGGTCTTTCACTGTCAGTGTTCACAAAAGAGCTTTTCTTTTTAATAGAAAGAAAACAGGAAATTGAGTCAAACGAAATTGTAGATAAAGAAAACAACAGACACCATTCATCAATCCTATAAAAACAAATATAATTGAATTCTTCTTTACCACAGAAACATCCTGCCGGTCATGTGATGATGAACAACGGCCCCCAAACACTGACTGATTAATACATTTTCACCTCCAACTCCCAAACAGATCACTCTGGCATATTTCCATTTTAATGTCTTATTTCACACCAGCGTCTATAAACCTGTCAGCAAACCGTCGTGTCCTTTTGACATCACAGAACTCAGCCGTGAGGTACAAAATACTCAAACGCTTATGAATGAATATTTAACGGGGGGGGGGCCTATTTATAAAACATGCCCGGCGGGGCAGGTGAAGGGGAATCACTGTCAGCCGTCCACGCGGCGTGCAGATGGCCGGGCGGCGGGCGGCTAACGGCGTCGAGATTGACTCAAAGGTTTTTACTCCTGATTCCCTACGGTCACATTGAGACTTTTAGCTGACGGCACGTTGTCATGTCGCTCCGGGTCGCCCTGTGTGTTGGTGGTGATTAAATCCTCTCCAGCGAGGCCCCCGTCTGCCATCACACTGCGTAACGCTGCCGTCGACAGTAAAACGATATCGCCATCTTTCTTCCTGGTCACTTCCGAGGCCGCTGATCCAATTAGCCTTAATTTGATCTACTTGGACGTCGTTCATTGGCTTTGCGGCCTCGCCGTCGCGTTTCCACATCTCAGATGAGGAGAACGACGCTCGGACGCGTTAAGATGCCTTTCGTGCAGCAGGTCAGTGAGAGATTACATGTAAACTTGTCAGAGACTGTACATCAGTATCGCCCCCCGCCCCAAAAAAACGCTGTTTGAGACAAGCAGATTCAAGCGCTCTCCCTGCAGGCCGAAGGAAAATGGATATTGATCTGGAGCCAAGACTGAATGGATTAAATTGCAGTGTTTGTGTCGGGTAGCGCGGCAGCAAGGAGGTAGGATGGAGGTGGAGGGAGAGTAAGGAAAAGGAGAGGCGGGGGGTAAACGTTTAGTTTTGAGCGGTTAATCAATCAGTTGTCCTCCCCATGAAGGCCGCCCCCCCCTCCATTGAACTCGCTGATGAGTCTAGAGAACAGCTTTCCCGGGGGCCTCTCTCACTGCTGATATAAGAAGTGAGTGTGATAGTCCCCGTAAGACAAATATTAAAGTTTGAATCTTTACAGTTATTGATGGATTCCTCGTAGCTTGATGCTAGTGTTCACCTCATGCACGAACGATTCCAAAAACCGAATCACCATTTTACATCAGAGTCCATTTCAGAGGATTACGTAAACATCCGGGTTGTTAAGCTGTAGATACTTTGACAGATCACCAAAGTATAGCTGCTATTATGAGGCTTCAACAGTCTGAGTGTATAAAATAAAGTGGGAGGAAATTAGGAAAACAAAGAGGGAGTTTTGTAACACATTAAAAGAGCTGCAGACTATTTCTACAAACATGTAATCTATTTTTCACAGAGCAACATCGAGGGATGCCGTTCGCCGTCAAAGGTCACTTCTCCTGCAACTGTTTCTTTCCCTCAAAACCCCATTTTTCTCATCAAACATTTAACACACGCGGGCTCGACAGTGTCAGCGCACTTGCTGCTGTTAAATGTACTATAACACACATCTCTCATGATCAAAGCCCACTTCCTCGGCTCCTGAGCTCTAATCATAAACACTTTCCTCATCTGCACTTCGTTCCCTTCAGGGCAACGCTCCACTTCACGGCTGGATGGAATATTCATAAAGACTCTGTTCAGATGACACACGTGCACCCGCCCACGCTCGACATACATGCATGAAATGGTTTTATTCCCGTCTCGCCGGTGCGGGGATGTTAGTGCTTCTAATGGAGCCCGTCTCTCCGAGCGGCCGTCAGATAGCATGTAATCTACACAAGTCTCTTTGAAGATGACATTTTACAACCTGCCTGGCTGACAGCTACAAAAAAATAACCAATACGACGCACAGCAGGGGAGCGGTTCGGATCAGCCCCCAACTCCAACTGCATATATTTATTTTCTATACGTGGACCAGAACATTTCCTAAAGCTTAAAGCCACAGAATTGTCCTCTGAGAGGGTGTTGGATACAAATAAAAGGGACGGTCCACAGAGGCGCGTAATCAGTCAGCGCACAGACTCCCAGTGTCTCTCTGGCTCCATCTGTTGAGACGTTTTCATCACTGTGGACGGGGGGGGGGGGGGGGGCTTGGTTCTTGCAAGACGTCGCCTGGGTTTGGTTTTTGTCTCAACAGGATAATGCTCATCCCAGAATGCAATGGGCAGAGTTTACCCTGAAAGGTCAGCAGCAGGTCGCCGTGGGAACACACCTCAGGGGGCCGCTTTGGGTTCCACATGAGGCAAAACTGAGCATGATTAATTCAGTCTGCTTACAGATAGGCTCAAGGTTAGAAAAATGTAAAAGTCTTTTACCATTTTGCTCGATTTGTTTTTGATCATAAACAAACTTTTTTTCCTTCTGCATATTTTTACCATGTTTCGGCTTGGTAAAAATATGCAGAACTATTTTTATTAATCATAATTGTTTGCCATTTTCCTCAAATGCTCCCTTCGATCTGATACTTTCCTCTTCATAAGTGATGGTTAAATTAAGATATCTGGAACTTGGGCTATCTGAAGGCCTCCCCCAGCTGTGGCACTTTGTAGAGGGCGTCTTTATCTCCGTCATAATTGGAAAAATGAAAAGCAGATTAAGTGCTGACTGAACATAAAGCAGCGTTGACTGAAACCCTTTTGTGAAAACTGTTGAACTCGATCCACTGTCAGCTTGTCACTGCGGGAAGTAGCAAAGATTTATTTGAACTGTAAAAAAAAAAAAAACGATGTAAAACGATGTATTGCTTCACTGATGAGCCAAACCTGTAAGCAAACCGTCTTCACCCATCCAGGAGACGCAAAGCGCCAACGGCATTTTCTATTGCAGACTTGAGCCCTTTATAGACTTAACTTTATACCAGCGGTCCACAGCTCAGTCTTTTGTCCCAATCACAGAACTGTGCACATTGCATGAAAGCCTCCCACTCTCAGGCTACCGGCGCCTTTTTAAATATAAAAAATAATAAAAATATCCCCTTTGTTGAAGGACAACAATGTAAAAAAATAAACAGGTTTGAAATCACTGTTTTATTTCTCAAAGCATTGCAGTGAACGATAACAAAAATATGTAAAAACCCTAAAACAAAAAGTAAAAATATACCAAAAGAAGTCACATCGAACACGCTCTTTAAATGTGCGCTGAACAGCTTTGACGAAGTGAGACGAGATATTTCAGACTCCACACTTACACGACAGGACGTTTGATTGAAATAAAATGTCTTTAAAACGGGGCTGTAAAATCCATTTTAACACAATGAGAAGTCCACGTGTTAAGCCGAGAGTCCTCACTGGACAAAGTCTGTTGGCGGCATCAGAGAGCGGAGAGCGACACGCCGCTCTTATCTGTCCGGCCGCATCATGCCCGGCCTCACTGGCATCATCATCGGCCGAGGGTGACGCATCATGTGTGGCGGTCCCGGCATCATCTGCATGGGTCCTCCCATCGGCGGCCTCATGCCTCCTGAGAGTGGAAGTGAAGCCACACACAGCATTGGGTATTAATTTAGAGCAGCTTTACAGAAAACTTGACAAACTGTTCGGAATAACAAGAATTCTCTCAATTAATCTAAAGTTTGATAATTGTTTCTGACCCAGAGTACATTTTAAAAACAAAATACAATTGAATGACAAAGATCATGAATGCCTTTTATTTTGAAAAACAGACCTAAAAAAATAACAGATGTAACCCAATTTACCTTCTAAACTGATTCTGCAGCAAACTTGAAACAAGTATTTTAAATGTCCCTCAAAGATCGTATGATGCTGTGTTACAGGAACATGTTTCTTACCGGGTCCACCGGGCATCATTCCATGTGGGGGGGGCCCCATCATGGGCATCATAGGAGGACCTCCCATAGGGGGCGTTGGTAGCATGCCTGGACGAGGAGGACCACCTGAGTCACAAACAGCAAATGAGTGTACGATGAACAGATTCATGTGCATAGTAATTTGCATCCACTTCCGACTAAGCATAAAACATCCACCGGTGTTACCATTAGAAATAATACTATTTGATGGAAATCAAACTAATGCAAAGAAATAAAATTAAAAAAATATTAGAAACTGCACGAGGCGACAATTTAACAGCAACCCAAACTGCGGCTTCCTAAACAACCAACGCCATTCATGAAGGTATGATTTATTGTAGGCCGTTTAAATGATGACTTTAAGAGTAAGAAAATGTATCTTGTGGGTTTCTATTTATGTTCATTGGTGGGCTCGTTTTATTCTTGAATCCCATGGGGGGAAAGAAACGTCTCGGCCTCCGCTGATTGATTGTTCTAATACAGATTAATTTCAATAATCCCTGATAAGAGGCTATCAGCATACTGTCTTTCACTATCACAACTATTAAGAGCAGGTGTTTGTAGCACGGTTAGCTCAGCAGAAATGGACTCACCTGGGGGAGGACCGCCAGGGAACGGTGTGGGCGGAATCTTCCCCTGTTGAAATGCAGCCGCTGTTGGAAAAGATGACAAAAACACACAAATTATTAATGTGAATTAATTGAAGCCTGTTTCTCAATGCAGTTAACACTACGTGCAAGAAGTCTTTCTAACATGACTTCATAGCAAAATACATCACACGGTCCAAGATCTTTGTTGTAATGCTGATGTCTACTGCAACCAAAAGTGTTTACAATTCAATGAATCATCATCATCATCATCAACAACAACAGGCTTTCATATTCATGTATCAATACACAAATGGGTTTTATTGGGTTAGGGTTAGTGGAATTGTTTAAAAATCCACCTTGCCGAGTCTGTCTGAGTGGCAAAACGTCTGAAAAGAAATAAACAGCAAAAGCCACTGGCGAGTACTTCTAGAGTCAGTCCGCCGCGTGTTCAGGAGGATCGAGCCGATGATGTGCTTACTCGTTTTATCGATGAGGCTCTGAGCCTGCTCCTCCATCCACTTCTGGTAGTAGTCTTTCACATTTTCCTTGTGCTTTCGACCACTGCAGTGGGTCTTCCTCACTGACGGCTGGAAAAGATTTTAAACGATATTAATTATGAGTGAGGCATTACCTCACGCTTTAACGGTTTTATTTGGTAGTGCATGGGCACAACTTACCGAATCATGGGTGAGGTAGGTGTCACAGTAATCACAGTAAAACCTTTTTGGGAGGAAAAGTTTGAGGTTACAAAAAAAGTGTCCAGAGCAGTGAGATATTAAATCACAATTGAAAGACTATTTTTTTTTTTACTGTTTATACAAACTGCATTAAAGAAATACAATTGGGTAAACCATTGTTTTGTCTGTTAATGCCACAAAAGATGCATTAAAAAAAACCTCGGCGGTACTGTTGCGTCCATATTGTGCAGAGGGCCTACTATGCAATTAAGCAATCAGAGTCCCCAACTTTGCCTTCTGGTGTCAGCACACCGTCATACTCGTAATTTAGTCTCCCATAGCTAACGTTACTTTTCGAGGAGTTGTTCTCTGTAGCTGCTCCAGCGTACAGACCCCATCGGGGGGAACTTCCTCTGAATGCTAATGTTAATGAAAGGGTTTTATAAACTTGCCAGTAATGTGTTTTTTTAAATAGGTCAAAATAAACAAGATGTTAAAAAAAAGTCGTGGATTTTTTCGGATCGGTTGATTTTATATATTTTTTAAATTATCTGTGGCTGGTAACGTTAGCTAAATTCACATCGCGCTTGAGTCCAGCTATTAGACGCAGGCCAAACAAAGCGTAGAACGACCGTCTGCAAACAAACTGGTCCGTCTAATTAGTTAAAAAAAGAGGCTTCGTCTTATAATTGTGTGTTGCTTAATATAAACATAAAACCAATTCGTCGGGGCGTGGATATCATAGATTACGCCTGACGGAGAATAAATAACGATACTTACTTAGGCATGTTCCCCGGCAATCTCCGTCGAGAGCGCGCTTCCGGTGTTCCCAATAAGTCTTCCTTCCAGCTATAAGAGCTACAGACGGGTTCGTTCCGCGTAAAAGTGACCGCTACACGAAACGGTACCTCTGAATAAAATTATATCACACATAAAATCAACACAAGAGTGCTATAGCCTTAGCATAAACAGATAATAATAAATACGACTTCTTGTAGATGAAAAAGAAAAACACATATTCTTGTTTTAGCATGTACATTACATATATATTTTAATTTATCCACAGGTATGAACATCAAAGATGAATACAAACTAACGGACCAGATTATTCTTCTACCTTCTTTGAAACGATTTATTTTAAAAAACGGGCAAAGGAAATAGAGACAGGGACATTATCTCTATATTTGGCGTAAAATTGATGGCAGCGCCGCAGCAGTAACACTTTTCTTAAAAGAAAATGGCAGATTTGTTCAAATTTACTGGATCTTGAAGACCAACACAGTTCAGTGGATATTATTTTAAACAACTGCCTAGTATTTATTTTTCATTTTATGACATACTTAAGATATCCTTAAAAGACAAGAATAAACCTGGGGAAATCATTTTGCCTTTCTCTGCACACACGAGATATATATATATATATATATATATATATATATATATAAAGATGAATCGGTTGGGCCCTAGTGTACATTGTACATTTGGGGTTTTCATGAGCCACCACGTCATTGTTTTCTCCTATACTCCACTTCCGACGTCTGTGGCACTGCGCTTTAAAACGAACAGCGTGGATTTATTGATCAACCAATGAAAGGGTGGCTCCAAATAGCAACAGATGACGTCAACGCCCCCTTCGTGATTGGCTACGGTGACGCGCGGGCTGTTGCAACGTCAAACAGCGTCCCCCTGGTCGTGCCATGCGCAATGACGGTTGTTGTTGTTGAGCTGGTTGTTATGGCTGGACAAGGCCTCGGACTAAACTGAGAGAGGTCTCCCCGCTTCCCCCTACCCCTCCCTCCCCGCAACACCCCGTCTCCGCCGCGGGACACCCGTCACCCATGGAGGGAACGGACATGGACGTGGACGCGGAGCTCATGCAAAAGTTTAGCTGCATGGGCACCACGGACAAGGACGTCCTAATTTCGGAGTTTCAGAGGCTGCTGGGCTTTCAGCTCAACCCGGCCGGCTGCGCCTTCTTCCTGGACATGACCAACTGGTGAGTCCGGGGACACGAGGGGCCTAGCAGCACGACGCTAACTCAGGTAGTATAATTAGCTAGGTAGCATACGTTAAACTGCGGCAGGCGGAGGCGGACAAACGCGCCGCTGAATTAGCGGTGTTCCAGCATTGCACCATTCCGTCACAGGAAACGGCTCGTGGAAGCGAACGTAAACTCCCGACGTCGCGGGCGGGCGGAAGTGAAACGGCAAAGTTTAAGCCCCGACTGTGAGTTTGAATTGAAGCTAAAATTACTTTAAAAAAACCACAAAAAAAACACCGGAAGGATAATTAGCTTAGTGGGCTAGTTTGAGCTCAGGAAAGTCTCGGTGTAGATTATCGCCCGTGTTACATGGACGGTGTTCACAGACGGTTAAAACCGAGCCGCGCTGGGAAGACACAGCTCGCGTTAGTCTGATGACGTAACCGGTCGTGATCCATCGGCGGGCGACAACAAGTGGTCTTCCATCCAATCAATTCAGATGATCAATTGTTAATGGCCTACTTTGGTTTCTACACATGGAAATCAGTTTAATAGTCACACACAAGTACGTGTTGTATCGTGGTTTCAGTGGAGGAGCTTTGGGAAGTAAACGGCTCCAGATGATCGTTAAACCTTGAAACTAGATGTGTGTATTTAAAAGGTTTGCGTTACAGACTGAAGATGCAGAGTTTGGCTGCAAGCTGCAATATGACTCTGTGTCCTTGCATGACCTGCACCGGGCCTTACAAGTGTCTTTTATGGTCTAACCACATGCAGATGTTGTATCGGCCCCTGTGTTTTTGCCCTCACCAGAAAGGTTATCATTTCATATCCCATCTAATGTGTAGATTTTTAATGACTATGGCCACTTTCTATATTTGTAGGTAAAAGGGATTGTTTGGGGGAAGAAAATGACGTAATCTTCTCATTTGTATGCAATCTACTGGCCCAGCAAGCGCTTGGAGTTGTTTTTTTGTGACCATTATAAAATGAACCCTATTGTTGGAGTAATCATCTCTGTAATTGTCCGTATCACATTTGTGGACTGTTGCTTTTAATCAAATAGTCCCCGAAGCCGTTAATAGAAAATGTGTCCTGGAGGCCTCGGCTAAACAAGCATCTTTTGTTGTTTGAATTATTTGACAAACTGCAACGTCAAGAAAAAGGTTTTCTTCGTTAATTAATGAATGTTCTCTTTCAAATACGAAATCTTGTGATCACTTGTTTAATGTCCCCCTCCCGTTAACACCTTGCTCTTTCTTCTGTGTGGGAACAGGAACCTGCAAGCTGCTATTGGTGCATATTATGACTTTGAAAGTCCCAACGTCAACACGCCTTCCATGTCCTTTGTTGAGGACGTGACGATCGGGGAAGGAGAGTCTGTTCCTCCAGATACGCCGTTCACAAAGACCTGGAGAATACAAAACACAGGTGCACAGCACGTCACCACATTCGCCCCCCCCCTTAGTGCTCACATTACCAGCAGCATCCCTGAACCACTTAAGTTCCCACGTCACGGTTTTATTGTCGAATTGTGTTTTGACCGCGCTCATCTTTGTGTCCTGAAGGTGCAGAGTCATGGCCGCCCGGGGTTTGTCTCAAATACATCGGCGGGGATCAGTTTGGGCATGTAAACACAGTCATGGTGAAGTCACTGGACCCCCAGGAGATATCCGATGTGAGCGTGCAGATGCGAAGTCCCACGGCTCCAGGCATGTACCAGGGCCAGTGGAGGATGTGTACAGCCAGCGGATTATTCTATGGAGGTAGGACATCACCAAATACTTCTGTTTAATGAGGACATGCATTCGGGCTGCAACTAACTAACTAATTCACATTATTCTGCAATGGTCGGCTTCTGACCACTGTATGTCAGTGAGAAGCACAACAGAATGGCTACGAGCTAAAGGCTAAGAGCTAACAGCTACAGATCGCCGTGTATAAGTGAACAACCACATCACCTAGTGGCCGAGACAGAAGACGGTGAAATATGTATATATATCAAGTAGCCAGTGTATCAGAAAAGGTCTAGCGTGCACTCTAATGTTAGCACCACGTGTTTGTATGTGACAAGCATCATTAGCACACAACATTCAATTGTGACCAACTCAAAATCCATGTCACCAGCCTGGTAGTGAAGGAAATGTTCAATCGGTGTGTTGCTATGGGGAGGTGCTCGGTCAAAGGGTTCCCAACGATTCATTGTAACAAAGAGGAAGTCAGCGACTTGGTGGGTCGACTCAGTCCTACAAGCGGCCGGTGTTTATGAACCCTTCTTTTCTCCACAGATGTAATCTGGGTGATTCTTAGCGTAGAGGTCGGTGGGCTCCTCGGCGTGACCCAGCAGCTGTCGTCGTTCGAGACCGAATTCAACACTCAACCCCAACGCAACGTGCAGGAAGACTTCAACCCCTTCGCCTCGCCACAGAAGAACAAGCACGACGCCACTGACGACAGCTTCAGAGATGCCGGCGGCGCGTGGGAACGCACACAGGAGCCAATCCAGCAGGACGAAAACGGATTGTCTCTGTCTCATAATGCTGTAAATAGGGCGTCAAATGGTCTCCAAACCAATCTTTCCGTGGTGACTTATGGTCAGGTATGTGTGCGTCACATTTTGCAATACGCAAAACGAAGTCCATGAACCCGTAAGAACTATTTCCACTACACTGATGAGGTCGGCTTGTTTAGGGCACCTTTCAGTTATCGTGAGTGTAACGGTGGGACAACTAGTCCTCTGGTTTACGTCGTCTGTAAGAGGGAACTGGTTTAAATGGCTCAGTTTAATGTTAGTGAAAGGTTTCTTATGGCTTTCACGTTGTTTAAATCGTTGGGCTTAGATGATATTATTCTGAAGAATGTACTCTAACTAACTTTGATGTATGAAGTATCTCACCTGAGAATCACAAATTGATTTTTATCGCAAATTAAATTTGAAAAAATGAAGCTACAACTTGATATTCTGTAAAAGAAAAGACCATCATCACTGCATGTAGATGTTAGTTAGCAACAATTGTCTCTCAGGGGGGGTTACGCATACCTGTCATACCGGTCATACGTGTCGTAGCTGTCACAGCGGGGCCGGTTTCAGCTAACAGCCTCTCCTTCGCGGCTCAACTGCAGTGTGGAAAACCACTCAGTCATTCCGTCGGGTCATTTACACTCAAAAGGACATTCGCTGAGCCTCTTTACATGTAATGCAGGGTTTGTTTCTACTCCGTAACTGGTGATGATAAACAACAGAGTGCTGTGTGCTTTCTTGATTCGGTTTGAAAAAAACAATTTGAATAACATTTTATTCTCATCTATCCTTCTATTCATTTTCATTCTGTATAAACTACTCCCTACTAATTCCCCTTCTGTTTGTGCCCCCCCCCCCCCCCCCCCCCCCCAGGGTATTCACGGACCCTATCCGTTTGGACAGAGCTAGAATGAGAAAGACCTCCGCCCCGCCTCCACCATCGTGGGTGATGCGCTCAACGCCCCGGGAGTCAGAGGAGAAAGAGGAGTCGGAGGGAGGGGACTGTTGTTTTCTATTGACTCGTGACGACCTCCCCCCCCCCCCAAACCCAGAGGCTCCTTTCACAGAAAACACAGACTACAGTGAGGTGATTGGATCACATCCGCTACCGCGAAACGTCCCACCTGACATCAACACCCGGATTCGCATGTGTGAATGCTTCATTTTAAGAGTGCTCTAAAACCCTAAAGATAGAAACACACGACCGTTTTTTATCTCCACTGTAAAAACACGCCTGACGAAAGGGAAAATCTACTGTAAACAATTGCATACAATTAGCTATTTCCATGGTTTATTAATTGGTGTCTTCAGGGTTCCTACGCGGGTTGGGAAAACTGCTGAGAAACGCACACGATGCATCGTCTTCTCCGTGTGTGTTTCCATTCAGCAAAGGGCCGTCACTAAACCACTGAACTTCACCGCGTTCCCTTCACGCGTGATGATGGTGGAGAGCGATTCCCGTGTTTACATTGCGTGAGCGTTCACATGATCCGACAACTCTAAAATGGTTGAGTGTTTACAGATTTTACCGCGTGTGGGTTAAACGATATGCCACTATATCTAGTACATGCGGTTATTTACGTTTCCAGTTGCAATAACAAGTTGGATGTTAACGTGAAGGCGGTTTGCAAATTGGGAATTTCAACAACTCCGTTAAAGGTTTAGCATCACGCGATGAAAAATCCACATAACGACCCGAAAAACAAAACAATTGTTATTTAACATATCAGACCTTTTGTGACATGAACATAAAAACCGAGCAAGCAGCATTTGAAATCATGTCACACTAACAGTATCCCTATTTTGGGTCTGACATCTGTGTGGTAAATTAATTATGTTTATTATTATTTAATCAGTTATCAGACACATTGAATAGCACATTCAGAGGCATTCAAATATGTTTGTGGTGAATATTCTCACACAGAAAGTCCGGCGCGTGCCTGTGTAGGAACCCTGTCACTCCCAAAGATACAAACCAGACAACCGAGACGCTAATCCGTTCTGTCTGCAGGTTTCTCGATTCACAGCATGGGATGTGTGTGTGTGTGTGTGTGTGTGCGCCTGCGTGTGTGTGTTTTTTAGGGTGGGTTTTCGCTTTGAATAGATGCTGAAGCTCAAAGTGACGCGCGTGAGTTTGAGGTGTGAAGAAGGGTTTTAAAAAGCCATCTAAATCTATTTTGCCTGGTGAGTGAGTGTGGTTTCTGAGTCGACGTCCACAGTGAGTGTTCTAGGTGTGCGTGTATGTGCCTGTCAGCTGTGCGTGAATGTCATGGTTTCTTTTTGGATTTAACTGAACTAAATGGTGTATACTTCTTGGGCAAAGGGCCGTGCAGCTCTGTGTGGAGCGAGCTTTACCGACTGGTGTGATTGTGCACCGTTGGGATGAACTGACCATCTAATTGCCCGGTTACTTTTATTTATTTGTGGTCTTCCTGTGCACTGCAGATGCAAAAAAAAGTCCCATTTACAGCCAGCAGGTGGTGCTAAAAAACAAAAAGTGACAAGTTTCATTGAATATGAAAATGAATGGTTTGTTCTGTTACTGCTATTTGCACAACTCTGTCCGCCTCATCTGAGGGGGACAAGTGATTTTTTTTTTAATAGAATTTAGGTGAACACTTTGATTGTGACACCAGCATTTTACTGAACGTTTTGTCGGTTTTCGCTTATCTGTTTGGTTGTCTTATCTACATTTTTATTTTATCTCCTTTTCGTCACTCCAATATCCGACTCTAAAGATGAATATCGGTTTATATTGATCTTACGTTTAGCTTTTGCTTCCCTTGCAGTCGTCCTGCTGTCGTCACGCTCTGCCGCGTTCGTCACGTTCAGGCGCTGCGTTTCATCCTGTATTTTTGGGCCAAAAATTAAATGGGAAATGTTGTCGATGGAACGCCGCATTTTAGGTTTTCAAAACTCTCCTAGTTTTTATTATGAAAACGGTTGAATTTTGAAGTCCATTACTTCACCGTGTGTGTGTACCTCGACTCATTCATGTCACCGGCCTTCTGTGCGCTGCTCTATTTGTTCTTCAGTCAGCTGAGAGTTCTCCTCCCAAACAGTATACACTGTTCTCCATTGCCTCTTCTAGTCACGTCAGTCTCTTTTTTCTTTTTCTTTCTGTGTGCGTGTGTGCTTACTTGTGGGCTTGACTGTGTGTATTTTGGTGAGAGCGAGCGAGCGAGCGAGAGAGACAGTTGGTGAGAAATTTGAATATTGCTGGATTTATTCTCTTGTTTTAGTTTATGACTATGTACAGATTTCAGATGGGTGGTCGTGATGAGTGGATGATATGAACGTTTACATAGTCCTAAAATAGCACATTTATCTGACGAGAAACTGTCAAAAATAAAGCTTTTTTTTTTCTCCTGTATCTATAATTGAGCATTTGTATGATTAAATTAACACTGAAACTGAGTGATTTTTTTTTTCTTTTCCTTTTCTATATTTCACTTCCTCAGACATGTTAAGCACGTGCACCAAACTCATCTAATTGAAAAGCTGCAGTTTTTTGCATTTCATACCTGGAAACACATGGTTATCATAATACTGGTAATCATCATATCACTATGGACAGTATTTGTGTCCGGTAGGGGTTTGTTATTGGTATAATGGACAAATCAAGAGGAAAGAAATCCATTGCTAATTGCAGCGAGCATGTTATACATGTAGGGCCTGGGGTCAACAGGCATGTTAATGACCCAACAGCGCCTCCTTGTGGCGATTCTGCAGCCTGCTCTGCAGAAAAAATAGTGTTTTCATCTCAAAGACAGAAAAAAAAATTGTCCACTGAAGCCTTTGCAATAACATAAATCCAGGATCCAGAGAATGCATAACCCAACATGCACACACGTGTGCATATAACATGCATCACACAGCTTCTCTTCAGGGTCCAATAGGGCCTAACGTGAAAGCACGTTATTTCATTACACTACATGTCATTTAGCTGACGCTTTTATCCAAAGCGACTTACAGTAAGTGCATTGAACCGTAGGGATACAAACTCAGAAGAGCAAGAAACAAGAAAGTGCAATTTCCTCAAATAAGCCAATTTACAATCTGCTAAAGATAAGTGGCGTTATAAGTACAATTTAAGTGCTACAATTTGTTAGTCTTTTAGTCGAGGTAGAGTCTGAAGAGGTGTGTCTTTAGTTTGCGGCGGAAGATGTGAAGGCTCTCTGCGGTCCTGATGTCTTCAGAGAGCTCGTTCCACCATTTCGGAGCAAGGACAGCAAAGAGTCGCAATCTAGTCGAGTGTTTTGCTCTCAGTGAGGGAGGGACGAGCAGTTTGACGGATGCAGAGCGGAGAGTGCGGGTCGGGATGTCGGGGTTTGACCGTGTCCTGGATGTAAGCTGGACCCGATCCATTCACAGCACGCTACGTGAGCACCAATGTTTGGAACTGGATGCGCGCAGCCGCCGGTAGCCAGTGAAGACCGTGGCCCACCCGTTGTGCTTCATAGGGTATCTGCGTGTGTGTCTATGTGGGTGTGATGGCGACGTTCATGCAGGTGGAGAGCACTGTAATAACTATTCAAATGGGGCCTGTGTAGACACGGTCTGTCAGGGAAGCACAGGACAAATATTTACTTATGCTTCAGCGACTCCCCAGAGCTCCTTGTCATATCTGAGATCTCTCTCTCTCTCGAGTCAATAGGCTGTTTTCTTGCTAATGATGTATAACTGCTCATCAAGACAAACTGACCTTTGGCACCAGGATTTGAGAAGGTGAAGGAAGGGATCCTGAACATCCTCTGCCAGCATCAAAGTGGAGAAGCAGTGGGAGGAATTTGTGTCAATGTGAAACGTTTCTTTATCAATCTGATTGCATTCATATTCAGGATTACAGGCCGTTTAACATTCTAACTGAAGTAGAATATCTAAAGGGGGGGAAATTATAGAAGCAAACGTATTATTTAATTAAAAAAACGTATGCGATGCGGAGCTTCAGGAGCTTCAGACGGCGACAGGAAGCGGCGGAGGCCGTCGTACGCCATCTGGTTTATTGGGTTCCTTCCGCCTCGGGTGTATGGTCGTGATTAGATTGCAGATGTTGTTTCTCTGGGTGGGGAGCGCTGCCAGCATCGTAAACGACTACCAACGTGTGCCAAAAAACCTTTGCTGCACGTTGGCAAACTTGGCAAACTTAAAAACCGACTCGTTTGAAAGAAGTTGGCAATAAGTCAAGTTTCCCAATTATATGCGCTCACCCGGAGCAACCTATGTCCTCTTTAGCGAGGCCACATGTGCTAGAGAACATGACAAGTTATCTCCGTAAAGCTTTTATCTCCAAAGGTAAATATTCACAACAGCTGCTGGGTCTTAAACTTAGCAAAGTGGTAATATAAAGTTGCACAAGAGAGAAATATAAAAATAAAGTCATCAAAGTACCTCAGACTGTATTTAAAGATGCAACCATGTCAATTTACTATCTTTCATTAAAAGCACAACCAATTACATTTAGCATATCTTAAAAACCCGTTTTTATACTTTTCCAGATGAATCGTTTCTTCATCTTGCTGCATAATGTGAGTCATTTCTGTGATGTTTTGTAAAGCTTTCTAACTGAAATCGTTGTTCGTATCATATTTCTTTAATGGGATCGGCTATCGGCACGTTTACCAAAGTAAACTAGAGGTCACAAAAAAGTTCATCTCTGCTGTTCTCACGCTAATCACAAACTGTCGAGTGTTTCGATGCAATTAACTGAAACAAATATGGCTCAAACGTTTTGAGGCGTCGCGCTTCTTTGATGTGGATCAAAACCACATAAAAGACTGAAGTCAAAAAAAATAAAAGGAAAAGTGTGACGCTTTTTCAATACCTCGTTTTTCCAGTTTCCCTTCCAGTCAATCGTTTTGATCTCACATATGATTTGATTATTAAAACATGTCAAAATTGATGAGAAAAGGAAATATCCGCATCACCCTGGTGATGTTGAAATACTTTTCATTTGGTGCCACCGCTACATGCATTGTTCTGTATGTGTATAAGACTTTCACCAAAAAAGCTTCATCTCTGCACACCCTTCCCACCAGATGTCCCGTCGGGGGGTTTGATTCATTATCACCACGTGCCTCTTGTTGCCGCCTCACATCTGTGTATTCGTTGCACATCTGCGGGACCGGGCACGTCTCCGCAAGTTTGCCAACTGCTTCACGCGCGTTTGGCGAGCTGCCTGGCTGTTGAGGTGAATCACCAGGCAGTGGATCTTAACTCCATCACAAAACGTCGGGGGCGAACGCGTCGCCCTGACTGCGCCTCCGTGTCCCCCTTTTCACCAGGACGGCTTTCGCCAGGTGCTCAATTACTCACGGCGCGCCGCTGAAACGTTAACATTTGTGTCCCATCAATCTGAAGCAGCACTCGTTTACTCCCTGAAACGCGCGCCCGACGTGTTTTAGGCGACTCGGAAACCCATCGGGCCTCCTGACAGTTGGACGAGCTGCTCCGAACCCGAGTCGGAAACTTCAAGCTCGCATTCCGACAATGCGACTGTCATTCCCTCCACAAAAGCTTATTCGAGTCAACGCCATGTTGACTTTGCTAAAACAACCCGGTGCCATCGACACCTGCTCACAGACGGCGTTTAGTCGTTTCCAGAGCACAGTGGGCTGATTGTGTCTCGGTGTTTGACGTCTGTTTGACGTCTTGCTTCTCCTCGCTCGTTGTCTTTGAGTGATGCGATTGTTGTTGCAGAGAAAAAGGCAAAGGTCAAACACTTTGCTGAAGAAACTGCCATGCAAATTGTGTCGATGGACCGGATGTGACTAAAGCCGATGACAAATGGCTTTTTTCTCTACATAGAAATGTGTAATTATTTGTTCTTTTTTTGTATTTCGTTACACGGCGATTGAAGTGGACCACATCATGGACCACAGAGCTTTAAACAAAAGTCCACAGTGTGTGTAAACGAAACGCACACACACACAAATACGTAAAATGTCATGTCTGAAAGGAGTTCACAGTTCGCTCACACAGTTTGATCTGGCGTGGCTACAAACAAGCCCGGCATCAAACCCAAAAAGTCAAATAAACCGTACGGTTCTGTGGCTGCTTTGCTACTGGAATGTAACAGGCAAAATCCCACATGGAGTCACGTTATGATGTCATAGAGACGGCGATGAGGATGATGATGAAAAAGGTGATGAATCTGAATATAAGGCGTTCTTATCCTTATCTTTTTGGTCTAAAAAGAGGTTCAGACAATAATTATCAAAGCCATGAGTACTTGCACAGACAATAATGTAACGTAATGTTAGCAGGATGCCAGTCAAGTAGAGTACATTAAAAGCTGCTGCTAAACACTACGATGGTTATCATCTCTTATCTCTTTTCATTCAGATCTTTTCTTCATAACCTAATTTCACAGGCGTATTTGTTGTATAAATATATATTTATTCTCCCATCTCATCACAACCATTGGTCATCCTCATTGGCAGGCGAAAGAGACGCTATTTTGTATTATACATAATGATATTCAGTTTTTTCTTTAATCCATATTTTTGGGACAGATTAAGCACAATGAGAATGACTACATCATACATCTGAGCCAGTAACCATAACGACAGCAACCATTGGGTTTCAGATTATAAACATGAAACAGTCCCAAGGAAAGTAAAACCGTGAGGAAGGTCGTTGTGTTGTAATAAATGAAGAAATAGTCACAAAGAGCAGCTTTCAGCTCGAGGAATGAGCTGCACAGTAGTTTAAGATATTTTCTTCGGATATGTGCATTTTGTTTTTGATCATTTTGGGGATCAATTCAGAGACACTCAAATATATTATTGTTCAAGACAACAGGAGGTGAGTATTCTGATTCCTTAAACAAATACAAATACAATTCTGAGGTAAACTTCACATGTTCCTCACATGTACCGGTATTCAATTTCATATAAGAGGTGATTTTGTACTTTTTAAGTAGTATTTTCTTTAAAGGTTTTAATTAAAAAGTTGCTTGTGTGATATGACTCATTGTTTTATGATACTAAACATCACAGTTAGAATTATCTCCACCTCCATCAGCTGCACACCCACACAGGTCGATTACACACCAGGAGCCGGTCCTGTAGGATGGTGGGTGGTTCATCCCGGTGAAATGACACTATAATACAAACTTCAGTAGTTTGGCCACAGCTGCTGTAGAAACGACACAAAGTCGTCAGATATGATCTCGCTTCATAAAGATGTTCTAAAAAAGTGCATCACAGTACTGAGAAGATACTTGGAGATTAAACTAGAGTTTGGATTTGCATCGATTATTGTCCAACCACTTGCTATGATAATGTTTAGATTTGCTGCTTTGTGTAATAGTGCAACGCATTGTCAGTCAAATAACGGAAAGTACTCGTTATTATTGAAAGATTATTGTGTATGATTAGATTTGTAGTATCTGCTTTTTAAGTGTAAAACATTTTTGACATTGTAGATACAGATTCATGAGGCCCGCAGTGCTTTTTGTTTCTATAGATGTTTTTATTTTTATTTTCAAAGTGTATTCTTTTATCTTTTATCATCTTGAATTGTCTGTCTACTTAGTCCTGGGGTCAACTAGTAGTGTTTGAGGAGGTCTGCGTATAATCTGCAAGACACATGGCACTTCAAATACACACACACACACACACACACACACACACACACACAAAGTAAACACGGCCGGCCTATAAATATAAATTGCAGTCAATGGAGGTGGAATTCCTTTGCACTCGCTCACCGAGTCACTTGCCCTGACTTCTCTCCACGGTTCACACCCCCAGCAGGTGCTTTCACTACAACTTTAGTTTGCAGTTGAGCTTTAGGCTTTTCAGCCTAAGCGTGATTCCTCCGCAGAGCCTGGGAGAGTCCGAGGCCTCGAGGCTGGTGGGCTCTGCTGATACTCACTAAGGGGGGGAGGGGGGGGGGGTGTCGGGGCAGAGGGCACCAGGTCGAGGGGTTGGGGGGGGAGGGGGTGGCAATACAGGCCTAAGGGTGCTCATTGCGCCTCTGTTCTCAGGCAGCGTCCCGGTGCGTAGCAAACGAAGGGGGGGAGGGGGGGGGTAGTGGGGGGGGAGGAAAGGTCATCGCGCATCCTTCACCGGGACCAGAGCTGCGCCGCGTCGTCGGTCCTCCAGTGGAGCCGCTGGACACCAGAGCATCGTCTCCGCGGTAAGAAGACACAATCCTCCTCTGGTCCTTCAGAGAGCACACAGGGCGTCTTCTTCTAAGCCGGCGCAGGATTAAGAATATACACACAGGTTTTTCATTATTATCTGTGATTATTCATTTGTGTCCGGTCACTAAATATTATAAATAATCTGATTTATTGCCAGGAGTTCTGAACTCTCTGGGTCGTTGGCTTCACAACACAAGGTTTAAGTGCTACACAGGAGAGAAAAGCTGTTGTCATTAATTTACCAAATCTTTTCAGTTTAGTTTTCCTTGAGTTTGCTCGTCTTTGTCACGCTAGCCGCTTTTATTTACTGTATTTGTATAATTTGTGTCAAAGTATGGTCTGAGAAAGAGGCGTCTCTCCGAGTTTAAACGGTGGCTTGATGCCCAAAAAAGCAAACGTATTCAAAATAAAAGTTCACTCCTGTCATGGGGATTGATTTATATCAAAGGGGGAAATTAGACATGAATGAATGAAACGAATGTACCGCACAATGTCTGTTGGTAAGTAAAGCCGGGACTTTTATCAAGGCACAGGTGTCTTTTTCCTGCGTATATCTACAGTGTCAAGCTGATCTTTATCTTTCCTCCACAGCATCACTCTGGTGCACGTTATTACAAAACTGATTTGAATGTCACGGTAAGACATCACCACTATTTACGATCAGAAAACAGGTCTTTAATTATTGATGAAGGGGCACATGTCCTTTATTAAACTAATCCCTAATCCCTGCTCGTTCTGATCTTCGGCACATTAAATCCAGCCGCCCGAGCACAGGCCTCATGCCATATCTTCACCATCTCTTAAAAGCAGGTGACGGGTCCGTCCGTGTGAAAAATCTTCAGGTCAAATCTCCAGTTGAGGTTTATCATCTGCATCACTAACGGTAAAATAGAGTCCTTTGTCGAAATTAATTCCCCCCCCAACCGTAAAGGTCTTCTGTGAGATTGGCCCATTGCCAGTGTGCCATCTGACAACAGAAAGCCGTCACAAACCAAATAAAAGGCGTATCTACAGATGCAGATCGCTTCCTTCAGCCTGCTTCCCGGTGACAACGTTCACGCATGGCTGCACTCACTGTACTCAATGTACTCAGAGAACACGGAGCTGACGGGCTAATAAACATTTTGGTTGTTGTTAGATAGATTTTTTTTTTTTAGCTCAGATTGAATCATCCAGGTTAAACAGAGTTTTGCTTGTTTTAATCACTACTCATTAACTTTAATCTAAACACTTCAGCCGACTCGCGAAACACTTTCAACAAGAGTGACGAATGGGCCGAAGGGTTCACTTCATGCTGGATCGGTTGTATTGGTCCCCGACTTTTCACCGCCTTCACGTTCAGGAGGGTTTTTGGATGGCGGCACAAACTCGTTCCCCGGCGAGTTCCTCATCGAGGCTCCTGTTCGATTTATTTTCCCGATTCATTTTCCTGTTGAAATAATAAACACTTTCGCCACATGATTTTTTTTCTTCCTGCAACCGGAAAAAAAAAAAAAAAACTTTCTTCCAATAACGGGGCTTGAATCTTTGAAAAATCCACGGTGATGATACCCCTAAAATGCATGTGAGAGAAATGCGGTTCCCAGGGTGGGTCCTTTTCCACGGGTGTCAAAGGGTGACTTTGCTGAGTAAATGGAGCGAGCTCTAATGCTCCTGAAATGAATATCAGCGATCTGAGCAAACTCATTTAGGGATCAGTCAGGGTCTTAATCCCTCTCTGCATGGGTGTGTGTTTGTGTCTTTTCATTGTGCTCCCTCTTCCTTTTTGGAAGAAGGTAATATGGCTAAATTTGCTTTGCTAATGGGCTTAGCGCAAGCTGTTACAGAGCACAGTTGACGTAAAACAGCCGGGCCGGGACGCCGGTGGCTTTTAATCTGACTCTTGATGGAGTGAAAGGGAGAGTGGGTTAGAGCTTACGAGGAATTTGGAGATAAAAGGAAGGCTGGGTAGGAGGTTTTACAGTGGGGGGTTGAGGACCAAAGTCTGGCAGGGTATCTTTTTGGGGAGGTGGGTGGCTGGGAAGATAACTCTATTTAACTTTTGGGGAAGTTTGTTAAATGAGTCAATAAGAAACAATGAATGAACCACTTAGTTTTTAGTACCAGCATCATGAATCCATGATTACTTCTGTAATCGTGGCCCTGTGATCAAATTGAGGATTTTACTACATATTTGTCTTGCGCACAGCGAGCAAAATTATTATTATTTTTGCATCTGTAGAGCATTTGCTTGATTGACAAACACTTAATGTCACCTGAATTCATTTCAAACTCCCTCACAAGTGTTTTTGCTTAATGGCGCTTTTTACCGTTTACCACATTTTTTACTACACTGTTAATTTCATTGTTGTGTCTTGACAAACAAAGCCGTGACACCCCCCCCCCCCCGCCCCTTGAACATGTGTTCTGTGGTAGCACACTTCCTTTCCAGGTTGGTGTGTGACAGCAGTGTGCCTTCCCATGTGCCTGCTGTGGCAGGTACACATTGCGGATGCCATATACGCCCTTTCGCCCTGAGATTACGACACCGGCGCTACAGCTGACGTCCATAAACGGATGCTTATGGTGGCAATCTCCTGTAAACGGGGGAGCTATCGGTCGAGTGTTCATAAAGCGTGATTGTTTTCGGGAACATGTGGTTCAGGGCGGCGGCTCTTCCCCACATTATCTAACTTGATTAAAAACTCCAGCTGACAGCGGAGACATAGGGCCGCGGGGACGGCACCTTGAAAGGCCGAGGCGGGCGGGCGGGGCGGGCGGGGGTGAAGCCGCCTCGGGCCTCAATGCGAGTCACCTGCCCCCGACGCTTCGGCCATTCGGGGCCACTGACCCACAAATAAGAGACTCAGTCAAATCCATTTTGCCACATGCCCGTCAGCGCTGTGTGCGTCTTAGCGCTCCCCAGGGCCGATCCCCCTGAACCTCCATCAGGCTCAGGGTTCTTATAGAGCTTATAGAGTGGACAGGCCTCCTCTCGGTTCGGCTCATAACGCAGTACGAAATGTTGGAATCTAGCCTGCAGCCGCTCTGATGGAGTTTACTACTGAACTAAAACAACTGCTGGTTTAGCAGCCAGAGAGAGGAGCAACCTGTCTGAGAAGGTAGTGTCTTTTTGACTTGAAGTGATAATGAGTTTTCAGAAAGGATTATCATTCATCAACTCATGTTTGACTGTGGATGTCAATGTCCTAACGTCCTTGGAAATGCTCATATTATATGCTGATCTGTTGAGTCTCCCTGATTGAACACTATTATGGAGCACCTTTTAGAGTTTAACGTGGCCTTTCTTTTCTCCAGGTACCAGTTATGTCAAATTCAGTGGGTGGTCTCTCGGAAGGAGCAGTGTACGGATCCCGGATTGGGATGACGGACGACTCCCTCGCCCTCGTGGAGCGAAACAGAGGCTCCGCGGATCTCTGGGACCTTGGGGAGACCAAACCGAGCGGGGAGTCCCTGGAGCGGGGCGTGCCGGGCCTCTACCTGTCCTGCTTCGACATGCTCCTCACCGAAGACGCCACCTGGCTGGTGAAAGTTTCAGAGGCCTCCCCTTCGCCGGCCGTGCCCATGACTCGCATGGCGTCGCAGGTGGAACCGGAGCAGTGCCCCGTGATTGACAGCCAGGAGCAGGGACTTTCTCCCGGGCTGGAGGGGCAGGAGGAGGAGCAGTCTCTGGAGCAGGTGCAGAGCATGGTGGTGGGAGAGGTGCTGAAGGACATTGAAACCGCCTGCAAACTGCTCAACATCACGCCAGGTAGGCTGCCTTCCACCACACCCACTAGTGCTAATTTGTCATCTCCAAGAAAATGTAGAGTACTTAGCATAACTGAAAAAGAAATAAATCTTTAAGAGAGCGCCCGACGTTTTTCAGGTCCAGAAAAAAAGCCCGTTATTGGCAAGTAAGAGGATATTGATTCAAGTAGCTAAGCTACTCGATCTTGCCCCCAAAATCAACACATACATGTGTTAACACATGACAGATCTTGGATCGTAGCCGCACTGAAGCAAAGCCGTGTTTGCCTGCTCCAGGATCTGTTTAATCCTGCCATTTGCATGAGCTCTCCTGGATTGTGACAGTGATGTTTCCCTCCTGCCGGTAAACAGTGTACACAGTCTTAAGGGCGAGGTCTCCCTGCTGCTCGCCACAGTGCAAACAGAAGGAACAGTCTGTATTCTGAGGCTCCAGGCTGTTGTAAAGCGGCCATCTGATCTACTGATTAGAAGTGTGCGTGCATATGAGTGTGGATTCAGTGAATGCATCTTGTGTAAGCAGAACATAATACACACAAAAACCTACCTTGACTCAATACGACTGGGGCGCCACCACCTCCCACCCGCTTCAGTTCCCGCTGTGCTCTTGTTCTCGTAGACCCCGTAGAGTGGAACACGGGGAACGTCCAGAAGTGGCTGCTGTGGACTGAACATCTGTACAGGTTGCCCCACGTGGGAAAGGCCTTCCAGGACCTGACCGGAAAGGACCTGTGCGCCATGTGCGAGGAGGAGTTCCGCCAGCGCTCGCCGCAGTGCGGAGACACGTTGCACGCGCACCTGGACATATGGAAGTCGAGTGCGTGATACTTATTGAATATAATTTTTTTTTTTAAGTTTGGCCGTTTGAGTGTTTTTTTTGTTAGTTTATGGTATCGGTGGAAATCAGTAATTTAGCTCCTGGGGCTTTGTCATCTGTACCACGAGGTGGTGTCAGATTAATGAAAGTAAACCTTTCATAGTTTAAATGTCTCTATCCTCTCTGCAGCTGCCTGGATGAAAGAAAGGTGTTCAGTTGGAGAGACCAAAACTACAGGTGAGTTTGTTTTGTTCACACATCACCCATTTCCACAACATTTTTGTTCAATTATTCCTCAGTTGCACCCAAAATCGTGTGCAACTAAGGAATAATTGAAGAAAAATGTTGTTCCAATCAAGCCCCTTCTTTGTGAAGTTAGTTTAAGATCGCCTTCGCCTCGGGATCCGTGATCCTCTGCCTATGCTACGTTGAGTGGCCTTCAAATCTGAATGTTTTTACATTTCTTGTGATTTAGGCAGCGAAGATCTTTGGTCCGAGGCAGATTCGTCTTGTTCCGGTCAGCCCATTCATCTTTGGCAGTTTCTCAGGGAGCTCCTGCGTAAACCTCACACCTACGGACGCTGCATTCGCTGGCTCAATAAAGAAAAAGGTGTTGTTTTAAAAAAAACTTTTGGAACTTTCTAGCTTCATTTTAATTTGGAATAAAATTGTTTAAATTAACAGAAAGCCAGCCGACAGAAAACACCTTAAATTGTCTTCAGAAAATGTAGATAAAAAATAAATAAATTATAACATTATTTTTAAAACAAATAAACGCTGACCTCTTAATTGGGTCACTTTAGACCTTACAGACGAATGGTTTTAAACGAAAAGTGCGTCAATCATTTTTCTTGACGTAAATCACAAACGTCACGCCTATTGTTTTTCCCGCCATGCAGGTATTTTTAAAATCGAAGACTCGGCTCACGTCGCGAGACTTTGGGGCCTCCGGAAGAACCGTCCCGCCATGAACTACGACAAGCTGAGCCGCTCCATCCGCCAGTACTACAAGAAGGGCATCATCCGCAAGCCCGACGTGTCCCAGAGACTGGTGTACCAGTTCGTCCACCCGGTGTGAGGCCGCGGCTCAGTGGGAGGACAAGAAAACAAAAAACAAACAACAAAAAGGCACACACTGATCCGGAGATGAAAGGGTGCCGGCAAGCGCGCGCACGGGCACCCGACGGCGCACGCGCGTCACGGGACTCACCTGAGCCGAGAATGAACGGCGGAATGAAACAACCACAATTTAAAGAGGACCCCCCCCCCCCCCCCCCAATACTGCCTTCTGCACAATCTGCCTGTTTATTTTGAGCCCCATGATGTGGTGATAAGTCATCCTCATCACAGCCAACAGACCAGATCGCCCTCGCGCGCATGGCGTCGGGAAAATACGCTCGTGGAGGCATTTTCTTTGTCTTTTTGTCTCTCACACCTCGACTGACGTCTCTGTTTGAATTGGTGCCAGTTTTCCGCAACAGTTGGTTGGGAACGTTTTGCTTCTTTTGGGGGGGTTTGGTCCTGGCTGTGCTGTACACACACGCTGTATCGCATTTTATGAGTCAGTCACCTTTTTGCATCTGGATCCGATATTGACAAACTATTATCAAAAAGTCCTTGTCACACATAGTTTGGTTTTGTTTCATGGTGTAATAGGGAGGGATGCATTTTATTAATATTCTTTCACTGCTGAGGAGGCCGGCTTTATATTCCATGCTGTAAGCTTTGTATTTTACGATGTGGAGGTTTCATTTCAAAGGCCCCAAACGTTCAGTAAAATAAAGTATAATGAATAAACATGAATTAATACATCATATCGATGAATAAAACCAACATGATAAAACCGTGTTGTATTTAATGTCCTTTTAGTCAGTCGCACCAGATAAACATCTGTAATAACAATCAACGCGGAGGCCGATATGAGACTCCTCGGGTCACAACAGAAGTCAGACTCTCTTTAGAAGTTTCTGAGAAAACGACTTCTGTCTTGATTCATACGTCTTAAACACAAGTTAAACCAACAGTGTTGAGCCTTAGTCAACACAGCACGGCGTTCTTTTAGTAAATGATGCTCCCTAAAGCAGCGAATGCAGGTGTGGCTACCTCGTGATTGACGGGTCGCTGCCGAGGCTTTGTTCCGTTCTCAAGTCCTTGTTTGTGTCATCGATCTCTACCGTGTTTTAGTGTGATTTAAGTTGATGAAAGATAATTGCAATATTTTGGTTGGCTAAAAAAGGTCTGCCTCAGTTCTATTTAGCTTCACTTTCTCTTCAGAACCATATTCCACCAACCGATGGGTTACTTTGCTTCTATACAGACGTTCATGGTCCTCAGAGGATGAATTGGAAGCTATTTAGTGGTTCATATCCCCATCCTCAGGTCTAAAGCCTCCGCTGTACTATATAATACTTATCTAATATTTCAACTGAGCTCAAAATTGTACTTTTTTCATTTGAAATTACATTTAACATAATTTCATTTTCAAAATAGTCCTTTCCGTAACTGTTTGGATTTAATAACATTTAATGAGAGTTTTATTTTATGTCACTTGTCATCAAACTGTTTGCCTCGACCGACAATCCAAAACCTGATTAAAAGAAGAATTATTTAACAAATTGCTCATTGGCAAAGACACATCTGTATTAAGAACAGAGTTGAAAAAAAATGTTTTTGAAAAAGATGACTTGATTGCAATAAAAAATACCTTCAATTCAATGTTTTTATTGGATTATTTCACACATTCATAGTTATGTCTTTTGTCTTAAAAGTTTTCATACACAGATTTTCATCTAATTATTGACACTTTGTGGTTGCTTAAGTACTTTTAAGTATTAACATTAAAAAACAGTATTTATTTTGTCTAACTCATGAAAGGTTTGAGTTTAACAGTCAACTTTGATTGTCTGTGGTCTTTTCTGATTCAGTCGACTAACTGTTTCTAAGCCAACGGCTTTTAAGATTAGACATAATTGGTCTCTTTATTTTCTTTTTGAATGAGTATGAATATCTGCAGCTGGCCTTGAGCTATAACTAGCGGTTTAATCCTGCAGGTAGGGAGGCAGGGAGGGAAGGTGAATTGAAGATTTGGGGTGATATAAAGTATGATTATGTTAGATATCAGAGCCACGGGGACGTAACACCTGTTGACCACACTGCAACAAACCACAAACTGTTCTCAACGCGCACCCTTGCAAAGGTGAGTTCATGAAAACACACGTTTATCGACTCCTTTTGTAGGGAGGGGCAAATTTAAGCATTACTAAAAGAGAAAAATCCATCCCGAAACCCTTCATCTAAGTGTTTATAAAAAGTGGTGCTGAAACACATGAAACAGAGTGATGCTTTAGAAGATAAAGCAAATATAACACTACGAGTATAATAATGATGACACTGAAGGATTGTTTTCTTTTGACTCCCAACATGATGATTGAAGGCACAAAGGGCTGGATGCGGGTTCTGCTGACCTCTAGTGGCAGACCAGGATGTGGCATTTGAAGTGCGGTTAAATGGAACTGTACATTTACTCAAGTTATATACAATTAGAATTTAGTGTTACTATTTCATCCTACTTTATACTCTACTATAATACTTTTAAACTCCATTTATTGGACAGCCGTGGTTACCGTTTACTTTAATGATGAAGAGGAAAAAAATCTAAGAACAAAAATGACATTACACGTACAATTATTTCATAAATGTGATACATCAAGTGCAACAATTCTATCTCACATTTGCCTCAGAGTTTTCTGATGACATCTTTTTATTTTGCATACGCAGATGAACAGGCACTACAGTTTATAACTTACAGCACTATGCTAAAACAAACAAAAAGAGAATCCCGTCTAAAAAGTTCCCCTTAACATTGCAGATCAACGTTTCCAGACATAAAAGAAAGAAGCATTTTAATCATGTTGGAAAAATATGATTCACCCTCCGTCAGTGGGGATTCACAGTGGATGCCGCAGTAGTTCTTTTACAGACTTTAACAGTAAACCTATAACCAAGACAAAGAGCGTCAGTGCAAACTGAGCCGCAGAAGCAGTCGGATTCTGCAGCTCCGGGTCACTTTGTTCAACGTGATGGTCCTTAAGAGTGACAGGTGAGGGGGGGGGGGGGCATATTGTAGTAAGGCAATATTCATGTCACCCCCCATGAATCCAGTGCTTACAGCAGTTTTTAAAAGAGCATACAGGAGCACAAACAAAGAACAAGAGACATTTCCCTCCCGATCCTCTTTTACGTTTTAAATGAACTCCTCAACCGCCTCATCAATATTTCAGAGACGGATCGTCTTTCTTTCTTGTTTTGTGTGGCGCTCGTTGCGGCCTTTCTCCGCCTGCGTCAGTAAGACTACACCCGACCTCCCCGGCGACAAAAGGTGTCATTTTCACCCCAACGCCTGCGGTGGCCAGGTGCAACAAACCAATAGGTGTGCACCGTGGTGCCACGTGCACTCGAGCCCCTTTTTTGTTGGTTAGAAATGTTCTGATTAAACATTAAAGTTGTGGAGGTGTAACACAGCCTGTAGTTTTGTGCGCAGCGAAATGGACCATTGGGGATTGATTATGTTACACGGAAGAAAAAAAAAATCAAATGGCATCATTGGAGGAGTTTTAATTCAATCAAGAAACTTAGTTATTTGGAGGAAAATAATTGAGGGCACGCACCCAATCCGTTGGGATCAGGGTGGTAATCAGTGTTTGGGAGTGTCAACATGAACACAATCAGAGATAAGAGCTGGAAGCTGATAATGACGAGTCACTGATACCATCTCTTAGTAAACTGCAGAAGATAAACAAAGCCTTTGTAGGGAAATGAAGCTGGTCTCCAGGAAGGTTTTCTTGACGGCTCGTGCGTTATTAACACGGTCTGCGCGTAAAGACGACACGGAGACAATATCCAGTCGCCGGCGTGATGTAAACCATTAATGAGGTTCGGTAGAGGACGGACTTCCATTTCGAGGAGGAGCTCTGCTTGCTGACTGTGTTTTATTTACTTTTTTGTAACTTGGTTGAAAATGATAATTCAGTGACAGGAAAACAACTAAATGCATTAAAAGAATAGTTGGACATATGCTTATTAGTAGTAGAGAAAAAGATGGATGCTACTCTTGTTGTGCACACGGCACATGAAGCTACACATGAAGCCAGAGCTAGCAGCTGGATAGCTTAGCATAGCAAAAAAGACACGCAGGGGAAAAGAAGCTAACCTGGCTCTTTAATTCACTAAATAACATCTTGTTTTCCTTTATTTGGTGTTTTACAAAAAGCTGTATAGGGGGTTTGTGCAGTTACTCTTTCTTCACGGTCACGGACACTGACTGACAGCTGCATCATATAATTCCGTCACTGGATTAAAGGAGGAGATTTAATAGGTGCTGACAGCCAGACTTTGTCAGTCAGGCTAACCGTTTCCCCTTATTTCCCCGGTCATGCTAAGCTAACTAGCCGCAGGCTGTAGCGTCATATTTACTATACAAACATGAGATATCGATCTTGTCCTCCAACTTTCAGGGAGAAAGCGAATAAGCACATTTCCCAAAACAATTCCTTTTATGCTAAACATGTGAATATATCACAGAGAAAACATTGTATTCAATGAGAAAATAAAAACTGTACAAGCCTCCAGACTGTAAAAAAAAAAAGATTAAAATATATACATGAAATGCACAATGCATAGTTCATTCTCGCTGTCCAGACGCAACCGACGGCGCCGTGTCGGTACAGCCATGACAGGACGGACTGTGTGGCATCGTTGGCGTCGCATCTGAAATCCAACGCAGCCGCACACTGACGAGGCTGAAACATTTCTTTGTTTCACTTGCAGGGCTCGGCTGATGATGGTGGTGATGGTGATGATGATGATGTGACCCTGGGCTTGTTTCAGTAAAGTTTTCTCTGCGATGAGTGCTGAGATGAAGACGGATCGCTGTGCTCCACGGGAAGAGGAAGCTTTGCCTTTCGAGTCTGCGGCCATGTGCGGTCACGACGGGGCGGCTCAGTCCGGCGGTTCGGCCCTCAGCTACATCGGCTCCACGTAATTGGCCGGGTAAAGACCCAGCTGCCCGTTGCCTAGACAACCTTTGCACCAGCCCTGCTCGTCCTCGTCCTCCAGCTTCATCAGCTCGTCCCCTTTTATCAATAAAAGGAGACAAAAATGAAAATGTCAAACGTTTCTGATTGATATAACAGAGTCGACGTTACGTGGATCCTACAACTGTAAGAAATACACAAAGGTATTTAGATAGTGTGTAAGTTAGCTGCTGTTCAGTGTCAGTCAGGTATTACAGTAACATTGGGGCTTCTCAGTGTTGAGAAGCTCTCAACCTAGAGCTTTTTTTCAATAAATATCCCCTATACAAACTTAAAGTGTGTGTGGCTACTTGAGAGACGGGGAAGATTGGGGCCTATTCATGTTGCACCTTAGGCACCCCTAGACTGGGGCGTAACATCAGTTTGCGCGTTCTCCCTGTGCCCGATTACGCTGTTATACAAAAATGTTTTTAACTAGTGAGATTTAGGATTTGACATTTTGGAATATACGACTAGTTGATTTGTTGCGAAGCGTTAGATGAGAAGAACGACGGCAAACACTGTCTGCTAAATCTAAGGTTATAGCCAGCAGCGGGTTATCTTAGCTTAGCACAAAGACTGAAAAACAGCTAGCTCGGTCTAAAAATAACAAAATTGTTTTGTCAAAAATTGAATAATCTACTGAATGCAGAACTAACAAAACAGTTAAAAAGAGCGTCCCGTGGTCATTGAGTGTTAACAGCGTCAGAAACCGACTGGACGACTCCCCAAAATGGCCGCCAGCTAGAGCGGTTGCCCTGCGGTCGGGGATTCGCCGTTTGGTCGACGGGGGGGGGGGGGTTGTCGCGCTCACCTGCCCTGAAGCTGAGCTCGTCTTGCTCTTGGCCTTCGTAGTCGTACAGCGCCCTCACTCTCACGCCTTTCGCCACTTCCTCCTCGAAGGGATTGGGGGCTCCGTTGGTGTCGTTGCCCGAGTCCGGGGCCGTCTGGTCCTCGTCCGACCACTCGGTGGAGGCCTGGTTCTTCTCAAAGCTGCTGACACTGAACATTTCAGCAGAACATCAGTGTGCAGTCGTACCAGTCAAATAGTGTGGAGTCCCGATACCGCGGCAATGGCTGCAATTGACTTGTGTAGCATTTCTGCTGTCGATGCTCATGCTATCAATATTACTGTTAAGGTGACTACAGTTTAAAAGATTAAAAATGAGAAGGCTTACTCATGTATCAAACGAATGAATCAAAGACTAGTCACAGCAGATAGAGTAGGACAAGGTGAACTGATGATTTACTTTATCTCTGGAAACGTTGCAACATACATTTGCAGATGACACACAATACAGAACTTTATCACCAGGGGACTACAATCCAATACAAGGGTCTGGGTAAATGCATTGAACAAATCAACAACTGGATGTGTCAAAACGTTGTCCAACTGAACAAAGATTAAACAGAAGTAATTGTTTTTGGTAACAAAGCTGAACGATTGAAAGTCAGTGCTGAGCTTCAATCACTGATGTTAAAAATCACAAACCAAGCTAGAAATCAAGGTGTGATTATGGATTCGGACCTCAACCCGAACAGCCATATCAAGACAGTTAAAAATCAGGCTACTTTTACCTAAAGAATATCTGAAGGATTAGAGGTACTTATGTCTCGACCAGATTTGGAAAAAACATGCATTTAGCTTCAGCAGACTCGACTACTTTAATGTTGTGTTTAAATGTCTGTAAAAAGTCAATCAGAAAGCTACAGCTGATCCAGAACGCTGCAGCTCGGGTCCTCACTAGGACCAGGAAAGCAGATCACATGACTCCAGTTCTCAGGTGTTTACACTGGCTTCCTGTCAAACAAAAAATTTACTTCAAAATCCTGCTGTTGGTTAATAAACCACTGAATGGTTTAGGACCAAAGTACATTTCTGATCTGCTGATACCTTATAAACCGCCACGAACCGTTAGGTCGTCTGGGACTCTGTGTTCTCAGAGTCAGAACTAAACATGGAGAAGCAGCGTTTAGTTTTTCTGCTCCACATAATTGGAACAAAGTCCCAGAAAGCCCCTCAGCGCCTTTAAATCCAGACCTTTCTGTTTGCTGCTGCCTTTGATAGAATCCACCTTCCTAACTATTTGTGAGTCTCCTTGCTTTATGTTTGGATGTTTTTAATGCGTTTATGTGAAGCACTGTGAATTGCCTTGCTGTTGAAATGTGCTATACAAATAAAATTGCCCTGCCTTGCCTTTCCTTTAAGGTAAAATAAGCCTCTGTTAGCGTAGACACGATTCCTCCTACCTTCCCGCGTCCTCAACCTGAGCGTGGTCGACTGCTGCTGTGACGTTGGTCAGCATGACTCCGTCGATGCCTTTCTTTGACTTTTCCTTCCTCGAGATGTTATGGGTAAGGTCTGCGTTGTATTCCTGCAAAGAATTGTCACTACCGATAAATTCCAGGTGTATCAACGCTTATCGCACAACTTATTCATCTCACTCTCAGCAGACAACCAATCTCAAACTATTCCCTTTTGATGACTGGCCCGTATACATGTTGCAGGATCCCGCAGGTCTCCGGTGTACCTCAAACTGGGGCCAGTTCATATGCATGCCGGGCCCGTGGGAGTTGCTGAACCACTTCAGATCTTCCTGCGGGCTGGACGACGTAATGGTGCGTTCGAGGTCTTTGTACACCGCAGCGTAGCTGTGGGAGGACAGCGAGGGGGTTAGCTCACGGGTAAATGATTATCCGACCGCCGCGTCGCGTCCTGCTAGCGGCTTTATGACGGCCTCGAACCTTTGGTCTTCCGTGAGGTTGAGGTGACGTTTGACGTCGAGCAGCACCTCCCTGAGGAAGCTGAGCCTCTTCTCTTCGAACTGCTGGCATTGATCGAACACCACCTCCATGTTTTCCATGTATTGGGGAGTGCACTTAGTCAGCTCCTCCAGGGCCTTCTCATACTTCTCCTTGGCCTTGGGGTAAGAACCAAAAAAAAAAACTCCACAATTAATAGTTGGAAATTCATCATGTTGTTCGATATCTCGCTGTGGTCAAAAGCAAATGATGTGTTTTAAAGCACACGAAAGAATAATAGTTCAAGATTGTGAAGGTCAAAGGAGGCCAGAGCTTCCACTATGAACAGCTGACGTCGGATTGGTGAGGGAGACGGATAAACGTGGAGGGGGAGGTGGTGTTCAGTCACACATTAATAATGTAGCTTTATGACACTCGGACCGGTGGAACCTGCTCCACATCTCAGATGAGCCTGGGAGATGTCCATGCTCTCACCTTCTGGGAGTCCTGCTTGCATTTGTCCACCTTCTCGCTGAGCTTCTTCTGCTGGTCAGCGGTCACCGAGGCCTCGCTCCTACCGTTGGCCTCCCTGGTGGACGCCAGCTTCTCCTCTTTGCAGGCCATGTGGTAGGACTTCTTGGCAGCCTCGAGCTAAAAGGAACACGATGAGATAAAACACATGTGATCTTATTCGATCATTTGAGAAATATGAAAATAAACGTGCTGTAAAAGAAGTAGGGCTGCAATGATTATTTTCATAACTGAATATTAACACATCCGTTTTCTTCCTCACTAAAGGCGTGAAAAAATTCAGAGAAAAGTCACGGTAATAATGTTAAACTGGTTGTGTTAAAACAAGCTTTTTTTTTACCATCACCTAAAAGAAAAATCCGCACAAATTGGAAGCCAAACATGAGGAATAAAATGCATTCAAAATGATCAATATAGTTGTTGATTATTTAAAAAAAAATTGAAAAGCTTGTATTGTGAAACAACCAGTGGTAAATTCTTAATTCAATTCATTTAATTTTGTATAGCCCAAAATCGCAAATTACAAATTTGCCTCAGATGGCTTTACAGTCTGTAATAAAAAATGTTTCATAATAAGTTGTTGTACAAGTCTTATTTGTAGAGCAATGATTTGAAAAGATAGAAGTTAGATATTAAAAGAGCCATTTATTGTCCTAAATGACAAAAAAATGATATATCACTTTCAGTTTCACGGCCATTTGTCTGCTACCAATGCAGTTAAAATTGTAGTGAAAAATGATTTGCTTTGTGCTCCGCTGAGAAATGATGTCTGACTTGACATTCATGGGCTTCTCACACAAACCTGTGGTACTAAAACAAAATTAAAATGCTGTTCTCCTTTTACAAAAGAGTTAAATGTCTTTGGTCAGGACTGGAAGAGCAAATAACGGCACACGCTCTCTCACCTCTTTCAGCTTTTTGGCCCAGGGTTTCTGGGCCTTCTTGAAGGCCTCGTCCGCCTCTTTGGTTTCCTTGAATCCTCCCATCATCTGTTTGTGGTACGAGTCCTTCTGCCAGTTCTTCACCTTCTCAAAGTCGAAGAGGGTCAGGTTGTTTTTCACTTCGTGGTGAAGCTCGCTCACCTTCTCCGCCTCCGTCATCACCCCCACCCAAGCTCGCTCCACTGTGCCGTACTGAGGCCCTGGTGGAGGCAGGACGGGTAAAAGTCAAGTCCAGAAACGGGAAAAAAAAAAAAAAAACATCCGGAGAATTTGAGTGTGAAACTACCTTTGTCCACCAGCTGCCTCCACCTCTTGGACCAGTCCGTCAGCTGCTGCGAGTAAGCTTTCTCGATCTTGGCGCGCTCCTGGATGCAGTTCATCAGGTCGTTGCAGAGCCGGTGACCGTCGTCGATCCGCTTCACGGTGCGTTTGTAGTTGCCGACCTGACGCGGATGTAAAAATGTATTTGACCCTTAGAGGCAATGGTATTGAAAGGAAAAGGTCGACATTTGTGGGACATGACCTGCTCCACCGCCGACAGTATGAGATGCATGCAGACAGTGTGTTGCGAAAGCTGCAGCATGGCGTCGATTAGCTTGGCTTAGCATGACTGAAGGTAACAAAATCCAAAGAAAGGCGGCTGGCAGGTGAGTATTTAAAAGCCACTGAATAAACTGATGAACTAACTACGTTTCGCTGGGACAACGATCACTTTTTTTGGTCCCTCCTTTAAGAAAAAGGCTCAGCCTGCAGGTGATGTATTGAGTGTGCGGGTGGGAACAGCACGGCGGGAGGGAGGTGGGGATGCTGCCAGTAAGAACGGTCCCATGCAATGAATGCAGGGGGGGGGGGGGGGGGGGGGTGTTTATGTCATGTAGTTCATATAACCCTCCATGGAAGCAGGAGCAGCAGCCTCCCGGAGTTGGCTGTTCGCTTCAGCCAGAGAAAGAGTGACAGAAAGAAGAGGGAGAGGATTTAATCCCACGTCACTGCATTCATTTCACACATTAGTGAGCGAGAGAGAGAGAGAGAGAGAGAGAGAGAGAGAACGGAAACCAGGACTGCGCCCCTTCTGAATTTGTGATAGTGTTTTGACGATAGCTCCCTCTGAAAATGATCTTCTTTCATTTAATCTCACACGTGGATTAAATGAAAGAAGGCCCAGGGTGGGGGAAACAAATGATTGCATTCCACACCAGGCCTCTGCTTCAGCCGAGTCAGCGATCAGCAGGCGGCACTGCAGCAGCTCTCCCGTAGAGCTTTGCTCCAGCTGATCGACGGATCGGGGCGACACGGAGAGGATGAAAGCACAACCGAGAGTCCCAGAGGACGTTTATTTAAAACCCCGAATGCCAGGAGTGACGACGCGTCTTTTCTGTCGTGAATGAACATGCAGCAGCGGTATTATCTGTAGCTTTGGATCTGTCGCACTTGTCTTGTTGAAGGAAATGTGTAGATTCATTATTCAAATCAAGTCAAATTAAAAACGTCTTTCTTTGATGAATTATCAGTTGGACCTCAGCGTCCTCCGTGGATGAGATCAGAGCAACAACGTGACTGAACCAAAGTAAATCACTCATTTGATAGTCTGAAAGATAATGGCGCGCGCACGTGATTGAAAGCGAACGTCACATCAGATCCGTGACGCGGCTCCGAGACGATCCCCATTGGTGATACACCATCTTGTTCATGGGTGAACCTGTGCCTCCCCGCGGTTGGTCAGCGTGGTTCAGTGAGAGTTTCGTCAAAAGGCTTCCGGCTGCTGCCTCACCTCCCAGAAGCTGTCTGTGGCCTCCTCCAGGCCGGCGGACTCGTCGTAGGCTCCAGACATGGTCTCTCCTGGTTTGGCGGGATGGCTTAAGGGCTGTGGCGGTCTGCAGCACAGTGGCTCTCCTCATGCACTGGAAGAGCAGAAGAGCACAGAGGAGCATGAACACACAGGAACTTGGTTATTAGCTGCATGCCGTAGCTCTGGCTGGAGGCATTAAAAGATAATAAATCATCAATAAAAGGAGTCCTCGCTATTACAAGTGTAACATTTTCCTTCAAACAGAAGATTGACTAATTCATAAACTGTTTCATCGAAAAAAACCCTGTATTGAATCAAACATTTTAGCATGATTGAATTTCTGTTCTGTAATTCAAACTGCGGATTCAGTTATCGCAACCTGAGTGAGGGAGCACACATTGGTACAAAGTACAAACTAAATGTGACGAGATGAGTGATTATCGACAATGGCATTCCAAAATGTTATGGTACACAGTACTTTCCACACAGCGATATCAGGAGCTTTAAAGGGCAATCTAACAGCCATACAAAATACAAATCCAAGCAAAATGCAAATAGAAGCTAAATCAGCTCAAAGACACAAAATGACCCCTAAGAGATGCAAAGTGTCTTCAAAGAGACACAAAATGCCCACAAAGCATCAGGAAATACCCACAACGTGACACCAAGTGACCAAAAAGAGATGCAAGTCGACCAAAAACACACACAAAATGAATAAAAAATGACAACAAAGCAATGCAAAAGTAATCATAAAGATACAAGAAATGATAGCAAACAGCCACAAAGACAAACAAAACACAGCGACAAGGAAGAATGAAAAGACCACAAAGACACGTTTCTCGAGAGGATGCAAAATGAGATGCAAAACAACCGCAACAGCTACAAAGAGAAATTGAACATGACTAGAGTGCGACTAAAACGACCACAGGGACGCATAACAATCACAATGCAAAGCCATAATCACAACAACAAAGAGACACAAAACCACAAGAGGGACCAACGGGAGACACACAAGCTTTTGTCTGTCTGTCAACATCTATGTGCATCTATCTGCTCACGGACTAATTATCACTAGAAAGTCACTAAATAACAGAATACGGCGGTAGGGATCCACTCCACCATCCTGCTGCAGCCCGGTCGGTGCCACCGTCACCTCCGTCGGTTCAGGTTCAGCCGACAACCAACACTGCGATTTAAAAAAGGCGACGCGCCGTGCTGAAATGATGATGGGCTCTGCTAAGAAGTAATCAGCCAATAGCCTCATGAAGCCCCCGTTCTTGGAATTATATTTTTTGTGCATCTACATTTCCTGGCCCGAACACAGATAAATAACGGATTTTCTAAGGAATTTGTTGCTTCACCAAACTAGAGATTAAACAACATAAAAGGCTTGTCTGGATTATCATAGCTATCTGCACGGGGGAGAAAGCAGGTGACAAAAGTCCAGGCAAGTGTTTGCTTGCCTGTATTTGAATAAGCATAAATCACTGAAGGGATACGCCGAGATGACAAAAGATTACAAGAAAAAGAAGGATCCCACGGATCGAGATAAAATGCAAAGTGGGGATGCAAATAAACTGCGATTTGAATATTCTGTCGTCGGCTCAGTGGAATGTCATCTGCTGGTACAAACTAGTTACACTGATCCTCAAAAAGACAACAAAATGAAAACAAACAATAAAAAAAATAATTTGCATGTTAAAAGGAACAATTTGGTCATTTTGTTACTTACTTTAAATACTTTCTAGCTATAGGAGAAGATGTAAATAAGAATCTTCAGTTAGCAGCTACTTAGCTAAGCACAAAGACACAGGGGGAAACAGCTAGCCTGGCTCTGAAAATATGCTTACGTCAACATATTTTGTGTGTTAAATCTGAACAAAAAGCAAAGTGTGCTTTTGAGCAGATTGCACCGCGACATTTAAATGGAATTAGCTATGTTTATATTTTGTTACAGCTGATTTCCACCTGTTTTTAATCTTCATGCTAATCTAAACGGCTGCTAGCTATATAAAGAATCAACATGAGAACACCGAACTATCAATAACAAACGCAAAACAGTAGATTTCTTATTTCTGAGCATCCTGCTCCACCAGCCGAGAGAAGATCGTCTCGCAATCAACAAAAACAATCTCACTAAGCCAAAGCTGCAGAGGAGGAGGGACTGGATGCAGATGAGAAAGGTGAAACAATAGAACAGAACAAGGGAAAAGGCAGTGATGTGTTTTGATAGGCGGGGGGGGGGGGGGGGGGGCTGCATGGGTATTTGGGTCAACCGCGAGCCGAGCCATGGAGCGACACTTTTTGAGGATCAAGCGACGGAGGGAAGTGAAAGAAAACGACCAAAGATCCTGTGTAGATGGAGGGGAATTTCCAACCGCGGGGTCGCAGCGAAGGGGCTTGGGGCCAAACAAACGTCTGGGCCGGATGCAGCGTGGAGCGCGACGTGAGTGGGTGTTCATCATGCTTGGTTAATCCATTAGCTACGTGCTGAGAGGGGGCTTTTGTTCAGGCGAGCCCCTTTGCTTGGCTCGCAGAAAGGCAGCTCACAGGAAAACAGCCCCTAACCGGCTTCTCCCACTTTTTAATTATCATTTAATTATCTTCTTTTTTTTTTTAGTAGAAATCAAACTGACCGAAATAATGGCACCAACCTGGTTACATTTCTAATTAAGAGTCCGCCATCCAGTGAGTTACTAACTCTGGCTAGACAAACAACCCCCTCACACACACACACACACACACAAACCAAAACATTGGCAGCGACCCCCGAGCTTCAGCCTCCACCACATTGATTCACTCTTCTTCTCCTCCTCCTGTATCATTGCATCCTGCGGTCCAAGCAAAAAGACCCACATCCTCAGTCACAACAAGCACTGCAGACTAAAAAGGAGCGTCGCTGCTGCTCCCCCATCCCTCCAACAGCAAGTGCTCACAAGCCCCGAAAAGCACCGCGGCAAGCCGGCAGCCTCGACGCGTCCAGGGACCCCCCAAACTCTCCAGACCGAGACCCTTGAACCCACCCGGAGGGGGTGAGAACACAGCCCCCCACCCCCCGCCACAAAAGCTTACCCCCAGTCCTCCATTAACGGCGGCTAAGGCTACAGCTAGGAGAAAAGAAGCACGTGGGCTCCTCCAGCAGGCAGCCCCTCTCTTCTTCTTCTTCTTCTTCTTCTTCTGCCCCCCGCCCACCCTCCTCCTGTTTGCTTATTTCACCCCTTCGCCGCCCGTCGTCCCCTCTGGCTGGCAAGCGGAGCATCGGCGTGCAAAGCAGAGGAAGAGGGCCACTGATCGTGGATCTGACTGCACTGTGCAGGAGAAATAAAGGACTGTGTGTGTGTGTGTGTGTGTGTGTGTGTGTGTGTGTGTGTGTGTGTCAATGAATGAGGGATAATCCTGCGTTGCTTGAACGGCTCAGACGGAGCAGCAGTCTAAAGAGGAGCGAGGGAGGGAAACGGGGTGGTTGGAGGGGGGAGGGTGGGGGTGCTGGAGTAGGTGGGCGATACTGCTCCTGTCAATGAACACTGTGGATGCTGTAGTGGGGTGGGGGGGGCGTGCATGGTGGAACAGGTCAAGGTGGGGGTGTTGGAATGCTGCTGGGTAAGAATCCCTGCAGTTGCGGATGAGCAGAGAGATTTTGAACGGAGAAGAAGGTGGTTTGAGGGAAAGTTTTAAATGCTTGGCCCATTGGTCTGTGATAGGCTCCATTCCAGTAAATCATAAATTCCTTCAGTTCCAGTACAACACAAGCAGGGTGTGGGCTAAATGAACAATATCAAGACGGGCCTATCAAGGGTGGAGGCGACGCCAAGGCTGTTATTCGTAAGCTGTTCTGAATGTGTGCATGAAGGCCACAGAGCAGGTGTGTGCTGTCGACACGACAACCATAAAAAGGGTTAATAATTAGACATCGGCTCATAAAGGTTGAAGCCAAAGTCAAGCTACACAGCTGTAATGTATGAAAGGGCTTAACTTCAGAGCCAATCATAAATATCTCAAGTGTTACAATTAAGCACAAAGATGATAATCTCCTTTGACTCGTACCACCACATCACCAGCGTCTCCGTGGCAACATTATTCCAACCACAACACCCCCTGCGCGGGGAGGGTGTTATATGACGTCGATGTCAAAGTGCATGATTCAAGCCTCAGAGACGGAGATCAACGCGCGCCGCAAACCGAAGGACGTCGATGTGCGAGTTCATCTGAAACGAACTCACTCTTCTCTCTTCTGGTTTCATCAAATAAAATCAAACGTGAACCAACAAAGAGAAACCGGGCCTCCCTTTAACAGCTGCCAGAAGCCTCAACGAAAGGCGCTGAACCCTCGGCTGCTCGTGCCGTGTTACTCGAGGGCAAACAATAAAAGGGATTGTCGCCGTGTGAATGAAATAAGGGAAAAAGTTCTGGTAGAAACATTTCAAGCCAGACGGGGAAAAAAAAGAATATTTGGAGCTCGTCCCTCTGCAATATTCACGTAGCATCAATAGCACGGACGCTCTGGACGCAAGCAGACTTAAATACCTGCACAGTGACGAGGAAGACAAACATCTCTGGTTCCGCTGCACTGATTCTGATCCGGTTAGTTAAGAGCGCGGCGCTTTATCGCTCTTTTGAAGTCCATGCCGTGTGTGAGACGAGGCAAAGGTCGAGGGCCGTACTTAACGCAATGATGGTTTTCTCGGCTCTTTTGACCCGTTTGGAATAATACGCACAAAAACAACCTCATACCCTCGTCTGAGTCAGCACTCATCACCTGCAGGGTGAAAACGACACACACACACACACACACACACACACACACACAAGACTACAAGCGCACAACTCTTAAGCGTGTTAAAGTCGGCATTGAGACGTGTCCTTACGGTCTGTCCTCCGCGCGGCCGCTCGGTCCTCGACAGCAACGCTGCTTTGTGGCGTCTCCTTTTGGGAGAAGGAACAGCTGAGACTTAAAGAGTCCACGGGCGTCACTGCTCCACTGCAACCATGACACATCCTGCTGTCCACACACACACACACACACACACACACACACACACACAAACACGCCCTGAACTTTGACATTTCCCTGAGAGGACACATTAAGCCATCAATAATTAGCCAGCCGGGGACGGGAGGGTGGAGACTCCCCCCGTCCCCGTTGTCAGGGACAGGAGACAGAAGTATGGAGGGAGGGGACGTCGGTAGATAAAAAGCCCGTCGTGTGGAGGACAGACAGGGATGAGTCAAGATCCGGGTGAGCGTGCAGCTCGGCGCGCTGCACGCGAGGGAGGAATTAGTCCGATCGGCTGAGGAGGAACCACGTATACACAACGATGACACGAACGCATTCATCAAAACACACTACGCGCTTTCGTTTTTTTTACGCCGTCCTCTGACATCGGACGCGTTCCCCCAGAGGCCTTGAGTCCTTTCAAGTCAGGACAGACTCAAAAAGGAGCCGTGCTGTCCGCCCACTAGAAGACAGACGCTCGTCTCCCAATTACGTGCCATCTGCGTTTCGTCTGATAATGTTCCTCCCAGAGGGGCTCGATCCACTTGACCCCAGCGTTCAATCCCATTACCGCAGTCAGTGACACACGCCTGCAGGCCTGGACCTGGAAAGAAAACACACTCACAGACAATTCAGGCGGTTTTCCTTCAGTGATTTGACAACATTCAGCGTCCTGAAGTCACCAGTTAAAGTTCCCCGGCTCTCTTTCTCTCCAAAACACTCAACAATCTTTCCTTTGTTTGGATTGTTTGTGTTTGCTTTACTAAATTGGTGAGAACTTCCTGCTTTTTCTCTGGATATCAACAAGTGATCTTTGGTAAACTTTAGTGATGCTAATTGGAATAAAACAAATGTTTTGGCCTGAACTTGCTGTCCCCCGGCTTTATGCTAAGCTAACCATCCATATTGATCGGAAATATATGAGCTCTGTGGCCAAATGTCTCATCTCTCTTTCTAAAATGTAAAAAGCAGAGATGTTTGCGTGTGTCTGTGTGTTTGTGTGTTTGCGTATGGCAGGATCCCATATCCCCATCTCACACACTCCGGGGTCAAAAGAATTCACTGGATTCTCCGGGAGAAGAGAGGAGGACCTCTGTGCTTTCCAGTTTCTTTCTAATCAATAACCTTTTTCTTTCCTTCGTCCATTGAAGGCTCACACTGAAGCTGAAACGTGGCAGGGAAATGGAAGTGACTCATTCAGCGACAGTCAGGCTGCTAATAAAAGCTATGAGTGCCACACACACACAGACACACACACACACACACACACACACACACACACACACACACGCTCTCGGTTGTTGATGTCATGAATGAGAACTCTTCTGGCTGTGAGAAGTGCGAGCGAGACGTGGGAGGAAACACCGCCAGCGATGCAGTCGACCCGTAGATGTTCAGTCAGCAAAAAAACAGCTTTTTCCAGGAGAAATACTGTTATTTTGTTTAGTAAGGACGACACGCATAGTAGTAGTAGCAGTAGTAGTAGTAAACACACAGACAGATACACACAGACACCATACTGAAACACTCTGTTGCTGAAACGATCAGTCACTGGAGAAAGTTTAAGTCACTGTTTCAGTCATTGATGCAAAAATGACAGAAATTTTTTGGGTACTTTGAAAACTTTGTTTTTTTACTCTGTGTGTCTAGTAACGCTGTGTGTCTGTGTGTGTGTGTGTGTGTGTGTGTGTGTACTGCTTTAACAGAAAAATAAACTGAGTTCTAGATGAAGAGTGAAGCCAATTCCGGAAGTCTTGAAACCTGCATCCCCTCTGGAGACCAGCAGGGGGCGACTCCTCTGAAGTCGGTTTGGATAGAAGTGCATGAGAAAATGACCCGGATGCTGATTTATTCAAGTAAACATTGCGAAAACAACGTGGCGGTGGCGTATTCCAAGACGGCGACGGCAAAACAAACGGACCACAAGTCAAACAGGGGGACGTCGCGGTGGCTACGTCCACTTCTTCAACGCAGTCTATGGTTTCAAAATGGACGTAAGAAAGGTCCTGCTCGTGTCTCCGGATCATCTGATTCTCTGCACATCACTAAAACGATTTCATTCGCTGTACCTTAAACACGCACACACACGCACACCAAACAGGCGCCATCTTTAACAAGCCCAGTCGCCATGGCAACACCTACGGCAGCCTAACTACTCGAAAGCATTTCACGAGCACCGAACGTCTGACATCTTGAGCCTCGGAGGAGCAAACGTGGACGACCACTAACAAGCTGTGAGATGAGCTGGCCGTTGCAGCTCTCGGTTCATCAATCCGCTGATACGACTTTACAAAATGAAAACATCACGGTTTCCTAAAACCCGAGATGTTGCATTCAGATTGAACACTTTGTTTGAATATTCACCGTACAGACACAAGAGGCCGAGAAAAGAAACAAATCCTCCAAGTTACGAATAGACAACGTTGAGCATTTCTTCAAAGTAAAACTGATTATTGTGATTCTGTAAGATGCGTCCTCTCGGATCTCTCATACTTCCTGTCTAGAAGACACTGTCAGAATCAGAAGCCATTTATTGCACATTGAGGAACTCGACTTGGTGCATTGGTGCAATATAAGTACAAAAAATAATAATAATAATAAAAATAATACATTTAAATGTGTGATTTCCTGACATTCCTTAACACAGAATAATTGCTGGACTGATCAAGCAGATTAATCAATTAAACAAATATTTAGAACACCGTTTAGTCACAAGAAAGGCCAAAGTTCAATATTATAATAAATGATAATCCACCAAGCAATAACCGGCACCAACCGTTGTCCTTACTTGATATATCAATTAATCTAATGTCGCAATCCACAGGTCAGCGGTTGGGTAACTCCGCGTGACCCCTGGCATGTAATAACGCCTCTGCCCTCCGACCCCCCTCCCCCGGGGGCCCTTACGGAAATACAGCCCGCCTCTCTGTCATGAAAGGATCCCATCTCAGGCTCCGATTACCTGGCGGTTCAGGCCGATTCGCGTGGAAGTGGCTTCGAGCGGATCCCTTTTCATTCAGCTGTGTAAATAATTGACTGGTGCGTGTTCAGCTTGGAGAGGAGGCCGCAGTCTGCTCATTCAGATGCTTATCGTGTAAAGATTATTAAACGAGCATCATAATGCGTTGATCCGAAACAGGGACAGAAAGGCGGAGGATGTCTGAAGCAACAATATGAGCAAGATAAACATTTTAAAAAGCTACAAGGAAATCATACGTTTAATAGCTTTCAATCGGCTCAGTCGGGGCCCTCGGGCACCAGATGTGACATGTTAAGCTTGTAAGTGCAAATGGAAATTAGAAGCAAACAGAAGCGTCTGTGCCCACCGGGAATAACAGAGTAAAGTCTGTGGTTATTTATGCAGATGAAAAAAAAAGAGAAAAGAAGGCCTTTAGGTTTTAGTCTAATTAATTACATTAGCATGACGGCTCATCTGTCATTGCTAAACATAAGAGGAGTAAAACCGGGCGCCACAACTCAAATGGGTGTCCATCATTTGTTACCAGAGTTAATCCAATTAGGTTTCAACATGTGTGAGGAGAAGAACATCCACCCCTGACTCTCTCTCTCTCTCTCCCCCTGAACTATGATACGTAGTCAAACGCAACACTGAATTTGAAGGTGAGGTGCATACGATTAGTTCTCCTCGGTGTAAGAACACCCAAAATGAGTCACAGCCTTTTCGCTTCCCGCATCTCAAAACGACCGCTTCTCTGTTTGCTGGAGCTTTCAGGTCGATTGGGTTGATGAACAGAGATGAGATGAGATCATTTCCTCATGACAAACGGCGTATAGGAAACGGAGGAAAAGCACTGGGGTGCAACCATTATTCAACCAATGTCATCATGCTTATTTCTGGATATCAATATAATTTACAAAGAATTACAAATTAGAGAAAAGCATAAAATGCTCATGATTGGGTAGAGAGAATGAGCACATATTGCCATGTTTCATGGATTCAGCAATGAATTAGTCATTAAACAACAGGTCATTTCAGCACTAGTGAGAATGACAATGCGTAAACAATTGCAGTATTATTCCACCCATTGGGAGATTTTTGGGGAAAAGTAGTTTTGACTTATTTTCGAGCTCCACTTGACACATTCCCGTCTCACGTGTGTCGACTGAGTCAGAGCCGAGGCAGAAGGACCGTTTCAAATGTTTGAAGAGCAAACAGAACTTCCTGCGTAAAAAAAACAAACAAACAGCGCAGCGGCCCTTTAAGACACCGGGGAGAAGACGATGCCTTTTGAATGAAATGACCTCGGTTTAATAAAAACATGAAACAAACAGTTTGCATTCAGCATTGGACTCAACAGCTGCGCGGATCCGACATGCAGAGAGCAGTCTGTTTGTGCCGCGATGTGCGCACGATGCAGCACACAGCTTCAGAACCGTGGACAGAGCTCCTCTGAGAGGAGGTCGGCAGCCCGAGACAGCTGATCATCAACGTGTATATCAACATAATAACTCACCTAAACGCGTTTTGTATTTTCCTTCAATAATCCGCTTTCCTGGGATATTTTGTTAAGATGTAACCATTGTCTTCATCAGCAGGTGCTGCCTCCTCCGTTGTGTCGCCGGTGGAGCCGCCAGGTGGGGGGCGGGGGAGGGGGATGGTCCACCAGTCACGTTAGCCGCAAGGAACAGCAACACTTCCGGGATGCTCTTTCAGAATAAAACGTCCACTATTACTAAATAAAATGAAGATAAATATAAAGTAAATACATTTCTATAATATTTAAATGTAAATTCAGTAAGATAAAGGAATTAAATCAACAAACACAATGGACTAAGTATAACTAAGACAAAAAAAGCAAATGCATTTAAGTCACAGTATGAATATATGAGATTTTAGTTTTTTGCAAGAGACATCATTCTCTCACACAGATAACACAAAGCATGTGAAGTTTCTTCTTTGAGGAAATGTGAAAGCCTTTTGACCAAGAGAGTTATCGTTGGTTCAAAATCGGTCAATTGACTGCCCCAAATAATATTTCTAATCGCTTAGAAAAATCTATTTTTCCATGTTTAGTTTAAAACATTATTTGTCATACTTATGTTTTGCGACATTCACAAGAACCTTGGATTGAATTTTATAATGTTTTGTTCCTTTTAATCAAAGGAGAAGCATTGCACCAATACGTTTACACTACAGTGTGTAAACATAAATATGCACCACGCTGCGTGAACGAGGCTGTTCTTCCCCTCCGCACCAGCAGGGGGCGACGTCACCTCCTGCGCGCGCGGGTCGCGAGCATAAACCTTCCGGAACAACGACGGTCCTTCCTTCCGTCTCCGGTCCCATATCAAGTGGAAAGGTAAAGACTGACCCGGCGTAGAAATCTAAATATATCTTCAACATCTCACGTTCTATTAAACAATAACGCTTGATATTCGATTGTCGGTAGTGGCACAAAAGACCCATTTAACGTATTTTAGCCTCAGACGTTTTACACTCGCGGGTATTAGACGTGAAAGCTGGGAAGTGACAACGGCACCGATCTCCATTAATGGCTGCCGTTTCTCTCGGTTGACGCGGGCCACCAGTACCTTTGCAGTACAGTACACATCAAAGCGTTTGAGTGGTGATGTCGACACGTTAAAAGAAACGCACTACACTGATTTAATACAGCCTTCATTTGTGCGCCTTCGCCTCCATTCGTTTACATCAAGCTGTTGCTAATGCGGCTAACTATGCTAACACGGTGTAAGCCGTCAGGAGACAACGTGTCCTCGGCAGAAATTAACGTCTGATTGTGTCTCTCGCGCAGATGCTGATGCCCAAGAAGAATCGCATTGCTATCTATGAGCTCCTCTTCAAGGAGGGGGTCATGGTGGCCAAGAAAGATGTCCACTTGCCCAAGCATCCCGAGCTTGCTGACAAGAACGTGCCCAACCTTCATGTGATGAAAGCGATGCAGGTGAGCGGGTGATTTCTGTGTTTTAAGTTGTATAGAATTGGACCGAGCGGGCGACCTGTTCGTTTCCCCATAGAGCCAATAACAGGCCAGCACTTGCATGATCAGTATAACTCACGGTACTGTGCTGATATTACTTCTCTTAATGACAATCGATCTACTGATACTGATATCTGTGAAAGTACTAAAACAACCAAAGTTCTGACTTTGCTGTTTGCTGACATTTGCAGAAGCAGTTGTTCATGTGTGATCAGATCATAAAGCCACTAGTCTCTTTAAAAGACTACAGGCGGGATCTATTTTCATTCAAAAGGGTGGAGCTGACTTTGATGATTTGGCTGGTTTGGGAGGAAAATGTGATAAATGCTCCGTGTTTAGCGTTTAGTTAGTGGCACACGCTTTTGAATGAGGGGCCTTTCGACGTTACGGGTGAATGCACATCGTGGAAATATGTGGTTCAGTTTTTCATTGCACGATACAAAGGCAAAGGGTGCTTTGACGCTCGCAAGCAGAGTAAGATGCAGGTTAGACAGATGAGGAAAGCAAGTAATGTTCCTGGTGACGTTACTTCGATAAAACTCGTCGGGGTCTTCTTTCACGGCACGGAAGGATAAGCTTACATTCATGTGTCTGTTGTACTTTATCCAGTGTGAAAACCACATGTTTGTGTTTTCCCCCCAGTCCCTGAAGTCCTGTGGGTATGTCAAGGAGCAATTTGCCTGGCGTCATTTCTACTGGTACCTCACCAACGAAGGTATCCAGTACCTGAGAGACTTCCTCCACCTTCCCCCGGAGATCGTGCCCGCCACCCTGCGTCGCCAGACCCGCCCTGAGACCGCAAGGCCCAGGCCCAAGGGTAAGCTCACTCATGTGCATGGTTTTTAATGTAAACCTGCTGAGGGGAAGCATTCTGTTGATCAGCCTCATAGAATCAAAACCTGGGCCTGATAACCTATTGATTTATTATTTTAGTTTATTTTACCTGGAAAGAAGGAACGTGTAAATTGGCGACATGCGTTTGAATAACTGGCAGACTAAAGTCGCCTTAGCTGTTATTCGCACAATAGTTTAACTTTCTTGGAGCCTAATAATTTATCTGCCGCCAACGTGTGAAACTTTTGGATAATCCCCTTTTTCAAAGTATACATATTTTCCTGATTCTATCCTGTTATTTTCAGTAAATTAAACTTAACCGGACCTGAATTTTCGTGTTTATTTTTGCAGGAATGGAAGGAGAGAGGCCCGCCCGCCTCAACCGCGGTGAAGCCGACAGAGATACATACAGGCGATCTGCTGCACCCCGTAAGCATTCTTCATATTAGTCACATGTACCATGTGTTTTAATTTTGGGGTATTGTTTCAATTTGTTGGTGGAATGCTTTCCTTTAAACTAAACATGTTTGTATAAGAACATTGGCTGACTTTGTTTATTCCTAACATCCATCAGCTGGTTCTGATAAGAAAGCAGAGGCCGGTGCTGGAGCCGCCACAGAATTCCAGTTCGTAAGTACTGCGCCCATCTTTTCACAGTAAAACCCTGTGAATTATCTTTCCTAAACATGCTGCCCTCTTTCCACCCTGACCCATTGTTGGCTCGTGGGTGCGGTTTTACAATGGCTGCTCACTGTGGCATTTTAGTTTCAGTACAGATATTATCGGGTCATGGAACTTGATTGTTTTGTTGAATGTGAGATGGCTGGTTTACTGACAAATGTTTCCGTGTTGCAGAGAGGAGGCTTCGGACGTGGCAGAGGACAGCAGCCTCAGTAAATTGCACCGCTTCTTTCTGTACAATAAAGAAAATCAAAATACAAATGTCTTTGTTCATATTAAACCTTTTTAAGGGACTTCTTTGATCTCATTAGCTGGACTGTGGGAGTCGCTTGACCTCTTGATATCTGATTAGAGTGGAGTTTCCCTTTCACCGACATTCCTACTGTCCTTGCCGTATTGTCACAAGGTGCTCCATGTTAAATTGATAAACCCCTCAAACTGATCTTTCTTTAAAACATGTAAATAAGTTTTTTTTTTATTTTTTTAATTAGGTTTAATACATTTTCTATGTTGGAGTTGCGAGAAAATGGTTACTCTTCCAAATGTAACGTATGGTTTCAGACGTCTTTAACTGTTGGAACATGTTGAACGCTTTCTGTAAAAACCAGTGGCTTAATGGTCCACAGACCTCCCGCACGAGTGTCTGTGGACCCCAAATTAGGTTCTAAATGTGATCTGTGAGGTTGTAAAGTACCGTTAATGACTAAAGGTAAACTTGAGTTTACATTAAATGTAAAGTCTGCTTCAGGCGGCTCTTGATGCCGTTCAAATACCACTCTGGCCAACAGGTTGTTGCACTGGAAACATAACTCTTATCGCTGCAGGCTACAAGCTTGGTATTGTGGTTTTGCTGTATGAGACGAGTGCCGCAGGTCAACTGATCACATCGTGGCAACATGAACAAACTGACACCGTCCTGAATGTGAAATACTGGTTTATTTGTTGGCACATTTATATTACAATCTTCAGTCTGTTCACACTGGTTTTATTTCACGTTCCCAAATGACAAACGAAGGGAAAAGAGGATTCCAGTGACATACCTTGGAGAACATTACGAGTATGCAACTTCAAGGCTGAGGTGCACGTGTTCAGTTTGAAAGTCAATTAGTATTTTGGGAGATCTTTTAACCCTATTTATCAATTTAAGTGTAATCTGAATGTTCCAATCCTCAGCAGCAAGGGGATGTTTGGATATTTTTGTTTTGGCCACAAGATGGGGCAATACATACGTATACCATCACCTTTTGGATTGAATTAACAAAGGAAGTGGCTTTATTTGTTCTCTGAATAATTCATCCTCTTCATACGTTCTGAAGCTTCATTGTCATACTAAAAAGACAAATGTTAGAAATCTGCATGAGATGAGCCCAGATCTCTTTACATATGACAGGAAGTGCTCTATTGAGTTAGAAGGGAGTTGTAAAAAGAATCCTTATCAATGGGTGCTGCGTTAGCTATCTACACGACATTAGCTTGTCAATAACACAACGGATTAAAGAACCGACTAAAGAATTATATGGATAAAGAACAAGTGGTCGTTAATAATTCGGTCATTGGCTGTTACGTGTGGACGTCCTCCTCACATTCATTTTGACAGTACCTGTCACCCTCATCCAACCAGCAACGCTCAACTCAAGCGTCAAATTTTGATTTCTTTTTTGATGCCGTGTACAGATCCAAGCCCTCGCCGTCCGGTTGCGCATTTCAATAAGGACTTAAAAAGTCTCATCGACACAAAGTCTGTTCAGGAAGTGACAGGTGGGGCCTCATAAAGGGAGACATTGGCCCCCACGCGCCTCTGGCACCCTGCAATAAAAATAATCAAAGTCTCAACCTGTTGTAGAGGAGACTTCGGACTCCTTTTTTCCATGGGAGGGTCATAAAGGAGCCAGGAGGAAGAGCCGTGAATAAATGACACCCTGGGCCCCTTTTTCCTTCTTGCTCAGATTCCAGTCGTGTTATTTCCCACGAAGGCCTTTCTTTCTATCTACTTACGTTTCTGGACGCATGATACTGTGGTTTTCTGCCAATATTTAAACTTAATTGAACAAAATTTGAACCAAGATGAAACCATTTCACTCGTTTTCCTTCAGAAACATGGAGCTCCCAGGAGTGTCAGCAATTCAACAATCAACAAGTAATCACGGATTAACTTGTATTAGAATACGTTCCTTCCTTCCTTCACAGCTGCTATAACCAACGCGGTTCATGACACTTTGCTAAGTGCAAAAAAAAAAAAAAAATGCTGTAATTATTTATAAGTTATAAGCACGAGACAGCGGACAAAGTTAGCGTCTAGCTGGTGAAAATAGTCGAGCACTTAGTTGTGAAGAAGCCTGTTTTTTTACCCTCAGAGGTCGGTGGAGACCAGAACCGAGATGCAAGGTCAGAATAATCAATCTCAAATTTGTCAGACGGACACAAGCAAACATTTCCCCGTAGTACGATAGATCCATAAAATAAGCAACAGTTTACCTTAAAGTTTGCCGTATTAACGTAAGTGACTGCAGCTACCACAGATCTAATCATGACCAGAAAACCACAGAATCATTGGGACGTTTTGGAGAAGAAACCCTGCAAGAAACTCCAGCTCTGCTTCACTTTTCGGTCAATTAGTGGTTTGGAAACTCGGACTATCGCTGAGCCAACAGACGGTATTCCTTAGCTGGTACAAGTTTGCTTTGGTTGGATAAAAACAAACACATTTGGGCTCCTCCCTCTCGCCAACCACCAAAGCCACATTCCTCGTCCGCTCGCCTCCGACGTACCGGCTTCCATCTCAAGCTCCTCCGAGCCTCCGGTGAAATGACACGTCCGACTCACCGGGGAGCGACAGGTGTTTCTGTCCGCTCCCCTTTTGATCTATACAGAAATAAAACAATTTACAATAAAAACCTCTAACTTGCTATCTACAAGCGCCTCCAGTTTCACAGTATTGAGCCCGCCGCACCGAGGACGAGTGACGCGGCTTTTTGCCAGACGTTGGAGAGAAAGAAAACACATGAAAACAAAAAGCTAGTATCCAAAAGCATTTTACATGTTAAAAACAAAAAAAGGTCTCAAACTGTACAAGGCTTGTTTGTTCTGCACCAGCATTATAGATTGGATTACTTTCGATGTTTTGGAGTCTTTTCCCGGGATGCCGATTAAATAATGAAAAGGGGTGAAAAATGAATAGGAAAATGAGCACGACGAGTGCTCACCAACGTCACCGGTGCTGTTCCGAGCAGCGTAAACAATCGCTTTTGAACCAAACTGAATGTGAGGAGTAAAACATGGAAATGGGTTTTTAATAACTTAAGTGATATGTGTGGCATTTTGAAATTGCAAGTCCATGATTTTTAAATCTTCTACTCTCTCAGGAATTGGAGAGAGGGGCTTTGCAGTCAGCCGGAGGGACGGGGTTAAACAAAAAGGGATCGAAGGGGAGGTGAAGACGCTGCGGAGAAAAGGGGTTTCACTTCGACGTGGCGTGTAAACATTCTTCCACTCTGCACAGTGGACACGACGCTCTGTTGGAGGACTGAAGCCTGTAGTGCTCGGCTAGCTTCCCCAAATGAGAGAGGAACACAAACTAGTGTGTGTGTGTGTGTGTGTGTGTGTGTGTGTGTGGGGGAAGAGTCCTTGAGACATCGATGACAATGATAAGGGAACAAAAAGAATCAGAAAAGACCTCATAAGTCTGTCGCAACGTAACAGTGCTCATGCAAGACAAGTCACTTCCCACAATTCGGATCCTTCTGATACAGACAACATATCCTATCCTTATTAATGGGGGGGGGGGGCACACTAATGGGCACATTCATTCACAAAAAAGAAAAAAAAGAAATAGATATGTGAAAAGAAAGAAATGGAGACTTTAAAAAGACCACCAAAAGCCTTCCACTTAAGCACTAAGTATACACTTTTACATTACAACAGTAAAAAGTAGTTCTTGCATTCAATAAACACCACGCTGAGGGCGCGTTGAGGGGGGAGAGACGACATTTCATGCAGTTGTCAGTAAAAAGAAGGAAAGAAAAAAAAAAAAAACAAGGTTCAGGGTGAGAAATTACATTTACAAAGTGTTTCAGACTAATCACCCAACACTGGTCATCAAGTGTGTGCCACAGCAGCTCTGGCACAAAGTAGTTGGCAAGGCAAACCATGTTATCGAGACAGAAGAGAGGAGAAATGACACGAGTAAGAGCGCAAGTGGTGGCGAAAGCTCCCGGCGGTGTCAGAGGGATGGTTTTAGTTATCTGATACCCGAGACGGAGCTCTGATTGATGCTGTAGGTCGGGGAGAGGTCCCCACTTATCGTGGCCACCAGCGGCGTTCCGTTACTGGTCAGGCAGCTCTCCCGGAGAGCCTCGAAGTAGGTGGCCTGCACGGGCTTGTGACACCGCAACACTCTTATGGCATCGTCTATTTTAAACCATTCCCTTTTCCTCCCTGCGGACAGAACGAGACAGCGTTGTGGGGACGAGTTGAGACACGACACAGAAAAAACCATTAAACTATTAATTAGCAGCACTGTAAACAGTGCGAAAATGAAAAGCAGGAGGTCACGAAAACAAAGCTGGTGTTATAACCCCCCCCCCCCCTCTCTAACAAACATACAGTGAAATCCCTGAACTGTAAGGTCACAAAAGCCTGGGAATGAAATAAAAAGCTACAGACAGCATGTGACTGTTGAGACTTTAGTCCGTATGATCCCCATTTTTTACAAGTAAACAACTAAATCTTTACCAATGTTGACCGAGTCCTCCCAGTCCTCCAGCAGCTCTGTTACAATAAGGACATAGACGAAGGTTCTGTGTTTCCTCTCTTGGTTCTGGAGGGAGAGGGGATGAGATATTTTAATTAGCAAAACATACAAGGTCAGTTAAAAAAAATAAAAAAAAACACATAAAAAAAATAATAATAATAACGCACCTCAAAAACGCCAACTAAGCGCCCTAAAGTCCCCTTCACACCCGCCTGTGAAATAAAGAGTTGTTCAAATTGTGAGTAAATACAATCGCATACGGTTACAACAGAGAACCAAGGGCTGTTCTTAAATATAAAGAGGCCTGCACACTGTAATGAAATCCAACAGCCTGCCAGTCAACATTACATTTTGTAACCGTGTTTGTCGAGTGATTTTTAAATTGTGTTGCAGTGGATTACATTACGTCATAACATTTCATTCCAATTCTTTGGTTGTTGCAAAATCCTACGAGTAAAACAGTTTACTTAACTTCATTTGACCCAAAAGCAGAAACTCTTGCTCAATTCATTTCACACTTAATGAGGTTTAATTTAGCCAACAGTAAATAACATAATACGATTAGTCTACATTCTGGAACAACTTATCTAGAATTAAGTGAGTTTTTTTTTTTTTTTACTTTCCTGACCGATCTGTAATTATACTACAGGTGCCATTACAGTATTAACTATACAATGGTTGTATAATATTGATTTTATCAGACAGACAGTCGAGATGACGTCATTCACTCTTGACGCCGTATGGACGCAGTGCAGAGTGGCTGCAGTGAGCCAACGTGCACTAAAAGCACGAGTAATCGGCCCGGATATGTCAACAACTAGGAAGGAGAAGCCCTGATAACACAGTGTGTGTGTGTGTGTGTGTGTGGGGGTGTGTGCGTGTGTGTGTAAGAGAGACGGAGGTTCACTATGGAGCTTTACAAATAAATAGTTATTGTACCTTATCTTAATGTTCAAAATATCAAACAGGAGTAAGGGGGGGTGGGTGGGGGGGACTCGTCAGTATCTCTTGGATCCCAGATACTGACAGCTTCTCTACAAGATGTTTGCAGTAACATAAAAGATCAAGTACAAAAGGTCACAACTCTTTGCGGATATTCACCGTTGCACCCGAGCCATTCAAATGTCACGACCTTTCCTAGAAGGAGGATCACTCGCTTGTTATCTTTAAACTTAGCGGCAATGGAAAACAATAATCTCCGAGGCAGAGCTCAACTCCCAGAGGTGGACAGCAGGTCAGTTTTAGATACATAGCCAAGCCGCTTGCTGACATCTTTGCAGCTTCTTCTTCAGGTTACAGTTTCAGATCTATAAATAAATGTCCACTGCACTCGCTACGCCATGGACAACAACTCCTAAAGATCTTATGACAAAGAACAGGCCCACCACTACAGATCCCAAAGACATGCCGGGGATCAAGTAATAGGCCAAAAGTCAACCTGTACGTTTGGAGATGGAAAATGTTTCCCATTTCAAGCATTCGTGTAACTGAAGACTACTGGGTATCATCTTTGGGAGCGGATGCACCGCATCAAGACTGCTGCGAGTTATGCAGTTCTCTCCCGTGTCTTTCTGGTGCTATCGAGCACAAGACGAGGTTGTGAACATTCAGATAGCGAACAAACTAGCTTTTGGGCTGCTTCGGACTGGCAAGAGTTTAAAAAAAAAAATGAGCACAAGCAATCTCTCACATGGTCATCAGAAGGATTAGGATATGTCCTGTTACACCAAAGTCCAATAAAAAGCTCAGGAAGCCACAGGAGGTGGGGATGCTTGGAGTACCGCTAAGTAACCAGAAGATGTTCTGTGCATTTTAGCACATTTAAAGCACATCAGTAATGAAGTGACAGAGCTTTTTTCAACCTGTGAAAATGCGTCGGCAGGCTACAGCCTCCTGCAGCCGTCCAAACTACCAAACAGCAGGAGAAGGGACGATATCCGCATTAATCACCGTGATGGATCACACACACACACCATGAACGGCTTTATATGGTCGGCGACGCGCCACAAGCTGACAGCCGGGTGAGATTCAGTGTCCTCGGCACCCTGTCTCCGTTCTGATCAAAATGTCCAAGAGATGTACGGGAGCTACACAAGGCGCAGACCCGATTACAGGGACGGACTCAAGATGTATAAGCAGTATTATTGAGTTTCAATGTAGGAAAGTTTACTAATTGCTACAGATCCTCCCTGAGACTCACATGGACAAACAAAAATAGACGTTTTGTCCTTGAAACGGCCTCCGTGACTTGACTTAAGTGGTGAAAAATAGTTGTCTAAATCAAAGAAAGTGAAAGCAGATGGTTTTGCTTTGTCTGCTGCGTTTGTGGGATTGGATCGTGCCGCAGTGAAACTGCTGAGCGGCCAGTGTTCAATCTCAGTGTGGCCTCATTTGATGCCTTGATGCTGCTTTGTAACATGACGCTATGATGCAGCTTACGTGTTGCTAGGTTCTGTCCCTGTTCATGCAAACAAGGTGACTGCACAGACTAGATGGGTTTTGAGAGCAAGGTTTTAGGCCCGGTGTTAAATGCAGATACGATTTAGTGGCTGAAACACAATATCACGCTCGGAATGGAAATCCATTCTGAGAACCGTATTCCTGGCTACGAACAAAGTTTAGAGAGGATTATTTCACATTCATGGATCAGACACATGGGTCGAGTGAAGTTCGTAAGTGGACTTTCAACACGGCAACTGAATTAGAAAAAAACAACGTAGAGGGACCATGTTGTAAGCTTGATTAAGGGTATTCGAACTATGAAAAACAGTTAAAGAACCCACCTCTTCACACACTTCTCGAGCAGCAGCAACACTGGAATCCTCCTCGGGCTCCATTCCCCCTCCAGGAACTATCCACTTATCGGGATGTCGACTACTGCTTACCAACAGCACCTGTGAAGCGTCCCATACAAAAAATGGATACGCGTTACAGCCTACCAACACAGCTAACCGTGCTCCATGGTTTGTGTTCACACAAAGCCACTGTTGCCCCATGGAGTGAGATTATTCAGTGATGCGTGTTCATAATATGAACAAAAAGAGCCAAACCCTAACATATGACACAATAGCTACCAGTAAACGAACATTCAAGGCTATCCGGAATGACCTGGAGCCAAGTTAGCCAACTGGAAAAGTTGGTGTGTAGCTGCAATAGTACCGTGAGTATACAGTATGTTGTGAGGAACGCTCACATGTTGGCTCACTATCGATCTAGTAGATAAGAGGTTAGTCTCTGGTGAAAGTTTGCATCGATGAGCATGTCAGGCTGATGTGTTTCCTGTATTCAGAAGCCCGTGTTCACGATGTGGCCTGTACTTTTACCAGAAAAGAGGAATTAAGTCTCCGATCGCTCTCCCTCCCTAGTAATGTTTAAACTACAAAGAGGTTTTAGTGCGTGTTGTTGACTGGATATCAGCTTTATAAAACAACTTTGACTGGTTTTCTGTGGTGGAGCGCACGGAGGTAGCGAGAGGCAACACTCGCAGTTATGTCAACTAACGTTACGTTTTTTTTAACACAAAACAGGTTTTGAGTGTGTCATTAAGCTGGCTGGATGATACAATATTTTAAAAAATACGGATTTTGAGTCATAAAAGTCACCATCGTAAAAGAGAGTAGCGGGCTGCGCGACCGGTGTTGTCCGTTAGTTGAAGCTAGCATGGCTAACAGTTACATCAGTCCCATGTTTGGCTATCGATACCAGTTGCATTAACACTAACCCAGTTAACGCCAACATTTACTTAGCTCGCCAAAATCCCCCGTGATATACACACATCTCAGCGAGTCACTTCGAAAGACTAAAACAATTATTTTGACCCACTCGCCACAGTCCGGGCTCTGGGCTGCGGTCGCTGGCCGTGAGCCGGCTGCCCACAGCTGCCACACGGCTACCTAGCAAGCTAGCGCTAGCGTTAGCATGCCGCTAACAGGTTGACTCAAAGTAACGCTGTGCATAAAAACCACGAAGGTGGTTATATGCACAGCTGAAATATGCTTACATAACATTCTTGTTAAGTAAAAGCTCTAAACTAAAATGTTTGATACAAAAACGACAGTCGACAACACGGGAGCCTGAGAAACGAGTTTCTATCACGGCGTAAACCCCACAGCTGTATTGATAAAAAAACAACGTTACAGACAGAATACGTTGGAAGCAGCTACGGCGGCTAATGTTAGCATGTTAGCATGGCCCAGCAGACAGCGACATCCCCGGACTCACCTCCTCCTCACTCTCGCTCCTGAAACATAGGCAGGCGGCCCGCTTCTTGTAGCCGTCCCCGTCGTACGTCCGGGTCTGGTTTGACTTGAGCTTCATCATCTCGAAAAGGGAATAAAAGTTCAAAAGTACAGCTAAGTTTTACCACTCGTAAAGACGACGGTTCGTAGGCGCGAAAAGTCCTCCTCCGGGAAACCTCGGCGTGTCACTTAAAAGAAATAACTTCTTCTTCGCTTCATTTTCACAAACCCTGGCACATCTACGGCACGGTCGCCATTATAAGGAGCCGCTTACGCCCACGACGTAATTTGAATTTTAACAGCTCGGGGGACGTAAGAAAAGTTCCCACCCGCCGTTGAAGAATTGCAGCAACGGGGCGGAGGGGGGGACCACGCAACACCACGCTCCCGCTGGAGGGAGCCGGCAAAGGAAACTGGTACTCTGGGCTCCAACTGGCTTGTGACGGCCACTTGTTCGAGGCGGATATAATTAAGTGAGTTCGAGGCCGACGGAGGTAGCCGAGGCATTATGACGCAATGATATTTTAAAAAATGTTTGATCTGTTCAGGTTTTGGGCGATTGGCTTTCAGCACCGCAGGTAATGGACGGCGCCCACATATGTGATTTAAAACAGGTCAGACGCGTCTATTAAAAATGGTTTATAACACATATGAGTTCAGCCGTGTTCCATAACTAACTGTTGTTTAATATATTAGATAATCCACAATCTATTAACAACAGCAATATTAATTATTTCATTTGAATTAACTTTTATATTCAATGGGTTGCCTTTTTAAAGTTCAGAGCTTTTTATATTATAATCATCCTGGAAGTACTTTTTATTTAAGGCTAACCTGCAATATAAATATACTGATATTTACACATCTTGACAAAATAAAGTGGTAACTTTATTATGACATCCAGATTCATCAATTGGTTGCAGACATCTGTTTTTTATTGTGGGTGTGCATTTTTTAGCAGGGTCCTAAAAAATGTCTTGGTTAAGGTATTCAAAGGAATGGTAAAAGCAGAAACAATAAGCAATAACAATACAACGAGGCAAGGTGACTAGTTAGCCAATACTCCTACAACTCATTTTCAAGCCAACATTTTAAGCAATAACAATACAAACAGGAAAAGTGACTAGTTAGTCACTTTTCCTGTTAGTCAATAGTCCAACTAATTTTCAAGCCAATATTTGCCTGTTTCAGCCTCTATGTTAATTTAACGTTTTACTTTTCTGTCTGTGGACTTTGATAAAACAATTTTAATAAAGCATGATAATGATTTTAAGTTACGTAACTCAACCTGTACATTTGTCCAGACACCTCTTCTGTGCGGCAACAATATATTCGCACTTGACAATCTCAACTCTTTATTATATTATATCACTTTTATTGAAGGATAGTTTTACTTTTTTACTTTGTACCCGTTTTGTTTTACATATTTTAGTCTTCACAGCAAATTTAGGTGAAACTGGACCAGTTCCAGATTGCTGACGATGACTAGAACCTTTATTAATCGTGATGAATTTGGAAAAAAATGGTCCCCTTCAAAGTTGGTAAAATGATAATCTTTGAATAAGGGACAAAGCATTTAACGTTGGGTCGACACCTCATGTGTAGACTACAATATGCTCACACTTCACAATATCTACTCAGTATCATTTCAGTATGACACTTTTATTTTGATAACAGTGCTTTATTTGAATATTGGCATTTTATTTTTTCCCAACTAGGACAATCTCTACTTCTGGATCACTTGTGGAGTAAAGCTTGTAAATTAGTTAAGACATCTCTAATGTGCAGCAGCAATTTAATCACGTTAATCTCTACTCAGATTCACATTTGCAACACACTTTTTCAAATCTAATACTGTTTAATTTATCATCAATTTTATCATCAATTAAAAAAACAAACTCAGGACCAAGTGCAAAAGAGAAGTTCTGGAGAGGACATGTTGTAAAGAAAGCTCACAACTCACAATAAACAAATACAAGTTAAGGTGAACAGGATATCAAACAAAGATGTAGCTGCAAACCGGTAAAGCATTAAAACAAATTCATATTCCAGAAATATTTGATTTACCAACTCTTCAGTCTCCACAGTGCAATTTACCCACACTGCAAATTGTCAGCATAATGAGTTGTGACACAAAGCTATATTTATATTCTATTCTTATGGTGGATTGCTTGCTCATATTTTAATTTTATTGCTTCTTTAACGCTCCTGTTTGTCTTTTTTTGGTTGTAGCCCGATTGCTTTTATTGGTCCAAAAATCAAATGTCCCTCTACGGATCAATACAGCTTGCTCCCATCTTATTTACTTACATTCCCCACTAAAGTTTAGGATTACAGATACTGACATTTACAGATGCTGACATTTGAAGTGCATCTTAACTTTATCTCTGAAAACATCTTGTATGCAAACTCGTTGCCTTTATTAATCCAAATCCCAGCATTTCCCATCCAAAAGCTCTTCATCTTTTCAAATAAAAGAGTAGATAATTGTCATAATATGTATATATTAAGTAGATGTGTAGGCCTAGAGTTAGGGCAATTACATTCTTCACATGCATAAACCTGCTGATTCAGGAGATTAACACCCCTGTGTTGAGCTTAGTTGCTGCTGATATATCCTATTAAAGTTATTTTAAGGAGCCATTAAATTGGTTGAGTGTGATTTGGCCGTCTAGCTGTGAGCAGTTAATAGGCACAATTAACATATCATCATAATTAAACTTCAGGAATAATATATATTATACATTTTTAAGAAGAATTCAGGAGTTAAAACAAGATAGACAATTAGAGAGCAGTGAAAGCAAAATACAGAGGTTTAAAAACAATATGCTCAAACCCCCAAATGTATTCTAATGTAGTGTCTGATTTTGCCAGGCTAGGTTTATGAGGATACATGTATTGTATTGATGTATTTAATTATTGTATAATTAAGATTAAACTGCTGGCTAGGCTGAATCCAAAACACAACTTACAAAAACACAGTAAAATATGGTTCCTCCTGGGCTCTTTTAAAAGCGTTCTACTCCTTCAGGAGGACAACAGCAAGATTCCACAATCAAGCATGTCTGTAAAGGGTCACACCAAGAGCTTTCCATGTTTTTGTACTATCTGCAGTTGCTACGGCAACCACTTCTCCTTTGCAGGGATTCACAGGAAGGAGCAGAGACACAGTCCCTTTCATGTCCAAAAGAGGGCGTGCACGTCTCTCAGTAAATATGTACAGTAGGCCTATGAGTCAGGTTTTAAGAAGGTGTCCCACTTTATATTGAAAACGCATACAAGGCAAATGATTCACGTGTGGCCTGCCGGTAGTAACACATGCTGAATAAAGACATGAACAGTTGCCAGATGATTTAAAAGCAACCGCTCATCGAGCCACTTGGTCCAGCTACTGCAGTTTAGCCTTTGAGCTTTTCCAATGAAGACATGATGCCGGGTCACGTTGCCGAAGATCTGCTCTTTAACCGCAATTCACAGAAGGTACATTAGTCCGGGGGTTAGAGAACGGCGCTGCATGTCGGAGGGCTCGGTAGATTTATGAAGGCACAGGCAGCCGCCCACTGTGGGACCTAATGGGCAAATAATACTGCGCTTCCCCAGGAGTGCTTGTGCCACTTTTAGCATGTTTTACTGTGAATAAATAAAACTGGCATGACGTGACATCCAAACTATGCCGGTAATGGACCCAAAATCCTGCCTGGCACTAGGAAACAAGAGTCCCACAAAGAGCCCTGCTAAGTTGTGTTTTTGTTATATTTTTGTAGCAGTAATTCTGCCACTGAAAGCTGCATCGCATGAGGAGCGGCAGCCGGTTTCACCAACTCTTCTTTATTTCAAACATGGCCTAATTATAGTGTTTACTCAGGGGGCATTTTCACCCCGATCGCTAATGGAACTATCTGACAATGGTAATGGACCAGTGTATAATTTAAAAACACTTTCTATTTTCTCTCTGTCTCTGCTTCTCATCTTCAACTCCTGTTTATTTCATTCTTTTGTCTTTCTTAATATTCAATGTTCAGCATGTCTGTGTCATTTTTTTGTTGTTGCAAAGATTGAAATATAATGATCAAAAACAAATTTTATCCGATACACGTCAACTGCTGTTAATTCAATAGCATGTATGGATGAAAAGTATGACATTTGCAGAAGTCTATTGTAATATCTGCCTCCACAGAACTATAATCTTGTGATGTTTTGACATGGCTTCAGTGTGAGTGCATTTCCTTCAAGGTTTTCTAGCAACATTGCTAAACAATAATATAATAAGTCACTTATAGGAGAACGTAAGTGAGACTGTGAGAAAAGTTGCAGATATAAATAGCTGGTAAAGCTGAATCCCTGTAGAAGAAGATATTATAAAGTTGTAAAAAGTGTGATAAACCTAGCCCTTGGTTCATCTTATTACAGGAGCAGACAGACGGAGCAGTCATAAGCAGAGCCCCACTGTGGCTGTGGCTTAATGAGCAGGGAAACCCGTGTGCTACATCCCTTAATATGGCAATCGTTGGAAAGAGGCACAGCGATACACGACCACGAGCTGTGCAGGGGCTGAGGTTTGTTTAATCAAGGGCAGGGAAAGATATTGGCAACATTAACCTTTAGAGCACCTTTTGTCTCCAGGTAAATATGCACGTTAATGACTAAATAAGCAGGAGATTGTGTTGTTCGGCCCGGGGTCAGAATAGATTGTGCTCGGCTTCACATATAAGGAAAAGCAATTTACCCGTGTTGTGATTTACTGGGCTTAAAGTGACACTGTGCTTTCACTGTACGCTGTACAGCAAGGTGATGTTATTTCAGTTTTGTGTCAACATTTAAAAAAAGTTATAAATAGAATAATAGTACGTTTTTTATTGAAAGCTATAGAAAAAGAGCATTAAAATACTAACATCTAACAATCTTTCTTGGGATGCAGTAAAAATATATATATAAACAGTTTATGTCTCAACACTTTTTTCTATTTGAGAAGACGCTTGGCTTTAAATGTATCAGCCCGATATGAGCAAATACATATTATGTTTGGATGCAAAACACTATGTATATATACCTTTTTCGGGGGGTCTTGCAGTCCTAGCATACTAAACCATTTAAGGTATTTGTAATTGTGCTGTTAAATATCAGAACCAGTAGGGGTTGCTGCCATGCCAGTTACTGCCGGGCCAAACTCGTATTTCTAGTGACATTCAAAAACAACTTATAATAGCCTGTAAGCAAAGAGTGCAAGTATGCAGTGGCCTCTATTAAAACATATGAATCAAGGAAATACAAACCATGCGCTGTTTAAAGATTGATATAGATGACATCACAGAAAAAAATGTGTTGTGCTTCATTAATGGCATCCGGCTCGTCATTTCTCAAACGTCTGTCAAAGTAGAGCAGACAGCTGTACCTTGAATGATTATGGCTAACTTAATTTGTTTCGGCCTCATTTTCCAAATGGCAAAATATCCTGCACCAACATGTAAGAAAAAGTGAAACGAGTGTGCTTCCACTCGACTCAGCAGACACCCACAGGATATTCATATTTTTAGATTAAAGGTACATATAACATCCACATACTTCACTCTTGTCTTTTTTGTCAGTTTGATCCTCTAACTGGCAGATAATTTCCATTTAACCCCTGAATACTTTCATCCTCGGTTATTTACAAAGATTTAATGGATTGATATCTGTCATAGATAACCAACTTTTAGAATTTGGCACTTGGTACAGCAGCAATCTAATTAATTGCTTGTCTTTTGATCAACCAATTGACTAATGGTTGCGGTTGTAGCCCACATGCCGTTTGAAATACGCCTCTAAAGAAACATTGCAACAAAGAGGACCAATCTCTTTACATTATTGATCTAAAAAAACAACACACACACATTTGAATGTCTTTAATGAATGCTATGTAAATGAAGGACTACTTAAGTTCTTTATTGTGATATATCACTAATATATCACTCTTAACAATTTCTATTGTAAACAAGGGCACCTTTTTAAAAGGAGGACGGATGTGATGTGTTTGGGAGTGCAGATGAAATGTGCAGCTTTTCCCCGTGAACCCGCTGTACCATGTAGATGCTACTGGTACTGTCACATCCACCGTGATGAGGCTGTTATATAAAAAGCTTTTTGAGTTCAAAGGTTACACCCGTGACTACAGTCAGCCAGCCACTATCTCATAGGGATATATTGCTCGCGCATGGAGCGTGCGACCAATTTGTCCAGCCCGCCTGGAATATTGTTTAACAGACGTTGACAAACTGAGTCATTTCTGTGTCTTCCAACTTGTGGGTGGGTGTGTTAGACAGTAAGAAGCTCGGTTTTATGCAATCACATGCCAACAGATAGTCTGTAGACCTCCGGAGTTCAATACGGGATGAATTAAAGATGTGAGATACAAACAACATATTTTATTCCAGCTACTAGATTATTATTTATTTCATATTGACAGACTGTTCCCTGTCTTCTCTTTCTTCGTCTTATTATTAAAGTAGCTTTTGCTCGACGTTTATTTAGTGAAACGCGTTATTTAAATACAAATTCTCTTTTATGTCTTGGACTTTTCTATGCGAGTGGACAAAGCCACCGGACACAGGTCAGCTGTGATAAGCAGAGCGCCACAATTCTACAAAACACTGCTGGAGTTCTGCTCTTTAATGAATCCCATCAATAAACAGTACATATTGTGACCTCAGAATTTGCATTTGGGATAATTCCCCTAATGTATCCATGAAATGAGAACGTCTGGGGGCATGCGATTATGGCTCAGTGGTTCGCTGCATAGTTCAATGCGCTGGGATTTTCACTAGTGAGGGCTTAAATTCTCGTCGCCCCGTAGCTAATTGAAACAAGTAATCTCCAGAGTTCACCCTGCGCAGAGGGACGAGGAGGACTTGTTATCCTCAGAGCAGACGCGTTCAACAAGACCATCACCCAGCGCAAGGCGGGAATGGGTTTCTGGTGGAAAATAACTTTTTATGGTGGGCTCCAGGGCCGAATAATTCAGTCAGAATGCTAACTCCTCTAAACAATGATTTGAGCGCATCGTTTGTAGAGTAAGGCAAATATGTAAAACACTTTGTTCAATAATGTGCAGAAGTTAGCTCTGTGATTTCTTTTTGGTTTGTTTAATTTTTGCATGACTTATACGGTCCCCTGGCGGCCCGCAGTCAGTCAGTCTAGCTTTGTAGCAGGAATTTGCTGCAATAGCGGTTGGGATGAATATTCAGAGGTTCAGCTGCCTCCGGGCACCACAGAGACATGACACACATCCCCGAGGAACCCCCTCACACACACACACACACACACACACACACACACACACACACACACAACCACCTCCCCATTTCCCTTGATGTGTGCCAGCCCAACACTCCACAGGTGTGACCCACTCAGACCTGTGAAGGTCTCCGTGCACCGCTCGGCCCCGTACGATCGGGAAGAGCAGCTGCGCACATACAGGAAGCTAAGACAGAATGATCCCCGTTATAAGGCTTCTGTTGGAAAACGAATTAGTCCACCGAGTTCTGCAGGTGCCACAGTGAACGTGATAGATGGGGAGGTTCATTGTCTCTGTGCATACATACATGACAGCCTTTTGGAGGATGACAGTCGAGAGATTGATCCATCAATTGCTTCAAGGACTTAAACAATAACGCTGCATGCTCGATTTGAAACTCAGCTCTGCCTTTATTTTGCAGGATAATGTTGGGCGTATTTAGACATGCCCCCGGGCATGATTTTGTTTATTCTCCTGCTGCAGAATGTTGCTGCTGACAGTGAGACAAACAGTCACACGCAGCTACACACTGCACGCATACACCCAAACAAACCTGAAGGATTGATTTTCCCACACAGAGATTGGACTATACGCACAGCACCCCGGACGCTTTGAGACTCCACGTACCACTTCGGCTGCAGCCCCTGTAACGTTTGAGTCGGCCCAGAAGTTTTCAACCAATTTCAACCAATCACGCCACATCGCCGTGAGAATTGAGCTAATTGCAGATGTATCATACAAATATATATATAGATTGTCCCAGAAGACCCTTATGTCAGACAGTGTGGTTACAAAAGAATTGGTGGACCTTTTCCAGATTGTTTTGGCATGACATTTATTACACAAACATGAGTGAGACTCAATTGTCAGTGTGAGTTTTATACCGCACATGGAGTACAGTGTATAAAACCAGACATTGAAGTCTGTGCAGATTCCCTGCGACCAAATCAACGTTATGATTTAACAAATGGAAGCGAAGCCCTTCCACGTCACTCTTCAACTAAACTATGCCGCCACTGTCAAACGCGGGCCGGATTACACGCCGTAATCTAGCATTCACACATTTCCAGCCCCCCTCTCCATTGATGGTGCATTTCTTCCCCGATAAAGGCGCTGTGCCGCGATGCTTGTAACATCAATCACATCCAGCGCGCGGGGCGCATATCGTCTCCCGCCCATCAGCTTGAAGATGCCCCCGCCTCGGGTGTGGGATTCGCGTCTCTCCGCTCCATTATCCCGTCAAAATCGGATGCTGTCTCGGCAGGAGCCGTGTCAGTGAATGGACGTGCCATTTATTTAATTCGCAGAGAGCCTAAAGTTGGGACCGGAGACTTTCAGCACCACTTTTCCGCGGACAGCGCTCGCAATGATTTGGAGGGGGGAGATCGACGCAGCATCGAAATGCGTGTGGACTTCTTTTGGATACTGTTCAAAAACAATGTTTAGATGTTAATTAAAACATTTTAAGACAGAATTGTCCGGGAAACATTCGCGCCGCACGTTAAAAGACGCAAAAAAAGGTACGATAATTTGCTTTGGATATGGTTCAATTCTTGTGAAAGGATTCGTCATGGGCGCGAGATAGGGGTAAGTACGGCCACCCAAGCTGAAAATATGGGTCATCTACGGCAGACAAATGTGTTAAAAACCCGTCGTGACTTAAATTGATTCGATTTCAAAGGCGCAGCATTGGAAGGATACTGATCATGACACGGATACATGCAAGCGAAACACATTTTGTGTGTAACTTGAATATTTCAATGCGGTTTAGTACTCAAAGTAATCAGTGATTCATCATGTTTTTATAGTTTTGAAAAGTAGGATCAGTGGATTGACTTTAGTGCAACGCCCAGGCTGAAGGTGCATCGGTTGTTTTTGCGCGTTAAGGCGCAGCGTTCTGCGCGGAGCTCCAGTCTTCTGCTGCGCTGCAGAGGCGCCCGAAGTCTCACAAAATATGATTAGACCGACTCAACATCCGGACTCCCGCAGGGTTGAAATACGATCATGTATATATACTCTAAATATATATATCGTTGGAAAGCACAAATCAGACCAAACCGTGGACAAGTTGTTTTTTCTTTCTTTAATACGAGGCGATCCAGTTTGAATTCCACTTCTCCAGCCCAGCCCCCCCACCCCGATTCTCCACCCGCTCATCTCGGCTCCCTCTGGGCACTGTAACAAGTAGAGTCCCGCAGGGGGAGCACCCTGGCTGGGTGGGAGTGTGAGGGTGTGTGGGGTGGGGGGGGGGGGGGGGGGGGGGGCTATGATGTCAGTCACTGTGCGGTGCAGATGTGCAGCCTCCTGGCAGTGGAGGCGAGATTGGAGACGGCGGCAGAACTGCTGATGTGAGACTGCTGCTGTGTACCCTAGAGTGAACTTTAATAGGTTACTTAGGCATGCATGGTTGTTACTTCGAGGCCATTATTTTCTTGACAGGGATGTATATTATGCTGTATTTGCATGTACACAGTTTTGTCTGCTGGCATTAACAAAAGCTGGAGGTTTAGTGGTCAAGGACCATAAGAGAAGGAAAGATATCTGGCAAAGAAACAAAGAAACCGTGGTATTAATACCGCTTCCATTTGCTGCTCCCTTAGGCCTTTTTGTGGGGCCACAGATTAGCTTTGTGCTATCCTGCTCTCATTGCTCCAATTCATGGTGGGGAAGGGAGGAAGGGGGGGGGGGGGCTATGATTGCAGTCCAAATATGCCATTGTCTGCATTCCCTCTAAACTTACAGCCAAGAAGGGAAGTGTTCCTCATATCACTAAGTAATTATCTAAAGAGTCTGACTCAGCAAAAGGAAGATTTTAATTCAATCTTGTTCAGCCTCTGAGCCCCCCCGAGATAGATTTTATGTCTCAGGTTGGGTTATTCTTGTTGGCATGTTCTTCACAACTGATAGCCTACCTGGATCTCGCTACAAAGCGAGCTTAAGGAATCTCCCCCGGAGAGAGATTGGGACGAATACTGTTTGTGTAGATTGTGGCCAGCAGGAAGGTGCAGGGCTTATTCAAACCATCTCAGATTTACTTTTCCATGCTTTTCCGCGGCTTATCTCTTCCTCTGAGTTAGTTTAGCAAGTGCAGACTCAGCGTAAGACCCCTGCTTTTACATTGGCTAAGTTCTCTTTAATGAGTCATGGGGCAGATTGCAAGCAGCTATGCAGAGATACTAGCATTGCCTCATTCTCTGTTTAATAATATATGAGGACACACCAGCATACTGTAGATAAGCCTCCACAGAGAATACAAATGTGTTTTTTTTACATTGAATTCTGCTGGCAGAGGGGGTCAAATAATGAACATATTCGATTGATGGCAACCACGATGATCAAAGTGATTGAAATACTTCCAAGTGTGTGTGTGTGTGGGGGGGGGGGGTATGGGGCTTCGGTCCAGCCAGCTCAGAGGCTCAACAATATCCACATTGTTTACTTCAACCGCTGTGAGAGCAAGGCTGCAATAAACAAACGTGTGCACTGTTTCCCAAAACAGACTCATGGTTAAATTCCCAATAGGCCTATACGTGGTTCTCTCTTACAAAGGCTTGTGCTGGATATGGGAAATGTGTGCGCGGTGCATAGAGGCCAGGTTCTAGCTTCATTCTCCTCCCAGCAGACGCCATCTGCTCACTGGGGAGGTTTTCCAAACAATTCCTTAGTAAAGACGGGAGAAGTGAGAACCATGGCTACACTACAAACACAGCAGGCTCGTTTTTTTTATTAAAAATGAAAAAACTGGTCGAAAGATCTGAGGAAAGAATAAATGACACTAAATAAATACGTAAGAGAGTGGAAATCCCTGCACTAATTCATGCACTTATGTGCATTAACATATGCATGCGTGCACACACCCGCATGCACAAATGTATTTACTCTCCATGCACTTAAGCTTGCATGATTTCATTGGGTCCTTTTTCAGGCTTTCAGGAACTCTGTGTGCACTCCACTGTATCCCTTTGAGGACAGTTTTGTTATATTTTATATGTTTTTTGGTATGTATATAATGTATAACACTGCTTAAAGTCCGTGTTATTTCCCTTTGGGATAGATGATTTGTACAAAGAACATCAGTAGGAGGTTATGAAGATCGTCTATTTTGAAATATAACAATCTATTGGAACCTGGAGAGAGGATGTCCTCGTTAACTGATGAATGAAAAGAGAGTGTTTGCCCTTGTAACAGGTTTTTACGGTCAAACAGGCGCTATTATCTCGCAAGGTTGTTCAAGTTTGTGTATTAGATCTGCTAGAAAACCTTGAAATGGCATTTCAACATTTCTAACATATTATGTGAACAAACTCACCCAGGAATACCTCCTTCTTTGGACTAGTGGTCATTTTGCACATGGATTCGTCGCTTGCTATATTCCTGACATATCATTAACTCCGAAACAGTGAGAAAAACACCCATTGGATTTGAAATTATTAACAATGGAGAGAAACAACAACAGGAAGCTCCAGAGGAGCGATGCTTTGTTTTTCCTGAGTCATCATACACTTCCTAGGGCAGCGTTGTGTGAAATGGAGTGTTAAATGAGTGCACTTAACATCCCTGCAGTGGATTAGACACATTATCTTACACCAGGGTTCGAGAGCATCTTGCCTCCCGCCTGCGAATTTGTCATCAAGTTACATTCACCTATCCTCAAGTCCATGTTGTGTTGCCCCCATGCCTCCGTCGATTAGATCATCAGAGTACGCCTGGAGCTCCAGACAAGAGCGAGACGATCTTCAAAAATTTCCAAGCGTTTTCTTTAATTTGCTTTGAGCACCAGGCAGGGCTTGTTTCATTAGTGTCTGGTTCATTATTGATCACCAAAAAGTACACAAGCCAATGTTCTTGTATTTAGAGATTGTAGAACGCCTTTGATATTGATACAAGGCACATGTACTCCATTCTGCTTTAATGTGAGTGCAAATAAATATCTCTATTAAAGTAGAAACACCGCTCTAGGCACCTCGACACCTATTATAGCAGCCTTTGCTTATGTTTGTACACACTGCGTGGCCATCTGTTTGCTTGTATTTTATTTAACCCATTCATTTGGATAACTGGCCAAGCATAGAAAACGTGATGATCCCTTCTCGCCCAATAAAGGACACGCAGTTATGGTTACGCCAGTTTTTACTTTAAAAAATGTATATAAATTCCCAAAGCCTTTTCAGTGTGTAAATAAAACAGCTCTCTGAACGAAGATGTGTCATCACACTTGATCATACATTTTTTTTAATTTAAAGATGAATACATAATGTAATAGAGTGATAAAATGACTCAAACAATGAAATATACAAAATACAAAATAGATGAAGAACAACTCTTAGTACAGCGCAACAATATTCAACATTTGCACGAGGAGCACGGAGGAGAAGGGAAAGAGGAATCTCTCGTTCCCTTTAAAAACAAGACGTGACAGAAAACCGGATGAATGTAAATCTAACAGTCACTCTCCTTTTAACTCCATCTTTGGTCTCCACCAACTAGACCATAAGAAAATACAAGCATTTATTTTTGTCTCCAAATGCTCCACTGTGTTCATCAGCTCGTCACCAGCTGTGAATGTCTGCTGTTTGATGGTGGGCAAGTTGCATACAGTCGACTTTTATAGCTTTTTCTGTGTAAGCGCCTGGCAGCTGTGACTGTTAAACAACGCTATGACAGCAGTGAACCGAGGTGAACCGAGAACGTAAAACCAAAACAAATACCAACAAATTTATATTAAATATTAAATTAGCACAATAGATAATTATGCATATTGGGAATATAACTAATCATGATTTAGAATTTTGGAATAGGAAAATGTTTTTTTTATCTAGAAGACAAAGTGGAAATGCTGTTACTGTTCCACTAAACCAACCAGGCACGAACATTTCAATAAGTAAAATCCACTGAATCAACATCTGAGATTTTCCCTCCCTCAGCCCACCCCCCCCACAGAGATCTCAGCTTCCCTCAAGCTCCCTCTGTGAAGCGTTCCGTTCCCACCACCGCCCCTCCTTCTTTGCCTCCCACTATTCCTGTCTTTGCATTAATAAACTGTGTTTGGGTAGACATGGGCAGACATAAGACGATATCCATGTGCAGCACTTGGATACTTTAAATAACAACAGCCATAGTTAAGGGCTTTGTTTCCTTCTTTTGCAACAAAACAACAACAGTTACAGTCAAATTTTTGTGCATTTCCTGTATCGCACCTGCATGGTGAAATAAAAGAAATCCTCATAGGCTTTACGGGCTTTACAGAAATCAAATTCAGACATTTTATCTCTCTTCTTCACAACCTCACAACCCTGCACAGCTGAGGTGCTTCTAGCGACAAAAACGTTCAAATAGATGCTCTTTGAGCTGCTCTAGTTGAGCTCAAGCGCGGCCTGAGTGAAATTGAACAACGCTCCTGCTCGGATTCGTGAAACCGGCCAGAGGCAACAGTCCACTCTGCACTCCGTTAAACCCATTTGTGCTCATTTTCCCTTGAAACGCCTTCTAAGGTTAACATCTTTTAATAAAACGTATGAATTTATCTTCATTATATGATCTTCATGTAGCAGTTTTAAAAACCCTTTTGTGACAAAATAATCACGGGTAATTTATTCCAAGCTGTGAGCTACTGAACCGGGTCGGTAAAAATCTGAATTCTAGTTCGTTATTAGTTGCCCCTGAAAGTTTCACTGGTTCTTTGGCCACTTGGGGGCAGCGCAACACGCTGTAAACACATATTGTAGCAACATGCTAGCAACCATTTGCCTATTTAAATGGAGCAACATAAGCATTCATTTATTTTGCTATTTGTTGAATATTCAGTCTCTGTTTTGCTCCCCACCAACTCCTCTGAGATGTCACTGGCTCTTTTAGCTACCGCAGACTCCACTATGTGAGAAAGCAGTTATAATACGGAATACCGGGGTTTGAATGCCACGCTGAGGTGGAGCTATCCAGATAGCCACGCGCGTAGTGCAATGGGTTTATGTTCTTTGTGTAGTCTTTGTGTACCCTTTTCTAAAGGACGGTGGAGGATTTTAGTTGGGGTTTAATGTTAATGAAACACATGTCTCCACAGACACTTCCAGATTCTTTTCAAAGGAGTACTGAAGCTCCTCCAGCTGCTTGTGATAGTCCAACGCCTTTATGCTGTCGTTCCTTTAATCTGTCACCCAAATGTTTTTTTCAAACTGTAGCACCAGATGAGCATTTCCTTTCAAATCCCTGTGGTGAACGCTTTCCTTATTCTCTAAAATGCTGCTTTCTCACAATGGGATCCACTGGTGAGAATGCAGATTGAGGAGATTTCAGGTCATGTTGCTACAGCAATTCATAAGAAAGCCTTTGATAATGAAGCCTGGCAAATGCACCGCCTTTAACCACTCCTGCAGCTTCACTCTCAAACGCGTCAACATGTAAAGTAACACCGCGGTTCTGCAATGACCTCTTTCGCTAAGAAGGTTTCTAAGGAGCAACCACTTTTCAGAACAGGTGTTGATAAAGGGGCCGTAATTATTGGCTCAGACAGCTTCAGGAATGGATGCCTGGCCCCGCGGACAGCTCCGGTTCTCACACTCACAGTCTGCCGGCTGGGAGGAAGGTGTTTGATTCAAAAAAATGGCTCTGCTCGGAAATAGATCGCTGGGCTCGCCGTGATGAGATTAGTGGGGTGTGGGTTTCGGAGAATCGACAGGGCTTTAAGGAAGCTTTACAGCCGTTATGTGGCGGACACGCCCAAGAATTAGCGTGTTGGGGAGCAATGTCTGAATCCTCCTGATGTCCCGTGGGGATTCGTTCAACTATGCAACGGCTGATTAAACTGTCTCTGCCTTCTTTTTGACAAAGCGTGACAGGCTGACGGTTTGACATTGAAACTTGTTTTATTTTCGATCTGCGGTGCACCGTATGCCGCCAACTGCCCGGTAGGCCCAATAAAGTGAAACTCGCACTCGCTGGTGCAGATGTACATACAGCCGCACGGGCATGAATCAATTTATGTGATATTCTACAATAATAACAAATCCAATTTAGGTTGCAAATGACTGTGTAAGTGAATAAATATGTTAAAATACAACGGAAGACAGAAGTAAGAAGGTGAAGAGAAGGCAGGGAACCAGCAGAGAGGGATTTGTGCTAAATTGAGGTGTGCAATTTATTCCTGTAGTGTTTTTCATACCGGAGAAAATGAAAAAAAGAAGATTAATCAGCTTTCACACATGTGGCCGTTTACTGAATCTCTGTGCTATTTATTTAATCCTCCAAAATTAACAGGTCCCGCTTAAAATCAGCACAAATAAAAAAGCTATATCTCCTCTGACCAACTGCTGTGCATGCACACAGAAAAGCACAATGTGATTTAAGTTCTGCAAATATCTGGTGCAACCACATCCACCTACACTGCACACATTGAAAAGGCATACGTACGCGGTGTTGAGAGGCACACACACACGCACACACACACAGGAAATGAATTGTGCTCAGTAATATCGGCACATTTCGCGGCGTGCTACGATGCACAACACATATCTACAAACATGCAAATGCACATACTGTTGGTGGGGGGGGGGGGGGGGTCGGATGCAATGGGAGCGAGTCCATGAGAGCTCTTTTGAGAACCCTCTAGCCCACCGTGGGTGTTTCGTCTTTCCTGCAAGGGATTCTCGTTGGTTTTGCGAAGGCAGGTTCAGTTCCAGGATTAATGAAAAGCTCCATCTTAGTCATGAAAAGAGCATTTTCACAATCTATTTAACATCATGCACCAAAGGCTCACATTAGGCGCTGTTGACTTATGCTCGCCTACAGCAGTGTTTTCTGATGCATTCATTGCCACTGCTGTGATCTTCTGTGGGTTGGCTGCCCCCCCCGCCCCTTTCCAGTCGTGCCCATTGAGTCTCCTGCATTTCTCATGTTCACTGTCGGATAACTCCTTCTACAGCGCAAGATGAAATACGGCATGCAACTGGAAGTCTGGTGGAGTTATTGAAGGAATGAGAGACTTTTTGGGGGGATAAAGTCATTTCTTTTGGATGATTGTCCACAGCACCGGATGGTCTAGATGGCACCCGGCACGGCATATTAGGCAATTCAGTCAAACCTTTTATAGGTCAAACAAAGCACTCCGAGAGCTTGTGCTGAGTGGTGCCAGGTCGCAGGATTGAATTTCAGGATGTGTCTATATCAGTGGCAAGGCCGACCTAACAAACACTAAAGTGGCGTAAAAGGCTGCAGTGGAAAACCTCACAGAGGTGCATTCCATGAGTAGATGTTATTTCAGCGGTCTCTTGAATTATTTAGTGCAAACCCTTGTAATTACACAGTGACTACAGCGTTCAGGTTGTGTAGTGTATGGATCATCATGGGGATCGCGGGACTAAAGGCCTTCCAGGAACCTTCGGATGCTCCTCCCCACCGCCTTCCTTTCCTCTCTCAGCGTTTTCTCTCCCATGAGTGGCCGGCGTCAGGCCTGCCCTCTCAGAGCTTTTAAAAGGCTGTTAAAGGTCCTTTCGAGACGCGGCCCCTATCCCCCCGCTGCCGACCGCGCCGTCCACCCGGGCCGCCCGCGAAGCCCTCTCAGCAATCACAGCTTCTCGGGATGTCAGCTGGCATTACTGTTACCCCCCCCTTACGCCTGCGATCAGGGCTCACCCATGCAAGTGGAAGTGGGGCAAAGCGTGGGCACTCGCTCGTGGCAGCCATGGGGGAGACCGGTCATCTCCGCCACACTGACCTTCGAGGGCCTTTCGAGGGTTCTGACGTGACGGCGTGGGCGGTGAATGATGCTGAAAGTAATGCTTTGATTCATTTTCTTGGCGTAAACACCGAACGACTGTAGCGCGACAAAACAAGATGCAGCTGAGGACTCAACCAAGACGCAAATGTCATCCAATTTACCTTTTTCTTTAAGGGTAAGACAACTGGAGGGCCCATTATGTGGACCCAGCTCTCCTCTCCAGGATGGTTCGTCTTTCACGGTAAAGTGGCAGGACTGCAAATTCGGCCTGACAGCCGAAGCTCCCCTCGGGGAGACTAAGTGGCGCCAACCTGTCGTAGTCACACACGGTTGCTGACATGGTGATGATGAACACCTTTCATTAAAAAGCAGAAGTTGGGCTTTTGCTCTGAGAGAGAGCATGTTCCGCTCGTCATGTCAAAGGGAGCGGACCGGGACTGGACCAGAAAAGCCTCGAGGCTCAAACTCTATATGATTTTGTATGCAAAGACCTACAGCATGTCACCACGCTGTGCGCACTCAAAAATTCATTGGAACTGCATTTAGAGCCACAGGAGGAGGCGAATGCCCGGTTGGATTGGAGCCCTCTCATTGATAACAATCTCGCCACAAGCTGTCAACTTTGCAAAGATGCCGCAGCAACCTCATGATGTGTGTATTCCCGCTCCGCTTAAAGACACGCCAAAGCGGTGGCCTCTCCAAACACCGGCAATTCAAACCTCTCTACCCAAAAAAATCATAGCTTGGGAAGTCATTAAACTGCACACAGCAACACCGGCAGGTGTGTGATTGCTTTTAACAGGAGAGCTCATAGATGGCAGGAGAGTCATTGCTGAGGCCGGTTGATCAGGTAGCACCTTCAACTCAATTGGTTATTTTTTCACTTCTCTGGGCGCCCGGCACCAGAATGTAATTTGGGTAAACGGGGTTAATCAATGGGGTCCCAGTTAAAATGTGATGCTTTATTTTGAACCGATAACACCAAATATGTTTTCAAATAAAAATCCGCTAAAGCGTCAGAATGAAATATACTGTAAAACCCCTACTGGACTGTGAAAAGACGCCACACACTGTAGCTGAAATATTGAGTGTTTTCTGGCATCACACTGTCACGCCGCTGAGAATTGTTGACAGATGTTCAGTGTCGGTGAGGGAGTTTAAGAGTCGAACTGTGTGGCATTCTAGCGAATCACCTCAGCGGCTCATCGCAGGAACGGGAAAGCGATGCAGCACCTGCTTTCCAAAACACACAAAAATAACAACGATAATTATTATAGTAATGGAAGCCCTGATGCTTCTGCTTAAAGCAACGACACCCTACACACAATCACAGTGTGCTGGTTGATCGGAAAGACCGAAACCTCCGTTTTCATTGATTATTCAGTTAAACAAAAAGAGAATATGTGTAGCGGCGGATCCATTAGGGCTCAGTGGCAGAATGTAATTTACGATATTAGCAGCAAAGAAATAGCTCGAATCTCTCAGTAAACACTCGTGTCTGAAGTACCCCGGCTGGCAGCGTGCGGCTTCAAACAAGAAACAGCTCCAACACCTACAATGCATCCACAAATCATTAGCGGCCTAATGAGCAACATCAAACCCCGACATTACGGCGGTATACTACCATCTCCATGACAACTGGGTTCCCACAAGAAGACCGGACCCGTTCCCCGGGACTTTCTTTTCCTTCGCACACTGTTTTAGGTTTGACACCCTGAAACTTTATATCATCAATTTCTGGCATTTCGGACGTTGGCTCCTGTTCCTGCCGAGCCACGGCTGGCACATGTAAGTGCAGGAAGACGCTTCTGCACGTTATCCGCTTTTAACATGAGAGGATTGCATCTGCACTCGCAGTGGCCACACTGTGTTCAATTACATTGATTTTTTTTTTCCCCCCTCTTCCTTTGTTATCCTGCTGAGTATTTTCCGAGCTCGAAAGGTGCACCGTGAAGTACGAGAGAAGGCAAGAAAATGACAGGGTTAATTGGTGTAATTAATGATGAGGTCATTTTAAAACATAAAAAAGAGGAGGAAAAGAATTTGAAATGTCCAAATTTGCATATCCTATTGTTTGGTGGTGATGTTTCACCCCAAGTAGAAGGGCAAGTTATTATTTTGTTGTTGTTTAAAAAAATTCTAAAAACACGTTTTTATAATCAAAAACAATCCATCCATGTTTTCTTTTTCGTGCTCTTTCATAACTCTCTGCGTCGACCGTTTTGTGATACAGATTGTCTGTATATTCACAGTTGGACATCTAAATTATTCATGTATTTTTTCCGGTTTTGACATTCTCCCCCCCCCATCGAGACTCGGACAACGATTGCACAGCCGAATCGCTGTAGCTGTACATTTTTTGGGTGATGATGCTCTTAGCCAGAGGAAGCACATCTGCAGTAACACATGTGGAGTGTTAAGCTTTTACTGGTATTCACAGAGACCAGTAAATACATGTTATTGTTTTAATGGGATCAAATTTAGGCCTGAGTAGTGTTCTCTTACCACATGCAACAGAAGTAGTGATATGCGATATGTAGAATTATACAAACAGCTTCATTGTCATTTGACTTGGACTATTATGAATACTGACTGATTAAATGTTATAGTTCTTTAGGTCCATTAGTTGTGTAACTGAAATATGTTGATTCGTCTTGATCAGACGATGCACTCATTCACATTCAGTGCAGATAACAACTGTTCACAGGTCAAATTCTTCATTCATCCAGTGAAACTAATCAACGTTTGCGACATTCCAAAGGACGCTGTTCAGAGCCACCGCAGAGTTTCATGGTCATGACTGAATACCTGCAAAACTGAATCAGCCTGAGCTGTTCTTTGCCTTCTTTTCACACTAACACCACAGTGATGATGACCATGGTAAATATTAAGCCTGCTTAGCACGTCAACATTTTCATTTTATACCAGTGAATTTATATGGACTCGTGTGTCCGGATATAAAGTTGAATAATTATAATATTTGTCACATATTTGCTGCTAACTGCCTCCTAGAGCCACGAATGTGCTGCACACTCTTGGTCTGTTTTTTTTTTTTTACAGGAAATAATTGATTTGTTATAGCGGTGAAGGCTACACGGTCCTGCCGCATTATTTCGTGAGCTGTGGCTCCAGTGAAGCAGAACTTTCTATTATGAGGGAACAGTAAGACGTGCAGGGCTTAAGAGTCACAGTTCCTCCATGAACACTTTTCCTTACAGTAAAAGTGAAAATTAAATCACATTGAATCACAGGTATATTCTGGGAAAAAGAACACAGGCCCATGTTTCCACGTGTGCATGAATAATGTGCATTCCCACTCCCGTTGTGCTGTTTGTACATGACACAATACACCAAATCTCTCAAGTTGCACATGAAGCAGCGATTCAAAGACAATATATAGTGAATATTCTGTAGCGCGTCGCGAGGGACGTAAACAGCGACAGCGTCTGTCCATATGGGCGGCATCTTAACGTTAGACGCCGTCGTAGACTGTCACACTCTCGAGCATTACTCTTCTGCGGGATGATTTAGGGCCCCGGTTGATGCGCTTGTCTAGATAAACGTTTTTTCCTCATCTCAGCAAATTGGATGTCAGTTTAATAAGTGCCGCTAAGTTTTAAAAAAATGAACTGATTTCCCCCGACATAGTCATTTCCTTGTTTAGTTATTACTTCAGATGGTGACAATATACATGAGAGATATAGTATCGTCTTCCAAATGGGTTTTCAAATAAATCTTGGCTGTGGAAGGGGGGAAAAAAAAGTAATCAGAATTTGGTTTCAGGGTTGTGTCAGTTAATTAACACCTGATTAAGCGGTCAGTGGAACGCGGTGAGAGCGCAATCAAAAGAGTGTCATTAAGCATTGGAAACGTTTCAGAGGGTCACTCTCTCTCTCTCTCACAACAGGAAACAGAACAATGTCACACAATCCCACAACACTTAGCGTAAATGAGGACACATTTATTCCTACATACCAAGAACACAGAGTAAGTCTCAATCAGAAACACTGGCGTGCTGTTTTTATTTTTTTTTTTAAATGATTTTTGTAGAGAATGCTATTCATTATATTTGCCTCTGGTAGAGAAAAGAAATCTCACCAGCAGTGAAGCTTTGCACTCTATACAATTGTCGGTGGCATCCTTTTGTTTTCCTGCCCTTGAGGACTTGTTGCATTGTTCGGGGCAAGTAGTCAAGTCATGGGAGGGTATACTGACATCTTTCTCCTGGAACAATGTCTGTTTCCCGTTCATTCGGATCCTCCCGTTTGAGATTGCATTGTCGTGCTGTCCTCCGAAGTGTCACATCGCAATTACATTCTAGAAGAGACGTACAATAGTGTGCTGAGTTCAAGCCAGTGTGCGTCATTCCCGCTCGTGGGGGCTGATATCCAGGGAATTTCCAATTATTGATCGTGCTTTGTCCTTCTCTTAGAGATGCAATGCAGTTGCTTAGTTCGGCCTTGTCTCACCGGTCACCACAGCAGGCCTTTAACTCCATCGCGGTTACTCCATTGCATTCGCATAACAATCTATTTTAAGGGCTCTAACTATATGTCCTGAGAGAAAGAGATGTTAAAGATATTCATTCAAGCCAGAAACTATCTACCATCCACTCAATGTGAATCTGTCAGCAATACCGGCACAGAAGCATGCATTTAGGTACCCCATTGACATGTATTTATCTGTTGTAAATGCAATTTCTTGCCTGTTACAAGCACAAACAAACCTCTCTCGCAGAAGACTCCGTGTGTGCGTCGTCTCAGCCTGAAACAAATTGCACATCCTGAACATTCTGACATCCAAATCACCTGTGAAATGGCTCTTATCGCACAGTGCAGAAGTCTTTAGTAAATATTAGTTAATCCCCTAATCAAGCCGTCCTCTTATCCCCCCAAAAAAACTTTCCTTAGAGCCAAAAACAGTTGCAGGCTTAAATTAATGGTCCGCACTAAACCTCTGTGTTTGTTTGCGTCTTTCACAGTAAAACTTGATTTTCCGCTGGAACTCTCACGATCCATTTTGACTGAGCTTGAGTTGGCTGCGTGTTAGTCGCTTTTAGTGGCTTTTGTTGTCAAGCGCTGTTAAGGCCTTAGACTCCGTTGCTAGTTACCTTTTTGCTGCATCTGCAGTTGTATAATGCTGGTGGACAGAAGGCTCCCCGGGCCGGCTCGCTGCACGGTGAGCGCCCGGGACCCCCTGCAGCTTTTCAAGGAGACTCTTCTCCGCCAACATCTGCTGCGGGTCTCGCAGGATCTGTGGACCGCCGACCGCCACTCCAAAGGACCGAGAGATTTGATCTCGAAAATCAAACTGTGGAAATCCACACTCATTTTCTAATTTTCTCAATTATGATTCTTTTTTTTTTTTTTTTTGCAAGACCAGAAGCTCCTCCTAAACGTGTTTGAAAGGTACAGGTTAAGGAACATCTGGTCGCACTTACGAGCTGGCAGTGTAATGAAATGAATTATGCATAAACGAATGTGTTCAATGATAAAGCGAAGTAGAGCCGCTGCTCCTTTGCCCGGAAAGGAGCCAGAGAGGTGGTTTTCAGGGGGCCTTCAAGGTGGTTTTCAAGGCGCCTCCCCCAGCAGGGGTTTCCCAGGCACGGCCAGCAGGGAAAAGGCCCCCTGGGGGGGAAAGACCCAGGACTAGCTGGGGAGATCGTATCTCCACACTGGCCCGGGAACGCCATTGGATCCTCTAGCCAGAGCTGCTAGATGCGGCCCGGGAAAGGGAAGTTCGCCCCCCCCCCACCCCGCGAACCGACCCTGGATAAGCTGTTGAAGATGAGATGCAATAAAGCAAAGTCTGTCTCTGTGGAGCAGCAGCACATGCAGCCGGCAGCTGCTGAGGCAACAAGGAAGGCTCCGTGTCACACACACACACAAAAACGACATAAATGTTTTAAAAGCATCTAGTGAGTACATTCAAAATCAATTAATCACATTACATTCATGTCTATGAAGTCCTCTCTGCGGGTTTATTGTATTGAATTTGTGTTTGCGGTGAAACAGCGCCCTCTGGAAGAAACCTGCCAGTTACTGCGACGCACTGTCTGATGGCGCACAGACGCTTCGGAGGCGTTTTGTTCTGACGTCACAGTACTTAGTTATCAGGTAGTTATTGTGTGCATAAACAGACCCGAGACCCTAAAGATCCACGTGAAAACGAATCATTCTGAATTGCAATAAGTAATTCAACGGCATGCGTTTTTTTTCCTTCTAGGTCACATGTAATGAGGCTCTGTGGGACGTCAGGTAACGAACATAAAACTCCCGAAGGTTTGAAGGTTGAACATTGTTTTCACTTCCTTTGTTACGGTATTTTGTTTTTGCTTGATAGGCTTTTTAGGGAAGAAGATTTGAGGTCAGATAGACTCAAACGTCAAGTGCTGAAACATTGACGCTCAGGTGACATTTGTTGCAACTTTGAACAGACCTTGTTCCCATTATCCGTGGGGATCTAACAAACACAGACCGTACCGATGTGCCCTAGCGTTCTATGTGCCGCGGCTTCGAGAGATTCTGTCGAAAAAAAAAAAGGTGTTCCAGGGGGCACCGGCTTGATAAGAAACGAATTCCTTAATCCTGACAGGCAGGCAGGTCTAGCTCAACAGATACAGTAAATCTATCAATGTGTCTGAGAAGTAGCAGCCGTCTGTATCGACTGAGAACCCCCCCCCCCCGTCCCGTCCCGCTTTTCACAGACGCTTTCTAGGACACGCTTGACAGTGATGACTTGTGATACAGTCTGTCTCCACATTTCAGCCTCCTACTTCCTACGTCTTCATGGTTTTTATAGTCAAAAAGAAAAGAAGGGTTGAAGAGGGAAAAAAAGAAGACGTGTATTTGACCCATAAGACGAAGTGGGCTCTGCATCATTACCAACCAGCGCTCAGAGTCAACAGGAGGCCGGAGATGGTTCACCTCATGCCATCTTTTCACCGGTACATTAAGCAGCCTCACAGAGGGGAGTGAGCGAGAGAGGAAAGACTTCACTGGCCGCAGGCTTCGAGACACCGGGACGTTTGGATATGTTTTAACCTGTAGCTCGAAAAATTCAAGCCTGCCCCCAGAGTCATATTCAACCCGGGCCCCAAGGTGTGCGTGTGATGATAGGCGGGAATTGAAACCTTTACAGAGAGGAAACCTGGTGGCGAGGATGAATACCAAGTCTCGAAAGAAGAGCTTAAACAAGTGCAGGAGCCTCGGTGAATGAAGGATATCTGGGGGTGTGCATTTCATCATTACAGCAAGACGTTAGTCACTGAATCAGTCAAGTCGGCGAAGGCGAAGTCAACAATTTTTAATACGCTCCTCCGATTTCTCTCTCATAGCATCTTCATCCCCTTTTTAAAGCAGCATGAGATTCCTCCCTCAGCTCCGGCCGCGGCAGCATAATCGAGGCTTGTTCTCACATTTCAGTCCATTTATATCCTGCCAGATGCAGCTCAGTGATCTTAGCCCGCCATTAGCGGGCACAGGAAAGCATCCAGTGCAAGTAAACAAAATAATCAAGGGATGGCGCATTTCTCTCCTCCCCCGACTGTCCCGCAACCTTGTCTTCCACATGACCCACGGTTTTTCTTCATAACAGGGAATCACGTCAGCCGGTTTGACAAATCGCAGCTCTGGCTCTTCGTGTTAATGAGCCTGGTTTCGGATTTGTCCTAAAAATCTCCCGCAGAAGTGCAGCGGCTCTCTGGTGTAGCCGTGAAGTTGGTGTTTCACGAGATAAATGGCAGCCTTGTTTCCTCGGGGTCCTCAGCGAAGGGAAATCTAAAGGCCACAGTCAGCTGTTGCATAATATCACACCTTAGCAGGAATAACCACAAATCTCAGGCTTCTAAATCAATCACAACCGTCAACTGTGTTTGGCTGTCTTTGTAATTAATGCCCCCCCCCCGAGTTAAGATATTCTGTCGCTCCATCCCACTTTCACTGACAAAATGCATCAAATGTCAAGGGAAAGAGATTGGGAGAATTTCAATCATTTTTCTTTTATTTTGGTGAAAAATACTTTTCCCAGTAAGCTGGTATCTCGGTGAAGCGCAGGACACATGCATCATACCGGACTTGATCCCATCTATTTCTGTTAACCTGTTTTAGTGCTTCGCTTTTTGGGGGGGATTCACCTGAAACGGTTTTAGATTTCGTAGATGACTCATTTCCATCCTCACAGTGGTGAACAATGAGGTGATTAATGGTTTAATTGAGCAAAAGGAAATGAAATCTGCATAGATTTTTATTGTCAGAAGCTTTATACGATCTCTCGTGAACTGAATATCTTTGGTGGCTGCGGCCATGAAACAAAGAGATCTAAAGGGTCATCGGTGCCTCTGGGAGATGGTGAGGAGCAATTATATCATTCAGAGACAGTTGTCGGTTAGGCGTATTTAAAAAAAAAATCATTAGATGCACTCCTTCAAGATAATGTCTAGTGATCGAGAATTAAAAAATAAAACTATGACGCAAATACTCAAATTTTATTGCCCTACAGGATTTATCAACAAACAATCAGGACAATCTTTGACACTACAAAATGTCAGTCCAATCACATAATACATAAGGATCTGGCTTCCAAATAGAATTTTGGTGCTGATATAATCTTTTAATTATAATTAAATGTCAGAAATTAAAGTGTGATGAGGAGTGTGCTGTAGAAATCTTCTAAAATTGGTACTGATATGCTGATTATCATTGCAAGAGAAAGGCGGATTTCCCTCCGGGTGGTGAAGAAGAAGAAGAAGAAGAAGAAGAAGAAGAAGAAGAAGAAGAAGAAGAAGAAGAAGAAGAAGAAGAAGAAGAAGAAGAAGAAGAAGAAGAAGAAGTAGAAGAAGACTGAGCTGCTGTGATTAGCTGTATCCTCGGTCCATCAGCAGCATTCACACCTGCCTCATCTGTGTAGAAAAGGAGGCGGTTTTCTCTTCGCTAACTGTTTACTCTGACGACTGCAGTCAGTTATTATTGTGAAGTATTCAGAAGTGGTGGGAAACGCTCCTCAGCTGCAGGCCCGGCTGAGCTGCTGCTTAAAAAAAAAAAGAAAAGAGGATGAAACAAAATAGGGGAGAAACCCGCGCATTCATGCTGCAGAGATCTGAGGGAGCGGAGGTTTCTTTCTATTGTGGAGTCTGACACAAACTGATATCAAGGTTGCTTTTTGTCTCAAATCCATAGTGAGGCAGCTGGCAATAAAGAGTTTTTCTTCAGCGATGCATGGAGGCGTATGAAGGCCTGAAGATTTACTCTGTCAAAAGTGTGCACATCCTGTGGGAGAATTGTGCAGCGATGGGTAATACTGGGAGAGATATAGACCTACATGGTTTTGTCTGATTAATAATCCTTGCTTTGATGTTATAGCCTCTTACGTCCTCTTACTTTCATGGCAGAAAAGGTTGTGTGGAAATCGGCTTAGGGGGGTCACCTGGGACTTTTGCACCCTAGGAGATTATAATGAGCATATTCCACTTAATACACAACACGATCAATATCTTTATCAAGGCAGATAAATGAAGTAATACTACTAAATGAAGTATTACTTGATGTAACGATACATTACGTATAGAGACAGTTCCGGAGATGCGGTGCAGTGGTGCAAAGAAAAATGTTGCCGGGAATGACAGCAGCTTTCTGCAACAATTCAATAAAATTGATGTTAAAATTAGAACAGTGTCAACAACATTTTCCAGTCCGCGTTGACGTGCTGAAAAAGCGGATCCGTGACAGATGGCAGGCTCAATTGAGGGTACGTCACTAATTGTACTGCAGTTTTGTGTTTTTTGCTTCTCAAAAATAATGTACTACCCCCCAGACCACATACAAATGTACCGATGCGTCCTTTGAGCGCCCATTTCTATCATTTTCTTTCTTTCACTAGGAACATATTGGCAGCCTAGTCCTCGTCTGCAGCTTGAGCCTGCTCTCTCCAGTCGCTTTTCCTCAGGGCAGCATCCTCCACCTTCCTATTGATCCGCTGTGCAGCATCAACATGCTGGAGTGTCAATTAGAGAGCCTCTACTGCCCATCTGCGAGAGCAGAGCTGAAACACATCTATAAAAGTTTCCTCGGCTGGCTTCGCCATCCTCCAGCTGCTCAGTCTCAGAAGATGAAGAGGGGAACAATCTGCTGGAAAATAAATATATATGTATTTGAACTGGATATGTATCTTTGTTCGTATTTATAATGTTCCATTTGCAATATACTAATTGGACTGTAAAATGCTGAGCCCGTGGCTGGATGAGCACATATGGCTCGGTGGAAATAGCTGCTGTTTGTGGCGTTGCTACTTTTTTCAACCCCACTCAGCCTATCAGTATTCACTCAGTATTCTATTGCACATCTTTCCGGATCAGGTCTTCATCATCACCACGCAGGGACTTACATAGACCTCCTATGCACACGCAAGGTGTGTACATAGGAAGTCTGCTTATCTTATCTCATAAGAATATCAATGTTAAGTCAAACCTCCATTACTCAAGTTGTCAAAACAGACATCCTGGTCGCGCAGAAGGTAAATATAGATTGTCAATTATTTAGTGACAGGTTTTGTCAGTTAAGCTGTTTCTGTAGATTAGACCGCTATAGTTAGCATGGTCATCTAACAACACACCCTTATTTCCCTAAAGGTGGTTGTTTGGCCTTTTGAAATGAATGCACAGTCTATACCGAGACCTGCTTTGGAACCCGAGGATTGGTTTTTCTCCTGATAAGAGTTCCCAGTGATCCTGCAGCTGTCTTTGACATGTTGTAGCCGATAAGCATTTTTGGGATTTTTTTGGTCTGTGCATGTGCATGACGCCGTTAAGGGCCGATATGTAAATAATGTGTAAATGCATTCTTTCCTCTCATTCAGCTCTCAAGAACACCCCCCCCCCCCCCCCAAAAAAAAGAGTAAGCACCTTGTTCACCGCAGTTCCTCAGAAAATCCCCAAACTGAGGGTTTACAGTGAAAACGTTGTGGGGCTACACTGAATGCTAATGTGTCGGTTTCCCGCTCAGTTACCACACGAGCTCTGAAAGGAGCCACATTAACCCAAGTGAACGCTTGAAATGTGATCGTTGTGGCTTCCACGGCGTGATTTCGAGCCTCGCTCAGATTGGCTCGCTGTCTCCCCGCTACCTCTTCTTCCCAACAAACATGGCGTTTAATGGCATCTCTCTGGAGTTCTGCAGTCTCGTACGGCAAATTGTGAAACCCCTTCAATTTTTACAGCTGCATTTATTCATTGGTTCCTCTGTGCCGAGGTATGTGAGCGCTGTGATGCTAGATATGGTTTGTGTTTGGTTTACCGGGGGGGGGGGCCGAGGTGAGTTGGCTGGCTTTGCAGTTGTCATGTGCTCTGCAGCAGTTAAAGCGAACCTGCAGTGAATCAAAATTACTTACTCAGTAGGAGATAGTCGGGTGTATTCAAAGGACCTTGTCACTTCCAATACGCTCCCAATGAATCTCCACCGCTGCCGATCCAAGGCTTCAACCCACTCCGTCGGAAAACCAATGTCTACAGCTCTATTATGTTGCTGCGTGCAGGGAGATTGTTCCTTCAGAACCGGTTTCAGCTTCAGGAACGGACAAAGTGAAGTGTACATGTGTACATACGTACGCGATTGCTTGCAGCGGTCTATTTTGCGTCTAAATGGCAAGCGGCTACGTATATATATCGCTCTATACAAATATATCTTTAACCTAAGATGAAAAAAAAAATCAATCGTCCGATCAGTATACACTTAAAATGATCGTTGGTTGCAGCTCTGGTGAGGAAGGCTGCGTCTGTCATCACAGGGGTGGAAATAAGATTTTAGGTCTCTGCTTATCTGCGTCACCAGCGGCTTCGGTGCAAAATTTTTATATCCCTTGATGGGAAAAATTGCAAACGCCAGCTATGATCTCGTTGGTAATTCTGTCATTTTGAAGATGTTCAGCACCACATGCTGTGTGAATGGCTGCTTTGGAATAGAAAGTCAGCTCGCTTATTGAAGGGAAATCTGAAGGTGGGTATTTTTTCTTTTTGGCGGCTGTGGATTTAAAGCTGCCTTCAATCTTTAATAGCATAATTACAATTAGTTTGCTGTAGTCTTTTTTTTTGGCCCACAAGGCACCAAGTTGGACAAGCTTAAGAGACTCTGAGACCCACATAGGAATTATAATACAATATACGTAATTTATTTTGTCTGTGGGAGGCAGAAATATATGGGCAAGACGTCCATTTTGGCAAAAAGATCTAACTGAATAGTTCTGTAGCCTATTCAGTTATTTTGAACTCTTCATTTTTAAATCCCTAATGTTGTTGTTTAGCTTTGAAGTAGTAATATGGCAGAAACATTTTCCATGAAATACTCATTTCTTAGAAAAGCACCAACACAGAATCACTACCTCCAAAGTCAACGGCACAGTCTTCACAAAATCACAAAACCGTCCCTGTCCTTTTTCCCCTTCATTCCAAACCCGTTTAATATGAAATCAATAGCAAAAACAGGAAACGTAATAGTCAGAGAATAAGCCGCCCTGTTAAGATAGCAGCTGAGCACATCCACGGGCAAGGTTGATGGGAGAAGATGGATGTGGCTCTGACTCTCTCAGCCCTCTCAACCTTCAGTGTCCATGGAAACCTTTTGAATTCAAAATGGTAGGCGTAAGAAGACTAAATAAGAAAAATAAACGAGGTTGGGAGCAAAACTGTCTATCCTTTCCACACTGCACTTAAGCACAAAAAAAATACTTAGTGTATTGAATAGCTCGAACCAATACGAATCCCATCGCCTCCTCTTTTTTCTATTTTAGTTGTGCATTGTCTCACTGTCTTCTCTTTTTCATCTTTCAGGAATTGGCTCTGAAGCCCGTGGACCCGAGCAAGCCTGAGGGCTCTGACATATACCAAAATCCCTGCCCAGGGGAACAGGGGAGATTAAAAACTTCTGATTGAGGTGGAGTGGAAAAAAAGACACAAAGAGAGAAAGGGAGAGAAAAAGCTTTCCGTTCACCTTTGTTCTCTCTAATGCCCCAAGTGAAGGATGCCCACAGGCAAGTCTGTGAATAACAACAAACGTAAGAGCAGCTGCCCACCGCTGTGGTCGGACGATGGAGTGAAAGACGAGAAGAGGGCAGGATTGCACCCCTGTGAAATAGCCGTCCTCGTATTCTAAATTAATTGAATGACAGGGAGCGAGGAGAGGCATGAGAGGAAGCCTCTTCCGTGCCAACCGCTTCGAGAGGCATCGCGATCAACCCTCCGGCCGTCCTAAAACAATACCCGGCTTCTGCCCTCCTCCGATTGCCGGGTTCGGTTGCACCGCGTCGCCGCGCGCTCGGGCCGCGGCCATGTTTCAAGCCCCGGTGTGCAAACCGGATTGGAGCAGGCAAACTCTGCTGCTGCTGCTGCTCCTCTGCAGCGCCCTCAAGGCCGCTCAGGCTGCCAAACCCAAAGGGTCGGGACAAACGCATTTGAACTCCATCCGCATCGACGGGGACATCTCCTTGGGCGGGCTCTTCCCAGTGCACGCCAGGGGCCACGACGGCAAGCCGTGCGGGGAGCTGAAGAAGGAGAAGGGCATCCACAGACTGGAGGCCATGCTCTTTGCCCTTGACCGCATCAATAATGACCACAACCTGCTGCCCAACATCACGCTGGGGGCGCGCATACTGGACACCTGCTCCAGGGACACACACGCCTTGGAGCAGTCGCTCACCTTCGTGCAGGCTCTGATCGAGAAGGACGGGACGGACGTCAAGTGCGTGGGCGGGGGAGCGCCGATCATCACTAAGCCTGAGAGGGTGGTGGGCGTCATCGGCGCCTCCTCCAGCTCCGTCTCCATCATGGTGGCCAACATACTGCGCCTGTTCAGGGTAAGACCTCCGCGTACCTTTTATTTGTGTGTTTGAAATGCACAGAACAAAGAACGGGAGCTGTGTTTGCTGTTGAATATCCCCGCAGACACGTGTGCCTCTGATTTGTGTTGTTTTTAATGCTATCGATCCTCACCCTCATATATTTGTTTAAATAATTAAAAGCGCTGGGCTGCAAAAAAAGGAACGACAGGAGTTGCAGAACAGGTGTGCTGGATGTCTGTTGCCACACGACGGACACTTAAGGGAGAAGATGGGATGGTGGATCTCAACACTGACTGTTGCCCTGCAGGAGTTGGTTGCTAAGCAGTGAGAGGTATTGCCTGTCACAATACAGAAGGGATTAATAGAATACGACTTAATTTCATTTTCACCCCTTAGCCAGTCTTCCAATCGGTCTGTGGTTTACATCTGCTTGCAAGGTGAAGAAGAATGTTGTGTTCATTTACATTTGATGAAATATTTAACACATGTTTGATCCAATGAAATCTTTCTACTTATGCTTTTTCTTGTTGTTTACTGCACGACTCACTGCAAAATAATACTTTTTATGAATTGCTGTCACGGGTCTGCAACAGTTTCATGGGTAATTAGACCTTTTAGCACAGATATTACTCAAATACTTTTTTTTTCTTAGATAACACTCAAACTTTAAAACCAGCTTTAAAATATATTACAGAACCTCTGTGCTCTACGTTTCACCTAAAAAGCCATTTTGGAAATGGAAAAGCCATTTTGAATCCTCACTAGAGAAAACCCGCTGTGATGTGATGTTCTGGGTGGTCAGCTGGTGGCTCAGTCACATGACTATCCCCGCTGCAGCAGGCCAGGTGTTTGGAGTCACCGTAATGTGCCCACTGCCACCATAGATTACATCATGCAAATAATTCTGGATTTCTGGTCCTCCAAACATCGATGATTCGGATTGCCGACCGAGGTTAGCTGAAGGATCACCTGTTTTGTTGTCACTTCACAAAGCAAACTAAGTGTCAGCTATGGAAACTGTCTTTTTGATGAATTAATAATTTGAGTTATTGAGCTTTTCTTCCGTTCTTTGATTACTTTACTCTCTTTGGTGATAATAAATTCTATCTTTAAGGTTTTTACAATGTCCACTTCTGCTATTCTCTGAAATGTTATCAAACAAAAAAATGACTGTATTAATCCCGGCTGCTCATTTAATCATGAAAATAATCATTAGTTGAATTCATGAATGATGGAAATGGAAGCTGGGGGGCTGCATGTCATGTTTTCTCATCCTTGTGTCTGCTCGCCCCTTTGAAGCTCTCTGTATTTAATACTGAATACTACACTCTCAAACCAGAACCGACCCTGGCATCGCTTCCACCGCGATCAACACTAAACCAATGCCTTGCTGGAGAGATGCTCTGCAGTGTGACAGGAAATTATCACTGTGGTACGATTAGTATAGCACTTCATGGGCAGGGGAATCCTGGCAATTTTCACTGCTGATGATCACGGTTGATGCGAGGATAGTGAGTCATGAGGTGAAACACGATTTCGCATGTTTAAGGCTGTGTTGTCGCATCGATGTCGTCATCAATGACAGGAATACATTGGTTTTACATGTGAGTCAGCGTCGTTCCACCGGTGATGAAAGGACACCCTATGTGATAGACGTCACGTAGCTCCAGATGTTGGTCATGTGAAGAAAAGGCCTTTGTTTCTTTCTCAGTTTTTCAGTGGAATGTGAAAGATTTGACGTCTTCTAGCGGCGAGGATGCAGATTGCAAACTGGTTGCAGAGTGTCACAAACCGAAAAGCGTGCAACTTCCTCGAGGAGATCCCCAGCGAAAACCGCCCCTGGGCGTCTTTCACATGTTCTACGGTATTGGTGTTCCTTTCATGCACGGTCGAGCATGCACGGACTCTACACGTCTTCATGTCTCACATTTAGAAGATGCGTGTGTGCACTCTCACTCAGGTAGGAGTCGACGCACAGTAATGAGCCTCTCCAGCAGCGTGTTCTTGATTCCTCTCTCACATTAGGCGCCGTAAATCCTTCGTCATTAGCGCACAGTTCCTTCCCTCTTCATTAATGCACGTCAGCGCCATCCTTGCAGCTTTAATTTATATTTCTCTGATGATGTTGTTTTTTCTTCATCCTGAACATATACATTAGCATTCCCCTCTTCTTCCCTTTTTTTTCTTTTTTTTTTTACATTCAGACAGCTGGAGGACGAGAAAGCCAGCAGGTCGGGTGGATCCACATAGTGAGATTTCATTTCTGCTCATCTTCCATCGCCTGCTTCATCAAGCCGCTGTATTGAAGGTCAAACACTTTTCAAGATAGTCGCCGATCAATCAACATCCACTCTAATTGAATAACGGTCGTTACAACAACCAAAAAAGAGAAAAAGCTCCTGACGTGAAGTAAAGCGATCCGGCCTGTTGTATAGATTAAACTGTAAACCTTTAATGGAGAGTGGTGTGTGGTCATTTAGGTGGAGTCTTGAATTACGGCTTCCCAGCAATCCATGTCAGGTCAGCCAGAAGCCAGCTGGCTCCTTATGGAGCTGCAGATGGTCCCGGCAGGTAACCGACTTATCTTTACGACCGTGTCATAAAATGCCGGTAAGACGCGATGCGGCAAGCGGAAAGAAGAGGTCCAACCCCCGAACACCGCCGCTGCTGCTCGACATGAATGTTTGCTTTGAATGGAGGCAACGCACGCGCTCGGGTACAACCGCAGCATACCGATGAAGAGCGGGAGGACCCCTCGGACACGTGCAGGCATGCAGATTTCTGTAGAGGCACACGCGTACTTTGCACAACTGTACCACTCAAACACGCACCGCGTCTGTGAACACGCCAGCGTACGCGAGCACCTACGCGCACAAACCACTTCAGAACGCGCCATCGGCGTCGGCCCGCCTGGTGTAGTTAGCGGGTTTACCGAAAAGTGTTTCCTCAGCACTCCGCTGCATACAGATGTGGTCCAGATCAGCATGATGAATATTTCACTCCGACCTTATGTAATGGTAACACAGGGACCAGGAGCTGGAGGTGGAGACCATGTACGCGTGGTTTGGCCGGAGCTGGGAGCCGCCGCGACGAGCAGTTGGGGGGAAAAAGATCATTCGTGACCACAGTGGAGATATGTGCGATGATTACATTATGCATTTGCACGGCAGACGCGCATCACCTACAAACATGTTGTACTACCGGGCCGGTCCCTCTTGACTAGTAAAACAGAAGTCGATTCTGACAAGGATTTCGTTTTTCTCCAAATCAACCGGATTTGAAAGGTTTAGCTGTTGTTATGAATTTGTTTCCTTCGCTGATGCACAATTGGAGCAGAACAGAGAGGCAGTGACCCGGGCATAAGAAGAACAAAGCCTTGTCGCCTGCACTGCTCAATGGAAAACATTTTGGCGGGTTTCTTGTTTTGACAGTGCAGTTCACCGATGGCTGGACAAAGCATCTCGCATGCACCGAAGTGGCGAGTATGAGTAGTAAAGGGGACTATTACAGAAGAGTAAAAAAAGGCTTTATTTAGTGGAAGGAAAGACGAAGGGAAATATAAAATTCATGCAAGAGCACACAGGCCTTCAGCATCCCACTCATTCTGGCATTTTCCCTCACCCCTTGTTAATGCCACAGAAGCTGCGTAATTGTTAATGCACCTTCATGTTGTGTAGAAAACTGTCTTATTATGGCAAATCATCTACGCGTCCCAGAGGGTCCCAGAGGGTCCCAGAGGGTCCCTTTTTTCTCTTTTTTACATTTGATCTAGACCCGCACTGCTACTGCACCACTTCACCACGGCATTGCTGTAATTGGTGTTTGGCAGTAAAATTTGTCTCAACCCTTGTGGGTAAGTTAAGCGCTTCAAACTGTCAACAAAAAGTAAAGCAAATAACATTTAGTGTTGAATAAACACTAAATGCAATGAAAAGTTGATTAGGGATCGCCCCGAGCTGCCATTGGAGTGTTATTTTCTCATGAATTCATTTTATACATCGTAACATTGCAAAGAAAAGCACGTAAATAGTGAACTACGGTGTTGAATAAAACATTTTTAAGGCAGACTAGCGGATGGGAATGTACTGGCTATTTTCTACTATAAGCTAATAAATCAAGCCGGAATCAAGAAGAAATACATGCTGTATTTTTTCAGCCTTTCTACTGTTGGATGCAGAGAACAATAAAATACCCTGTAGTTCCAACTATAGACGCTAACTTCCTCTTATAGTTCCAATCAGATCCTCAGTCTGAAGTTGCTAATTGTTTTTGCCACAAACGTTCCTCATTCACATTAAGGTCAGTTATTGTAAAGCTGCAATTACCAGACGGCGGTGGAGGTAAAAGCTATCAGTGTCGATGTGACTCAAAGTGAATGCGAAAGCCGCCCTCCAAGCGCACTGTGAGCGCGATGGCAGATATCATTAGCAGTTGACAGTTTCTTTTCATGATCCCTCGAGTGGCCGAGCCGATCCGTTCCGTTCTGAGGGCGTTTTCTTTTTTATGGTCAGAGCTCCGCCACATCCCTCTTTCCCGAAGGTGTTCGCCATCTGCTTCCTTGCCATCTCTTTTTAGCGGGATAATGATTATTGCCCCCCAGTGGATCCGCTGCTGCGCTTATCATTCTCGCTTCTTCACCTCGGCCCACAAAGTCCGAAGTCGCAGAATAAAAGAGAAGCGATAATTTCTCGAATTTGCAACATGTTGCCCCGTTGGCACATCAGGGCTCTAAACGAATGCACACCGGCGCACCGAGGACGGGGCCGCAGGGAGCAATTTGAGGTTCAATATCTTGCCCGAGGACCATCGGCCATGCGGACTGGAGGAGCCGGGGATCAAAACTGGGATCTCGCTAGGAGGACGACGCGCTCTGCCTCCCATCAGACATTGGGAGCTGCGCTCGAAAAACCTCAGTCAAAGCCTGCAATGCAAAAAAAGAAAAAAGAAAAAATGAAGGAAAAGGACATTTGTTACAGCTCGCAGGCCAATGCCCAGCCACTACTTTGGTAACGGGAGGGAAATGCGGACGTTTAATCGGTTAGTTCAGTTGACACGCAAATCCCTACAAGCAAAACATGCAACTTGGCCTGGGACTGGACTGGTAATATTGAACACAACACGCGGCGTTTCACCTCCTCCCCAACCGCTACTGACATCTGCTGAGTCGGGGGATGCCGTGTTGAACAAGATTGGCCCGGTTATTGTGTTTTATAAAAGAACATAATATTAACAACATATGTCATATTGCGTACCGCTAATCCAATAGAGGCTGAATTTAGCGCTGTGACGCTGTTGCCACAGGTTGCAGATGTGGGCGACTTTTCAATTTCCCTGAAAACGTCTTAGTGACTAATGCCCCCCCCCCCCTCGTCAGCTTTTCAAAACAACCCATTCGAGTTACATTTCATCTTTTAGCCGTTGGACTCGAAACTCATTTGGAACGAAGCAATAACCTGGATCGAGCTTCTATAGAAACTCAAATCTATTTATTTAAATGAATGCTTTTCATGTTGATTTAGAGTTTGTACTCAGACACAATTAGATCAGAGGTAAAAATAATTGAATCCGCTTGAAGAATAGGTTATTAATCTTGCCCCCCCCCCCAAAAAAAATCATGTTTTATTTCGGTCTTGCCTTTATGCGCATAAAAGGAAGTTGAAGATTGACAGTCCTTGCAATCTATTATGTAGCCTTATTTTATAAGGCACTGGTTCAACTTCTTTCACTGCTTGGTTGAAAATGAGTCCTTTTTCTTGTACTTTGTCCAAACTTTTAGTACCTCTGGATGAGCCTAATAAACAGCGTATGTTTCATCATTTAATATCTAATAGCATTTATTTTAAAGTCTTGTTATGACCTCCGTACTCCGCATTCTTAAAAAAAAAAAAAAAAAAAAACCCTGTTTCATCTCATGAAATTTTATGAATCGTCTCACCTTGTTCCAATGGCTTCCATGGTTTTTATCCCCCAATAAACCTTCTAGTGACACAGTAGAATGACGGCCCTGCGTCACAATTGATTTAGCAGCTCGTTTAGGGGAATGACAGCTGAATCAAGATGAACTAGTATCGGCCCATCGAGGCATCTCGCTTCAAGCGTTCAGAGAGCCAGCAACGGTGCGCTTGTTCACACGGGCTGCTCAAGTCGAAGCCATTAAAGGCAGTTTTCTTCCTCCAAGTACGCGTACTTCAATTTCATGCAAGAAGGTAATATTTTTAATGATAGTCTTTATTGTTAGCGAGAGCGATTTACCCTTTGCTACGTAGTTCTGTGACAAATGTGCATAACTCGGAAGGCCCATCGGAGAGCAATACTGAACACGTTTAATTGGCCAATATTACATGTGGATGTGCTGTCTGACTTTAGCAGATATTGATTTTTAAAGAACCTAATATGGAAAGGGGCGCCTGAATCATTTGGAAATCATCACATAGTTTACCCGGCAGAATATAGTCGTAGTCGTAGACAGGGGCAAACGGCCTTGCCACGAAAAGCAAGACGTCAAACCGATGTCTCGCAACACGAGGGGACAAAAACTGTTTTGCCGTAACAAAATACAGCAAATTTAACCAACGACTGAGTCCAGCTGAAGGCTTTAGGCAAGCATGATTGGAAAAGTGGGCCAAGCGTATCGCTACAACACATGCTAGCTTCCACTAGCTTAAGCCTATTACATTTAACACCAGCAGCCCTTTCCTAACTTGAAGCTTTTCTACTCTAACTTTGCTGTAAGTCACTGCCTCTCCCGGCTGGACACCACTATTGAATTTCAGCCTTCGTGCACGTTTTTTTTTCAGCCTAAATGCATTGCAACAGTCCAGCTAATAGCCTGTTGGCAACGAGGGGAACACGATAGGGAACTACCTCTGCTTGCAATGAGCAGAACAGAGGACAGAATTAAGCAAAAGAAAAAGATCTTCGCAGTGAACCGAAATAAAGCAAGTGCACATGAATCTGGTTAATTAGGGTATTTCTCCCTTTAAGGCAAGCATAGGTAAACACTTTGTACTATTATTACTCTTGAACTAGTTGGGTAGCCTAACACATCATGACCCTTAAAACACTCGGCTCGTATTTGACGGATGGATGCGCTGCATGGAGGCCTCTGCTTGCCCTGTTGACCTCTGGCGGTGCAGACGGTGTGATATCGTATATTGGTTCAAGTTGTTGATTCCCTGTTTTTTAGTCATTGGTTGTCGTTATGTTTTGGCTTGTTACCCCATGAATTGAAGCAGTATCTTCCCGTGGTCCTCGTCCCCGGCTACATAACAATTGCAACTGAGTTTTTTTATTTGAAGATGCACCGCACAAAAGGACAGAGGAACTCATAAGAAACAAATCAAAGATGGATTAAAGTTTAGAAGAGATTAACAGTATTTGTGATGTAGTGGTGGTAGTTTTTTTTTTAACTTCCTGTCATATTTAACATTGGGTTGTATTACATTGCCAGTGTAAACAACAGTTTGCTTTTACCAAGTGAAGCTCAATAGTGCTTTTAAATGTACAGCTGGTATGTCAACAGGGCACATTGCTTTACTTATTTTTAAAATGACATCCTTCTTCCTTTATTTAATAATGCATTTACACTTAAGTGTTTATTATCGGTTGATGTTGATACGTACCTGCAATTGGGCAATACAGATAAACTGGATAGGTCAGAATATCGGTCTAGTTCTAAAGGATAGAATTCCATCCGTGTATGTACTATGCACAGCACTGCGGTAATGCGTTGGGTACTTATTAGGGAAAAGTGGCATACTAGCAGTTCTGCTTTGACATAATGGATGAACTGATGCTTTTGCAGCAGCCTCACAAATAACAGTATCTTCTATATTGCTTTATTTTCCATTAGCGTGATCTCGTTGCTTGGTGAGTGTTGATTCACGGTGACTGTCTGTCTGAACACGTTTCGACATCACACAACATAGCAAGACCGACACTTTATATTGACGCCCGTGAGACTGTACGACAAATGTATCTCTGGTGTTTTACAAAGTTAAAAGCCTGAATGGAATTGTGTTTCTTTTTTAAGTCTGGAATAATTGCTGACTGCGTTTCTTGTGATTCTTTGCGATGGGTGTTTTCTTTTTCTTCAACGTGTTGGTTTTCCTCGCATTAAGGAGACAAATTACCGGTGGGATGTTTTGGCCTCTGTGAGATTTTCTCTGTGCTGTACACGTTGTGTGCTACTGTATAATTATATTGTTTTTCTCTATAATCATAGTTTTCATTTGTTGTGATCTCATCTTAGTGACCGATTGTTCCTGCAGATCAGACGTAACGACGTTTCTGTATCTTCGGTAGTGGACGAAGGTCCTTTCAGAATCCAAATCCAAACCGTCTACCATCTGTCAGCTTGCATCACATGCCAGAAACGTCAGTTTTTTTTCTGCATGTGTGTGGGGTTTGTGGGTTGGAACACATATGTGCAAGTGTGTCTTCAGGGCTGTGTATTTACATGTTTACTGTAACTATGTATGTCTGCTTAGTAACATGGACAGTCACCAATTCAATAGATGCATGTTTCTGATGAAAGTACATTTAAAATCTACATTTGGATGTTGGGAATCCTGTTTGGTAAATTACTCAAAAGACTGAACGCACACAACAAAAAGAACTGGACCGATTGCAATCCAGCTGATCCTGCACAGCAGCTGGCAGTACGACACACACACACACGCACGCACACACACACACACACACACACACACACACACACACGCACACACGCACGCACGCACGCACGCACACACTGCACTTGCCTGAGGGGAAGGTTATCTTTAAAAAAACATTCATACCATTGGTTTAATTATTTTATAAATCCAAAGTTCACATGGATCCTTAGAACTGGTCAGTAACTTTACCTGAATAAAAACAAATAAAATATTATTACAATATATTACAGTAATTAAACTGAGAGCAATATCGTTAAGTGTACAGCAAACATTAAATTATATAAAATAGAACCTAGACTTTATAAAAGCATCGTAGCTGATAAGCAGATGTAAAGAGACTTGAAAGTCGACAAAGACAATCATTTTTGCTATAAAGGTTTAATGAAGGTTGTTAAAACTACTGCATTCAATTGGAACATCAGCCTGAATGCCTTTTAGTTGCCAATCCCTGATTTTGCTTCATTGTAAATTTAACGAAATTGTCCGCAAAGCAGCAGGAGGAGAGCTAGTTAGCGGTTAGCCGCCAGTGGGCAGGAGCTCCTGTTTTGTGAAGAACTGGAGCGAACGGGTATTGTTCACAGAGTCGAGCTCTATTCAGGAATAATTAGTACAGGGTAGAAGCATTTTATAACTTTTGTAAATCTAGACTGATTGGACGGTTTGCGAGCAGCATTTTTAACCATTTTCTGAGCTTCAAAACAATCACCGTATCCCATTGATTCCGATAATCGTCAAGCTAATCCGTACTTCTTGACAGTTATTAGTCGCAGCCACAGAAGAATGTTTTTTCATCCGGTTCTAAATGCACACTGAGTCTTTGCAAAAAGTCCACACCGCATTGAACAATTTGTCCACTGAGAAATATCACCCAACTGAATGCAAACGGCGTCATTCGCGGTACGTCGATGCCGTGCCTGTAGTCACTGTGATCCTTGGCATGTGCTAATCTGGCTGTGAAACGTCTATTGATTCGCCATTGAGCTACACAAGCTTGATCACATATTTTCGATGGATTTACAGATCACTGAACTATGTGATTTCATCACGAAGGACTGTAAAACACATTATATGTTTTATAATACAGAGTCTCAGTAAACGCATGGTATGGATTCATCTGGATGTGGACTTGTGTGGATGTGGCCACGCTCCTGATTACAGAAGTCAATTTATCATGAAAGTTCCATAACTCCCCCCCTCCTCCCTCCTGCCTAATATATCTGTTGACAGGCAAATGGTCGAAGTGGTTTGTTATTGGACAAGATGACGTATTGATCTTTCGACGGGGCTTTCGTGGCTTAGCTGCGCTCTTTTCATCCTTATCATGCCCACACCTACAAGTGATTACAGCTGCTTACAGATTGCTGCTGTAATAGACTGGTGTCAGACAGTGAAAAGGCCACGCTGTGCCCACAAAACATTATCACCTGTCTATGGGAAGTCTGAACACTTCTTATCAAGCGGCACGGCTCAGCGGCACAGATCGATTGTCGAGATGCTGTAATATCAGATCGACCACGGCAGAGAGAGAAGTTAAATCCTGCTATGGGACTTTCATTTATTTTTCTCAGTGACACCTGGTTCATAAAACCGGACATATCCTAACCTCTCTAAACAAGAAAAGCCCCCCCCCCTCGTGTCTCACCTTCAGCTTCTGGGGCATGGTTGAGTGAGTAATTATTTAGAGAGGCTCATTTTCAAGACACCTCGGACAACAGGCGATTCGGGTTTTTGACCTATCGAGATTGTCGGGGGCTGACACAGAAGTCGACAAATGCCAAGCAGCGGAGAGAAACCGCAAACAAACTGTGCTCGTGTGCTTCCCCCCACAGCCGGCGCACCAGTGCGCTTGTGTGCATGTGTCTGTGCTTAAGTGGCTTCAACCTGCGTGTGCAGCCTGTGTTTGCGTTTTGGGGGGGAAAAAGGCCACCGGACCTGTCGGGAAATGTGGCGTTGACCCACCGTGGTTCGATTCCCTGCGTAGCTTTTTCCGCAGACCGAAGACAGTCTGCAGTGAAGCACGAGAGGGACCATACGGGCGTATTCCTCAATGAGGTATTTGGGGAGTTGTGTATGCTGAAGGAGGGTCACGCAGTCACAAAGCAGGTCTGTCTGCTTAATTCTGACCAATATCGTGACATCCGCCCCGTGTGGCAGGAAGCGGGAATCCGGAGTTGATTCGGTTTGTCTTGATTCAGAATATTACGATTATTATAGACGCACCAAGCAGCGAACCTTTGAATGTGTGGAAACAGAGATTAAACGTTTGAGCATTTTCTTTTACCTGTTGCTCCGCAGGTCTCAACGAGATTAAATCAAAGAGTCGATTACATGTAAAAAAAATCTTTATCTCATTCAACAAAATTAGTCATTGGAAAAAGTTGTTGATTAAAATATAAATTAAAAAACTTGCTCATACACGCCCAGATATATTTCTTCGTTTTATACTAATCTTATTCCAAAGCATGCCGATAGCTGCACATTTTAGCTGACATCAACTAATCAAATTCTTATTAGGGAATAAAATCACCATACTGCTGAGCATCAGCGTGCTGTCAGGAACCCAAGATGTTTTTAAGACCGGGGGGGCCAAAGTCTGTGTGACCTATCAAGAGACACTTTTTCAATTACTCACTTACTAATCAGGGCAACTTAATACAAATATCTAGTAGGATACAATGAAATAAGGAGATCTGTAGAAAAATGGATGTTATCCAGACTGAAATAGAATTTCATGTACCACAAATAAAACTCTGCAAGATAGCGAGAACCCTCACCAAAAGGTGGAGGAAGTATGTCACCACCAGGACCTCAGATCCGGCTGTACCTCCAAGATGGATGATAGTGACCGAGAGAGCCTCATCCAAGAGGCCAAGATGACTCAGCAACCTTAAAAAAAAGGGGCAGCGCCGTACGCAGGAGTCTCTTTTTGTCTTTGAAAGCCCCTTCGGGGGCCTCGTGTTGGTCTGTTGTTTTGAGTGGTAAAATGGAAAATGTGGACCAAAGGACCCGTTTTTTATTGAACAAGAAGACTCAACAAAGGATGAGGGAGCATGCTCTACAGCCAGGTTTAAAATAAACTAAAAAGGTTGGATACTAGTTGTATTGATTACTAAAATATTTCTTGGCATTTAGCCCGTCGGTGCACTGTGCACCAGTCAAGATGAATCACTTCACACCCTTCAAATCCAGAGGATAGAGCTTCTGCTGGTGAGCAGGATGATGAGAGCATCACGCCGTGCGCTTCTCTCCAGCGAGGGACGAAAGGTCTGGTCATGCTTGAGGAAAAAAAATGAACAGCTCCAAATACCAACATACGCTAAGCTGTGAAAACAATCTGCTGCCCTCTGAACAAAATAGAAAAGTTGGAGAAGGATGTCCATTTTTTACCATCACAACAATCTTAAACACTGAAAAATCCACCGATTTGAAGAGATTAGATTAGATAAGGAAACACTTGTTGCAATCATTACTGTACACAATGTTTGATACGTTTTCAGTTTTTTGGTAAAACATATATTTAATAACTGCACTGGATCGTGCGAATGCAGTGAGTCTCAGCTCAAAAATGCTAAACATTTAAAGTGCTGACATCTTCAACAATTCCGCGTTCCACCCGCACGTCTTCGGACTCCACGCGTCTATCTGAAGGGAGCAGAAGACGGCTCCTTGGGACGCGGGAAAGCAGAACAATGTCCCCACTAATGCTATAGGTTAGAAAAATAATTAGCCTATTCATGCAGCAAACAAAAGCCAAAAGTACAAGGTCTTGTTTTCTAACCAATATTTCTGAGTGAAGCGAGAAAGAAACGAGGCGAATGAGGCGCAATGTTGCGTCCCACACAATCCAAACAGGGGAATTTAGTGACCATGTAAATCGTCGTGCCCGACTCATAGTCTGTACTTGTTATTGCCAACATCAAAAATAATGAATAGTGATGAATCAAAATACAATGTGCCGATTGTATTATTGCAAAGATCTGATATGACATATTAAATTCTTTAATTTTAGCCTCCAGGGATCCAACTCAATAGGAATCAGCTGAAATAAAATCTTTCCCTCATGAAGTTTATATTAGTTTGGCAATGTAATTATCCAATGTAAATGAATATCTCATGTGCTTTTGTTTTACTGATTATCAAGCAGTGCCACGACGATTAATAACCAAGTTTTATATATGTTTTATAAACGCCAAGAGTTCCTAAAGTAACAAGCAATGCGAGCTCACTGTATTGGAAATTCAGACTTATACATGGAGACATCACAGAGCACCATTCAGCCAAATACACAACCCCGTCTATTTGCCACTTGCTCATTCGCCATCTTCCTCTTTGATTTGCAACCACAAGAGAAGGACACCCCCCCCGCCAGTCCCCCTGCGAATAGCTCGAAGGAGACATGTCTATAACTTCATTGCACAAACACGCTACAGTCAATCACATCTTTGTGTGATGTGATGCAGAAGATTTCCCATTACCCCAACACTGCTGTACCTCGGACATGAGTGAAAATGATCTGAAGTGAAAAGGCTGTCAGGCCCTTGTGGGCTCGGGCGATATTGAAATCCCCCTAATGACGATATTTCTTTAAGAAAAACAACACGTACAAAAATGGATGGATGGCGATTGTCAGATTGATCAAACCGGTAGCGACAGCCTGCGTTCGGTCTCGCCACCGTTTGCGGTCACACGCTGTCGCCTTTGCAGAAGTCCCAAAGGATTGATGATCGATTGCTCATCTCGACGGGAGTATCGGTCCGGGCTGCTCTTTGAGGAACGGAATCAGCGGCGGACTTCTGTTGGATTGTAAAATCAACAAACGGGAGCCGGGATGCGTCACTTTGTTCGCGTTCTCTAAGAGTTCTCCAAGGGTTTCGCCGACACTTATTACTCCTTACTCTTCTGTTTTTTTGTAAACCATGTGACATTTGACCGACGGCGGCGTAGAAAATGTTCTATGCGTGAAACTAAGACCCTTTATGTTTGATAATAATTGAATTGTCAGAAATAAGTGTAGCATATAATTGTATTTTGGACATTTTGCATGGCTGGCTTACTTAAAAAAGAAATTGAGCTCAGAGGTGAACGAGATGAAGTTAATTAAGCGTCCCCTCCCTGCAGCGTCTACCGGAACCTGTGGAATCAAGAAGATGAGGAATGTAACTTTTTGAAAAAACAAAACCCCTCCTCTTCTCCACTTCTGCGTCGTTACATTCATTTCTCTTCTCTTTTCATGGTTCCATTGTCAACCTTTTTGTTGTCTTTATCTGAAAATGTGTTTTGTCATTCTCCATTTCCATTGAAATGGACCCCCGCCCCTCACCTGGTCTACTTCATAGTATTGTTCATGTAGTAGTTGATGGAGCTCTCGTGGGCTGAATGACTTTCCTCCTCTTCAGTTATCCTGACTTCCTTCTTCCCACCGCGTCCCATTCAGCTCGGGAGTCTCCGAGGGGCCGAGCGCTGAAGCGGGTGTCTGATGCAGACCGCCGTATTACAGAGATTGATGGCATTTGTTGAACCGTAGCTTCTGCTGTGAAATAATAAAAGTCTGGCGTGTCAGCCGGGGTGTTATTTGAAATACGCCCCTTCTGGGAGAGATTCGTCTTATTTCCCTCTCTATTTGTAAGGTTTTGGAGAACCGATCGTAGTTTTTTCTAATTAATCTTTCCTGCTTTGAAGGGGTCAGTGTGTTTTCCTTCTCCGGCCTTCATCGGGGGCAATGCAATTCTCTCTCTCCTCCACATATCACAGGCTCGGGGGCTGAAATCTGATGATGAGCAGAGAATGTGGTCTTCTAAAGGAACTCCGCTGGGAATTCATGAAAAATGCATGAGTGCCGGCTGCACATGGATGCTTTCTTAAGCTGAGGCTCGGAAAATGTGACAGTGACAAACAGTGGTCCGATATGTCACTGCTACTTCACGCAGGAGGAGTATTTCAACGGATGTGTGGGTGGGTTGTGTGATTATATGTGTTTAGTTTCTCCGTGAAATCTTGTGGAACATGTTGACTATAACGCAAAGCCGTGATTGTGACCTGAGACCGAAGAGAAATTCACCCCTTTCCTTTTTTAAATGGTGCAGCCCCTGCAGTGCCATGTTATTGTATAGATAAAGAACGACGATGGAGCGTATCCCCCAAATGGAGATCAACTGTCAGTGACAGACTGTGAAGATGGGATCTGCTGTAATCCTCAGTGACACATGTTGCTCTGTATTCCCCCAGTGAAGCTCAGCCGATTAAAGAATTCCTTTATGAAACACGACCAATAAATCTTGAAGCCCCTTACCTTTATTCGCCAAAACAGGGGCCTCTGAATCAAATTGGGCGATTGAAGTATGAAACGAGGCAATAAATTAATTCCTGTAACACCGTTTTGTGGTCACGGTTATCAAAGGGGTGACACGGCGGGGGAGGGAAGGGAGGGGGGGAGGGCTGATAAGCCAGGGTCTCACATGAAAGACGTGAACAGCTAACAGGCCGATATTAGTTCGATTTCTCCTCTAATGCTGATAGTCATGGTCTATTTTCAAACCAGAGCTGATAACGCTGCTCCTGCATGTTTGGTTTTTTAAAATCAAACGGGAGGCGGAGGAAAGCTGAATCGGAGGAGGAAGGAAGGAGTTAGCGTGAGTAAGTGAAATGAATGAAACAAGAAGGACATTCTCGACTCTCGTTTTAGTGAAACAAGAGCGAGTTAGTGAGGTGAAAAGAGTAAAATGAAGCCAATGTGATGAAATAAGAAAGAAGAGATTAAGAGTTAGCCGAGTCAAATGCAAGCATTAAACTTTTGCCAAAGGGGGGAAAAAAAAGGCGGTGTTTTTTTTATCAGCTGGGGAAAAAGCACCATGATTAGAATTTTTGACTTTTTAAGAGTTTTTTGAACTCCGCATAATCCTTATTATTTTGGGTTTGATTTTGGCTGGGCGTTGCCGTGCATTCGCTCACGCCCAAAGCTCGCTCGGTAATGGATTTTGAAACCCCATTTTTGGTGACTCATCCCTGCTCGGTGGACAGGAAAAGAAGGTCACATTAAAAGAGGATTTACACGATGCTATCCGCACAACTATCCGTTCTAGAGCCATTGTGGCAGATTTTGAAAGGCACATAAATGCTTTTGGAGAAACATAAAAAAAAAAATGCATCAGAGACAAAATGATTAAGGATTCGGTGGCAGAAACATTTTGCCATCTTGTCTTTTAGTATTTGTCCGTGAAGTGTTTACCATTTTGTTACGAGGGCGAACGCATGATGTCACATAACTGCCTTCAGGGATTTAAATTCCTGCCCCCCCCCCCCCCCCTAAAAATGAATCTTCGTGCACCCTGAGCCCTTCCTTGTTGCTGTCAAAGTCTGTGTGGCTGCCTATCACTCTCAGAGTAACAGAAGAAGCGTTCGATGGTGCAGCAGGGAACACCACCGCAAAATGACAGGTTCTCACCCCGTCGAGCTCAAAGTTTGCACAATGTTATAGCGTTCGTCAAATGGTGATACAAAGATTTACGTCCCAGGTGGCCCTGTTCACAACATTGGACGTACTTGTAATATCAGGCAGCACATGAAAGACACTGCTCTATTCCAGGCTGGTGTTATTCCATATAGGCGAGCCGTTGATGAGAGCTGTCTAATTGAAACAGCGAGTTGAGCGAGGGATCGATGCGCTACGGCGATGCGGGGAGCTCTCCTCGCGCCAGTCATATTATTAGATCAGACCCTTTTGCTTTTGATTGATCTCTTCCATTTAAAAACGGTCAGTCCTCGGATCGATGGCTGTGCCGCTACAGCCGAAAGCAGCAGAAGGCCTGAAAACGCCGGCACGCGGCCATCACCCCCCCCCGGGAAACCCGCACCTCATCCCGTCCCGATGCTGAGCGCCACGATCGGCATCTACAAGCTCGCCCCTGCACAGTTTATTTTATCTCCCGGTAAGCCTCTGTCAAAAATAATTATGAAGCAGTGTTTCTTTAATGGCGCCTGTCAGATGAGAATACAAAAGAGCCTTTCACTCAAAGGGTCCTCACTGTATTCCCATCTGATCTTTCCACAGTGCCTTTCTAAAGACGTGGGGCTTGACAGTGAGGGGAGGAGGGCGAGCTAAGCAGAGCTAAGTGCCCCTCTCTAATTCTCTGAGCCCGAATCTCTCGACGTAGCCTGCTGGAGCTGGTGGGTGTAGCCGTATGAACCCAAAGGGCTGAATGAACTGTAATGAGATTAGTAACTACAGTGCGCTTCGTGGGGCCGAATGGCTGGTATTGAATATCCTCTGTGAGCTGATCCTGCTGCTGAGCTCAGGCTAAGTGTATGTAACCTGTGAGAGCGTAATCTTAAAAATGAAGAAACTCCTCGGCGTATACGTGTATAAGCTTCAGCGTGTGCAGAACATGAAAGTATGTTGTTTCTATTTAGGCAGAATGTGGTGCACAATAGACGGGAAGGGAGCAGCTAAAGAGACGGATGATTTCATCTGTAGTTGTGTTCAATTGGTCCATTACCAAGGGTCTGTGTTGTAATGCTATAATAACGTGACTGTATCACATTCTCGACACGAGCGATATTTTAAAAGATTGCCTTGAGCAAATCCTGCTAATGTTATAATCTTTTATGTAATCTTAACCCAATACCTCAAACACATCGTGATAGCCTCCGTTATTTAGTTCCAGCTGTGCTGCCCTCCGACAATTAACGTTGCATTTTTGAGGCATCTGTACCAAACACTGAAGCTGTCTGAGTCTGAAGAAGATACAGATGTTGTGCCTCCTGGAATTTGAAACCGGCAGCCGGCCATGTTGCCGTTGTGTGGTTTTATGTAGACATATTTGACCAGTTAGTTACTTAGCAACTTGGCTAATATGGCGTGGACACGCCCACTAAGGATTTAGTGACAGGAGATATGTAAGTATGGAGGTTTGAAGGTAAGCTAATATTAAATCCTTCTGCTGACTGTGTGCATGTCTCCATGGGACTGAATCATCACGGTTTGATTCCATCTTTAAGCATTCCTCTTCCGTTACGCTCTCCGGATGGAATTTTGATCCGATATTTGGGTTTTCAGAAACTCTGTGGTTCTCACACTGCATTCTTTCTACCCTTGAATTAATCCTCATGAAAAGTTAATGCATTCTCATATACAAGCGGAGAAAAGATTACCAGCGGACAAAGAGGGAATACAAGCAACACTCTTTCCTCAGTGATCTTTCATTTCCTTAAAGCCAGTAAATGAAAAAAATGAAAATGGAAGCGAAAGTACCATTTTGATCCATCTTCTCCTTATTAAATCGGAAACTTAAAGTTCAGCTTCCGAAAGGAGCTTTTTGTGTTTCCTAGACTAATCATTCAGACAGGCCGAGCAGGAGAAATCCACGGTCATCCTTGTTGCTGCCGGGCCTCATTGGAACCCTTCTCCAGGTCCTGTAATTAACGGCAAAGGAACAGAAACGCCCTCGCTGCTTTCAACTGGGTATCATGGCCACTTTCAATGTTCATTAGGATAATTGTCCCTCTCGTCACGCCGGATGACGTGGGATCCAGGGTGGGCTTAGATCATCCATATCCTCTATACCCAATTAATTCCTTAAAGTAACGTTAAATATAACTAATTGTGGTATTATTATCATTACAGAACTTTAGCCAATTTGCTTAAGCTCCTTATTGAATAGCGTATTTTTCATAAGCTGGCTTCTCCACTTGTGGCAAAGTAATTGCTCACCCTGTGATCCGCGGTGCGATCGCTAATGAGCTTATGAAAATCATAAGTTCCTGACAGAAACAACGCTGATTGTTAATGAACGGACCCCGAGCTGAATTGGGAGATGAAATTAAATATGAGGATAAGTCTGGATTCTTTCTGTCACAGCGGACAATCAGCTAATCCCCTCTGCCCCCCACCCCATCCCGCTCCCACAACATGGTGGAGGGAGAGAAGAGACAATAACAGTAATTGGTGGGCAGGGTCGGGTTCGGGGGCGGTTTGCGAGTGCCGGTCTGCATAATTAGGTGGAGTAATAAGGTTGTAGTAATCACTCACACAAAAGAGTAACAGAGGCTTGGAGGCATCTCCTAAATGATGCAGCCAAAGTAAGACCAACGTTAAACTAAAATGTCTTTTATTCATTTTTTAAGAATAAACGGTGCCGTTATAATCGATCAATCAAGCAACGGCAACAGTATGTGATTGATTTCATTCTTATACTTGGACTTCAGCTCTAAGTAGCATATTTTTATTTGGGGCCACAGACATAACAAGCACGACTTTAACTTTTGACTTTAACACATTAAAAACTCATCTGGCAAACGTGTTTATATCAGTATTCATCTGAGGTTGTGTTTCTGACTAATTCAAGTTGAATATTTTTTTTAATTTTTTTTTTACCTCTGTCAGCTCAGGAGCTGAACCTTCTTGTGCAAGGACTGAATCCAAACTTTGTGGACAGGGCGGAATCTTTTGCAACATGTCCAGTTCAATACCCATCCTAACATCCTGATTATGAAAAGATTAAATTTGAACTCACTTTATTCTGCCTGCCAGATCTAATTAGTCCTGGGTCTCATGGCTCTGTGCGTGGATACTTTTCTTATCTTCCTCCTCTTCACTTTCGTTTTCTTCCTGTCAGCGAGCGACTGCTGCCAGCCTTCTGTGACCCTGCCGGCCACCATACTGTTATGATCATTCCTCCGACCCGTCCTGTGAACGGCCCGTCCCCCCCACCGTGTGCCCGCCTGCCCCAGCCTACTGATCAGAGAGAGCCCCCCCCCCCGTGCCAGAAAGGGAGCGTCCCGGGGCGCCGTGCCAGGGCTATTTGAGGGTTGCCGTGGCAGCGTGGATTTATTTATCCTGCATGGATTCATATTCAGTCTGTCGTGCTGTATTTGAATCTGTTGCACGTGGGTCCTTTCAAGGAGAAGGATCCCTCCCATGTTTGCTCTCCCTCAGGTGTCCTACCTGGGAGGACAGGGCAAGTCGTCTATTGTCCTTTATGGTGAATTTGTGACTGGAATACAATAATAATGCAATTACTCCACTTGACACGCAACGACCTGCAGGGTCTGCTGAGTGCAGTTCTTTGTTTTGTAGCCTCATTCGAACGGTTCATGATGCAAATAATCAGAGAGAGTGGAAGAAAATCTAAAGTCGCACATCTCGACACGTCTGTGAAGAGACTGAACGTCAAACTAAACCCGTTAATTACTTTGTTAATTCCGACTCGAAGCGTGATGGAAGAATCCCGTGAGAAATAAGCCCTACCTTTCTAAAGAGGAGGAGTGGGATTTCATGGAGGAAGCTCACTGCTCAGAGGCTTCTGTTTGAATGACTCGCTGTGACCAATAGCATTTTCTCCAGCTGTTGCATTCTCTAGCTTATTCTTGGGGGCAGGGAGACCATCTTACCGACTTGCCAATAAAATGTCGGTTGCCAGTGGAAAAGAGCAGGAACTGCCAATTGGTTTTACCTTATCTACCTTAAACATGCCTCTGCTGCCGACTTCATGCTTCTTTCCATTTCCTTTTCTTTGCACTTTTCCATTGTTTTTTTCACCCCATCCTGCCTCTGCACATGCACATAGAGGATTTAATAAATTACTGAAAATAAGTCCTCAAGCTGGAGCTTTCAAAACAAGTAACTTTGCAACTCATGAAGAGTTGTATAATTATTCATTTAAACATTTCATCAAAACAATCCTGACCGGTTTGATTTGATATTGTCTCTTTACTATCCCACAACAACGGAGTTGTATAGTTTAAACTGCATATAATTAAGTGTTTGTACAGTATTTGACAGGGACTGGATACCTCCTTACTTACTGGAGACAGGAGAGGAGGCCAAGGGAGGTACAACTGGTCCCCAAGTGCCCCTCAAAAGCAGGACTCAAAAACAATTTGGGAAATATAGACGACAAAGCCTGGCCAGGGAATTAATCGCAAAGGGTCTGATTGAAAGCTTGCGTTAGGGAGGCTGAAGCAATCAAAGGACTTGTGTGTTTCGAGACAAAGGAGGTCATGTTGAGAGCATTGTGAATCCGGCATCCTGATCCACCATTCAAAGGCAGCTCTTATCTTTTGTTGGGGCAGGTCGCCGGTGTTTATCCCTCTGAGATGTTGCCCCTCCATCTGCTTCGAAGTGCAACAGTCCTTGTTGCTTCAGCAGCATCTCGTTTAATTACCCATTTGATATACTGTTGCATTGTAATGATGCAAACTTAATATTTTGAAGAAAGTCGTTTTGGGGGTTGAGGCAAACCGAAAAGGATGAGGTGGCAGGTTTGCTGGGGAAACAACCCAGTAATTAAGGAGCCGTCTGTCGGCTCCACATTCTGCCAAGATGCCAATTAGCAAAGGCGCAGGACACCTGCTTGCTCACATAGCAGCGTATTAAGGTTTTCCTCAAACAAATACATGTCAGGCACCCTACAATCATAACATTTTGACAACCTATCGATAGTCCAATTAGTTAGTTGCTTAATAGTAAGATTCTCCAGAAAGAATTATGCAAAAGCTACACTTTTAATTGTTTTTTTATATAATCATAAATTTTTTGAAAATTCACATCATTCACAAAATCTGTAAATTATTGACTTACACAATCTTAGTGAACGCAAACAATCGAGGGCAAAGTGAAGCAAAGTGAAGCTGAGAGGGCAGCGGATGACCTAAATGTAGGATGGCAGAATCATATCTCCAAATAGATGCTAACGCTTCGGTCTGTCGGGTTTGTAAATAGGCAATATTGTCGGTTAATGGTCGCCGCATCCAAGTCGTAAAGTGCTAATAACTCAGCGTTGTGTTTTCAAAAAAATCAATGTTTTTTTTTGTTGTGCCATTTTGCCCATTTTGCTTTCAATGGATTGAGACTGGTTAGAAGGAAGGAAGGGGTGGGGCGAGGGGGAGTTGGTGCCACAGGTCAGACTTTCCTTCCCACCCGGTTTTCCACCTCGTGACCCCTCAAATCATATAGGTGAGCACCCAGCACCAATCATCACATTTAAGTAGGAGCTGTTTTTTCCTTTTCTCCAAGTCAAGCACATTAACCCCCCCGGCACCGCTTTCAACTACAGGCACAATTAATAATTTAGGAACCCCCGAAATAATCAATAATTGAGCCGCTTATTCACGGAAACCAAAAAAAGGGGGAGCAAGCAGGGAGAGAGTCAGTAAATAGCTCTGCAATACGCATCACGAGCTGACAGGGAAGCCCCATCTTCAGACTGCAGATAGGACTAAACCAGTTACTGCATTACAACGTGGGAGTTATATCTTCTGCGGTTTGATTCCCCCGGTGGGAAGACAGATATGTGGTATGGATAATTGGGCTGGCGATAACTGTCAGAAGAGCACTTGGTTCGACGGCTCAGTTAAGGCTATCTAAATAAATTTCCCTCCTCTGCATACTTTTCAAAAACGTTTTTTTTTTTTTTAAATAGCATATTATGTCTTAGATTCACATTGTCCTGATTTGAAGTTAACATTTTCTGTGCTTCAGTGTGTTTTATTGTGTAGCAGGATACAAGCACGAGTACTCTTAGATCTCTCACCTACCACTTCATTACAATCAGGACCAAAGCTGCTCAAGAGCACTATTTAGGGAAAGACTGCAAGTCTCCCTCCAACAGCTTGGGATTTTTAAAAGTATTTTTGTTGCATCTCTCCTCGGCTCCGCAGATGCCGCGCGCACACTGTTAACAACTGAAGTGCTGCTGCCATCAGCAACTTGCATACTAATGCGAATCATGGGAAGAACTTTTATTATTGCATTCCCAATTTATTCCCCGTTAACAGCTAGCAGCCACGCATCCCATGAAAAAAAGGAAAGAGGTAGAAAAAGAAAGAAACCGTATTATTCTCAACGCTCTGCCTGAACGCGCTCGTACTAAGTGACACATTTACATTTGAGAGGAATTCTGGACAGCGCTTTGCTAATTAATTCATTTGTAATGTATTCTGCGATGAATTAGCAGCGGGTAGTTTTTGAACCGTACTTATAGGAGGAAGTGGTGGTGCGTAAATGGCAGCATCGCCCTGCACGTTTCTTTGTGTGATTTTGTTAAAAATAGGAAACTTGAGCTGATGTTCTGAAATGAGGTGCGTTCAGCTTCACGCGTATAGTAATGCAAACATCACCGAATGTTATCATGGTTCGAACTTCTAACAAGGCCACTGCAAAGTGATTTATCTCATTGACCAGAAGGAGAAAAACAATACATTTCCTAAATACAACCAAACGCAATGTGAGTCACACACCTTGAAGCATGACAAACACACCCGCTGGTTGTTCTTATGAGATTCATTTTAGACAATTTATTTTCCTTGACTACGCGAGGAACACTTCTGTCAGACCAAAGCAGCGTGTGCGTGGTTTGTGCACTGGGTTTGTCTGGACAATTTGTAGTTTTCCTCCAACGTCAGATTGACAAATATTGTATCTGCTGATGGTTTGTTCTTTTTAAATGTCGTAAAATAGAGGTAAATGCCTGTGACGGCTTCTTAAAGCCAAATGTGACGTCTTCAGGCGCCTTATCTTTGTCTGAACAACTACAGCTCATTTTCACCTACAAAATCTGTTGCACCTTAAAATGATTTGTGTTTACTATTAATAATATTTCCCATCCATCCTGTTTTTATATCTTGTAGAAATGCCAAAAATGTGTGACCATGTGACCTCAATGATTCACCAAATTCCTTAAAAGTCTACAGTTCATGATAATATGATATAATATAAATATATAATAAAGTGTAACTCGACTTGTTAGCGGAGTCATCCAACCGTGAATGATTGCATTTTTTTCTTTCACAATAGAAAACTGTCACTGTGGATCAATCATTGTGAAATATAAATACTGCATTCGCTTCACTCACTCTACATGTCAAATTTCCATAAGATAATTGATGTGAATGAATGCAAACTGTTTTTCTCAGTATGCGGCATGTGGACCTGGATCAAATTTGATCTTGCCTGGATTTTATTGAATGCCTTTATCAATAACCCCTGAGTAAAGACTAAACTCCTAACAGTCACACAGAACACACACAACAGCAGACCAGGGAAATGATTAATGCGCAATCATGCATGTTCACTCGTTTTTGCTTGCTTCCGCTGATAGAGGGTATGCCGATAATCTGTCAATGCTTGCAAGTCCAACAATGTGTAAGTAAAACAAAAGAGAGCTTTTCCTTTTTAGGAAATATTTTCAATTGTGTAACTAAATGTTTCCTCGGGGCACAGAGACCATTTTCCACATTGATCATTTCATTTTGTGATGAGTCAGCCTTGGGGAGCATCATCCCCGTGACACGTTGCCTCATCCAACGAGAGCTCCTATGAGCTGACAGCTGCTTCAGGGTTAACGGATGATCTGGTTGGAAATGGTTGGAAGTCATCATCTTCACTTCACGTCCTCAACCACCAGCCTGGAGCTCTGATACAAATATTGAAAATGCGGGCAATCTCTTTTCTTTATTGACTCGCGCGTCTGACGAGAAGAGCATCCGCTCATGTGAAACAACCGTTTAGGCAAATGTAGAAAAAAAACAAAAACGGTCAAACGAGCTGGTGCAAATCTTTCTCTGTTATTGTGAAGCGGTGTGTGTGTGTGTGTGTTTCTGTGTGTGAGAGAGAGAGAGTGATGTCTTGCACCCGGGTCTCAATAACCCTCGCGTTTCCTCCGGAGCGAAATCAGACCCGGACGGATGGTGTGAGGATGGGTGATGCATCCGTGGGACCAGAGCAGGAGGAAATGAGACACACCGAGCCGCCGGATACGGTGCGAGAGCAAAATCCCCCTGTCGTCACAGCAGAGGAAACCCTCTTGTTTCCCCCTGCGTTCGCAAAGAAGATGCTGAAAAACTGTATCAGCTTATCAGTCTTCATCTGCGGCACAAGATTGTGAGGTTGTTGTTGTTTTTTTCGGGTCCCTGGAACAGCAGCCGGGCCTCTCTCGTGGCATCCAGGCACTCGAGTAAATTGTCTACTGAACTTGTGCGGCTCGAGTAGAAGGTCACTAAAGGTGCCGTCTTGTGTGCACACCGAGAGCAGAGGAGAGGAAGGAGACCTGCACAGCAGGGAGGCGATTCCTCACACACTTCCTCATGAGGTCTTTAACAGATGGAGGGTGCTATGTTTAGCACAAACAACACACAAGCTTTTTGTGTATTCAAAGGGCTCTGGGGGGAACCCATGTGACACAGTTTGGACTTTTAGCATGTTCTGTATTAATAGTGAATGCGTGCTTCATTTTTGTTGTTGTTGTTGTAGTAAAGTGTTAGTAGAGTTGTAACTCATATAGCGTGTTATATCAAAGTCTGTGATGAATGAAAAAGGCACACATCACTGATTCTACCAATTGTATTGGTGATATAAGGGACCATATCTTAAGGAACATAAACATGTTTCCAAAACATATTTTGATTAACTCGAATATAGATAATTGAATCTGATTTTTAAGGAGGAGCCTGTTTTTTTTAACTTCTTTCTTTTTTATACCGGCTGGAAATGGACACCACACTGTCCCTAGAATAAAGTCATATCTCCGAAAAGGAAGGGAAAGCCGATTTAATCAAAACGTGTGAGTGTTTTTCATGAAGAGGCGGATATTACAAAACTCCTGCGGTGGCCTAAGGTCACGTCGGTGGCGATCGAGAAAGCTCCCACCAACAGGGTTTAGAGATGGAATTAAAGGTGTTTTCATTAAATGTATCGGAATAAACACAGGCGGTTCAACCGGTCTGTTGGATCAGAAGGAGTCTCAAAGGTTTAGGATCACAGACCTCTTCATCGTCGGTCTGAGCTTCTCCTCTCTGGGTGAGATTTACATTTACATCTTTCAAAGGGTAAAAACGTATTTAATATCTCACCATCACCCTTTTGAATACTGGAATACTGCAATATGATATCTCACGCGAGGAGTTTTCCATACCATGAATGCACATGGTATGTGCATTCATGGTATGAAATGGTCTGATAATGTTTTTTTAGTGGCTTCAAACACACTTTAAGTTTCTTGTTGTCGCTCAACCTATTCTATTATGTTTTACGTAACTATGTGTCTCTACAGCATCTCTCCATTTAGTTCAAGTCCCTGTGAAGCAGAAGTTTTTGTATTTTGAGGGATCTTGATCAAATCAAATCTGTTGCATGTGATTGGATCGCTAAAAAGAGGAGGTCACTGCAGCATGCGTTGTGCATGTTGATGAAGATACTGTTGGCTATATATATATATATATTTATATATATGGACATATAAAGTGAAATAATTTAACACAGCAACACAGGTGATCTGTTCGGGACAGATTGAATGCAGATTTATACGTATTTATGCTCTGGCACTGATACATAATCAGTGACTTCTATGAACAGAAACAACTTTCACTTACAGGATGAAACATTAACCTACATTAGGTGTTACTGCACTGCGACAACTTAATTTATCCGTCATTATTGTATGAGTTAATTGACTCTTTTGAACAGCTCATTAGAAGCCTTTGAAAGTTTGAATAACATTTAAAAGTTCTTCAGCATATGAACTTTTTAAAGAGCTTTTTCCTCCAAAAATGAATAGCTTCAGATCGGGCATACGGTTTAAGTTTGTGGTCTAATGCGGGTAACATTTATTTCTAATCAATCTCAGGTCAAACACAACGCTCCGCCGAGTAACAGTAAGGTCATTGCTCTCATCAATTCCAAAAGGTTGACAACTTGTTGAGCTAATCTGAGCCACCAATCAATACCTGGAAAGTCCTCTGACCGAGAACACACATGCAACACGGCAACGGCAACACACCCCGAGTGTGCAGGGCGGCGATCCGGGTCGATGCTGTGCGATGGTCGAGCTCAGCTGGTCCGTGTGGATTTCAAAACAGTAAGTATTGGAGCATCGCTATATGTACAGAATGGCTTGAATGTAGATATAATACAATTTTAATGAATTAAGTTACAGCAAAACTTCAATATTTAATCCACGGATTTATATTGATTTGACCAGTTTACATTATTTAAGAACCAACGATCAAGGAGCCGGCAAGCAGCTGCCTGTTATTAGTGGGGAACATCTCAAGGTAACCTGTCAAGTTTTACACCATCCTTACTGGTCACATGACCAGCTTGTTCAACTGTTCATACAACCTTTATTTGAACTGAAGAGGTTCGATCGCATAATTAGAGCTGGAGTGGGCGCCGGAGAGACTTTGGTGCCCTGGAGCGATCTGCGTGATTGAAGCGGGATTTATGTCGGGCTCGGTGAAAGACAATGCGGGGTGGGTTCAATTCCGTCGGCTTTTCACTCGTCTCTCAATTCATTGGAATGTCAAAATACCGAAGGTCAGGTCTGAGCGATGGAAATATTATGAGAAGGTCCGAGGCGTGCTCCGGGATTTTATTGGCAGCCCCTCGGGGGTTGAGCATTTGGAGGTGGACAGTATGGACTCAGTGTGCTGCTGTAGCTGGACGGTGGCTCACATCAACACCTCCCAAAGTTCTTCCCCTGCTACTCCGCCACACTGTCACCACCTGACTAAATATGACCACATTTCTGTGGTGAAAAAAAGATGTATTTCTATAGAGCCGCAGACAGAAGGGGCTGCAACATGCAGCACGCGGCTTTACCCACGACGTGGGATGTAAAACCGATTCACCCAAAATAAAAAGAGCAAAGCTGATGGCTACAGATCGCAGAGTGGGAGTGAAGCACCAGATCACCTGGAAGTTGAGTGACACCATTAAATGAATGCAATAAAGGAACAACAGTGTTCCTGTAGACCCGGGTGGTTCTCCATTAGAAGTGTCTGTAGTCATTCTGTCTAACTTTGTTATGCAGGATTGCATAGTGCTACTTAATCTGTACTCTGCGACCATAAATTCCACAGGTTTTTAAGTAAAAACACAATGTTTTAGTAACAAACAACGAGTATCAACATTGCAAATGCCGAACACAAAACCTGCCAGAGCAGTTAATTCAATGTTGACCTAAACATTATGACTATGCATTTATACAATGGTGATAATGAATTTTATTTCCACTGCTATACTCATGGCACTGGTCCCGAGTTGTGGCCGAACGTCTCCATTGTCTTCCAGGACGTCGTCGTTCATTCCCTGCGCAGTGAAACTCTGTTTTCCTATATATCGTTACGCGGGAAATTGGTTTTCTATTCGTGAGGCTCCGCTATTTGCTGCTCCACTCACCCCGAGAGGAAGAAAGTGAAACTTTAATCTCCCCTCAGTGCCGACAGCAGCTGATAGCAATTAAGGAGAAGGCCTTGATACTGAAGGGGTGCGTTCGACCGAGGGAGCTGACGCGCATCCCTCCCTGCAAAATATAAACCACTTCTCTCCACGCAGCCGCTGTCCAGGCCCAAATTTCTTTTCAGGCCCTTAAATTGAATTAAGGAGCTGCGTGAATGAAATAATTCAGCGGGTCTCTATTGTCTGTTTCAGTGCCGACGTTGAGCACGTATTAAACTTTTTTTTTGTCATAGTTATTGTTGTTTTCATTAGAGGTTCCACTATCGCCGTGAGTGGCCATTACATAGCTAAACAACACAAATTAGACGTCATCATTTCAGTGAATTTAATCTACGTGAAGCTGGGGCAGAAAACTGCCGGTGTTATCTCTCCGTGAATGAAGTGAGTTCCCTGCAGTTTGGCCCGTTGACAAATACAGTATGATGATAATAAAAAAAGCAGCTGTTGCATCCAACACACACACACACACACACACACACACACACACAGCTCCTGCTTTGTGAGTGAGGGGCTTCTGCTCGGCGGCTCTCTGTCACAAAGTGAGACAAACCCTACCGTTGGTGGAGTAGAAAACCTTAAACTGTTTAGACGTTGGAGCCCGGCGGATGTTTTACTGTCTGATTAGCTCTGCTGCTTGTTTTCACATTAACGCAGCCCGACAATGCTGTGAAATGGCTTTTGCACAAAAATATAGGCTGTGCTGAGGAGAAAGACGGCAGGTGGCCTCCTGAGCAGTTTAATGCAGTTTTCTATTTTTCTCTCTCATAAAGGCATGACTATCGCCAACCAAATGTATCCATAACTTGTCACTTGAGATCATCCTAGCAAAAAGCTTGCTTGCTGCTTCTTCGTTTCACATTGTCAAAGTAGAACTGCTGTGTGTCTTCCCCCTGGACCACCACCGGTAAGTCAATGGAATATTGCGAAACCATTATCGGGACACGCCGTTGCATTGGAGTGTGAGTGCATCCTTCAACTCAAACTTCTAATGATTTCTCAGCCTTCATCGTCCCTTCGTCTTTGTTGTGTAATGTGAAAATCGAATCGGACTATTCAAATTGTTTGGCGTTATATTGTTGTTATCACATGTCCAGGTCCTGAAGGAAAACAGCTTGGCTGGCTGAAAACTGCATTCTTTTGTGCTGGAATAAGATTGCCAAGTAGTGGGGATAAACCCTGTTTACTCATCCATGTTTTCCATATACAGCGTGATTGAAGCAGATGCTCTGCTATTGCAACGCGCTGCAGGTTGCAAGGATCTGTCAGGTGCCTCGATTACAAATGCAAATATAGTCAGCGGTTTTGCATGACGGCATAATTTGCCCAGGAAAATACTTCACACTACACCCCGGGTCCCAACATTATCATCGTTAAGTTGATCCTAACCTGAACAGGATGCTGAACCAGCCAGGCGAGAGAGATGTGTGTGTGTGTGTGTTTGGCGCAAGACGGTCACTAAGAACTCCACCAGGCCAGGGGATGCAGCACAGTATTTCTATGTCTCATTATTGTTTTGGAGAGTGGCCAAGGACAATGGTAAAACTTTAAAACTTTAGAACAGGTTATTAAAGCTACTCGAGCTATTTGTGCTGCACTGGATTCCCAGAGAGTGTCGAGAATCAAATCCGAGGTGAAACAGGTGCTGCAGTAACCCAGTACACATTAAGACAGGCGAGGCACATTTCAACAACAAGGCAATTCAAAGTGCTTCACACATAACCATTAAAAACATCCAAACATAAACTGATTTATAACAGTTAAGGACATTGGTACATTGAAACATAATAGAAAAACAGTCATTAAAAGGATAAAAAATGTCTTTAAGAATTCTGACTTACAGAAACGGTCAATTAAAGGCAGCAGCAAACAGAAAAGTCTTTAATCTGGATTTAAAGGAGCTGAGGGACCTGCAGAATTCACATGACTAACTGCTTTTCTTGAGTGGCTTTAAATGTGTTTTTCCACATTGGGAAACATTCAGGTGGTAACAATGCAATATTCTGTTATTTATGAACACTTTTACATCGCTGCCAGCAAACAGCCGATTATCACCTTCACAGAAACTGATGCAGTGTCACAGAAATCTGGTATTCTTGTCAAAAATGTTTCTTTCTTGTCTAAAAGTCACATGGCGAGCAGAAGAACAAACTTCTACTCTCAACCCTTATTCGCTTTCTGTTGAAAGACCTCGTTCAAAAAAATGCACTCTTGAGATGCCGAGAGACGACAACATTGTGCTGACCTTGATACGTGAATCATGTTCTGCAAATGTTTTCTTATTAAAGAATTCCATTTATTCTTGATCATTTGGTGCAGTGCAGGTCCATTTTGTTCCTAATTTGTGAAGGAATATGAAAGAAGCAGCTGGATGAAGAGGAGGGCACACCAAGCCTGTAATTAGTAAGATTTTTAATGGCGATAACGTAATCAAACAATTACTTTGATTACAAGGACATTTTACAAAATGCATTTAAAGTGCTGACGGAAAGGCCTAAAGACCGAGATAGAAACATCACAGTAATGGAGAACAAGACAGTCAAAAGGCTCATGAAACATTTCTCAAGGAGCCTTTTAGTTACATGAAGTATGTATTATTCTTCCCTAAATAGCCTCTATCTGTTAGGCTTTCATAGGGGAACTCTTGAAATTCCAGCCCATGAATACACATTTCCATTATTTCAGAATGTATTCCATATCCCCGTTTTTCCCCTGCTGAGGCTCTCTTGGCGAATCATCTCCAGGTCCTTTTACTGAAGTGATTTACCTCGGGGACTTTTCATCACCGATCCTGCATAGAATGAGGTGAAGATACTAAAACTATTGGTTTGGTTCGGTTGCATTTAAAACCAAAGATAAACCAAACAGAATACGCAAGCTTTGTTCCTAATCCATAGTAAATGTGCATTATATGTACAACATCCTATATATAACTTAGTTCACAATCTATAAATATATTTTGAACTGTGTTGTGCTGGATAAACTTCACCACCAACAAGCAACAATTTTTTCTTGATACCGGTTCTCTATTTCCCTTTAGTGCATTGCATTATGGGAGAAAAGAGTAAATACAATTCAAAATGTGACTGTATCTATTATGCGTTCTGTCTCCTTTCAGTGTTCTTTATCTTATCACACTTTTACTATTGATAGGCTACGTTGAATAAATAAAAAACCTGCTTAATTAGTTCATAATATGGAATTTGGACAGAGTGACATTTTCAATCCAACATGAAACAAAACACACAAACTAGACAAACCCTAAAACAGCACGTAGCATAGAGTGAGTATCTATTACTATATTAAGTCAAAGACACAGAATATAAACAAGAAATGTGCATACTGTTCATTTGCTGTCTTACTGACCCAGAACACAATGTGGACTGTTGTTGTAAAATACAACGTTTCTTAGTGAAACCATCTCAGGATAGCAACTTTCATGCTGCTGTTTCCCTCCAAACCCGGCAGAAAAACCAACAGGGGACAAACAGGACCGGCTGTGTTCAGTTTTTCCAGAATCACTTGTCCCAGCATCCGCTATCCGCAATCCGCTGCTGCTCGTTGGTTGCTGGGGAGAGCCGGCAAAAGCAACCGCGGGAACTAAAAGCGCCGTCAATTCAAATCAACGCAATTTCTTTTTGCTCAATGTTTGACTCCTTTCCTTTTGTGCGTAAATGAAGAAGGGAGATTTGAACACGTGTGCTCTCAATGCCACATTTGTGCAATGAACATTTACTTGATGATGATAAGTTAATGTGTGTCTGTGTGTGTGTGTGTGTGTGTGTGATGGAGGGGGGTATCTGTTTCACAGGCTGCCAGTCTGGTGTCTGCGATAATGAAATGCTACATGCGGGAAAGAGTCCTCACGAGTGAAAACGTGGCTGTTTTTCCACGAGGATTATGTTTCAGCGTCTCCTCTTTTTGTTTAGGGACGCAACACAATGACGACAGTCCCTGGTCGAATGGGCATATCATCACTAGGAAAGTTCCGTGAGCATGTAAGGATACAAAATGCCGAAACACGACGACAACCACCACCAGAAAATCAAAATGATGGTCGCTGAAGACCGGCGTCGTGCCTCAGCTGACCTATTTATTTTCCGACTGACGCCTCTTATGTAACTTTGTGCTTTCTTCAGCACGCGCATCAGTAAATCTTTGGAGCAACAGAAGCCCGCCGTGACGAGAGACCTTGCGTTTACGAAGCTTCACTCTTTTAAAAGCTGCTCATCATCATGTACCCTGTCAAGATGCTACGGCCAAGCAGGCACATTCTGCTGGGTGTGAAACATGTGTTAAGACGTGTGAAGCAGGTGACCCCTACGCCTGAATCTGACGCGCTAATCCTCTGGGAGTGTGAACTCTCCAGCCCGCTGCGGCATTGGGAGGTGGGGAGGGGCCTTACCGGGTGGGGGGCGTTTAAAGACTCGGTGAGGGTTCAGGGGAATAAAGAATAGCGATTATTTAGTCTCGTCTCAAGGACTTGCATCTCAGCAAGATTCCATGTGTTCATCTCCACTACTGTTGCGTTGTGTGTTGTGTTCACTCGCATCTCCGTGGGAACAAAGTTGATGGCTTCAAACCATTTGTCACATTTTGAAACCGGCTTTGTCTTTGGTCTACAAAGCGCTCCATGTTTCAGAGCCTCATCCTGACCTCTCAGATTGGTCGGCTTTCTGTCCCTGGAGCTTTTAGCTAGTTTTGCAGTTAGTGAATTGCAATCAGTTCATTTTTCCCTGACTATTAATGTTGCGTTGTGTTTGTTTTACCGTTTAATCCGTTTAATGGTATTGAATCACACGTTTGTGTTTCGGTAGATCTTTGTCTCAAAGGTTTTCTTCCCCCTGTGTGAAGCATTTTGAAGTACCGTGTTGTTGAAAGGTGCAACGGAAGACAAATCGCTTCGCCCTTAAAACTTTCCTCTCCCCGTCCCGCCCCATTTTCCCCAGACGTTACGCCGGCGCTCCTGATGTCATCAATGTTCTCTCTCCCGTGCAGATACCCCAGGTGAGCTACGCCTCCACAGCCCCGGAGCTCAGCGACAACACCCGCTACGACTTCTTCTCCCGCGTTGTGCCTCCGGACACCTACCAGGCCCAGGCCATGGTGGACATTGTCAAGGCCATGCGCTGGAACTACGTCTCCACAGTGGCCTCGGAGGGGAACTACGGAGAAAGCGGCGTCGACGCCTTCATTCAGAAGTCCCGGGAGGACGGTAAGCACACCTGGCCTCATGTATCATCCCTGCGTGTCTAGCACCGGACCCGGAAGGGTTTTATGTCCTGCAGCCGTTGTGTATTTTAGAAAAATCGGTAAAGCTTATAAAAAAAAAAATCTGATACTTTAACTGGAAATCAAAATGACTTTTATTTGTTATTAAGCATTGAACAGACAGGCAGTTAAACTAATAAGGGATTGGGATGACAGTAATTCCTTGTGCTTCATTATTGCATGCTCACAAGGTTGTTATAATGGATCGACTGGTGGAAATGAAAGCTTTTTTTTTCAGTCACACTCTTTTTTCGTGTAGACGGTAGCAGTGTTTGGTTTCTTAAGACTGATTGTTTTTCGTCCCCTGGTCCAGAAATAAACTGCAGAAACCCATTTTCAGACCAACAAAGTGGATACTTCCTGTCTCAAAAAAATCACACAAAGCTGAACTATATATTTTCATTTCATAAAAGTTGAGTATCTAACAGAAGTTATCTGGTGAAGATGGAGATCAATGGGATTCTCACGTGGCTCTGTGTGCTCTGGATGTGTAAGGCCAAATTAGCTTTGACAACATTTTTAGTTGACGGAATGCCAGTATTGAATTTCTGAGTTTGTTTGGGAGTTTTATGTCATCAGGTGTTCGAAAATAGCTTGTAAGAAACCAGAAAATGGGCTTTTGGATTGAAGCCAAGTCTTTGAAAGTAGAAATAGCTTTCTCTCAAAAAACATTGATCCCAGCAACCCAAGAATAACCCCCAGATCTGAAAGACTTTAGTCTGTTTCAGAAATCAGCCCAGGGGCTTAATGTACAGGGTCAATAAGAAAAAAAAAGAAGGATGAAGATGAGGGTGAATTTGAGAAAAGTAACTTCTCTCCATAAGTGGAGCATGACCTTTCCGTTAGACTGCAGCAAAAGGGTCGGGATCCACTCCCATTTTCCCCCGATCCACAAAGTGACTGCTAAAAGATCTCCCCAGGAGTTTGAGTGTTTCGTTTGGCGAAGCACGAGTGTAATGAAAAAGGGATGGAACCTAATAGATGCTGAATTTTATGGAGTTTAATCATCGTAGAGTTCCGGCCAAGTTTGTTTTCAGCTCTGAGTGGATAACAATTTCTCTAATCAAACTTATCAAATCTTAGTAATTGAATGTTTTCCTGCCAATGCAATGGCTTTGAACCCTTAATTGAAATGTTTCCCACTAGTGGGCTTTTTCAGCATTAAGCCCGAAAATCCCTTTACTGTGCAAAGATTTTATGTTGATACATAAGGCCTTTTTTGTATATTCACTGTTATTTTGCTGCTGCACCAGCACTCTTACTTTGCCAGCGTTGTTTTGAGCAAAATGCGCCATGAAAAATGATCCAAGTCAGCTCCCAGCAGCCCCGGCAGCCCGGCATCCACCTGCTGGGGGTTGCACCAGCTCACCTCTCCCTTAAGAGGGCTAGCAAATATAACTGAGTACAATGTGGGGAAAAAAAGCAGATGATGAAAGGTAAATACGATTTCCAGGAGGGGGGGTCTCACAATCTTTGCTTTTGTATCTCAGAGTGCCTGGAGCAGGTAACCCGTTGGCCTCCGGGGCTCCGGTTCTTGGGGCATTTGAAGGCGAGCGGCTTCTCATCTCTCGTGCACTCACCCGGGATGTCAATCCTCCTAAAGGGAGTTATGAGACTAGATGCATAGAGATGGAGAAAGAAAACAAAACACTTCAGGAAAAAATCAGTTGTGTAAAAATGCAACTGAGCCGGTTGGCCTTCAAATACTAACTCAGAAGGTACCCTATTAGCAATGTAATACGTTGAAATAAATGTATAGTGTATATGATTTTACAGCCTCATCTTGACCCTTCTTTGCTTCCACACTTACAGAAGACGCTCAATGCACATCTTGTAATTCTATTTAAATGTTGAATAAATGAAAGCAAACAGCAGGAGAGTGGGCCCTTGAGTCAGCAAATAATTCAAATGGAACATCTCAAGTGATGTATTATATCCTGGCTGATATGAATCCAGTTCATTTCTTTACTTATCGTTCATTTCTTTACTTTCATAAGGCCTATTTTTCTGAAACACGCATTCAGTTTTCTAAAATGGAAAGTTCATGATGATCATCTTGGTGTCTAGTTTGGTATTCATGAACATGAAATGCTTTTTTGAGTGCAGCCTTTTGAAAACAAACAGGACACAGAGAGGATAATCAGGTTCGGGCAGAAGAAGATCAGAGAGTCCCATCTTTGACCGCAGACAGCTCCTCTGGCTACAGATGTTGATTACTTTGGAGCAGGGCCCAATAGATGTCATTAATCAAGTTAATGAAACACGATGTCAATAAGAAGCCTAACAGGATTCCCATGCAAAGCAACGGCCTCCCTTCAACATGGGAAACACTGCTAATAGAGCATCTGATGTCCCTATTCGACGGGTAAGCATTAGCCACAGAGTTGGGACGAATGTGGGGAAAGTAGAGGGAGGGAGAAGTTCTGCGTTGCTCCTGGGTGATTTATTTCTATATACATACACTATTAGACTGCATTGGAGTTATGCCTGGCAACAAAACGTGAAATATGAAGAGGGAGGTGGCGCCTAATTTATCACTTTATTACCTGATGCTTAAAAAGAAAAGTTTTTAGGTTCATCAGAAGTTGGTTTCTCTGAATAATTTATTAAGAAGGAAGCTGGCGATATTCTATATATTTCCTGTAGTCAGCAAATCCTGTGAAAAGACCAAAAGGTATAACTAAAAGGTATGTGTATATGGGTATGCGTATATGAAAAGCAAATGTCTCCACACAGAGAGACATTTCAACATCTGTATTCTAAATGGCTGCCGGGGGGAAACCGATCACATCACACTGATGTTCCTGTTTCCATCCACATGGCCTTTTGATCTCTGGTTCACACCTGTGTGTGTGCGTGTGTGTGTGTGTGGTGTGTCAGGCAGTTACAGCTTTATTTATTATTTGAGAGCTCGCAAAATGACCCCTGAGTGCCTCAGAAATGTTCCGTTGCAATTTGCTTCTGCAGTTACTTGTCATCGCTTAATTGGTCAGAGCGAACGGCTGAGTGATCGTCACTCATCTCTCCTCGCCTCCCACTCAGGGCCTGTCAGTGATGTAATGGTTATACGTCTCTTAATGCATGGATATCGTAAAGCCTATTTTCTCCAGCTAGTGTTGCTGCTTGAACTTTGATCTTTATTATAAGATACCCAATAGAAATATTATCTCCTGAGCTTTTCTTGAACTGAAAGGTAAAGACACAACATTTTCCCTTATTTTTTTCCCTTTATTTTGTAGTGTCTATAAGTCGGTGTGTCTGTTACTAAATATTAAAAAAAGGATTAAGTTGTGGGGGAGGTTACAAATGAATTGACCATGAATTACCCTGTGAGTGCTGCACAAACTGGCCGCAAAAAGCGACGCAAATTGGTAAAGATACGGCGGGTGGTGGCTGCTGAACTAATATACATAATTACTTGCAAAATAAAAAATAGATGAAAGGAGGATACTAACTGAAAGAGATCAATAACGCATTTGCTGCCAATCGATAGGCCGTTGTGTTGTCACGTGTCTAAAAGTGGAGCTGAAATGAGAGTTGTTGGGTGTCAGGTTGCACTCACCACCAGGAGACAATCAATAAACTGTACAAGAGGCATTAAAGCCTCACATTAAACATGTTTGTGGAACTTGATGAAGCAAAACTAATTCCGTTGTGTAATAGCTCCATATTTCTTATTTAAGAGTTTAAACAATGTTTCGAGAATGAAGGATGCCACCTGTTATCTTCCCTAATTATTAGGAAGGAAGAGATTTCAATTGTTCATGAAACAAGAATGTAAAGAAAATTGCTGATGCATCTAATCTGGATTACAACTGTGTAGCTAATCCACGCAGCTCTTCTTCATTTAAAAATATCTATCACTTTTTTTCATAAGGACACTAACATTAGTACTCTACAACACAACTGAAAACTACCAGCTCAATAATAGTTTATTAAATTACAGCTAGAACAAGTAAATAGTACCTATTACATTTTGGTCCGCGTAGAGAGATAACGAGTTGTAATTTTCGGCTGCCCACAGTTTTCAAAAGTTCAACTTAAAATGCATCACTTCGTCGTCATGACCTTTTTGCAGCATCTGTAGTTTTTTCCCTCTTTTACATATTTTACATCTAGATTACCACACCCAGTGTAGCCGGTGGCAGCGTGTAGTGTGCTGATTGAGCCATTGAGTTATTGATTCCCTCAGCAAAATCAAATCATTCCGTCAACAAAAGTGATACGATTTTGCAAAGAAGAGGATAATAGGATCCCACAAATGTTCACTAATGAAAAAGATTACATTCAGAGTAGGGGAGTGATCATTCAATGTTCTGTTTTTGTCACTCTTTTCACTTTCTTGACTTTGTACAATGGAAAAGATCTTTTGTGAACCGTATATAGATTTAATAATGTGTTTTTTAATGCAGTATCTGCATCCGAGCAGACGGTTTACAACGGCTCTGTTGTAAACCGTCTATAGTGTGTAAAGCAGCGCACAGCATGGAGCCCTGAATGGAGACCAGATAGAAGGCGAATGCATCTGTCAGCGCATTCCCCTTCAGAAATGTTCAGACTCGTTCCTGGTAATGAGCAGATGGAAGATGAAATTGTTTTGTCAGCTGCTCCTCTAATCGGATTCTCTATCCTGATACTCCCTTCCTAAGACAGAAGCTTTAGCTAAAAAACACATAAACATATATTTTAACTCCAATTTAGCGTATTTCAGGATAACACGGGAAGTGTTTTGATCTTGCCTTGAAGTTTATTTGGTTGTATTTTGAGTTTTCAGTTAAGCCAACAAAGGCATCGTGGAGCCAGCAACAACACCCTTTCCTTCAAAAAATAAGTAGCTTTCCACTTTGAGTGGTAATATTTTGATTCGAAACCCCCCCCCCCCCCCCCCTCTGTTGGTGTCATTGCCCCTGTCATATGTCAATCTGCAGTGATTATTATTGAAATGGTAATTATCTGTAATTAAAGTTTAAAGACGGTTGCAAATGAATATTGCGCAGACACGATTATTTGCACATCTGCTTAGAGACCCTGTTGTGTCCTTGGTCTCCTGCGACACCCCAAAAAAACAACCTTTTGCCCCGTTTCCATAATAATTTCATTACTCTGCAGTGCTCACCACTGTCAAAAAGTCCCAACAATTTCTTCAAAACTGTATGCTTCCTCTAATGGAACATAAATCCAATTTCATTCCTGCACGAGCACCTTGAAGGGTCAATTTGGGAGCGATGGTAAGGCACCCTTGTGTTAGCGCGGTAGCGAGACCACGATGGGGGAGGAATATGGGAAATTGTGCACCAACCCACCGGTGACTATACAGGACAATCTCCATACACAGTGTGCGGAAATTACCTGGATGTTCGGGACTGAATTGGACTTAAAAATAAATGAATGGATGCCGTGTTTTGGATGCAGCGTATGGTAATAGGCTGCACGGTGAGAGACAAATTGTGCCATTAGTCCAGATGAAATGCGGAAGGCTGAACATCCACAATTGATTGAAAGGAATGTCAATGCAATTATTGTCATTTGTGTCAAAAAGCATTCGTTTTTCTGACCACGGCTGCAGAACAAAGGTGTTCATCTAATCTTTTAATGTAGTGTGTGGGATTTTCCTCGAAGCGTTTGGTCCAACAATAAGCGCACAGCGTTTATTTAACAATATGTTGATCAATGTGTCTCTTAAAAAATCAAGTCTGTGTGCATTTCTGACCAACTGTGCATTCAAAAGCACATTGTATTGTATATACATTTTATTTGTTTGCTACAATTTAAAAGTCGAACATAATGCCCTTCATTTGCTCGGGCAGATTTCATACCCACCAAAGAGGGAGAGGAAACTGGCAGCTTTCTCTCTGAGGAACTTGAGCCAAAGACTTTGGCCAGCATTCGTGATTTCAGGTGTTACACTGGAGCCTTTTTGGGGATTCATGCGGGACGTGTGCAGGGGTTTTCTAATTTTATTGTCAACGAGGAATAGGGCAAGAGGGATTTAGCCTGGCGGGAATCACGAAATTCAATTTTGACACTGTGTCACTTTGACTCAGGGCGTGTCATTACCATCACAAATGACAATGCGCTCGCCAGTCCTGGGGAAGAGAGAGAGAGGGGGAGAGAGAGAGAGGGGGAGAGAGGGAGGGAGAGACGGAGGAGAGGCGTATTGGTGAGACGAAGCAGGACAGGATTTGGAGGCCGGGGAAAAAGGAGATGGTTGCAGAATCTATAGAAACAGTTGTTTGATCAGCCAGCAGCAGGGAAGCCGCTCTCGCTCTGGAATTCCCATTACGGGGTTTTCGGGTTGAGGAAGGTTTGATCAAAACGCTTCACTCTCTGCTGTTAGTCGGAAAAAAAACAACACAATTTGTTCAAAAAAAACTCCCACGTACGTTTTCTCGTTTCTCACAGTCTGCAGGCGAACCGGTCGCAGAGGAGAGCGGTGGGATATTGTTCAGGGATCATTTTTAATCTCACACTTCCATTTTTTCTTTTGTATTGATCCGTTTTGTACCATCAGCACGCTTTGTGGATGGATTAAGCCGCCGCGCAAACAAAGCGAAACGCGGTGTCCCAACATCAAGGGTGTCAATCAATGGCCGAGACTCACCGGGTCAACAGTCTCAACGCCTGTGTTTACTGAGGCAAAGCATTGGAGCAAGAGGGGCTGCTGCAACAGAGGGTGCAAACCAGAATCAATACGGCAGCTATCATCATTCTCGGGGTTTATTAATGGCTTCGCCTCGAGCCGACAACGAGAGAGAGAACACTCACTTGCATTTAGGGAACCAAGAACTCCAGCGTTTATGCAGCTCTCCACCCATCAATCATCACAGCGCCGGGTGCCCCCAGCAGTGGTCCAGCTACCTCCACTCACCTCGCAACCACGAAGCCTCCCTTCCCTCAATCATGTAATGAATGGCATCAATTTTGTGGCCAGGCTGCCAAGATATACAAATGATTCCTGAATGGGTCGCAGTCTAAAGGCTAGAAAATGTGCCGGGCTGGGTTCATTTACTCTATTTCACCCTCCTCCTTGCAGGCGGCTCAGTGGAGTTTTCATGAATTCTAAAAGGTATATCCACCTGTTCGAGACTGACAACGGGATCAGTCACACAGGACACAGCCACGAGGCACGAAACACTCGCACCCACAGGTGCTGCCCAAGATTTCCCCGTAGATAAGAATCTCTTCCCAACCAAAGAACGTGTCGTCTGCTACATCAGACAGCCGGCAAGGACACTCGCTGCTTTTCATAGAAGTCAAATTGTTTCCAGAGGATGTGGCAAAATCGGTAAAATGTCATGGCTGTGTAACCAAATGAACAATTCCTTTTTCCCTTCTGTTGAAAAAAAGAGAAATACGGCTCTACGTGACTCATTTGATCAATGTAGAGGAAGAGAAGCAATTCGATAGTTTGATTTCTATCAATTAAAAGCAATGGCACTGACCCTAAGCACAACATGTTCAACAAGTTCTCCTTGTTCTACTTCTGCCGTGTGGCTCACAGGCCAGACTGGTACTGCACCTTGAGGTGCTGGCCTCAAGGTGCAGTACCACGTCCATTGGATTATCCCGCTTTAACCCAGCTCTCATTGCGCTGACCCGCACATTGAGAAATTGTAGTGCCGCTTGGGTCTGAAGGTCTGCTCCACCTAAAGCGGATTAGCATATTTGATATGAGGTACCCTGATGCGAGTGATCCGCTTGCCTCTTCTTTCACCATTGTCGTTGTGCTGCTGTTAGAAGGCGAATGTGTCACCTTGTGTGCAACTTCAGGAAATAAGCAGCATAACAAAAGCAGGAGTCTGATGATCTTTGAAGATGTATCCACATTTTTTTTACAGTACTTCATCTTTGGTCGTACTAAACAAAACAAAAGGCTTAATTGAAAGCTACCGGTGAAAAAAAGAAGGGTTATTCATCATCTTGGAGATAAGAAGCGTGTTTGTAGTGATTTACCACAGGACAAACATATTAACGAGTTGTCTGCTGAACGTACTGCTTACTAGTGTTCTTTCATTACGGGAAAAGAACAATGTCTCCATTCCGCTGTGAATTCTCCACAGAATTCTTGACAAGGATTGAAAGAGAACGCGGCCATCACGTAGTCAGATCTCAGTACGTGTGGTTGTGGAACTAGAAAGCAACTTGCATGCAAATCAAGTTGCTTTTTTCCCCAGTTTCATTAAAAAAAGAAGAGGTACTTATCGTGAAGTCCATAAGTCTCCGTCAACAAAGCAATTAGCAAAAATCTTAAATATATTTAATATTGCAATAACTTCAATAATAATGTTTACAGCTGGGGTTGTAAGATAAACCATATTTTTAAGTAGGCACTGATCACATCTAATTTTTTTTAACAAAGTTACGGCAAATCTATTTCGCACATTTAGCTGATTCAAATTATCTTTAAATACAATGCTGGTTCACAGTTGGCCTTCAGTCATATGTTGGGATATTTACTAAATTATGCATATCAAAAAGAAATAAGCACATGAAAATAGACGGGGCCGGCTGAGTGGTTGATACGCCATGTCTTCAGGAAAACATCACAATGGCTCCGAGGCCACCGGCATATTAAACTCTCGTCGTTATCTGACTTCACTCAAATTGTTTTTACCGAACGGAACGAGTGTGCGAGGGACGGCTGAGATGTCTCTCGCCGAGGGCACTCTTTTAATGTGCCGCCGTGCTTTCAAGAAATAGTTAATTAATCGACTTAAGCGGTGGCCCAGAGATTAAAGACGGGGTGGGGTGAGTGGGGGGGGCTTTCATCGTGTCAAACCCCCTCTCAGTGTCCTCATATTACATATTGAGGTCCTCAGAGAAGACATCTGCAAACAAACTGACAAGTGTTGTTAAGCAGGACGTGGATATTTCAGATTGTACTTTTCACTTTACAAAAGACTATTTATCAGATTATGAAGATATACACGCAGGATACAGCGTTTACGTTCAGGTCTGTAATTTTATTGACTTTACCGAGCAGAAAAAACCGTGTTTGAATTGCGGTACAAATAGAGCATCCTCCATCTGTAGAGGAAATGTTGCTGCAAATTATATCACTGTCGCTTTGAATTCTTTTCATGTGGATCCTTTGATGCAAAATTGGTTTTGTGCATCTGAGCACTCAACAACATCAAAAGGTATGAGAAATGTTTTCCTTTCTGAACACAATCCTGTTTTGGGGGATTGTTTCGTCTTTGTTCAAGTATTATCTCAAATATGATCTCCAAAGTGGAGTCTTAAGATCAGTGTGTGTGTTTCACACTGTAATTATGCCACCACTAACTCACGTATATATCTTAACAAACACAAGCGTCAATATACACACAAATGCATTACTATTATGCAACTACTTGAAAACCACATGATCAAACAATTGTTTCTCAGAACAAACATTGTGGGTCTTTATAGCCTAAACATTGAATTCAAATTCAAAAGATTTTGAAAGAAAGTGAAAAAACGACTTGTTGGCGGATCGGTGAGGCTCCACGTGAACCGATGGCGCCTTATTGCTAAGGTCAGCCGCTAACAGCTGCTGGCTTTGGGAGTGTTAACGCGGGGATGTTTGGAAGGTACGTCACGTCCAGCTCTTTTATTCTGCCCCACGGCAATCTTTACATGATGATAAAAACCACAAGTGTTCCAAGATAACCGAAGAAACTTCTATTTATCTCAAGGGGGAAATAAAGCTCTGTACTAAATTCAATCCGTCCCATAGCTGGTGGGACATTTCAGTCACAGCTACACATGTGATCCTGCTGACGGTGCCGAGTCTCGGGTAAATTTCACGGCTATCTGCCCGATAGCTGAGGATATAAACCAGGTGGACCTGGAACCCTCTGAGTCCGTCAGGTCAGTTTGTGGGACGATTACTGCAGAGCTGTGCTCACGCTGGAAGCCGCGGAGCTGCCACAATGCTTTCTGTGCTGAGATGGGAAACTACTGTCTGTCCCGCTGGGTTTTCTGCTGCCATGTTTAACAGCTTTCACAAGTAAAATCCGGACATGTGGATCAAGTTTTGACAGCGAATCCTATTGGCATCATAAGGGACTAATTGGAACGAGTCCAGTTTTAGAAATGTTTAAATGAAGTTATTTATTCATAGTCATTTATTTTGAGGATATAGTGAAAAAACAGCTCAAACTTCAAGCTGTTAACTACATAAGCTCAAAAAGGCGAGCTGTGGTATTCAATTGTGTTGTTTTCTGAGGTGTTGTTGTTAATTGGTCAATTTGTGTATTGTTGGTTGCCAATATAACAGATTCATTGATTATTATAAAAACTTTTTTAGAGATATCTATTTCTTATGTTCTGGAATAAAGGTTGATTCGGTATGTGAAAAGAAAATCTTCTCGATACATCAATGCAAGTAAGCAATCAAGTATTGATTAAGGGTTAGAAGACATTCTTCAGACATGCTTTTTTGAATTTTAGTTTTTTTTAGTTTTTCCATTTTTTTGTTTCCTCTGCAGGCAGTTTAAAAAAGATATTTATATCATATGTTTTCGCAAACGTTCACAGATGTTTGTATCACCTGCGTCACAGGGCTAAAGCTGCATTCTATAAATCAAATCAACCACTTTAGGGAGTTGCATCCTAAAAACACCACATGGATCGTAGTTGATAGAAAAACCTGAAAATCAATCAGTCGATTAGAAGATGAAAGCAGCGGTGTTTAATTGGCGGGGCGGGCATGACGACGAATGGACAGAGGTCACTCATTTTCTTTAGGACGGGAACAATCGAAGGCTTCCCTTTCAAGGTTCAGGGAAGCAAAGAGGTTTTCATTTAGAAAAGGGAGTGGGCACATTATTCAGCCATTTTGAAAACACTTTACTCCGCGCCTCGGTCTTGAGGTTGCTCTTACTTTCCACTCCTTGGCAGTGTTCCTCCAGGTCTGCATTCATTATGCATAACACAATTCTTGATGTGATTTATACAACCCAACATAATGAATTTACAAAATGGTTTGTCGCCCACATATTTTACCCGTATCTCTGCAGTTATGATTTCGCAGCACTGTTATCTCACAGGCCTGGAAGCTTAACGGCTCGGTGGAAGCTCCTGTGCTCCCAGGCAACAGGTCTCTCTAATGATGGGCAATTATGCTTGTGGCACGTCAATTATGGTGCAAACATACTCAAAAGCGGCTGTGTATCATTTTTTGAAGTCTCAACATTTTTCTGTGAAAAGGTTTTCTGTGCTATTGGGTATCTCTCACCGCTCACGGTATCTCTCACGAACCGCCCCCCCCCCCCAAAAAAAACCCATATTGATATTTTTTTTTACTTAGTAAGAATTACTTCTAAAACAAATTCAAGATGACCTTGTTCCTGCTTACATCATAGAAGAATGACACGGTGAAATTCAAGAATAATAGGAACCTTTCTGTTCACTTTGTCCTCCCTAGGGAGCCTGTTTATTCTCATAATTTCCATTAACACCTTTTAATTGTGAGCATTGGTCCTTTTTCTACCCGGGACAGAGACACAATCTCTGGAGGAGACCTTGGCTCTGCAGTGAGGATCGACTCGGAAATCCTAGTCAATTGAATTTTCTCAATAGCTCTGCTAGAATTTAAACTCTAACATAAAGAGAACAGACACTGTAACGAGCGCATGCCCCCTTTGCTGAAATGGCTAGCTTGTTAGCATACATTTGAATATTTAAAAGGACTCTCAACCTTAACATGTTAATCTACGCGATTAATGTTGCCCGAGATCAATGCGATAAATTATATTAACGCAGTTAATGCAACTTTGTTTACTCCCAAAGCTGACCGCCGAAACGAGACCGCCGCTACCTGCAGTCAATTAGATCGGAGAGCGCAAGTCGGAAGCTGAAGATGGAGAGAGCCCATCTGCATTGGAAATAAGTCAAACAGAGGCGCGACTGTGCAGAGGAATGTGTCAATCAGAAGGGGGGTGAGTGGCAAACGGACCACTTTACGCACCGCTAGGCTAAGTTAGCTGCTAGGCTACTTCCATCTCAACATATACCCTACAGAGGACCACCACTGTGTCAAAAAAACAACAACATTCTTTTAATCGTGATTAATGTATTTCAAAATATGCGATTAATTAGTTAATTTTTTTTAATCTATTGACAGCGCTATTAATTAAGTAAAACAAAATAAGCAATAATTTGGAGTTGTGTTTTCTGTCAGCTAATGGATGTTAGTCCACTTACTCACTTTTATGTCCCTTTTGCTCTCCAACAACCCCCTATGGGAATATCAGGCTAAATGCTTCTGTTTTCCATCAGTGCAGGTAGTGAACGGTCGTTTTCTACCTCCTGCATTAGTTTATTTCCCAACAGTCTTGCAAAAGCTTGTCTGAAAACTCTTTTGGTGGCACTGAACTATGACGGTATTACAGAGTCAATTAGGTAGGCAGCAGTCAGGTACTCGTGTTTGTATGGCTTAGTGTGCGGACTCAACTCTGCTCGAAGCATTTCTGGCGAGAGAGGTCGTGCACAAGTCAATTGGTTTGATTGAAACCGCTGCCCTGGCTTCAAAGAAGAGGTGAAAGATACACTAGAACTATATTAAGCCACCCCGCTTTGCACTTCTAAGAGGGATTGAAATAAAGGGAATATGACAAGCCATCCGTTAATGGGATTTCTCTGGTGATTAGAGATGCACCGATCAATCAAAATGACCAGAATTGGAGGATTTTCGGGTTGCTCCGCCATGACCAATACCCAGTCCATCAATCTTGGATGCAGCCAATTCCTTGCTGGTGAAAATGTGAAAGCACGGTGGGTGGCGGCAATAAGGACAGTAGGTGACTACCGGCTCCTTGTGAGTATTTCACAGTGCCGTCGGTGTGCGGAAGACAGGCGGAAGCTACACGCCACAGGATTGGGAGTTGTTATATTATAACACAAAAAAAGTATGAACATACTGCTGATTTTCTGATTCGTCAATTACAGTTCTTGCGAATGTATAAAAGCGGCTGCTTAGTTTGGTGACATTTCAGAAGAGCAGACTGGCGGCTCTCTTATTCAGCTCAGATTTCCTTTACTTGAATGTGATACGGCAGACGCTACCTCCATTCAACGTTGTGAAAATGTTGAGGGGTGATTCTTTCCACCACTTTGTTCTGACGTTTTAAAACCTAACAGGGATTAGCTCGATTGGAGGCAATAATAACTAAAGGTCAAATTGGAAATGATGATAGGTTTTGACTCCTCTCTCATAGCCCGATCCTAAGCATTGTGATACACCACAAGGTTGTCATCTTCTTTACCTCAAACGTATTTTTATGTCATTCGTTATTTTGTGAGGCAATACAGTCGACATCACGAGTGTTATTTCCAAAGTATTTTTCCGTTTGATGAAAGTCAGAATGGACTTGTAACTGCTGTTATTTGCCATATTTGTCAAAATATATCCTTTTTATCTAAAGAACATGGAGGGAGGCAACGTACGGAATGATTATTTGGCGGTTTTATTTTAGATGTATCATTGCTAAACGGGTAACGGGTCAGTAATTTAACATTTTATTTAACATTAATTCATCAAAATAGCAGTTGTGACAAACCTCCCTCTCTATTGAGTCTTACAATAGCCTCTAAAGAAGTATCTAAAATTGAAATGAGTAAAAAGCTATCTAAAAAAAACACATCTGCTGTACAATTTAATATGAAACAATAGTCTATAAATGAAGGCAAACGGTTGCTGAGGCATCACCTTGAAGTTGTTATGCATAAATGAACAGTGTATTTACACATCCAATAGATATATAGAAAAAAGTTTCCTTCATTGTGCAAATAGTAAAACAAGAATCCAGAACTAATACACTTGGGTCCTAATTCTTTGTGGTTTATTCCTTACTTCATTCACACATGTCATTTAACCCAAAATTGATATGACAGTATTGATTATTACACTTGTTTTAAAACAAATGAGGCTGATTTATTTTTCCATTGCCGGTGTTTCTCCGGATAGCGGCCATGTCAGAAAAATATCTGTGACATGTTATTAGATATATATAATTGCATTCATATAATATGAACACAGTTGGAATACAGATGCTTCTGGTCAGGCATTCACTCCCATTTGATTTTGACTTAATATTTCAAGTCTGAGATTAACCGATTCTGCCGCACTCCAGAAAGTCGTCAACATCTGGAGCTTGAAAAAAACAAAATGAAAAACAAGAGAAAGTCAAGATAGTGCGTCCAACTAGTTAATGATTTACTTGACTTCCTCCACAGACAAAACACACAAAAGGACCTGTTTAATAATGGGGGAAAGATGTACAATTAGAAAACACACTGGAGCGGAGACGGAACAAATTGCCTTTTCGTATTGCTTTGTTTTAATTGAACTGAGCACGGACACAGCGTAACAGATTAGAGTCTAGTATCAGCCACGCTGGAAGATGCGTCTTGGAATTTCTTTTAAATGCCTTCGTTTGACAGGAATTTCTTCTCCGGCACGTCGGAAGAATACTCACTACACACTTGGCAAGAAGAGAAAATCATTTGCAAGAGGAGGTTATTTCAAATCTCCTCACACAACCACGAAACAACCTCCTGACGGTAAGAAAGAAATCCAACAGCAAACACGAGGTTCCTCTTTGTATTGTAAATGCAGTGGGGAGGTAAAACCATCACAGAAAAAAAGTTTCTTTCTAGCTTCAAACGGTTTGTCAGGATCCGGTTTCCCACTCTTGAATATGTTGTCTGTTTGTTACTTAAAACCTTACATGAACTTTTGTGACTTCACTGCGGTTCACATCTCATTTGTAAAACTTTAGTTGGGCTGCTGAGGACGCGGTGAATAGTTCACGCGTTTCCTTTTCAATGTCATACCACCGCTGTTCATTAATCAAAGATAAATATTATCAAAGTCCTGTTGACATACGTCCTCGCTAATCTACCGCAACTGATCGTTATCAGTATTCAGCATGAGGACATCTGCGTCTTGTTGTGTCTTTTTTTCAATGACTAACTGCTCCCTGACTACATAACGTACTCAAATTAGAGCACAGAGCAGCATCACTGAACTTTTCAATAGAATGAAAACATTGTTTTCTTTTTCTAGGACCGCTGCAAGGTTAGCGTGCTCGCTGATGTTCTTACAAGTGCTTTTTTGAATAGGAAATCACAGAATGTTTTACTTTGAATTGTTTTCGTGAAAGCCATGCAACAGAAGATGTGCTGGTGCTGAAGGCACGGTGAAGGACGAGACACTAAAGTTTGTGCTCAAATGACACGCGTCTGTCAGCTCATGTGGAGTTCAATGCCTTTGAAATTATTGGATTCAGGAGGAGCTGATGACTACTGTGCAATGCATAAAAAAAGCTCTATATTGATTCTCATCCATGCCTTTCTTTAAAGCCAGTGGGATTTTAAGTGTTGTTTGTGTGCGATTGTCTCATGTGTAATTTCTGTGTACACTAATCTTGTGGTTTATTTAAACTAACTAGAATCTCACAATGTGCTGAACCTTAAAACAGAAGTAAGTGGTGTTTTTGGAAACATATAAAGCTGATAAGGAAAACTTGTTATTTGGATGGATGCAACAACATTTAGTCCATTTTCGTTAACATCTCCTGTCCTGGAGCGGCAGCGTTTTGTCACCATTGTTAGCACTTTGTTAAGAGGGCAAACGTTTAGTCCTCTGCTGGGGAATGTGGGAACCTCAAAGTGAGGCTGCGGTTTGCATGATTCTCACTTGTCACTTATCTAGTTTGAGTTAACACCCCAAATAGACGATAATACAGCATGTTTCAGTCAACTGGACAAGTGGGTCATCACACACACACACACACACACACGCACGGCTGAAGTGATGAAATTCCTTAAAGACTGAAGTGAAGGCAAAAGCTCCCTGCAGCAGTCCGCCTTAAACTAAAGGAGGATGACCAGCAGCCAAAACGTGTGTGAGATTTTCTTTTTTTCTCAGTGTTCCAAAAATCCCTTCATGGATCAAACACCCAATGCACTTCCTGCTCAAAATCTGTCATCATCCCTAAAGGAAGGATGTGTCAAAGAAAACTTTCAGAAAACGGAAACAAGCCGAAATAGTGGTTTCTAAGAGCCTTCTCTTAAAAAGACTGGGACAGAAAAACGGTCACTAGAATCATCAGTTTGGATGAAATTGTTGCACCTCTGCAGGATTTAGTTGATTTACAGAAAATCTGAAATTTGCAAATGTCTGATCATTGTGAAAAACATTTCTACTCTTACCCACAAGGTTTTCCCGTCGTCTTTGAATCCTTAATATGTTTTTGGCATTTCCTTTTGTATATCTCGGCACTAATCCTGGTGGAATGTGTATTCCAACATTGGTCACCCCTGCTTAAATTATATCTGACTGCAAGCAAACTGCAGGTCTCCTGCTTTAATATATTTGTAAAACTATTGTATGCTGAATTATTAAACTCGATTGCACTATATGTTCCTCTTACTATGAGCCTAAATCCATGGTTTCTTTTTCAGCATGTGGGGTGGTAGAATTATTTTTTTATCCCCTCAAAAAGAGGAAAACAACAACAGCAAAAAAAAATGACCGAACTGATTCTTGATGCAGTGATGAGCATACTTTAAAGATGTGGCGTAAGTGGGTCACACAATAGTGTTTTTATTTTTGGTGCTGAGTGATCTTGATTTCCTGCTGTCCAGCCTTTTTCCTGCCTTTTTGGTTTTAGTTTTGCATAATCAAGTGAAACCTCAGCTTAAGAAGAAAGAGACGCTGACAAAATATTTTTGTGCAGTCATATGTGCTGACAAAAGAGAAATTTGTTTCGGTGCCAGCTGATATACTGTTGGAAGGAATGCGTCAGAGACGTGGATTCCTTCAAAAACTCTCATTAGCTACTCCAGCCCGTCATTCTCAAAACACTGTACACTGCTCTCACTGCAGGATTGTTGCAGCTCTCTTATTTTGCTGACAAAACATGCATTATTGGAATACACGCTCAGAAACTCTAGAACCTACAGTCTAGAAGCTAAAAAAAGAAAAATACACTAAAATAAGAATGACGGAAGCCTTTCTGCTGTTAGATTTATGCGTGATGTCGTTGACGTGACTCAACTGGAAGGAAGGTGTTACTTTAATTAACAAGCCGTTATTTTTTTTCTATCATTTAATTGGTTGTTTCCTCTGAAGGCTTTTCGCAAAAAACAACACGTTGGGCTGTTGTGTCAATCTTAATTTAACGAACTATAAATAATGAAATACACGGTTTAGTTTCCCTCACTCCAAACTGATCTCGGTATTCAGCCCCGATAGGTACAGCGTGTACCTACTGCACACCGGCTGTACAGTGTGTGTACTTGATGTACACACACCGTACATATCTTAGTTGTGTCCCCACTGTCCCGAGAGCTGCAGGAGGCTGAGAAAACAATCCTTGGGAAAACCATCCCACACTCAGGCGCTCTAAATCGCCCCCGAGAAAATCCCGTTGAAGAGGCACCGGAGACACTGCTCCGGCTGCAGAAAACATATCCCGAAATCCTTTTGTTTGTTCTTTTGCGTACTTTTCAGTTTGCTTTTGCAAGGACTCCGGTTGGAGAGTTGGTTGTATTGCGAGTGTTATTCGTGAGGTATTTTTACCTTATTGCATTTAAATTCTGTTCACACAACAACAATGTACAGTGACGTCTTTTTTTGTGTCTGTGAAGCCAGTATTCTACACCTCCCTTTGAATCATCATTAATTCCATCTCCTGTGTGTTTAGGGGGAGTGTGCATCTCCCAGTCTGTCAAGATTCCCCGGGAGCCCAAACAGGGGGAGTTCGACAAGGTCATCCGACGCCTGAGAGAAAACCCGAATGCGAGAGTCGTCATCCTTTTTGCCAACGAAGACGATATCAAGTAGGTGGTAACGGCTGCGCAACACTTTGACAGAAGATAAAGAAAAACAACAACATCCGAGCGACCCCGTCCGTATGATGACAGAACCCAAGGGGAGCTGGTCGGGATGTTGCAACATCTGTTTCCTCACCTTTGCAGGCGGCTACTTCACGCTGCTAAAAAGGCCAACCAGACGGGTCATTTCATCTGGGTGGGGTCGGACAGCTGGGGATCAAAGATCTCTCCAGTCGTGCACCAGGAGGAGATGGCGGAGGGGGCCGTCACCATCCTACCCAAGCGCCAGTCCATCAGAGGTACAGAGTGGAGCATTGTGCTTTGTGCATGTATCAGACCCCCCCCCCCCCCCCCCGCCCAACCCCCCCTTCTCTGAAACAAAAGCATGTGCATGTTTCGGCGGAGCCTTTCATGTGATGCCGGGCTGAATCTGTTTGCAGAAGAATACAAAAAACGTTGCGATGCTTAACTATTGATCATATCATCATCAAGAAGTCAGTCAAACTAAGCTACAGAGTAAGATGTCATATTTAATCAATTATACTGCAGACAACATCAGAGCTGCGGTTCAACGGCTGCACCAACATTGTTGTTTACGCTCATACACTCCGTGTCGATGACAATGAAATGCTGTGTTCAGGGTTTGATCGTTACTTCATCAGCCGAACGCTGGAGAACAACAGAAGGAATATCTGGTTTGCTGAGTTCTGGGAGAACAACTTCAGCTGCAAACTCAGCCGTCACGCCGTGAAGAAAGGGTCCGGCCTGAAAAAGTGCACAAGTAAGACACTCGCTCGCCGTGGAAAAGGCTGTTTAATGTTATTTTTGTTCAAACTTTTAAACGCCGTGAGAACATTCTTCACACACATTTGGCTCAGGCTATGTTTTGCCCACCTATAAAAAAAAAGAAAAAAGAAGTAGAGTGACTATTCATCCAATGTTCAAACCTACAGTTAATCTCACTGCTCCTTTCAGGGCTTTCACAGTTTAGCGTGTTTACGCACATGGCTGTAACACGTGAATGGTTCAGCTGGGCTGCACGGGGAAGACCTCCGGCTCTGTCCCGTACGTTCTGCAGCTGTGGAGAGCACAATCTGTCGTGAGGAAATCCTGTGCATTTCTTTTAAAGATGTGAACACCAATTAAGTGGTACGACGCATATTTAAATAAGGGATGAACGCATGTTTTGTCTTCGGTTAATTGGATTCTCCCTGTTCCTGAACTACCTGCTGGAATCATAGACCTCTCGCACCTTTGGCTTAAGGAGCCAGACGTTTTATCACTCATGCTCAAAGCCAGCTGAGGACTGAGCTCATACCACGATCTCAAAGCTAGATCCCGTAATTCTAATGAATGATGATCAGGTTTGAATTTACATTCACATGTAAAAATGTATCTTCAGGTTCTTTTGTTGAACCTTGGAAAATGAAAAACACTAATGTGTAATTATGGCCAGTGCGGCTCACGCGTGCGGGAGACTCTTCTTCAGGGGCACAAGGCTGCAAACTCACCCGTTCTCACATTATTACGGCCGATTTTACGTCTCTTGCCCATCTGAATAATGTTTTTTTGGGTGAACTTCAGACACTCACACGGAATTAAAGGAACAACCTCCTTGCTGTGAGGTGACGGTGCTCAGCGGTGCTATTGCGGCCATTAGCACTTTACTGCACATGAGGTTTCCTTTCCTGATTAATAATATTAGGTATTTAATATTCAGTGATCTAGATTTATTCATCAATTTGTTATGGCATTTACTTAAATGTTCAGTCAATCGGTTACCCAGTTTATACAGTCCATCAATTTTTAATATGAGCCTCATGCAGCAACGTCCTTTTACATGCTTTCTTCAAAAGTCACCTCCAGATCCTCTGCTACAGGTGCGCCCAATGATCGACCCCACTAGGACGTTAATGGGAGGCGCGTGGCTCATGTGAAAACAAATTCATTGTTAATTGTGTATTCGAAGAAAAATAAGAGAAAATGTGTTATAGATATTTGCTCCATCGTGAGTTTGATTACCTTGCAATGGTGAACGCACCATTAAAGACACGGTCATTGTTTTCTGGGGGATGATTGGTTGATGCCACTGTCTGTGCCGCACCATTAACGGTTAACTCCCAGTTTAATGTGTAATGGGAACAGATGGTAATATTGAACTCCCAGCTTATTGAAATCAATGTGATGAAGAACCTTGAATAGTCTGACAGCTAATTAAACGTATTTCGACTCCATCACAGATTCCCGGCTTGTTGTTTAGTACTAAAACTGTCAAGATATGATATATCGCTATATGTTTACATTGCTGTGTACATTTAAGTCAATAAATGTAAAGAATATTTTGACTCAATCCCCTCAAAGGCTTCCCGGAGGAGGTTGACAGGTAGAACATAGAGATTCTGATTTGTATATTTACAGTTTCAATGGAAGGGTTGATATCCCCTTATGTGTAATTCTAGGAGTGACCAGTCCAATATTAAGAGCTAAGGAGTCTTTTGTAGAGGCTCAAAACTGAGTCTTTTTCATTTATAGACAATAAAATAATCCAGATAATAGATAATCCAACAAACGAAGATCTCGGCAAAACTGTAAACCAAACCAGTTCTGCCTAAAAGAGCTCTGACTAAATCCACTAGAGAGGAATTAAAAGTTTTACTCTTTTACTGGGCGACGTCTTCACAGTCGCAACACTAAACACAGAGGGTCATCTGTCCTGTCGGGAAACGCTTAGCTGGATAAGCTAATGATGACGGATGAGTTAGTCGGCAGAATGGAACGAGAGGGCGAATATCGGCGAGCTCCTCGGGGGGCTTCCATGGCGTTTCCGGGAGCACGCTGTCCGATCGGCACTCTGGATAACGCTCAGAACACGGGTTTTTAGCTATAAATAAAGTGTAAACACAGGGGTTTAAACGCAAACGCTTTTGGTCTTGCATTTAAAGAGTTTCATGGATCTTTTCATGACCCTGGAAAGAAAGAGGGTTAACGGGTTAATGTCTATATTACTATATTGTATATTAACAGCTTAGATGAGGAGCGGGATACAAAGGTGTTTTCTTGTTCTTTCCTTAGCAGTAATTCCAAGGGCACAGTTTATTTTATTTTTATTTATGTTATTTTGTACTTTGTCAAACATTGAAGCCTTTACCCGCAAAGTGATGCTTGAATCTATTAATCGGCCTTTGTGCAGCTCAGTCTGCTGCCACAGAATGATTCATAGATTTTCTTTTTATATGGAGTCATATTTTCAGATAACGTGGTTAAGATGAATACAATTTAACATACAGAGTATCGGATTATGGTCACATAGGCGACACGACGAAGACTGAGCTGAGTTTATTTATAAAACACATTTCAGTGACAAGGCCATTCAAATCCCCTTACATTAAACATCAAAAGAACCCCATTAGGAACGGACATTTAGACACATTAGAGGCTGTTAAGCCAGCAGAATATGAAACAGAGAAACATCTAAAATAGAAAAAGCTAAGGAGAGAAAATGATCAAATATCACCCGACTTATCTCTTTAAATAAAGATGGGCTGAGTGAAAAGATGAGGCCGTTCACTAGCTTTGTATTTCCTCTTCAGGTTTGTTAACAAGACGATGAGCATTAAAACACCATGACTCTATAAAACTAAATACAAAATAATGAAACTGAAAGTTGGAAAAACATGTCGACCATGGTTCTGATTACACTGATTGGGAATCCCGAGCACTCAACCAAATAATTGACTGAAGTTTTACTGTAAGACATAAAGTACCCAGTCAAAGTTAATCTAAAAGCTGACGATCCTGCAATGATTTCACGTTTTGACTACACCTTTGTACTCGCTTCACTTCGTGACTCTTGCGGTGGTAAACCCTCTCACCAGCGCCAGGTACCTGCAGGACGCAGTCCCTGGCTCTTCTATGACATCCCTCCTCATTACAGGCGTTTAAGCGTGAGCCATCCATGAGCCCTGCTTCACGGGGAGACAGAATCTTGCAGCATTTGTTGGAGGTTAAAGTGTGACACTCGCGGGGTTTCTCCCCCTGGAGGAGAGCTTTGCAGAGTGTCTGAGGCAGCTGTGAGAGAACCACATGGGGCGTGCTGCAGAATTATCGGTGTCCTGAGAGGGTTAGACGGCTCAGTGTGATCAAAGGATAAGGCGGGCATGAGAGACTGGGAGAGAGAGAAAAAAGGGTGAGACTTGTCTTTCATATGTGTACGAAGGAGGTTTAAATCTGACGTTGATTAATGTGCAAAAGAGCAGTAAGGTAGAGCAGAGCTTCATCCCATAGGCTCCCTCTTTCTCCTGCATATTAATGATGTGGGCACAGCAGGAAACCCAGCAATGCAGATAAGCCAAACATGTGCTTGGCTTTTTCATTCTAGCATCTATTTTTTAAACCGCTTACCCTGTTCGTGGACGCGGGATGCTGGAGCCTTTCCCACCGTGCACGTGGTTAGAGATTGGACATTGTTGTACGATGGCAATAAATACAACATGGATTATGTTGGAGGTGTTTGAGGGGATAGTTCCGTGCGCAGATCAGACAGAGGTCGAATTCAAAGGGAGTTTGGGCACGTTTTACTTGTCTTCTCAAAATAGTCTCACAGAATGACAGATCTTGAAAGACATCATTTCTGATTTTAGGATATTGCGATTAACATCTGTCACATTTGTGGATATTTTGTAGTCTAAATAAATGTAAAAACGTTTTTCAGAGATTAATCCAAAACGACAATAATTGTGAGCCCCAACCCTAAAAAGAGCTAGTAAGCAAATACGAGCTTTCAATTCAGATACAAGAAGTTATAGAGTCCAATGAAACAAATATTGAAATAAAGAAGAGCAGCCCACAGCGCCGGTGTCAGATTGGGTTAAGAGGCAGCTAAAATATTTTGGCAGGAAAGAACAGGATGGCCTGTGGCCAATCGCGAGATGAAAAATGGTCAAAGGTCTAAGCCCACACACACTGTCACAAAATGTCTCGCGTGACACCTCAGAGAGGAGGACACCCACACACTGCTTCACATTCTACTCCATCATAATCTTAATGGATTTCTCTGAAAAGACAAAAATGCCCACCATCAAAAAATGTGTGTGCCGGAGCCAAAACGCCAATGAGCGAGGGAGCTGGAGAGGGAGACGGAGGGAAAGGACGGAAATGGTCTTTCGGGGGAGGAGACAATACAAAGTTAGAGTGGTTTGCCCGCCAAGCCTGCGAGAGAAAAAAAATCACTCTCACTCCCGTCCTGGCTCGCGAGATTCCCAGTGGCATAAGCATGTAGGCCAAACTGTGACAATCTCTGTCCAATCAATGCCCCGTGGCCCTTAATTACTGAGCCGTAACCTCCAACAATAATTCATGCGTTTCAAAAGCCTCGTGAGATAATCGGGGGGCATTAAAAACCCTTCTGATCTGAAGCAAGAGCTGGAGATGCACTAAATGAAAGGTGGCGAACAGAAGGAGACCTTTGCTGATTTGGGGGCCAGCTCTCTTTCAGACCCAAGTGGCCTTTGGAAATGGCTTTCGCGTAAAGAGGACAGACGGATGCATGAAGAATTACTGATCCGTCATGACATGTTTTGGTGATGCGCCGCCGATCAGCTCAAACGTGGACAAAACAAGCATGAGCCAAACTGCATGTCAATTTGCGCCACTATAATTAACATGTATGCAAAGTGAAACATTTGTAAAACGTTTTGAGCCAAAATATTACAAGTTTGTGCTATATACTATTCCAGATAAGGACTTTGTACTTTCTATGCTGTATGTCATACAAAATCAAGAATTTTGAACACAACATTATCACAACAAATGTGATAATCCATCTAATAGCTATTTAAATATCTTGTTCACCACAATAGGAGCATTATTTTAATTTGCTAAATATGATGGAAAACAGCGTCCTTTTACATATCCACAATGAATACAGATATTTCCTAAATGACTGCAGCACATTCCTCACTGTGTGCTTGTTAACTTCCAAAGCTTAACTAATAATTCCATTTGGCATATCCGTATATTGGGCTCCATCATTAGCTCCTCCCTGGTAATTAGTCTACTATTAATCTCAACTGAACACACCTGCTTTGCACATAAAGCGGAGTTTTATTGAGACAGCTTTACGATTCGAGGCTCGTGAGGAGAAAGGAAATGTTGGGATTGGCATGTTGTATCTCCCCCTGATGTGCCACCTCCTCCGAGCAATTAACAATCACAAAAACCAATGCAACACCCTGGGCCAGGATTAGTAAAGTCCTATCAGAAGTTATTACATTGAGTCGAGGGGATTATCCCTGTCCTGTGAATGCTTCTCTCCATTTCCTGGGTCTCTGATTCCTCTCTGACTTAATTCACAGTTGGACACTCAGTCAAGCAGGTCAGGATTTGATCACAATGGAACATATATCTGTTTTTTTTGTAAGTTGCTAATGGAAAACGGCATGAGGTGAGATATACTGTGTGCAACAGCTAATGGAATAGACGCTTAGGTCCCAGTTCTAATGTGAACAGAATCACTCAGAGGAAAATCCATGCATTCCTGCTTGAGAGACGAGGACAAGTTTTTGTTTTTAACTTGATGAGATTTCCCGGAGGAGAGAACCTTGCACTCCAGATATTGGAATTGATTTGCTCCTCTGCAGCGGCCCAGATATTTACCTTCTAGCTAATTGCACGAGGCAAGACCCATTTAGTGTAGAAAGACTGCGACTCACCCAGGAGCAATGTGTTTTATTCTGTTGGAATGATGCCACGCCCCCCATTTAAAAAGGTTCATCTCACTGCAAGTGGACAGAATTGCCCTTTTCCATCCAGTGGGTGTTACACAAGGGTAGAAGAGTCGTATCTTTAGTTATTCTGTGAATGAGGTTCAAAATGGATGCTTCAAAAAAAAAAAAGATTTCTAATATTATGGATATTAGTTGTCTGGGGACAAGCGCTAACTACGCTATTCGTTATCAGCCTACTTCAAACGAGGGTCAGAGATGGACTCGTTGATACTTCTTCAAGCTGCATCCGTTCATTCATTCAAGCACTCGAGTCCTTATTAAGTGAACACATTTTTCTTGGTTGCGTGATGTGGCTGATTTGATGGAGGATTTCAAACACACTTGTGAAATGCTTTTCAGCCTCCCTCCGGATTGTTCAAACGTGCGACTCACACTTGACACGATTAACCGTGAGCTTACCGAGCGACCACGCGGGTTTCATCACCCGTGATTTAACGGCATGTAAGCAATTAGCAAAAACTGCACTCGTGCCGTATAATAATGCACAATGTCTGACTTGCAACTTTCTGTGTCTTACAGATCAGGAGCGGATTGGAAAGGACTCAAACTACGAGCAGGAAGGAAAGGTGCAGTTTGTCATTGACGCCGTCTATGCAATGGCTCATGCGCTGCACAACATGCACCAGGAGCTGTGCCCGGGGAAGGTGGGCCTCTGCGCTAAAATGGATCCCATCAACGGCACTCATCTGCTGAAGCACATCCGCCGTCTGAACTTTGCAGGTCATTCGCGTTTACTTTTACTTGATTGGGTGTTTGTCTCAACTCAAGAGCCATTTAAACGCACTCAGGCAGTTCATTTCACAGTCTTGTCAATGATCCGGGTGGCTCAAAATCAGCTCTTGAATGGAGAAACGAGACCGAGAGGCTGCAGACACCTCGGCCTCCCTTTGATGCTAAGCTTAGGCTAACGCGCTGTCAATGCTAACATGGTCTTGTTGTGCATTTACACGTTCACCAACTCCCTTCAGGTCGCATGATAATGTTTAAAATGTAGTCGTGCTGCAAAGATGAGAGTAAGAAAGTTTTTCATGAAAATAAAAAATGAGCTTCGCAAATCATATCACTTTTGCAATATATGCAAAGTAATCAAATACAGATGTATTTTATTCATCATTCAACCGATATAAAAAAGTAGAAGAAATACCATAATTTTATTCCTCTGTCAGAAATGTAGTGTTAAATTTCCTTGAGGGTTTTGGAAATGCTCAACATGTTTAGGAAACTGCCTTGTGAACCTTTTCCTCCATGAAGCCTCGTGTTACATTCAGCTCACAGTTCACATTCACGACTGACGCATTAATAATTAACCGCATTGACAAAAAGAGCAGTGGTCCTTAGTTTCATTATAGAGACACTGAAGCAGTTTGAGACAATTAAAATGTCCTCCTCAGAGACTTGAGTATGCAGTGTTTGTACAGATAAATTATTCATTTGAACTCTTCAAACCAATTTGTCATTTTAATATCGACTTGTTGCAGTGGTAAAATGTCAATTTAATAGTTAATTTATGTCTGAGAAGTGAAAAAGTATTTCTTAATTGTATTTAATGTGAGATTTTGAAGACTATTGCGTTACAAAATAAGTGTGTGTGTGTGTGTGCGTAGTGAGTAAATGGAAATATTGGGAATTTTGGTTAGTGTCCGAACAAACGTCTATTCGACATGATTCTCGTGGTTTGTTCAGGTAAATTCACATTTCATCTGTATGTCATCTAGTTTTCACATTACTACTTATGGCAAGTGAAGAGTTTGAAACTTAAAAGGCGAACACGTGGCGGCTTTGTGTTTTGTTTTGTGATCATTTATACCAGACATTGCGATCATAGTTAATAAACAATAAACGAATGAGAACGATGGCATACTGCTAGTGATAGTGGAGGAAATTTCAGATTCATAGATTACACAGTTTCACATTTCACCCCGCCAGCACATGAAGCTCCAGTGAAGCATTTTCCTGAATTTTGATCTGAACAGGCAACACGATGTGACCAGAGAGGTTGCCTCACACTACACTCGTGCAATTGCATCAGCACGCTTTGTTGTATAAAACCTGCACAGATACATAGAACAACATACTGGACTGGCTGGTTTCTGAGAAAATACTTCTCTCTGCTGTGCTGTGGTGTCGATATCCTACACGCCAGTAAACCTGCAGCGTAATCAATCCTTTTCTTCTCACAAACGAACAGCAGACTCAACAAATGAATGCAAAAGTAGGGCATTTCTTGTTATTGTGATGACTCATTCTTGAGGCAGAGCCAGCAAGAATCTATTGTTACACACGTCTCTGTTTGCTTTCAGCCGTTTTAGTGGACATCAGCTAAAAACAATTTCACATTTTCTTCCACTGCAGAGCCGCACAGCCCTCGAGAGTCCACTCAGACCGAGTCCTTAAACGCATCGCGTCTTGCATAAGTAATGAAGCTCTGTTGATAAAGGTCAAATGTCAAAAATCTTTTGAAAAACCCAAAGGCCCTCGTAGTGGCCTTACAACTGGCACGCTCACGAAACCTTTTATCCGGGATGCCTCGGTGGGCCGTCAGGGTCTCAACAGGGGACACGGTAAGCTCGCTCATGACAGATAACCTTTTTAAAAAAGATGAAAAGACTCGGTTGCACCGTTGGGATATTTCCGGTAGTCTCTGTGGGCTCAAGTACTTTTACTTAAAGGCTGTACAGTTCATATTCCAGTCACTTGTACTTTATTTGAGTATTTTTATTTTACTTCCTCCTTCTACTCCATCAAACCTCTGGGACAAATGTTGTGCTACATTTATCTCAGAACCACGGTCGCGGTTGAGAGGACAAGTCATATTCTTCCCATCCAGTGAAAACATCCTATCCTTAAAATTATACTTTATAGTACCAGAGCAACAAGCTGAAATCTGCTGTTTTTCTTTGGGAGATGCAGGGTCACATGATCATGATAACATGGTATTTAAATAACAACCCAACATAAACATTTAGGCACTAGTCATATTAATCCAAACATCAGTAAAACACATTTATATTTTATTATGTCTAGCTTATGATACATTTACTTTTATTATTTCTATTGTGTTATATTAATAATGTCTTTAAGAGACATCCAGTGGTGGAAACACTAAAGTTGTAGCTTATTCTACATCCTCAACTCTTCAAGTGCTCCTTTGCTTCTTCGGCGGCGGCCCACGGAGCCGAGCAATCAAACGCCTGCAGCCTTTGTGCTGTTTGACTGTCGCCTTCAGAGATTCCCTCTGTCTTCTTCCCACCTCGGCGTTCCTGCGTGTCGAGGAGTTGCCCGGACTTCAATGCGCCACAATTGAATGAAGCTTCTCATCGGGGTTTCATGTCGGGGTGAAAAGTGCTTTTAGCTTTTTGCCGCAGACCCAAAGAGCGGCGTCCTTTCCGCCGTCATTGTCACCAGAGGCAGCTGTTTTGGTGTCTGGGAATAACGTCGAGTTCTGAGTGTTTCCCATCACTGCACACGGTGAGAACACGCTTCTGGTGGGGAAAATGTCCTTTTGTCATTTTCCTTTCCCCGGCACGGTGAAAAGGCCTGTTTGCGTGCAACAACAAAAAAAATGTCTATAAGCATATTGAAATCATAAGAATGGAGAGCAGCAGATACAAGGCTCAAGTATCCCACAACCTGTTGTGCGCACAGTAAGATGTGCAATAGCCTGTCCATTGTATTATAATGTTCAAACAGTGGCTACTCAACAGAAGAGAGAAGCACGACATTATTTAAACACAATATATACCTGTGCAATTCTACCGCGACTTAATCACAGAAATCGGTTGAAATGAATGAAAGCAGTATTTTGGTTTTGCAGTGAGATTACCGCTGTAAATGTTCAGAACGATGAAACAGAATTCCCATCGTGTGGTTTCACAAAGTTAGAGATCACTTGTGGATAGAAGAAGCTTCTGATTGAAGCGTCTCGCAAAGGTCTCGCCGAGGACACGCAGGAGCAGGAAGGACACGCGGCGACGTTGTGTCCGCGGAGTGCACGCGCGTTGAATTCCGCACGACTGGCCGGCGTGCGGGTCGTTGAGAGTTAATCACCGGGTACGGGGGGCGGCGGGCTGTGCTGTCACTCGCCGAGGTGTCCCGCTCGTGCATCCATGCAGGGCAAAGCACGTGTTGGGTCAACGGTCACGGTCAGGTGACCCTTCAGGTGTGTGGGAAGAGAGGCGCTGCGGTAATGCAATAATCATTAAATATCACATATAATTACATGCTCCTCATTAACCCCGCCACGTTTCTTCGAGAGGAGGCCCACGCGTGCGCGACCCCCGGGGGGCCCGCGCTGTCACATTAGTGCACGGCGCGTTGGCAGCGGCGGCAGACGCCTGTGATGGGACGCGTTACGCCCCTGACTGCTGAGAGGACTGTTTAGACAAGCGAATTTGTGCCACATGACAGGCCTAATTCCTCATTCCTCCAACATTGACCATGTGCCCCCAAATGCACCGCTGTCTTCACTCTTAATGAAGTGGACGACGGAACAGCGACAGCGACCCCGACCGTTATTCCCCCATGGAGCCTTAATCTGTCGATTCCTTGCTGTGGACACAGAAGACGGATTTGTCTTTTCCATTTGTTTTACCGTAATGGGGGGCACCACATGAGGTGCGCGATGCTCTGTTCAAACACGCAATTCAATCTTATTATTTTGAATGTCTATTGAAATTTTAAAGTGGCATTAAATGAAACTATTATATTTATTTGGCTGTCCTCAAGGAAACTCTCTCAATCTGCCGTGTGGAGATAAATAGACACAAATGAAGTCATTTGGCTTCCGCAGCTGGAAGCACCACAATGGAAAAAGAAGTAATATGCGTAACTACTTTAAATTACTACTTTTTAGTTGGGGACGTTGTTTAATTTTTGAGCTACGCTTCCCAGAAATGATTCCATCAGCGCGATCGGTGCTGTGTTACATTCGCGGTGGTTGTCGCTGATTGAACTCAGTACACAGATTAGATTTGTTTTCTCAGGGAAGTCAAACCCGACACCTGAGGCAGCACAGTGGAAGCTCCCGTGATGAGAGCGGTGTTTCAACAGCAACTTCCATCAACAGGGAAATTAGGATAAAACCGACACACCAGTCAACTTATTGTGCATAATCGAGCAGTGGAAGAGAGAGCTGTCAATCTATGTGAAATTTCTTGAACAAAACCAGGTAGCAAATAGATTATAATCATACACAGTAACCCCAATGATGGTATTCAGGGTCCATTTGCCTCTATCAGCGAAGAAGGCTTCCATTTGAGCACTTAGAGCCTCGAGTACACAACCCCAAACAAGACAGCGGTTCAAGAGCTTTTAACGGCCCAGGAAAATGGTGAAAAAGGGAAAAAACGAAATCTTCAATGGAAAATATAACAGCTCACAAATAGTGTTGTTATGTGCTTAATATATTTATGTAAACATATTGCCTCGCAGCTTTATAAAGTCACCGTAATCCTCCCATGATCACCGACTGCTTTGTGATGTGGGCGGCATTGTCACAGATGCGAGGCTGAGTGAAACCGTGCCGCTGTAATCCAGCGGGCTGACTCATCGAGGAAGGGATTAAGCATCCTTCCACCACCAAAACACAAAAGCAAGAACAACAAAAAATAAAATCCTCATCGGCAGGAACCCATCCGCAGCAATTGGTCACGTTAAACTTTTTTGTTCGTGCTTGATTTGTCTGTTTCTGAAGGTAAGGAGTCTTTTTTGTGAAGGTTGATGTGAAAATCAGACAAACAAAAGTCCCCCTTTTCTCCCTCTGAGGAAAACCGCCCCACCTCGCTCTCCTGGAAGTGCGTTTCAACCAGTTACAGAGACATCTGCGGTGGGCTTTTCCCTGTGACGCATCGCCACAGCTGGTCTTACAAACGGCACACAGGAACAGTGTAGGAGGAGGACACGGTGTTGTGCGTTTGAGGGCTTTTGTGCGCTCTGACGGCAGATTGTCATCCGGTATGATCTTTTTTTTCAACACCATTTCAAATTGCTTCCTTTCGACAATGTTTGAAAATTGCAAAACACTGTATTTTTAAGGTGAGGACACTTCAATATTCAATTGAAGTGTGATCTAATTTGATAATCAGACTGAGTGGCCTTTTCGATTTCTCTCCAGGCGGGGGGATGTTTTGTTTCGCTTCATCCAATCAGTGCCAATTGATTTGTCCGTCTTGCTGACATCATTTTCGTTTTAGGACTTTATGACCCAATTTTTTACAGAGGTAACCAAGTTCTTAGCCACCTGTATTATGTGGCCATCCCACCAACAAGGCTTTGGGAGAATGATCGCAGATGAACCACTGAACAAACCTCAGACATTTGTGTGGTGATTTTAAAATATGAAACCCGACTTGGGGAGGAATGTAAAGACATCTATTTTTGGTCCGAGGAGGGTACTTGAACCACAATCTTCAGCACGACAATTTGTCGAGCTAAACGCCGGCTCACCTCCACAACCTCACATTTCCACATAGCTGGCAAGCGGAGCTCTGCAAGTGGGAAATGAAGATGAAGCATATGCACTCAACCGGTCCAAAATGAACATAATTCCTTGTGTACTTGCTGAAAGTTCTCATTAGGACACCGTGGTGACTGCTCGGCCATTTTGACAATAAAGTATTGCATAATTTGGGTTTGTAATTTAGTGGAATGACAACTGTGCCATTAATGACAACACATTTGTTGGTCGCCACACAGAACGTGACAATGTGCAGTAAATGATGATGATGATGATGATGATGATTGTTCTCTCATTTAGGCATTGCTGGAAATCCAGTGCTCTTCAATGAAAACGGAGACGCTCCTGGACGATACGACATCTACCAATACCAGATCCAAAACCAAACCGCAGAGTACAAGATAATTGGCAACTGGACGGATCAACTCCATCTCAACGTAAGCGTCGCCTTTGCCCTTTGGTGTATTGGATGGAGTCTGTGTTCGCTCACAGACTCCATCCAAACCATTTGATAGTGCTTAGTGCCAAAGGTGTAAATATCCACAGGGCGCTTTTAATGATTAACAGGTTGGACTGTGATGAAAAGAAAGCCACTGGAGCCTAAGTACAGACATATTTAATATCATCTCTCCAGACACGGCATTATAACAGTGAATTACATAAAGCTACCAAACCAGTTCTGTTTTGACAAAATAAAGAGGACGCCTTAGGCAGAGACTACAACTGAACAAATGAAGCAGCTTGAGAGGAGCTTTGCTTTCTTTACCTTTTGAAAAAGGGCAAAAGCAACGTTTGTGGTGGTCACCTACTGTGGAACGGGCCAGTTCTGACTCTAAAGCCGTATTTAATTAGGATTCTTTGACTTCTTAATTAAATGCACATTTAGAGACACATTCAGCGGCTTTGAATGAACTGCCAAAATTGAATAAAAGTGATAACGTAACATCACAGAGCGTGGACATGTTTGAATTGACGTATTTCATTTATCTGTAAGAGTAAAGCAGGAAAATCCACAAGAAGAGCAGTACCCTTAAACGGGATTAATCTATTTGTCTTCTGATCGTAAACAGCCGAACAACCACATACCAAAGAGAAACCCTCTCAGTTCCTCATGTTTCCTCTTGAGTCTAATTTTTCAAATTCGACCCCCAACAGGAAGACATTTGAACCCTTGTTTGCCGTCTCCAACCCCAAATACGAGTTCAAACATCAATAAAGTATCCCTTTCTCCACATTACATCATTTTAAACAGTCTAGCACAAAAAAGATGTTCCCATCTGCATTTTGTCCCCCGTTGTCTACCCGCTAATGTCTGTCCGTGTCCCCTTTTGCAGGTCAGTACGATGCAGTGGCCCCGCGGGGGCCGCCACATCCCGTCCTCCATCTGCAGTCTGCCCTGTCAGGCCGGCGAGCGCAAGAAGGTGGTGAAGGGGATGCCCTGCTGCTGGCACTGCGAACGCTGCGACGGCTATCAGTACCAGGCGGACACCTACACGTGCAAGATGTGTCGCTTTGATTTACGGCCCAACGGCAACCACACCGGCTGCGTTCCGATCCCCATCGTGAAGCTGGAGTGGAGCTCTCCGTGGGCCGTCTTCCCCGTGCTCATCGCCGTCGTCGGCATCATGGCCACCGTGTTCGTGGTGGTCACGTTCGTCCGCTACAACGACACCCCCATCGTGAAAGCGTCGGGCCGGGAGCTGAGCTACGTGCTGCTGACTGGCATCTTCCTCTGTTACGCCACAACGTTCCTGATGATTTCCACCCCCGATGTGGGAATATGCTCCCTGCGGAGGATCTTCTTGGGTCTCGGCATGAGCATCAGTTACGCCGCCTTGCTCACCAAAACCAATCGCATTTACCGCATCTTTGAGCAGGGTTCCATGTGCGTCAGCGCACCCCGCTTAATTTCTCCAGCCTCCCAGCTTGTAATCACGTTCACCTTGGCCTCGGTGCAGCTGCTCGGGGTGTGCATCTGGTTTGGCGTGGACCCCTCCAAGGCCATTATCGACTATGAGGACCAGAGGACCTCGAACCCGGTGATGGCTCGTGGCGTGCTCAAGTGTGACATCTCGGATCTGTCTCTCATCTGCCTGCTGGGCTACAGCATGCTGCTCATGGTCACCTGTACAATCTACGCCATAAAAACCAGAGGGGTGCCGGAGACCTTCAACGAGGCCAAGCCCATCGGTTTTACCATGTACACCACCTGCATCATTTGGCTGGCATTCATCCCGATCTTCTTTGGTACTTCACAGTCCACGGAAAAGGTACGCTTACAACAATACTTTTTGTTTTTCTTTCATCAACTAGCTCTTCATATACAGTAATTAAGTACATCTACTCAAGTACCTGCTGATGTACAATCTTGAGTTACTTTTTGAGTTACATTTTTTTGTTCGTATCCTTCACTGCATTTCAGACGGCAGTGTGTATTTGCACCATATTTCTTTGACATTTTTAATTACAAGTTACTTTACACAACGTTTGTCTAAAGTACTAAACATAATATATGATTAAGCATCGTTGACGATCAATTACTTAGCAAAGGTTACTAAGCTTACTTAGTAACTTTAGGCTTGTCACTAGAGAGAAAGTCTTCCTGGCATCGCTTTCTCTGACCAGGGAACAGCTGAACCAAATTACGTTTTATCCTCCTTTATCCTAATTTTTTAACCGGTCACATTTGTGATAGACCTTTAATGGGGGTTTCGGCCCACAGATACGTTTTGATTAAACTACCCAACAGTAGGCCTATTTAAGGCACATATAATGAGGTCAGCTACATTATACTCCAGTTTACACATGAATATAAATCATTATTATAGGGAATTATAATATACCTTTTATAATATACCTTCTCTATTCTCTAGTAACTTCTCTAGTTATTCTCTAATAACTCTAAAAATCGATGTGCCTGGGACCTCGTGTGCCTGCACACCTGGATCTCATCCATTTGGAGCTCTGTGGGGGGCGGGACCACGGGTCAAGTGGGAACCGAAAGGGTCATGGGGGCTGCCTGGCTCGGAGCGCGGAACTCCCATTCGGGGCGGACGACCCGTCTACGGAGCCAAAGCGGTAAAACAATGACAGTAAAACTGTGTAGATTCAGTCAAAAGACGGTATTCTGGCAGCTCAACGAAATGGACTCAAGTGCAGAGGAGTGCTGAGGGGAAAATCCTCACACTGGCATGGACACTATCAGCGGTGCCAGCGTGGGTTCGACAGATGCAACAGAATAATCCTTACCTCCTCCCCTCTAGGATTAAACAAAACAATGCATCAAAACCCTGGCCCTGAAAAACTGGCCTTGATAGTTACCTTTGTGGGAGAGGAAGAGAGAGGGAGAGGGCGAGAGAGGCCGTGTGCATTGTGTCACGCTCAGCATCCCAAACAATAACTTCCAGTAAAGTCCACTACTGCATTGCAGGATATCTGCATATGACTGCAGTCAATTGAATTACATTAATAACGCAGTATGTGACCTGCAGCACAATGACTTATTTTCATATGCTGCATGTTGTGTTGCAACCGTGGTCCTTCCCTCCTGTTGCACAGCAGCAACATGTTGAAAACAACCAGGGACCTGCTGCTGCTTAACAGATGCCGCTTGTTACGCTGCATTTACTGAAATATATCAAACGAAAGTGTTCCGAAATGTCAACCAGAGCCTCGTCCCTATATTAGGCACGCAGCAAAGAAAAAGCAATCCGAGTTCAAAGTCCACGTTATTTTTTAATGTGACTGTTGCACATCTTAAGTCGCATGTCAACAGCATCCGGGGATATCAGCGAGTTCTTTGTTTAATCATTCCATCTCTCTGAAGATGAAAGAGAATAATGCAATCTCGGAGAACTGATTTTTTTAGGAGGATGAGGTAATCCATTAGCTAGCATGGCTTTGAATAGTAAAGTAGCAAGGAAAAAAAAAGTGTTGAAGGGTATGTCCTACTTTCTGCTCCCTCTTCTTCCAAACCCTGAGAAACTTTTCTCATTCTGCTTAAATAGGAGGCACTAAAATGATATTGTTCACTCATTAATAATTATTTCCCGGAGAAAGCTGAACAAACAATGTCTACAGGACAAACTTCTACCATTGCCCTTAGCGTTGTTAAGGTGATGCATAAAATGGGGAAATCTTGCTGCAGGGAAATGTGCTACTTTTCCTTCTGCACATGAAAGGGAATAATCCTACATTCATGCGTTAGAGTGTAGGAGAGTAGGACAAACTCTAATTCACACTCTAATAGTGTTTATTCTAGACCATGCAGAGAGTTGCTTTGTTATTGAAGACGTTCCTCCCAAGAAAAACGACAACTACAATCCATAAAATAAAAATATGTTTACGTTAATATCGACAGCCGAGTGACGTGTTGTGACGCGATCAGACTCTGTCTCCTAATTCCAACTTCCCTCGTCTGTTAACGCATGGCCTGAACCCGGCGCTTGCTTTCCTAACCTTGACTAAGAGTAGTAGTTTTAACACAAACCGTGATGATAAGCGAGTGGGTGGTAACTAAGTGCGTATTTTTTATTGATTTATTTTTGATTTAGTATTGCTTAATACTTTCTCACATGGTCTGAGTGTTTTTCCCACCACTGAAAACGAATAACAAATAATGTTATTGTGTATATATATATGTATGTATATATGTATGTATATATGTATGTATGTATGTATGTATGTATGTATGTATGTATGTATGTATATATATATATATATATATATATTGTATGTAACAACATATTTTGCTTAATTAGCTCTGCTGTGCCATGCATCATGTGAAAGAAAAAAAAACTTTGACAGATTCGCTGAGCGGTTACATAAAAACATTCTTATTTACGGAATTAACCCGTCAAAGCAAACACACCTCGTAATCATTTGACTGTAAGTGACAGCCTGCACAAAGCCCCGCAGCCCACTTTGACACGTCTTTCAGAGCAATTAATCGCTCCGCTTCCTCCGGGTCTTGATTTACCTTATCGCGCCGCCTATGTGCTCATCACCACTCTACAGCGGTGCCTCTCCGCCTCGGCATTACGAGCGCACGGGCATCTATTTGTCATCTGGTGCCAGGGTAAGTGTAACAAATGCCATGGCAGTCTTTCACCATCATTCAAACGGGCACATCTGGTCCGTCTATGGAGCGTGATCACCGAGCGTTAGGCCGGCATGGGAAATAGACGTGACGCCTGCTCACCTGGAGGAACGGTATAAATCAGCGACAGAGGCGGGAGGCGAGGCGGCGGACAATAGCCGCGCAGGGGAACGAGGCTTCGCCACAATGGGCTCAGTTCAAATGCAATCAGCCCACACAATGGGGCCCTGCTATTACGGTGCGTGAAGGCACTGATGAATTGCGGGGTTTTATTCATTTCCCTATGAAGTCTCCCTCACACTATTGGCCGTGTCGACCCGACCACAACAACAAAAGTAAAACTGCTGTCCGTGCACAACGCGGACAAAGAGTGGGAGTTTGCAGTGAGCCCAGCGAGACCAGATGTCAGACGGGCGCGTTATTCTCCGCTACCTGTAACCGCGTTCCCACGGCCCCCTTCCGTCTCTCTCTTCTTCTCAGCACAAAGCCTAACAGCATTATTCGCACTAACGTGCCGCAGGCCCGGTGTTACGTAATGAAGATTGACGCATCAGAGCAGAGGGAGCTGCTCGGCAGCCTCTCCGACCCTCGGAGAGCAGTCGTTGCGTTCATTAGGCCTGTACATGCGAGCAGCCTTCTTGGTCGTGGCCATTGACCCCTGGGTGCTCCAATAATAGCAGCGAGACGTCGTGAGGCTAATCAGGCTGGAGAAATCGTGATCTTGGTAGATGACATTCTCCCATGAAGCTATATCACTGTGTCCCCCAAGGCTTCAATTTGTTTATTAGCTTAATTAGAGTGTAATTACAGTGAATTCTAATGGAGCCGGCCCCACTGCTGAACACTTCCACAGCATGCTGAGAAACAAGGCGGCTGCTTGATGTAGAAAGTAATTTGCATCCTGCAGCAGAAACTCTCTGGAGTCGCTGGTTTGAAAATAGAATCTGTTTGCATTTATTAACCCTCAAATTGATCTGGTGTTTTCAGCCAACGCAGACTCTCTCACTCGTCCTCTCTGTAGGCAACAATGTGTTATTTCATTAACTCGTCTCATCATGAAATGATAACCCCCCCGTTGTTTTCCTCTGCGTCTAGTTCAGTCATTAATGCTGCCATACAGCGCTGCTCCTGTGTTGTGTTCTGCTCGAGGCAAAATCTGCTGATTGCAATGCGACAGGCGTGCGAGGCACACGGCAGCTGACTGCTCCGTGCACGTCAGCTGCACAGAAATCAGGAGCAATCAAATGAATTGATTGAAAACAAGGAAGCAAAACAAACTCAATGGCTAATTTCCCGTATTAATTGCATTGAAGTGCATTTAGATTGCTTTACTTAATGCTTGAGAGCGATTCAGGGCGACCGAGCTAACTAGCGGGGTAAGCTAACGGATCCTACATGTCGCACATGTTTGTCCTTCTTTCGCAATCATCCTAAAATCCAATACAAAGTGACCACAAGCATGTCCGTTTCATCTGGGGTTGAAAGGCGGGACAGAGTTGGTTTTCCTCTGCGGGCAGCAGCTTGGGTTCAGCCGTCCGTCCACGAGGCAGCAGTGAAAGGAGCCCGGGGGGTTTGCTTTGTCACCCTCCCTATAACTGGGTGGTGGGGGTGGGTGGAGGGGGGGCACGGCAGCTGTCCCTCCGGCACACGGGCCACATTCTTCCATCCTTCTCTCCGGCCAGCAGTCCGACATGGTGTGTTTGTGTGGGGGGATGTGGGGGAGTCACAGACAATAACCATGCAAAAAAAACATACAATTCAAGTCAAGGTGGCTGATGACAGCTCACTTTGCAAAGTAAAATATTTACTGTTGAAGCTAAAAGGCATCTTGTATCATGGCCACGTGATCGTGATCTGCAGTGAGACCGCATATACTTTAGTCCGCAGTGGTTTAACTACTGTTGTAAATCACTTTCTGCAGCAGTGTTTCATTTTGAGAAGCTGCTTTGTCCTTCGTTCCGTTAGGAAAAAATAACGCTCATTCCATTATGGCAATAGTTTTTGATTGGAAGAAATCCATTTCTGTATTTCTGTATTTAATAAATTGCCTTTGGAAGACGGGAGCTGCATGTATGACTCATTAAATGCCTTTATGTGAAATAAACAAAAGCAGCTTCCGCTTGAGGCAGAGTAAGAACCTAAAGTGGGAGAAAACAGTGGTGATAGATTAAGTTCTCTACAATAGCAGACCAGATGCTGGAACGTCAGGCACTTTTTTTGTTTTTTTTCAGAAATACAAGCAAGTCAACAAATAAACTATATTTCAATCCGGAGAGACTTGTTGAAATTTGAACAATGCTTTATTATAACAGGTGTAATATGATATTGCAAGTTGTTTGGGGCTTGGACTCCATCCTGCCGCTGGATAGACCCGGGGCCGGGATCTCGAGCCGAGACGAGGCATATCCCCCCCTTTGGGAGTCCAAACACTGGTGGTGGTGGTGGTGGTGGAGCCCAAGTTGCATAACTCTCCCGCTATGCCAGGTTCTGCTGTAGATTGGAGGTGTCCGGGGTGGTGGCGGGTCACCTTTGGAGCGTGCTGAAATGACAACTCACAGCAAAAGAGAAGAGAACAGTTTTTTAACGTTTGCCTGCCCCAATGCGATTGGTTTACGGTACCGACACCCACGTCTGATACTACCCGACCCCGCCCCTAATCAGCTGGCCGTGCCCCCCCAGGGAGAGAGGAGGCCACGGCACAGCCTGTCCAGTCTTCCTGACTTAATTTTTGCCTAAGCTTCATTTAACCTGATATAATAATTTCACAATTGTGTCCTATTCACTGTTAGCCAATCAATGTCTCTGCTTTTTAACGTTGTGTTTATGTGTGTAATTGGAAGCCTGTGCCTTGAACATTTTTGTCATTTACAGGTTCAGATGAGCATTATCACTTTCTTATTAGCTGGTTACTACACAACATTATTTCTCAAACCTCACCAAGTGGGTCGAACCATAGCTACAAGACATCTGCCTCAGATATTACAGCATATAGCCCGAATAAATAACAGTAAAATACTAATACTAATAACTAGGTGATGTTTTAGAGCATCATCATGAGCAGGTATCATCTTGTATTCGTCGTCACTCCGTTTAAAGCTCCGCACAAGAGGATGCTGATTTGGATTTCAACTCATCATCGGTATTAATCATCATCGCCTGCATAAACTACTCGATCTGCTTATTCAGCAACGCTGGCCAAGTGAAGAGGATCCAATGGGCTGCGGTTATCAAACGTGTTTTCAGGATGGCGTGATGGTCATATTAAAAACCACCGTGGCAGAAAATTAAACAAACAAAGTGGCCATGGCTGGTTCAGCACGCGCCGTAAAAGCAGATGTGATGCTGATTTAAAGTAGGTTTTTCAACACCACGAGTAGTTAATGGTTTTAAAAGCCGCGATCGGACTCAGTAGAAGGAACTTTCACAACCGCTTGGCAGATGTCACTCCCCAAATAGAAAGATCTGTGAGCTCCAGTGCCAAGGAAAGACTAAACTCTGTGTGTGTGTGTGTGTGTGTGTTGTTGCATGTTGTTGTTTTTTTGCCTCTGGCAGATGTACATCCAAACAACCACACTGACCATCTCCGTGAGCCTGAGCGCCTCCGTGTCCCTGGGGTTGCTCTACATGCCCAAGGTCTACGTGGTGCTCTTCCACCCCGAGCAGAATGTGCCCAAGCGCACGCGCAGCCTGAAGGCCGTGGTTACCGCCGCCACCATGTCCAACAAGTTCAACCCCAAGGCCGGACTCAGACCCAACGGAGAAGCCAAGACCGAGCTGTGTGAAAGCCTGGAGACGCAATGTGAGTGAACACGGCCGCTCAGGAGGAATTCTCTGACCAGGAACGCGCCGTTCCTTTTACCCGGGCATGTTGTGTCCTGCAGTGTGTTGTGATGATGCAGAGTTGAAATGAATTACCTACAAAAAAGATATGTGGCATGTTATTTAACAGCTCGTTGAATCCAGTAACCACTGTTGTTTATTTGCGTGTTACTGAACGTACTCTGCAGCTCAATAACAGATTTATTCTACTTCAGTAAAACCTTAATTGTCATTCTCTTTTCATTATTTCGTTGAATTTAGCGGCTACACCTGAAATCTAACGCCACATGCTAAAAGGTATTTTCCTTTTTTTGGCTATTTACACGTCTAATACTGAAAGAGTTGATTTCTTGATCAGTCAGAATACAAGTTTGATCCTTGAATAATTGTTTGTTACGTTTCTAAGTTTCTTATAACTAGGTTGTTCTCTCCTGGTGCTGTTAGTCATAGATAAAAGGTTTATGTTGGAAAGTTTGGCAGTAAATAAATCCAGTGATAACATTCGCTTAGGAAATGTCAGAAGACAAAGCTTAATGAGACCTATTCGACTTACTTATTTCTATCTGGCCAGTAGTCAATACTTCAAATGTATTCACTGTTATCAGATGTCACACAGGTCCTGACCTTCAAGCTGCTTCAACAAGCTGAAAAAAAAAGACTAAACGCTTTCAAATACGTATATATGTATAAATGTATTTGCTAGTCGTTTCTGCTGAAGACTTTGGAGCTAATTGTAAATAAAGAAAGAACCACATAATTATTAATCAAAAATACAACAACCTGTTCTGAGGCAGCTGGTTCTCCTGTTCCTGATGACAATAGCATTACCGTATCAGTGACGCAGCGCTAAAGTAAATATTGACCTCTTAATCATTCATGTCTGTATTAACAAGGAAACTGAGCCTTTGTCACACAAATGTCAAAGCCGGGTTGAGTCCAGAAATGTTTCCCTCCACAGAAGAATAGAAGAGCTGACAATGTATTCACAGAAAAGCAAATCGGATAAAAAACACTGTGGCAACAGATGGCACATTGTGGCGAGGCCCATCAGCAAAGATACATGTCAACACACATTGCAACATTAATTCCTATCTCGCTTCAAGTTTCTGTGGAGGGTTAATAGGGCCTTTCGTTACAATAAGTCAGACGGCAACGGCGCTGAATTGATAGCCGGCGGCAATTTGTCCTGATGGGCTTCTCGTTTACAGGCGCCGTACAGTCCGTGGCTATTTGAATAAGCAACATTTGTCATTGTCATCGCCACCCTGGATGCATCGCTTGATGAAATTGAAAAATTCCTCTCCGGCTCGGCTCCCCGGCAACTGCTGCTGTGATTGGGTGGCGATGTGTCAGGATTTATCTGCTCCACCTCAGCGAATCAGCTAACACAGTTTGGGGAAACAAGTGGAAAGTTGAAGCCTGATAGCTGGAGGAAAAGGAGGTGTGATGGGGGGGGGGTTGGCTTTAGTAAACCCTGCTGTAGGTATTACAGGCATGTATTCAGGACAAAAAACAGAAGTGGAGAGTTGAGGGATCTTTGGGAATGATTGGCATTTATCCTACAATGCAACATGGGGAGTAAAAAAAGCAACTGAACACATTTTCTCCCTTTATTTGACATTTTCTCCAACACTCGTTGCATCAGGAAAACAAGGCTAAAGAAAATGGCCACACTCGCTCATTAGTGTTCCTCATCAATAGTGCAGAAGTTATCCCTGACTCCATATGAGTCTCAATACACCCTCTTATTCTTCCTCTTCTCTTTCAGCTTTCCCGACAAAGCAAACCTACATCAGCTACAGCAACCACGCAATCTAATGACCACAATGTCCACATCGGCGGAGTTTCACCCGGTCGGCATGGGAGACGGGCGTGCCGTCGTCCGGCGGGAGATCACCAAAGCGTTGCCCAAAGGCGCCGCGCGGCGAGGGACCGCGGGGGGACCGAAACAGAAAAAAACACGGCGTGGTTGCAGTTTCCATCTTCTGTCCTCCTCACAAGATTACACACACACACACACACACACAAAAAAAAGAAAAGAAAAAATGTAAAAATACGTGCATGGCAGCGGCTGATGGATGGAGCTTTCCTTTTGAGTGTTTACATTTCAGCTGTGCCCTCTTTCAAAAACCCTCTCCGTCGCCGCCGGCGTTGATGACTGAAACAGAACTAAGATCAACAACGTGTTCAGGTGTTCGCAATGTCGTCTGCCAGTTTTGGAGACTGTAATCAATCTAAAAACCCTCGAGACGCCGCAAGGGATTAATCGACACCAAAAAGGCATGAAAACATTGTGCGTGGATTTCTGAACAGGGGAGGAGGCTTGTGTTTTGTATTTTATTTCCAACTGTACTCCGGCCTCATGAGTCTCAAGCGGCTGGAAGCGGTGATCATCCTCTCGACAACGCAACAAATCCCTGCCAGACCAAAAGTTTTTTGTTTTTTTCAGGAGTCAAGAAGGAGTACGCGTATAAGATGGTCTCTGCTGATTTTGAGCATGCCAGTTTTAACATCCTGTGTTGTGTTGTTAAAAAAAAAAAAGAAACGAAAAAAAACCCCAGATATCTTTGGAATGCGTTTAAACTCTGTTGCAGCGTTGTTAACAATTTGTTTTGGGCCCGAGCCCGTCGTACGTTTTAGAAACTGTTGGTGACGGTCTAGTGAGTGATTATTTATCTGTGCTTAAAGTGAGGCCATGATTTGTATTACCAGCTAGCCGAAGGCTGCCACTGCCCTCCACACGCCTGTATGTGCTTTGAAACAATGGCTCGTGGTTACCATCAACCGTGTTTGGACCGCGGGAGACCGCTGCAAGCCGTCGTCCAGGATCGACCCCCCCCCCACCCACCATCACTGCCACCAGCTTTTCTCCTGGTCACACGTAGTGTAAGGGTAAAGCTTAGCTGAAGACATCCATTAGGAGGGGGAATTAAGATGAAGTGTGCCCTTGAGGGGATTGTGCAATATGACCTGAAGGTGATATCCGTAATGGACCAGCTACTGAGAAAATTCATTACTACACGTGTCCCCCTCAGGCACTCCCGTGATGAGGGGGGAGGTGTCGGGGAAGGTGTGAGGCTTTTCAACAAATGAAAATTTAATTGCATAAGAATAAAATATCTTTATCGATCACCGAGAGCTCGCTGAACAGATGAATGGTCGGCTTTGTGAGGTAAAAAGCGCTCTAATGTCCCTGTGGAAAAACATTGGAGGGGGGGGGGTCATTTGTGTTGTGAATTCAATGCTGCTCTTCATACCTCACCCTGTATTACTTTCAACACCATTTGTGTTGCAGAATAAAATGTGAGTGCTGACCAAATTAAATGGCAAGTTAATGTATGTTATTAAATAGAATAATGACGTCTGCTTTATGTCCTGACATATCCTTAATTTGGGGTAAAATGTAGAAAAAGATACAGTGCCTGGCTATCAAAATATGTATTTGTAAAACCCCATGAAAACTAATGGAGTGTGTGAAGCATGTTTAGTTTTTTTTATACAAAATTTTATTTCTATTAAAAATGTTTTGAAACTTCAACGTACGTTTTCTGGTTCTTTTGATACGTTTTTATCGTTAATCCGACCATAACAAAACTAAAATGAAGAGACTACTTTGCTTGAATACTTTATTTTACTATGAACAGATAAGGTTGCATAAGGAATTGTACATTAACAAACGTGCAGCATCTTCAGCTAAATCATTGGCAGGTGTGTGTGTGTGTGTGTGTGTGTGTGTGTGTGTGCGTGCGCGTGTTTTTAAAAGTTTTTCTTGATGTAATAATACAGATTAAAAAACAGTTTGTCAGCCCTTTAAAAAATCAAAAAAGACTGGCTGCTATCGTCTGAATAATACGTTGCCACTAGTGCTCTAATATTAGCAGCGGAAAGATGTAGAACTTGCCAACATGAAATTATATGAAATGACTGGTTTGCTGGGAACTGAGGCCTCTGCATTCAGCGAGCACTCTGCAGCGATCCGCTTCTCCACGCCCCCCCGATTCTGTGAGCCCACGACACAAAAGGCTCGGCCATGACAGTCGCTGCTTAGCGAGCTTTGCAAATATATGTAATGAGTGTATATCATCTTCATCAGCAGATACAGGAGAAGATGCAATGACAGTCCAATGTGAAAAACAGGGTTTCACGTTGATTTGTTTCAGAAGTATCTTAACAAAGAACAAATGGTTAAAGAGTGGTGTTCATTTAATTCATTTCTATATGTTTAAAGACAGTTTTGTCAAAGTTGAATGTTGTCACGTCGTCATATTTATGCACCGAGAGTCACTTTCTAATGACCCACGCGCACTTATTGAAGGAAGGAATATTTAATACAGAGCTTTTGACTGGCTGCCAAATAAACATCGATATACAGAATGAGAGACACTGCAGGGCACTGAGGTGGGAATTAACTAAATAAACCAGTAAATCAATATTTTAATAAATAACACTTATTAGCATAATCCGTCCATGGTGAAAAAAATACAAGTATTTACTGTTTTTTGCTCAAAAGTAGTTTTTTAGAATAAAATACTTGATGTAGATAGTATAAGCAATGAAACAGTTAGGACATAATGTCATAATATTGTAGTAAATGTGATGAGATAATGTAATTCTAATATTTCCCGTATGAGTGAAGAGAAGCATACTTATGGTTAATGACTGAGTACATATGAAACTACTACTGATTAAATCACTCTGAGCCACAGTGACGATGTTAATGCAAACCGCTGCTCAAGGAAACCACATCTGGCGTGATTAGATTGTGAATAAGCTGCAGGGAGGAGGGGACTTTTCCTTTACTGCAGCAAAGAGAAGAGAGCATAATGAATCTGTACAACTGAATAGTGTGTTCTGCTTTGGTTAGAAAGACGACCTCAAACCAACAATGTCGAGACAATGACGTGAGCTTATCGATTCGTTTTCTTTCCGTCCACTTATTGTTAGGAGTCTGTGACTAATACAGGGTCCTCAACCCAGCAGCTTTCTTTCACACTGACAAGAAGCTGTGCAGACCAATGCACATTCCTGCAGACATAGCAACTATGAGCAGTATCATTTTTCCTTGTGCCAGATCTGAAATACCAATATGCCGATTAACGGGTCAATCCAAGCAAACCCTGGTAACCCGTTTTTCAATGCTATGAATTGTAGGTAATTCCTTCGGGGGAAAGTCTGCACACTTTGGTAGAGTGTGAAAAAAGGGTCTCTCTAGGAGTTGAGGATCCGGAGCCCCGGTCCCTCCCAGAAAGCACCTGAGAGCCTTTGAATGTGGACTTTGAGATTCAGGGAGACAAGAAGACGCCTACAGAGGGATTAGTGTATTGTGTATTTATAGTCCTTTCTCTACTTGATGTTGTTTTGTCTTTCTTTGGGTCGTCGCGTCCCAGATCTTCCGTGACCTGCGTGTTGTTTGTCATCCGGACTCTCGTTTCTTTCATTGTAATGTCCCAATGCGTCTGCCTGCCTCTGACTCTGCATTAGAGCAAACATGACCTTTTGACGAGACACTAGAATATGAATTTGTAGAATTTAATATTCAATAACTTCATGGCATACTATACCGTGACATTTAAAAAAATCTCATACATGGACATAGTAATATGATAAAGTACTATGAGTTTGTTATAACATACTCTACTTTGACACAGGTTGTGAGAACAGCCGAGAAGCCAAAAATCAGTTTTTTGGAGTTATACACACAGCTGTACTTACTTATTTTAGAACATGCTCTACCTTTTTAAGACTTTTGTCACACTTTTGTATTTTTAGGACTGACTAAGGTAATCATCCATTCATTCATGTGTACAAACTATGTTTCCACAAAAAAAGTAAAAATGCAGTGAATAACACAATAACAATGTACACCCAGGAAAAGGCACATACATCGGCAATGCCCAAAACTCTCTTGATCCTATTAGTGAACCCCCCCCTCCTCCATATCTATCAAATTGGATGTCCTAACATAATAATTATTCCCCCCTCTGTGTTCATCTGATGTACAGCACACGCCTGCATCTGTACAATCAGACACACCGATGATCCTCACACGACAAAGCTTTACAAATCTAAATTGTTGCTGCAGTGGGGATGAAAATCTTTACATAGCTAAAGCAAGAGCTTTTCATTCTGCCTACGCCATAATCTTCCATTGAATATTATACTGTATATTCAATGGATATATATATATATCATCATATTATAAGAAAGAGCCTTATAAAATGATGAAAGCCAATGGTGAATATGATCATGCGGGTATTTTCACCTCGTTACTACCATTCCGTGTGCTGCTTTTATTCAATATTTAAATAACAAATACTTGGTGAGGCAAGAGAGGAATCACCTTCAGTGAAACGCAAGAAATACTCAAATCAATTGTTTCCAATAAGGTCACTGGGATTCCGAAGGTTTTCACCCTTGATTGTTTCTTTTTGTGAACGCGATAAACACTCGAGTTTAAATTGGCAACATTTTCTTGGCAGTAAAAGTTAACAATTACTTAATGCAGCAACTGAAGATATGATTACATGAAGTGGGTGGATATTATTCTAAACTATATTCTATTTCATTAATCATAATACACTGTCGGATTGCCATGGCCAACGTATCAAGGCCACCGCGAAAGCGTGATTATCTTCGCAGATCGAAAGCGTGTATCTGCTGCCTCTTCCCCGCGCACCTGAGGATAATACAACTGCCCTCAGATGACAGAATGAGCACAGGACCTCGTTCTTTCTCCAATTGAGCCCCAATATAGAGGAGGATTAAGAGAAGCAATGCGGCCATGTTTCTTTCAAGGGTCCTTTGGCTGAGCTCTCTCAGCGGTGTAGCGTTGCCATTGTACGCCATCGTAAACAAACGGAACGCTGGCAGCGGCGGCCCGCCTCGCTGTGAAAGCAATCTGGACTGATCTTCCAGCAGAAGCGGCAGCGCTGGCTGCACGAGGCCACCGATTTGCCGCGGATGCCAAGAGAAGAGCCCGATAAGGAAGCGACTGAATGCATGCAAGAGGAAAAGATAACGGGGGAAAAATGCAGATGCTTGTGAAGTAGCATATCTGAGAAAAAAAAACATGCAGAAGTGCTCTTAAGAGGGCATGTTAGTGCTCAAAGAACCACGGCCTATTTCATTCACCTTTTGTCTGCGATAGTGATGAGTGATCAGAGACGTGGCGCTGCGTCTTATGCACAGCGCATACACTATGTTGCTAGGAAACAGTTGCTCATGAATACCCTGCAGTTATTGCACATCAAAGGAGTTATGTTCGTATAGTTCAGTGGACGCGTTAAAAAAGAAAAATAATGGAAGGGTACTTCTCTACATAGATATAAATATTTCAATGTGAATATTTATTTGCAAATACTGTATATGTAGCACAGAATGAATAGTATATACTTCAGATATGCAACAATGTAACCACCATAGTGCTCTTTCATGTTTTTTCATGACAATGTTTTGCACCATCATTTGTAGTTTTTTTTTGTAGTTCATTTGTAGTTTGCACCTTGTATTTATAAAAAGAATGTGCCCTACATCACTTCATAACAACACATTAGCAAATGAGGATTCGAAATCAGTAAATCGGCGCACCCCGAATGAAAATACAATTTATTTTGAACTGAACAATCGGACAACTGCAGGAGGGCATTCAAGCTGCATTTCATTTACTTACAATAAATGCATTCAACCGTAACTACTTTGATTTTCTGAAACATCTGGATAGCTTTTGGGACTATTTTCAGCGGCGGACTAATACACCTTACTCCAAGTGAGTATTTACAACAGGAGGACCAGGCCTTTGGGATTGACTTTAAATAAACTGTGTTTGAGGAACATGCTAGCAGTGTTAACAGTGATTTTTAACATATTTTTACTGTTTTGTGAGAAATAAAAATAAGTTTGACCTCTTTAGTAAGATCAACTCGATGTGGATTTTGGTCGTCAAATGGGATTGGTTAATTGTGCAAATATATAAATATAATTGCTATTGCAAGTAAGAGATCCACATTATCCGACGTAATTATGGAATGCAAATCCAAAAAATAATTAGTGTTAAGAATAACACATTCTCCCATGTATCTATAAATAATTAATCAGCATATCATGCATCCCAAGTATGTATGCTGATTCTCCATTAAACTTTCATTTGTCCTTTCTAATTTATTTTCTTAGTTTCTAGGACTATTTATATTAGATGTGGATTTACCATCGGTATATATATCGGTATATGGTTTGGCAGTGAGCTGAATTTTTCTTTTTCAGGTTAGTATGTATGACTATGTATGTAGTTTATTTATACATGTATACATAATCATTTTCATTACATTACATTTTATTGTTCAAATCTACACCATCAGTCTTCAAGTGTGTAAACTAAACAATAAAAAAATTACACTTCTTTTCTTGAGATACTGCGTCTTAAAAATCACTTCCTTCTCCAACTTCACACCTAATTAAGTTGATTTAGATTTCTTTAATTTCATTAACTATTCTGTAGCAGATGTGTGTCATAATGAACAGCATATAAATGCGACCCATAGCAGATGAAAATGTGATTTGTCGACTTATCCCCGAGGTGGTGATTTCTAAACACTGCCTGTCTTCGACACGCCGCCAGTGATCACCTCGACATGTTGAGTCCACTGAACGATGCGTCTAATTGAGCCCCGGGGAACGCGTGGAACCAGACGAGCGCTGTACGTAAAAGATCCTCAGGTTAAAGACAGACGCTCGGGTGACACGTTTCCCTCAGGGACGCCAAGGAAACCAGAGCGAGGAGGTGGGTAGAGCCTCCACAATGAAACTAGGCCATTCTAACAAGGAACCGAGAAGACTGTGACAGAAGAATACACAGCAGACTCTCACATTCACTGCTTTTCATTTGCTATGCACCATTTCACTCCCTCCTTTATGCTCTGTGGACATTGAATGCGTTAACGTGTCGAATGGTAAATATATTTCCTTGTATTGTATTGTGAGAGTTTCACTCCAGACTAAGAAAGGGTTGTGGATGCGCCGTGTGTCCGCTCTCACATTCCTTTATTGCGCTGCAAATCAAGTAGAAGGTATATGTGTAAATATTTACTAGTTACAGGTTCTGTGGCACTTTTCTTTTTGCTTTCATCTTTGTCTTTCATAACAGGACTCTTGGATTCTGAGAAACGACCTTTGAGGAAAAAAACTATTATTTTACAGAGCTCGCAATGATTGCCGGGAAATAACAACGCATGTGATTACATCACACGTTTTCTTTTTATACACTGTATCATATCTCCATTCTCTGTTCTATTTTTAAGGGATTTTCTCAAAAAAAAATGAAAAGACAAAAACAACAAAGTTTGTGTGGACTTTGCTGAGAAGTAGGTCGTGTCAAGCTGGAGCCAAACTGAAAAATTGTGATTTATTGCGAGCCATTCAAACCAACAGGGACACTGTAGGTAACGCGTGGGCTAAAAAAAGAATTCTTCTTCTATTAGCAGATATACATCTAGTGAGCACAAGACGCACAAAAGGAAAATGACTGTCGATCCACTTTGAACGTTAGCACGGCCCTCCTAACACGACCTCTTTAGGTTTAACAAACGGGATTCACAATGAGAAAGCTCGCTGTGTTTGGTCCACAAAGCTCGGTGCTTCTCATCCATAAGAATTAAAGAGCAATCCAAGCAGGTTGACAACAAAGACTATAGATTAAGAGTCGCCAGGGAATGTTTATCTCCAACAGATTCAACTTTCTGCCACAAAAACTATAATTTCCCCGGATTTATTGGGCTGTTTAACCTTCTATTGAGATTTATATTACATGCCCATATTTTCTCGACCAGGAATCTGTCGCACCGATAAATACAGCTACACTTGATGATGTGGCATTTCACAGAAGTACTTTTTCTTGTAGCCGACCGGTACATTATTAAAAATGTGTTGACACGAAAGTGGACAAAATAAAGTACCCCTCACTTTGATAAAACACACAAACATTGTCTTATACAATACAAAATACACGCATCTGTTCTCACACAGGAGAACACAACAAGTATGTCACGGTGTGGTTCACTTCCTGTCTTATTTTGTAGTTTTCTGCCACTCGTGTCCCCGGGTAACTTCACTTCCTGCCTTGTCTCGTCATCCCCTGTGTTCGTCTAATAGTTTCCACCTGTGTCCAATCACCTGCACCTCCCTTGTGTATTTAAGCCATGTGTCTCTTGTGTCACTTGTCGCGTCATTGTCTTTCGTCTCACATGTTGCCTGCTGGTTTTCCTCCCGGTTCCTGCGTTTTGACTATTAAAGTCTTTTGTTTCCCGCAAGTCTGCGTCTGAGTCCTGCCTTCCCTCAACCCTGACAGAATGACGCGACCAAAGAAGGGCTCAGCAGACCCACTGCCAGACTACGGTCCGGACTACCTGGACGTAAGGAGTCCCTTCTGGCAGCGGAAAACAAACTGTGTTTTTGGTCCCAGGAGCTATCAGCTCGCCTGCCTCGAGCTCAGGGACCTCCTTAACCCTAAGAGGAGCAAGCGGAAGAAGCGATCTCCCGTTCCCGCTGGGCCGCCGCAGCGATCTCCCGTTCCCGCTGGGCCGCCGCAGCGATCTCCCGTTCCCGCTGGGCCGCCGCAGCGATCTCCCGTTCCCGCTGGGCCGCCGCAGCGATCTCCCGTTCCCGCTGGGCCGCCGCAGCGATCTCCCGTTCCCGCTGGGCCGCCGCAGCGATCTCCCGTTCCCGCTGGGCCGCCGCAGCGATCTCCCGTTCCCGCTGGGCCGCCGCAGCGATCTCCCGTTCCCGCTGGGCCGCCGCAGCGATCTCCCGTTCCCGCTGGGCCGCCGCAGCGATCTCCCGTTCCCGCTGGGCCGCCCCGACTCTCACCCATGCCCCCGACCCGACCAGTTCCGGCCCCACGCTCCATGCCCCCGACCCGACCAGTTCCGGCCCCACGCTCCATGCCCCCGACCCGACCAGTACCGGGCCCACGCTCCATGCCCCCGACCCGACCAGTACCGGCCCCACGCTCCATGCCCCCGACCCGACCAGTACCGGCCCCACGCTCCATGCCCCCGACCCGACCAGTACCGGCCCCACGCTCCATGCCCCCGACCCGACCAGTACCGGCCCCACGCTCCATGCCCCCGACCCGACCAGTACCGGCCCCACGCTCCATGCCCCCGACCCGACCAGTACCGGCCCCACGCTCCATGCCCCCGACCCGACCAGTACCGGCCCCACGCTCCATGCCCCCGACGCCCCCAGTCCCCGCTCCGAGACTCAGGCTCCCTCCCTCCCATCCCATGGTCCTCTCCCACCCTCCCGTTGGTGATTTGAGGGCCGTCTGGGATCCGGCCCTTGAGGGGGGGGCTACGGGGTGGGTTATGGGGGGGGCTGAGCCGCCGCAGACTACGGAGGTGTTCCGTGTCCCCGAGCTGGAGCAGACTGCGGAGGTGTTCCGTGTCCCCGAGCTGGAGCAGACTGCGGAGGTGTTCCGTGTCCCCGAGCTGGAGCAGACTGCGGAGGTGTTCCGTGTCCCCGAGCTGGAGCAGACTGCGGAGGTGTTCCGTGTCCCCGAGCTGGAGCAGACTGCGGAGGTGTTCCGTGTCCCCGAGCTGGAGCAGACTGCGGAGGTTTCCCGTGTCCCCGAGCTGGACCTCACTACGGAGGTTTCCCGTGTCCCCGAGCTGGACCTCACTACGGAGGTTTCCCGTGTCCCCGAGCTGGACCTCACTACGGAGGTTTCCCGTGTCCCCGAGCTGGACCTCACTACGGAGGTTTCCCGTGTCCCCGAGCTGGACCTCACTACGGAGGTTTCCCGTGTCCCCGAGCTGGACCTCACTACGGAGGTTTCCCGTGTCCCCGAGCTGGACCTCACTACGGAGGTTTCCCGTGTCCCCGAGCTGGACCTCACTACGGAGGTTTCCCGTGTCCCCGAGCTGACGACGACTACTACCCCGGACGTTTCCCGTGTCCCCGAGCTGCCGACGACTACTACCCCGGACGTTTCCCGTGTCCCCGAGCTGCCGACGACGACTACTAACCCGGACGTTTCCCGTGTCCCCGAGCTGCCGACGACGACTACCCCAGACGTTTCCCGTGTCTCAGAGTCTGCCATTCTAGAGACGTTCCGTGCCCTGCAGTCGCCGCTCCGGAGCCGGATTGGTGACCGCCCGCCGGGCCGACCCCCCCAGGGCTCCCCGCTCGTCTGGCCGCCCGCCGGGCCGACCCCCCGAGGCTCCCCGCTCGTCTGGCCGCCCGCCAGGCCGCCCGCCAGAGTTTCCAGGGTGGTCCGACCAACGTCTCTGGTTTCCCTCCCCACCCACCCCTTGTTCGCTCTAGTGTTGGCCGTCTGGAATTCGGCCCTTAAGGGGGGGGTACTGTCACGGTGTGGTTCACTTCCTGTCTTATTTTGTAGTTTTCTGCCACTCGTGTCCCCGGGTAACTTCACTTCCTGCCTTGTCTCGTCATCCCCTGTGTTCGTCTAATAGTTTCCACCTGTGTCCAATCACCTGCACCTCCCTTGTGTATTTAAGCCATGTGTCTCTTGTGTCACTTGTCGCGTCATTGTCTTTCGTCTCACATGTTGCCTGCTGGTTTTCCTCCCGGTTCCTGCGTTTTGACTATTAAAGTCTTTTGTTTCCCGCAAGTCTGCGTCTGAGTCCTGCCTTCCCTCAACCCTGACAAAGTATGCTGAATAAAGGACACCGACCTATGAAACCAGATATCCCGCACCAATCAAAAGCCAATCCAACGAGCTGATTAAGCCATGAGCCGAGGTGCCGAGCCAAAATGAGACATTTTCTGAGGAGGTAATGGTGACTCTCTCTCTGCAACCACGCTTTATCTTTCATCAAGAGCTTAACCACTCCAGTCCCCACTGATGTGTCAATTAAGTGTGAGGGATGAGAGGGTGCAGTCTGCTAACCCTTTTCTACAGCGGAGCCAAATATAACGCGCGAGAAAGTGACATATTTCAGCCTCCTAATTATCAACCGCCATCTGCAAAGTGTCTGAGGAATCATAATGATTTGTTTGGAGAACCCTTAACAATGAAGTCTGACAAACCCGCTGTGGCGTGAAGCGAAACCAGTGCTGTAAGGATTTGTGTTACTGCATTCATAAGATGCTAATAACACAACAAAGATCTAATGTGTCGTTCTGCGTGTGGAGAGAAACGCACACGATGGCATCATGTAAGGGGCAACAAGAAGCTGGAATGTCTGCAGACATTCTAATGAACATCTTTGTTTGTTTTTGTCCTTCTGGCCTCCTGACGATGACGACGCTTTTAGCTTTGTTTTGGTCTCCACCGTTTTCTGACCACAACGTCTGGCTCAGCTCACTGCCAACGCTGGCCCAACGCGTACCAAATGACACGTTGTGTCTCGTTTGTTTGATCTGTGTACACAATTTAGAACAATGATAATTTGTGGTGCCCAATGGGACACGGCGTCCAACTGTTGCCCAACTAAGAAATAAAAACACAAGTTGTTGATTTTACACATGTAGTCTTTACGCTAAGTTGCTCGCCTCCTGGGTGCAGCTCCATAAAAGACACACAGACATCTGGTGACAGTGATCTTCTCGTGTAGAGAACAGGCGTATATCCCCAAATGTTGAGCCTTTTCTTAAATACTATACTACACTAACACTGGTGATGCTACGAAAAAGCACCAGCAGGGGAAGCGGAAGAAAAACAAAAGAGAGTGAGGACTGGAGTCGTTCACAATCATTTTGAATGATACGTTTTTAAACATTAATCACCAGCTGAGCTGTAATATTATTTGGCCTTGAAATGAAAGTCAACTATCTACATAATTCCAATAGATTCAGAGCCAAAGATGAAGGATTATTAAGGTGTTAAAAAACATCGACGCCTCTCGCAGGGCTTCCGGTTGAAAGCACTTCGGTCCGGGGAGCTGCGGCGCACACGCGTGAGGCTTCAGACACCGCAGAGAAATCATCACAGCTAACTCGCATCTGGTGTGACAACCTACACGTTTCCCCGGCATCCTCAATCTGTCTCGTTTTAGCCTCAAAGTTGCGCTGCCAATAGACATTACCTCCTAAAGACCCGTTTAAAAAATAGTCCGGGGAATATGTCAAAGAGCTCCAGATGTATCTGTTCTGAGGCCAAAGATGTTTTCCTGTTTTGTTTTTCTCTCTCTCTCTCTCTCTCTCTCTCTCTCTCTCTCTCTCCTCTCCTGCTTCCGCAACATACTCCCCATCTGCCGGGGTCCGACTCGTCCGACCCGCCAACTGCTACGGTAATTGGAGACAGGTGATAAACTGTGTCAGCCTCCTTCTACCGCATGCGTGCCTAGTGATGATGATGGGAGAAGAGATTAAACCAGCAGTGGAAAGCCAGTGTGTCTGAACGCTCCATCACTGTCCAATTAGAGGTTCCAGAATAGTCCCCACCCACAGATTAGGGAATCAATGAGTATTGTATACTAATGATTAAACCTGTCGTCCCAATTGGAAATATTGTCTTAGCAAAACGATAAGCAGCATTATTGTTTAACACAAAGGCCCCAAAACTGAATTGGCTTCATTTTGCAGCATTCACCTCCACAGCAGAAATCTGAGCAATTGGTATAAAATCAGGTTCATATTTTTGTTTCCTTTTGGTGACGGTCTGAATTTCAGATGCCTCTTGGTGTCACTCCAGAATGTGTATGGAAGGAAAATAATAATGATTTCCCTGCTCGGGGTCAGCATAAACTACATACCCACTCAGAGTTAGATCCTAAACTAATAGAACGAGACGAGCTCCTTTAACATGAAAAAACAATAAAAAACCTGTCATGGCAGAAAATAGCTTTGGGCTTTTAGACCTCTAGACGCCCCACGAGCTCAATATTCCCTGTGCGCAGTTGGTTGTGATAATTGAATCCCCCCCAAGTGGTGAATTATTAAAGATATATCAAAACACACAGAATAATGATTATGTGTCCCATATATTTCTTACATATAATATTATAAATACATAATAAATGTGGTCTGATATGCGCAGTGAGTGAAGGGTCAGCAGGCATTCAACAGGAGTTTAAAAAGCAGAATAATTCAACAGTGTTTTGAGAAAAGTGTGAGTCATGACCGCGCTGAGACGTCCTTGGGCACGAAGCCGTAATCGTCCATCCGAATTACTCTCCCGTTTGCCGCAGCAGAATGCGAGATTAGCTGTGGACCGTCGGCCTCCCACGGACGCACGCGGGAGGCGAGCGGCCAACGGACAAAAAAAACCCCAACACCCGTGTTGACCTGAGGGGGAACAGGAAGGTGGAAACTGTACTTCCGGGCTAGCGTCATCATTCGTGAGAGCGAGTCGTAGCCCGGAGCCGGTGGGACACAAGCGGCCGGTTGCGTGAACGAAGGCCACGGAAACCAGCAAACACTTCGCTCTGTGCTCTGGTAGATATTCCTGTGCGCTGCATCTTCACATTGTGAAATACTGCAGTTCTGAAAATGGTTTAGAAAACCCTCAAGGTTCGTTAAGTAGGATGATTGTGGCAAAATCAACTGAGGTCAGGGGTCGGCAATGAAGGAATGGAATGGAAAGACTGTGGTAAAACATGAATAAACTGAAATGAATTTAGGTTTACTTGAGGCATCTAAAACACTTTTTTGGGCTTGGGAAAACTGCGGTTTGTTTAGTAAAATAAGTGTTTGTGTCCCCAAACTGGCTTGCTAATTGATCACAAAACTAATTAAGCCAACATATACTTCACAATTAACTAATGAAGCGCCAGATACTAACGGGTATCTTGTTGATCTCAGATGTTAAAGGGGACTCACCAGGTATTTTCATTTTGAGGAATCGAGTGAGAACTATTTTGCTCGTTGACTGTGTGTCGAGTATTTAAACATCTGAATAAAAATACACGTAGACCGACGCTTCAGGATTGTTTGACGAAGATTCAATTGACTTTCTTCAGCCGTTCACAGCCTTTTTTTCTCCATGAAAGACCGGAGGGTTTTTACCGCCGCCTCTTAGCTCTGCAGAGTTTAAGCGTTCAAGAAGAAGACACTGTAGGTTCCGGGTCGGAGTGTGTCACTCGCGGAGCCTGCAGGCGCTCGGGTAATTCCCCCGCGCTGCCCGTCGTCTCCTTGGAAGAGCTTCTTTTGTCAAAGCACAACCACGAGTCGTCCTCCGAGCTGACAAACTGCTTTAATCTGCCTTTAATGACCGACGACATTGGCGGGGGAAACAAACAACACCAGAGGAAGATAAACCTCCGTTTTCCATGTAGGGCGAAATTAATGAAGCGCATCAGATGGGATCATGATTCATAATCTACAGACACAGGTGGGCGAAGCCAATGAGTAATTCTGTCCCTTTCCCTCGGAAATGAATGTCAACTTGGCCTTGTTGAAGGTACTGAAGTTTATATTCAGCAGGGGGGCAACGGCACACGTTGACACCATCTCCAGGGGGGATTTCATTCGCTGTGTAATGTAAAAAAGAAAAAAAAGGAATAGCTTGTTGTGGAAATGTAACACGCGTGTGTGATTAGTATCACTGTTGTGGTAATTAGTGGTGCAGAGCATGGGGCATTTGTTTTGTTAAAAGAAAGAGGGTGGTAAATTAAAAGGATCTGAACTGAATCAGCAACAGAAAAGTGATTCACATAAAAATGCATTTTTCATCCTGGAACGCCGATGAGCGATCCGTCGGCCCTACGATGGCAAATGCTTTTGGACAGTTGGTCACAGCCGATATTAAAAATCCCACCAACTTCCTCCCCGTGAGACTGAGCAAAGGAATTCCCGTCAATCGAGTATGTGTGCAGCGCTGAAGCAGACTGGAGAAACAATTAGTCCAAACACCAAGAATTATCGCTGCCGCAGGTGAAGACGAGTTTGGAAATGCTAAATGTCACAAGAAAAAATTGTAAGTGCTACCAAGAGATTGACAGAAAGTGGGAATGAGTAGTGACAAATCACACAAAAGTTTGTGTTTATTTGAAATGTTTTACCTTTTGGTTTTCGAATCAGGTTCATCTAATATTCTGGCCGATAGATTTGATTTCTTCTTAATATACATGTTCAGATTGTTAATTAAAGAATGCTGATCAATGATGGCAGTGACCCAAAATCAAGGTGGTAAAAACATTCTGAGCATTGACAAATTTGTGTTAATATAACATAGTAAATTATTTCATTTTAAAAAGGTGCCTCAAGATCATATTTCTCATGCGCCATCTTGTTTTTCTCAAATCATGCTGTACAGTAACTGTGTCGGCGCTGAACATTAAGGCTGCGAGAACATAACAACACTTAAGGAAAGTGGATGCACTGCAGAGTGGAAGCACGAGGCTGATGACAAGGTGATGTTCAGGAAATGTGAGTGCTACTGAGAGCGTGGACGCTGCAGGAAGGCCGGTGTTCCTTCCACTGGTGAGTACACAGATACTTTCGTGTTTACCACCGTTAACGTTCCTGGTTGGAATCCAGGATTCTGTGCGGTTTCCTTATTTATGCTACTTTTTGCTTCTTCTTCTTCTTCCTCTTTAGCTAAAGGAGCTTAAAATAAGTGAAGACCGGACACAGGTAGTGAGCCCAAAGAGATGACTGTTTCAATGCTTCTTACAATAGAGTCATGCTGTAGTTTCTTACCCTCCACCTTCAGAGCTGCATGTGTCGATCTCACCCCTTCCTCACCCCTTCACATTGTTTATACATGAGGGTCTTTTTTTTTGCTTATTTGAATGCTGTGTATTTTCTGTGCGGCAGGTTTGGTTTGCATCAGCCAGACTACGGAAAACGTTGTTTTCCTCTAAGTTGAAACAAACAACGTTGTTTTTTTATTCTTCTTTCTTCCGTGTGAGAAAAAAAGAATAGACAGCCAAACGCATTAAATGACCTATTCAACTCCGCATATATAAGCTCAATTGTTGAGTTTCTCATCTTGTCGAACTCCATCCAAAAACATATGTATCCTTTTAAACTGGAAAAAAGGATGCTTCCTTTCAGAATTCTGTCTTTGAGATTGAGTTTTTAACAAAAGGTACGGCATTATCTGAGCGGCTGGAGTGTACGGTCGTTTTATAACTCCCCCGCCTGTGACTCTCCGGAGGTACTAACCACCAAAAGATGACTCACCAGCCTGAATATCTTGCTGGGGTTCACGGGTCAAGTAACAAAGGGCCATCTGAATTTCTCCTTCATAATCCAATTGCCCTTTCTCTACCTTATCCACACAAAGAGACGACGGGAAAGTATCTCACAGGGCGATTATTATAAGGCTTATCAGACAACTAATTAGCTACACGCAGAAGAATGGCGTTCAGCATCAGCAAAGCCCGAGATGAGGACCTTGAGATATTATAGTAGTGATGAACACTGCTTTCCCGTTGAGGAGGACACGTATCTTTCAGTGAGACAGGTGCAAAATGAAATCAACAGCAGCAAAAACTAATACATAGCAATAAGTATTGGTATACTTTCAATTATATTTTTAAAATGTGCAATTATATTTAAAAAATGTGCTTGAATGGAAAAACACAATGGAAATGTTTATTGTCTTGAGAACAGGAAGCCTGTTTGGGCTAAACGGGAAAAGACGTCATGCTAACATGCACATACAGTAAGAGATTTTCAAACGCGCTGATCTGATCTAGCAGGTACGACGTCAACCGTGTTTTGAACCAATAACAGCTGAGGCTCATGGGAGTGTCAGCTTGCAGGTAAGAGTCAAATTCAAATGAGAAGCTAATCATGCGCTAAATGAAAAGTCATGGATGACTAAAGCACTTCATCCTGACGGGACCATGAATGTCTGTACCCAACTGTGTGCCAATCCATCAGGTCCATAAATGAGCCGCTTGTGGCAGATGTCAGTCGGTGGGGTGGATCCTCTGGGGGTCTTGAATGTTTGTTCAAGACTTCACGGCATTACGTGTCTGAGTAGTTTAAATAAGTCACTCTAAACCAACATGGTGGGTCCTCAATGTTGGAATGGGTGGAAATAATGACTGAGCTATAAAAAGTTGACCTCTGACCCCGTGAGGCTGAAATGTGGTGAATAAAATACGCTTATTAAGTTTCTCCAGCGCTGCTGGACAGGAAATGATTCTGCATAGTGACAACCTTGGGCAGCTCACACATACACAGGAGCAGCGTGGGGATTTAATTTCTCCTGAGTTTTATCCCAGCAGAAAGGACCTTTATTAAAGAAGTGTGTTTTATTAAGAATACATTCCTACAAGAGGAGCTCGTCTATCATCATGGCTGCTCAGAGGTCCATTATTACAACGGAGTTATGGCTCCTGTTCCTGGTAACAGTGCAGTGCTCAAACAGCTACTATAAGGAAGAGTTATGGTGAGCAAAACAGATATATAACAGCCAAGCATCACATGATGAATTATCGCTTTGCCTGGGCTTATTTTCAGGTACTTAGGGTTGGCCGTGATATATACTAAAAAGGTGTGCAGGGTACAGCGGAGGTCTGTGATAGTCTGCCAGGGTGGTTGGGTTCAGACAGGCCAACGAGCTAAGAGAAACAGGTCGGTGGGGGTGAGAAAAAACGAACATAAGTGGATCTCACATGTAAGGTGTGCTCTATTCTATTCTATCTGTAATATATAATTACCATGAATATAGATGTCCTTGCAGGCATGCACAGAATAAGCAGGATAGGTGCAGAAATGTATGTATCTGATCTACCGTTTGAAATATTTACATGAAACTTAACCAATTCTTACCAAATCTTGCTATTTATTTGCTCTATGCTCAACAATCGTGATGACAGGTCCTGCTGATGTTGACTGCTGAATGGAGACCAGAGTTTTTTCATCAGGTGAAACGCACACCAATCCACCAAAAGGTATACTGCACATACAGTAGATGGTAAGGTATATCAGATCATAGCAAAGGTCAGAGAAGAACTTTCTTGGGATTTATAATACAAGGCAAATCAGGAATGTCTCACACCTTTAGGAGAACAATATTTTGAAGTTCAGAGCTTAAGACTGTTTTTTTGGAAAATAATAATGCGTCCTGCTGGGTTTTGCATGATGCAGACATGAGTCACATTATTGCTTCAATCACAAATCAGCAAGATTGTGTTTTAAACCTCACACCTTTAAGAGAAAACTATGTTGAAGTTCAGAGCATAAGGATGTTTTTTTGGAAAACAATAATGCGTCCTGCTGGGTTTTTCACTATGCAGACATGAGTCACATTATTGCTTCAATCACAAATCAGGGCACATTTTCTTGGCTGAAGTTCCGCTTTGAAGCTTCACGTTTCAAAATCGTTGCTCAATAAAGAAATTATATAATTTCATCCAGTAGCTGTCAGAGCCCTTAATGTGGTTGGAAAGGGTTCATAATGCATGTCATTTATATATTTGTTTAAAGAAGTAAAAAACAAAGACTACTGTCATTGATTTATGTTTCAGCATTTCAGGCATTTTTTCCATTTAAGACTTTATTTCAATGAAAGAATTGCTCTGTTATAGCTTGTGATCTTCTTAATTAAATGTTATACTAATATTATCTATGAATTGCCTTCAATGTCACTTCCATTGTATTGTTCCATTCTATTTTCCAAATGAGAAATGGTTAACGGGATTGTGTTGGTTCCTCCTGGATGAAGGCTTGGAACAGTAGAACAAAAAAGAAAACACTTTAGCTTCTTGTACCTTTGCCTTCAATTCACTGCTGTATGTTTCCCAAGAAATGGAGGTCTGTCTGTTTATGTACATACACATTCCTAGACACCACTTACCATCTAAGTGAATTTCATGATGCAATCAATACTTCATGGGAACAACAACTGCATCAACGCAATGGGAGCCCGGCCTCGAAGCCGCATAGTTATTCAGGATCTATACATTTTAACCGGATGACTCCGCGTGTTTTTATTTTTTAATGTATTAATTGCTTCCCCTGCTTTGAAGGAATCCTGTCCTCAGATGGTGGCGCAACACAATAAAGTATAACAATGCCATCTAGTGGCAACACCAGACGGACCACAACACAACGAGCGGCACATCTCGAGGACCAAAGTCGATCTTTTTATCGACTTTGGTCCTCGGTCGGACCTGCAGTGGAAGAAACGTAACGATTATCAGACCTCATCAGTGCTTCAACGGCTCATCCACAATGTTGTTGGATAATGCTGACGGGGCCCTTTATGTCCTGACCTCAGTCTAATATGGAAGAGAAATCTGACCGGAAAGGTTTTCACTGCTGCTCAGCAATGCTGATCACTTTCACAGGAACTATTTTAAACCCTGCTGGCCACAGACACCAGATCCACCCCCCCTCCCTCCCTTCCACAAGCGACCAAGTTTATTCACAAAGCAAGAAGCCATTTTCTCATCATGACTAATATGTCTTGCCTTCATTAAATATCTATGGACGAAATACGCTTATTGATGTACACGATGAGTCATTCTCTCACCAGCATGTCACAAGAGGTCATCTTCCGTCCCCCTGCTGATCAACAGCCAGATCAGTTCCACGGAGACGCTCCGGTTCAAAAACATCTGTGTGGTTAATCAGGGCTGTCATGTACTGTGCGCGGCGTGAAAAACCAACGACAGTATTTTGTCGGTTAAGATATGGAAAAAGGAACTTGAGTCAATCAAAAAGCGGCGATTTAAGAAGAGGTTGTTTCCTTAGAAAATGCAGGAATTTATTTTCCTCCTCTTGTTTTCTGCCAACGTATCTTTACATTTGTCTGTACCTCTGCCTAATTAGGTCTCTGAGAGGAGGAGACGGGAACAAAGAGTGTTCCATGTCCTGTAGCCATGGAGACCGAGGATAAGTTCTCGAGATACTTTTAATGCCGTATTGATAATAATAATTGCGATGCACTTCATTTTTTCATGATAATCTAGAAATATCTCAATTCTGTTTCATCTTATGTTCAAAGAACGAGGTTATGAGGAAAATGGTAAAACAGAATCTAAAAAGAGAGGATCTATGAATCGCTTTCATGAGCTGGCACTAGATATTCTGTCATCCAGCATCTTAAATATCAAAATGTACATTTATTTGGGGAGCCGTGTCGAGGATTATCACTTTAACCAGAGAGGCATTCTGGCGAGTCAGTGGGGACCTCTCATAGAAATACTGGAGCTACATAAGAAAATGGATGCCGATCATGTGAGAAATGTGCTGGCGGCTCAAATGTCAAAAGGCGCCTCTGTTTAGTGTTGGAGTTGAAACAGGGCAGACGCTTTGGATCAGCCGTCATCCATCATCCAGCGCGCAAGGTGGGACGGGGTGAAAACCAGTGACACTCGGCCTATTCGCACTGATGATAAAAAATGATCAAGATGCAAAAAGATTTATCACGCCGTGACTGATTGTTTAAGGTCAGGGGGTGGCAAAAAAAAACAAACAGAATATGGGCTAGTTATGCGACACAGAAAGGAATAACAAAAACTTCCCTTAAGTTTTATTGTTTATGGTTATGTAAATAAGATGCTTTGTACATTCTGGAGGATGCTCCTCGGACTGAATGCATCCCATGCAAACTCCGTGAAGGAAACTGCTGTTGGGTTAACATTTAAAGGTCAGATAAATGGATGAATAATGAATGATAAAAGATTAAAATGTGTGAGTGTGTTATGGCCAGCAAACTTCATACGTTGATGAATCATTGATGATATGTGGTGGAAGCCAATAAAGTCTGTGGGATACGATTTGAAGAGACGGTGTGATTAGAAGGTGTTTGACATATTTCATAATGCAGATTACTCCCAAAACGGTCAACTGTGTATTTAATACATTCGATTTTCATCATGTTCATAACTGTTTATGTGAGGTGCTGCGCTGTGAGCGTGTTATCTATTAAACACTATCATTCCTTTCACAGCACATTACAGGTGTTAATTTCTCAGTTATGTTGTCAGAGTTAAATTGTTTTTTCATTGATGCCTGAGGGTTCAGTTTTAAGCCGTTGGATCTTTAGTAGATTTCATCAAAGCTACTTCATTTATTACCCAGGAAGGTTAAGGCGTTAGAAAGCAGATGATTTGTATCTTTTTTACTGTATAATATATTGTGACTGAGTTTTTTTTAGTTAGTAGATCATAGATAATGTAATCAAATGTAAAGAGATGATCACTGACGGTGGGACACGGAGCCTAACGTTGAGGATAAAGATCTAAAGTAGTCTAAGTATTTCACATCAAGTGCACTCTGCAGATCAACCAATAGGAAAAAAACAAGAAGTAACAGCGAAAGCCATTCAGATCTCCTTTAATTTGTGAAACATATTTATACTTAATAAATTACCAAAGGTTGTTCGATTTAGAACAATTTACAATATCTTGAGTATTGTGTTAAAATCACTAAGCCTGCTGAGCCTTAAAAGGTTTAATCCCAGCAGAAGCCTGAGCCGAACTGTTTAGACCCCTGAGACTTACTGTGGAAGCTGTTTGGATGAATCATGAACCATGAGACTTACTGTGGAAGCTGTTTAGATGTATCATGGACCATGAGACTTACTGTGGAAGCTGTTTAGATGAATCATGAACCATGAGACTTACTGTGGAAGCTGTTTAGATGCATCATGAACCATGAGACTTACTGTGGAAGATGTTTAGATGTATCATGAACCATGAGACTTACTGTGGAAGCTGTTTAGATGTATCATGAACCATGAGACTTACTGTGGAAGCTGTTTAGATGCATCATGAACCATGAGACTTACTGTGGAAGCTGTTTAGATGTATCATGGACCATGAGACTTACTGTGGAAGCTGTTTAGATGTATCATGAACCATGAGACTTACTGTGGAAGCTGTTTAGATGTATCATGGACCATGAGACTTACTGTGGAAGATGTTTAGATGCATCATGAACCCTGAGACTTACTGTGGAAGCTGTTTAGATGTATCATGGACCATGAGATTTACTGTGGAAGCTGTTTAGATGTATCATGAACCATGAGACTTACTGTGGAAGCTGTTTAGATGTATCATGGACCATGAGACTTACTGTGGAAGATGTTTAGATGTATCATGGACCATGAGATTTACTGTGGAAGCTGTTTAGATGTATCATAAACCATGAGACTTACTGTGGAAGCTGTTTAGATGTATCATGGACCATGAGACTTACTGTGGAAGATGTTTAGATACATCATGAACCATGAGACTTACTGTGGAAGATGTTTAGATGCATCATGAACCCTGAAACTTACTGTGGAAGCTGTTTAGATGTATCATGAATCATGAGACTTACTGTTGAAGCTGTTTAGATGTATCATGAATTATGAGACTTACTGTTGAAGCTGTTTAGATGAATCATGGACCCTGAGACTTACTGTGGAAGCTGTTTAGATGTATCATGAATCATGAGACTTACTGTTGAAGCTGTTTAGATGTATCATGAATCATGAGACTTACTGTTGAAGCTGTTTAGATGAATCATGGACCATGAGACTTACTGTGGAAGCTGTTTAGATGTATCATGAATCATGAGACTTACTGTTGAAGCTGTTTAGATGTATCATGAATCATGAGACTTACTGTTGAAGCTGTTTAGATGAATCATGGACCATGAGACTTACTGTGGAAGATGTTTAGATGCATCATGAACCATGAGACTTACTGTGGAAGATGTTTAGATGCATCATGAACCCTGAGACTTACTGTGGAAGCTGTTTAGATGCATCAGGAACCATGAGACTTACTGTGGAAGCTGTTTAGATGCATCAGGAACCATGATACACATACTGTGTTTCTTTAAATGATTGCCATTGAAGGATTGATTGCCTCTTTGTCCCTCAAGATGTGTCGGTAAATATTTATTCTTCTGACACTTTGTTCATTTTCATTCACCCCGCTGTCGGGTTACTGCAAGTAAATGTTGTATTTTCTCATCACTTTTCTATCTCTGGCTCAGACAGTTGTAGACGTTTAACACCACTTGTAAAATATTCACCACGTGTCGATGCAAAACCTTCAGGAAGCAGCCGTGTGCTTTTTTTTACGTAACATGTACCTTCTGTTACCAGTGGACTCTACACCATATATCGGACCCACGTCACCAGTAAAAGGATACTCACAAGGCGTGGAGTGTGTGTGTGTGTGTGTGTGTGTGTGCGTTTGTGTGTGTGTGTGGGGGGGGGTAAATTACCCAGTTGTGCCAAGTTTGCTGTAAGCGTCCCAGCATGCACCAGCAACAGGTGGCACCTTTATAAATGCCGTGAGGGTTGCATAACAGTGACAGCTTCGGGTTTATCACCACGGTCACGGGGAGCGAGACGGGCGAGAGGGGGGGGAGAGGGGTCAGGAGTTGAATGTCAGTGTATGAGACGGTAAAAGTGTTTTTACTAAATCAGAAGAGGGAGATGACATGTGGGGAAAAAAGGTTAATGTTGGCGAGAGAGATTCTTTTTTCCCCCATCATGCCACCAAGAAATGAAGCAATTTGCCTTTTGGCTGAAAGTAGAGACGTCTCAAACGTTCCCCCAGCAGCCGCACCACATGATGAACGGAGGATTCCAGGGAGGCCACGCTGACCTCGAGCGGTTAAAAGCGCTTGTGATCGGGGACTCAGGCCAGTCTGGCATCCCCAAAAGGATCTCAGCCAATCACAAATCTGGTAACCTACAATGAAACGGATGAACAAAATGACGGTGCAGCATCATATCCATCCAGCTACACCCCCACATCCTGGGACCTACAAGCTGAAATGACCCACATCCACACTCACATCCATCATTACTAACTATTGTTAGTATTAGTTTAGTGAATTAGCCTCTGTCCACAAAACTTTCTAATGGTTCAGGTCCAGAGACGAGGGAGCAGGCGTACCTTCCTGTATTTGCTGTAATTCATCACAATCGCTAAGGTACGTCCTTTTTAGGAGATGCTTTCACGACTTGCCCCGGGAATCACAACACAGAAGCGAGGATGAAACTTGTGATTAAATCGATTAGTTGTTGCAGCCCTGGTGTCTGGTATGGGCTGTACTTTTACACCTTATTGTTCAGCCACTCACACCCATTCGCACACTGCCGACAGGAGCCACCGTGCACGGATACACCGCCTGTTTCTGCTCTGATTCGAGTGCAGCTTCAGCTTCGGCATCGCACCGGCTCTCTTAAGACCCCTCTAATCACCGTAACCCTGCTCGCACGCACCCACGTAATTAAGCGCTAATTCCGTTTACGTTCAACTTCACCCTTCGGCTAATAGCCCAGTGAAAACCCATTTAGCCCTTTATGTCGTGTTGACACCAGCTCTCGTTGTCGTGACGGCGACGTGCCGCGGCGTGGCCGTTGTGCGTTGCTGCAGAATTGTCGGTTGTGAAGAGCGTGTCATCTCTCATATCGAAGGTGCTACAAGCGTCTGCTCAACCATCTGTTAACGGCGCCATGTGGCCGCGCAGCTCTGTTACTACCCGACACCTTGAATGCTACTGGAGTAAATATATTGGTAAATTGTCTGCTAGGTTGCACTTATTTATCTTACACCATGTGATAAACATTGTACTTTTCTCGACAACATCTAAAGCGAATAGTTTCTGCGCAGAATACGAGCTTACGTGCAATACAAAAGGAACATATTACATATTATACAGATCTAAGTGTTTACATCTCTCTGAGTTTTATTGTATTACCACAAAAGAGAAAGACAGATAAGGACTGTTGTAGTTCATTTGCCATTTTGAGCACATTTCACTCGCTCCACTCAACAGCTTGTTCAGCATGCTGAACAGCATGTTCCTCGATGCTCTATTAATCACAGTGATAACACGGTTTAAGGCCGACTACTATTGAGAGCTGGGATATTAGGATGGAAACCAAAATCTTTCCCCTTAACTTTGGGAATTTGAGAATCTAACCGACAGTCGAGTGAAAGTAATGCCACATGTAAAGCCCACTGATTCACATCAGACTGCAGCTTTCCTGGGTGTGAGAAGCATTTTGCTACGAGGGCACTCTGTTCAATGTCTCAGGGTACATTTTCAGTAAAGTATTCCTTTGAAGGTATAATTCTCCCAAAATTGGGGTTTCCACGCTGTCGAGTCCATGACGGGGACGTGATGAACACCACTTTCCAGTCGGAGAAGTGTGAAAAGTAAGCTTTCAATTGTACTCTGGAGGTAAAGTACGAACTGGTTGGGTGCGTGTGAGGATGCATGTGTGCTTTAAAGAGGTGAAAGGGGATTTATTTACTTGAGCATCATGGTGCAGAGGTGAGATAGAGGCCAAACTAAAAAAAAAAAAACGCTGTGCAGCAGGAGATTAAACCATTTCACTCTCCATTTAATGTCTGTTTAATGCCATATTAATACACGCAGCCTTTTTGACAACGGTTCTTTGTGCCAGAAATAGAGAAACGCCAGTGAGCAAACTTATCAAAAGACCTGCGCAAAGCTGCAAACTGCAACATTTTTAAAACTTACTTTACCCCTAAAAGGTATCAGAGACATCTCCTGATTTGTATTTACCGCTTTGGGCTGAGTTCTTACCAGGATGTCACAGCACAGCAGAGCAGTGAATCAGACACATGGTGTGACCTCATCAGCCTCTGGCTTCTCACACGGATTGGGGGCATTACCTTTCCTGATGGCGTTGGTTCACTCCCCGAAGCTCCCAAGAATTCTCCACGGCTGATAAAAGGGTCTCTCTGATTCTGACAAAATCATCCTGATGAAAGTGGTGCAGACACCTGAGGAGGAGAGATGGAGGACGGCACTGTTGCCTGAGAAAATGTAACCTTGGCATTTTAGCTGCTCCCCAGACTCTTCTTAAACTGTAACTTTGAAATAACGTTGTGGCAGCTTTTAAAGCAGCTTTCATGTGAAACGATGGAAACTAACAGAACGATGGATGCTTCACAGACAAATATCAAACACCTACGTCTGGCAATGATGAAGCGGCAAATTGCTATATTGACTGATTCGGATTCAAATGAAAGAAAGCGAGGCGCCGCTTGAGGGAGAAGGCTCAAAGGGAGGACTGGAATATAAAAGAATAACTAGAAATGGACGATAAATGAAGTGGGAGAAAGACAACGGGGAGACAAAGACCATAGAAACAGATGCAGAAAGAGCCAGTGGGCATGTAGGTATGGGAATGAAAACTTTAATCGGGGAAAAAAGTAATGTGAGGAAGTGAATAACAGCACAAGAGGGGAGAACTTGGACAGTCAAATGCAGCCCCTGTAGGGTCGCTGAACCCGCGGGCGGAGAAAACCGTTCGTACCTTTTCGTTTTTGGCTTTCGGTGGTGAACCTTTTGGTCGCATCGGACGGCGCTGAGCTTCGGCCAGGGGCCGTGCCGAGAGCGACGCCATTCTCTGCTCGGTTAGACATCACTCTGTTGTATCTGAATCAATTTCATTCACGTAATAAAACAGATCTCAAATTTGCCCCGCGAGACTCAAATATCCTCGCTGACATAAATGGGGTGAGAAAAATAATGGGATCACCTGTAATTATATGCAGCATTGCTCAACAGAGTGCATCATCAAAATAAGCATTCAGCGGAATGAACAATATTAAAAGAGTTTCATAGCAAAACTCACATTATTATTATGACCTTCATAAAAGATCATCTTCTCCCAGATTGTTTGTCTTAAGTTAGTGTATTTGGCGTAGCTGGAAAATACATTTTAAATACAGTACCAGTCAAAAGTTTTCACATTTTCTCATTCATTTCAATGAGAAACCCTTTTGCGCATACTGATTAAATGAAATATTTTTGAACAGAGGGATTTGTTACCTCGTTTGTGGTTTACAATATTACAGTTTTTTTCTTTTCAATGCTATCCGCCGCTGCAACTCCCACTTGGCCCTGACCGTGGGGCGTGCTTCAGCTCCGGCGTGCACACCAGAACACGCCCGCGGTGTCATCTTCTCCTGCAAGTGAACCAGTAAGCCAGATAAGCAGCGTGCGAGATGTACGTATGCTTGAGCATGAAGCACTTTGCGTTTGTGTGACTCCCAGAAGAACACAAGCGGCTGCTGGCGTGGCCGTGTTTTAAATCCCATTCAACACATTTCAGGGTAGCTTAACACGACCGACATAAAAGCAGATTAAATAAGGGTATTTTCGTAAAATTGTACTTCACAATTCAACATGAATGCAGATCAGCAACGATGTTAGCCGTGACCGTACGTGGTACATTTAGTGTGTGACTTAAATAGTTACAGAACCGTGATGTCCACCTGTTAGAAAGTGATACCTGGAGGCACGTTTGTTTAGGTGAGACAGATTTATGATTGTTTATGTTTGCTCAAAGCAAAATGTCCCAGTTTTACTGTCGAGGCCATAAAGTCATGCGGTGGCAACACATTTCAGGGAGATCTGTCATATTAGATTGTAAACCATGACAACAAATCCATAAATCAGAATCAGACTGAATCAGATTGAATTCAACCCCCAAAACACAGTACATACAATAACAAGGAACATGAAAAACAACTCAAGCAATTGTGTTGTGTCACAAGTTGTGTACATAAAAGTAAGTTGGAGACGCATTAGTAAGTGTTTTATTCTCCTGCTTCATTTACTGTATTCACGGTGAGACTCTCGATCGGGTTCCCGACGTTCCGAGGGCCCAAAGCTGGTAACAGCTGCTCCGTGTTTAGCACGGCGCCCGCTGCGAGGGAACAATGTGCCACATCCACACGTCCCTTCTTTATTGGAGCCTCTAAGGACAGCGGCTGGCAACTTTGACACTGAGTCCTAAAATAACACGGCTCTCGACGCGACACGCAACTGGAATACGAGTTGGTAATAAAAGACACGAGAGAAGAGCATTCGAGGGCTGCGGCCTCATGCCTTAGTTTAGCTGTTATCAGCTACGAGTTTCAATCCACAGAATCTATTTTTATGTCATGTGAGTAAAAACCATTTGCATTCCGAGGTTGTTTTTAAAAAGAAAAGCCGTACGGAGGTTCTTCTTGTTCTTTGTCAAACACTTTCCTTCATTTAATAATTTAATAAATATGTTCATATTGTGGTCATTTAAATATAACTACTTTCATTAATCCCATTAACCTTGACACTAACCATACACATGCAGTAGCTGACCTGATCAGGTCTGAAACTTGTGTAACATATCTAGTTGGAGGCTTTTAAACAAATTTCATCTACATCTGGTTTACAGGAACAAATGATTCTCCAAGGAGGTATTTAACCTGCTCTCTGACCCCCCCCACCCCCCTCCAATGTGCCCCCACTGTGCTTCACCGCCCACCCAAGCACCAATGTCTTTGGAGTCAACACAAATACAAAAAAGGCTAAAGAGCTTTTGGCAGTCACTGGTTGTAGGCACGAGAGGAGCATCAAGCACAGCCGTTCACGCCGCTCGAAGGATCTATTACATTGAAAAAAGACGGCACCGCGTTACCAGAACGGCTGCGTGAAAGGGACCGGCACTCAGCGCACTGGGGACTTGGAGCAGGTAGGTGGCCCTCAAAACGAAGGCATGCTTGCATAAGAACATGTGGTGAGCGGAGGGAAGAAATGGATGACGGCTCAACCCATTTCTTGTGAGTTCGCCCCTGTAACATAATCAGCATGAATACAACGCGCGCCATCACTATTTGCATCTGGAAGGCGTTCTGCAAGCGGGTGCACAAATCGTCACGGTAAACAAGAAGGAATGCGATGAATACACGCTTGTATTTCCCTTTACAAAGAGGGGAACTCGCTGTGGCTAAAGAGAATACAGTTACTCAGAGTAGAACTATTAAGTGCTATAAGTGCTCAGATTACATGTAACCATGTTAATGCTTTTCTAAATTCAATATATTCAACATCATACATGATTTAGTCACACACAGAGTGCACCCAAATGTGGTGGTGGTGCATGAAATCACTTCAGTAAGGTTTGCAGGCTGCTCGGTTTTAAATCCAGGGAAGCCGGATCACAGCGGCGAGGTCAGAGCTGTGAGCCGGTTTGGTTGATGACTAACTTTTGGATGGAGGCATCGAGTCGATACGTAGGCTGAGGAAACAAGAGTTCTGCGTGAAGGGTGTGGGTTGTGTTTTGGCAGAAAACAGGACCTCTATCGACATTAAAAACAGCTGCAGCCCTTCTCTCTACGCCGGGGTTTCACATTATGCACATGCAGAATGTGTTTTTTTTTTCCGGAAGGCAATTATCCTCAGCGCAGTCACGCCTGAAGGATCCGAACAAACGCGATTAACTTCCAAGATAAGAGCAAAAAGTAAAACGAGGAGAAAACACACAGACTGATCAAAAGCACGCTGCCGCCCACCACGCTTCAGCTTAAGCCGTTACGCGCACTTTGAACAGCATGCATCAACGTGTCGGCCCTCTTGAGCAAATCCACCGGGAAGCTGAAATAGCAGCGGCGTCGCTCATCCGACACCCAGGAGCCTTGTCACCGGGTGCAGTTTCCTGTAAGTTACACAGATACTTTTGTACACTCTGCTGAAGTCAGGGGCCTGTGGAGAACCGCAGAGAGGGACATCTGAGAAGATAGCAGATATGTTGTCAGCGGAGCAGGGATCTGTGTTGGGCGACCGAAGCGCTCAGTCCGTTATCATTTTTCTCTTAGGTGTCATTTATATTCATTTCGATCGTCAAAGAACACTGCTGACATTGAATTTGATGACGTTAATTCGATAGGTCAACTTCAACTGATGTAATGTGTAGGGGATTGGTAAGCATCCAAAGATGACATCAGAGGTCAAAGGGTTTGACCATGGCGACGGTCAAAGAAGCTCACTCGATACCGCAACTCATTTGGTTAAAAACAGCCACAAATAGATGGATATAAGTTGTTTGAAAAATGATTAAAAAACTGGATGTGAAAAGTATTACCACCATTACGTAGGTAACATTTAATTAGGATAAAAACCCATCATGTTTTTACGACTTGTTGTTGTGTGTAGAAAACAGAGAGAGATTTCACAGGTGGACTGAATGTAACAGCTTCAGCACGTGTTCGACCAGATGGCATCTTTTAAAGACCACCCCGATATTTGGATCTTGCAATATATATATATATATATACGGTCAAAAGTTGGGACACACCTTCTCATTCAATTCAATGAGAAGGTATGTCCCAAATTTTGACTGGTTACTGTGACTATAACATAATATAATACATTATATATATTGACTGGAAGGTTAGAAAGCTGGATATATTTTCCTTCTGCTACAGTTAAGCAACACTTCAGCCTGTATGTAATTTGAGGCTTGGTGGCAGTACGTTCCCTTCCGTGGCAGCGAGTCTGCCTGGATACTGCTTAGATCTAATGATGTAACGATGTTACGAAGAGTCTTTTTGTCTTTACTGTCACGCAGTCGGCATCGCAGATCTTTAAAAACTCCGGCGTGTTGTCTGGAAAAGATTCTCAGGACCTGTTGATGGCTATTTTGTCTTCAACGTTCCCTCCCACCAAGAGTCGGGTTTCATTTAATCCGACGGGAGCCGCAGCCAAACATTAAACTATAAATGCAGTGAGCTACAGCAGCCAAACTGTTTCAGTGGGAGGGACGAGGAGCAAAGGGCTTCCTGCCAAAATGTCTCCTATTGCAGGCTGTCTAGCTTTTACCATATGTGTTCATTTTCAATATCCATTAGCAGCCCAGATCTCTGCTGCAGCCCGGCGCCTTTTCTGAACATATGCTGAGCATGAGTACAACTAAAAATAAAGTGTTTGCTTTTTTTAGATAGAAGCTTTTATTTTCATTGGGAAATATTTTATATTACATTTTTTAAAGTAAAATATTTAAGATAAGTATTTTCTTTTAATTACAGAACAAGCTTTGGTTTGACATTTCAGTTTTATAATTGATGAGGTTGAAAGCGCTAACAAATATGTTTCCTTAAACAGCTTCTCATTATGATCGCAGATCATTGGACTGTCACAAGTACATAGTACCCTAATAATACAAATTATAAAAAATAGGCCTTGTTTCAAGATAATTAAATGAATACAATTTGTACCATCACTGTTCCATCAGGAGGACAGTTTGGAAGCACACACGGTTTGAGTTCTTCTCTGCAGGAGCTGTGTGCAATGTAGTGACTCAGAGCACAATTTTGATTGCGCTTATTTCAGCTCCTTTAATTCCTTTTATTCACAGCCAAGCATTCAAAATGTGTCAATAATTGTTGTTAGAATTTCATATTTTTATTTAGAAACGTAGTCCGTGAAAACTTTTTTATGGAGATTAAACACTTTAGAGGAATTGGAGAAGGAAAAAATGTGAAACCCTTTTATAAACCGGGCAGCACACTGGATTTGGTTTCTAACTATTACAGGAGACAGGAATGATAAATGAATGTCAAATAAAGGATCAAGCAATCAATAGTTACAAGGACTTTTTGGGTAAAGTGCGCTATGCAAAATAGCAGGCATTGAAAAAATTCCTTATCATAGATAGTTCAAGGCACCTGGTGGAAGTAATGAGTTTTTATCGTCGTGGTTCATTCAGGTGAGTACAGAAGCGTGCCGTTATTCACACTGAGCAATGCACGCAACATTCAAATAAACTCACCTCTTCCAAACTTTGTCTGAAAACGTAAAGCTGCAAAGTAATAATGAAAATATTATTAATGTCTTTTGCGCATAACCATACCTGCTTCAAGTTCCTGTCCAATGATTAGGGACCAATTGATTTAGTGCAAAGCATTGTGATGGCATAAAGAGATGCATGTGACACTTTTTGTACCAGAGGAGACATTACTCATCTAACAGTTCAACATGTGAGTCAACTCTGACCGTCATCAATTGCACCTCCCTAAAGCCTGTGAGGAGCTATTTTAAAATATGTAGTGACTAATATTTAATGTGGACCATGACGTGTGAGTATTTATAAAGTATTGTCTCATGTTAAGGCCCGCTGCTACTGTACACGACACTGGTTGCTGCCTCATACTGACTGATCGGAGTAACTGCAATGAGCCTTAGAAGAAAAAACCTAGCCGAGTAGTTCAGTCCATTTCACAGCTTTGCTTTTCTCATGCAAGTAATGCAGTGCTAAACAATTCCTCTTGCATCTGTTTTTCGTTTGCTGCAGAACATTCTGAATCAGCAGCGCTCGAGAGGCAAGGAAAGATGTGGAAGAGGTCAAAGGTGACAGATCAAACTGCCGCTGGGCAGACGGGTGAGTCGAGGTGATGGATGCTGTCCTTTGGGTCAGTCAGAGGGTTTGTATCGCAGCTGTCTCCGCCTTTATTTCCTTTAATCTGGGGATTGAGGATGAACAGCATCTATCTGACCTACGAAATAGTATAATAATACGTTTGAGGTTAAATTGTAATCACGGAAAATAAATTAAAAAAAGAGAGAAAAAAATTGAAATACATGGGAAATTTACCCTGTCAAAGATGAAACGCAAGGATGCATCTTTTTAAAAAGACTCGGGATACCCAGGACATCCGGAAGGTGCTGCATTATGTTAAGGGATCACCATTTCCACTGAGAAAAATGAAGACAAGCACCTATATTTGCTCCTTTGTCAACTGCAGCATTCCACAAATGATTCAAGGTTCTTCAAAAAAAAAAAAAAAAAAAAAGGAAAAGAAAATGTTTTGACCTCAAGGACACTGACGCCACTTTTCAAAGGAAGCTTTTTGATACGTGAAAAAAAAAAAGGAGCAGCAACGTATTTTTACGAGAGATGAGATTACAGAGATGCCTGTCAACTCGAGGAACAAGGGGCGTCAGTGATGCAAGAACACGACATGCAAATAAAGCCGTGATATCACTGAAGACAGAAGCAGCTCTCTCTGTGTTCCTGATGAAACAATGCAACGAAGCCGCTGATTGCTGCTGGTAACAGAAGGAACGAAGGGAAGAAACGGAAGGCGAGGTTAAGGCCTCTGCAAATTCATTTCCAGGAAGTTGCTTCTCCAAAAAGTATTTGCACATAATTTCTCTCAAGCACTGCGCAAGAATCATCCTGAGATATCCTGAGAAAATGCGAGTTGATGCATCGATTAACATGCTGGTGCAACAACATATGGCTAACATACCGTATTCTCCTTTGTCTATGACTAACCATTGTTGTGTCATGTGTCTTTGAAGATTTTGTTCTTCCCATGTTTTGTCTGTGCAGGTGTGTGTGTGTGTGTGTGTGTGAATATCCCATTCCTGGGTCATACTGTATATCGTGGTGTTTTATGTTTATTGTATCCATAATCCTGTCGAAGCTCCAACCTGCCATGGGGCTTTTGTCAGGATTAATCTTCACCTGTCCTGTTCCCTCTCCTGCTGTCACGTTGCGTGTGTAGTCGACGCTTCAGAGGGAGTTCAACCAGACGACAAAGGTATGCGAGAAAAAAAAAAAAAATCAAAAGAAATCAAATTACACAAACGACTCACCTCCTGTAAGTGCATGACTCCCTGCTGGGAGAGTTGCATGTGTGATGTAATCCTCATCACGCCTTGAAAGGTGTCATCGGAAACGGATGATTCAACTTTCAGTGTCACAACAGATTCATTGTGACCTTTTAATCCACCGCCACAGGAATACAAAGGCCGTTGCTGTAGGGAGCTAGCGGGTAATTTCCATCTTGTTATTTAGAGAATAAATGTCACTTTGTTAACATACGTCCACGTGCTGATTAGTCCTGGAAGGTACGCTGGCACAGTCCAGTCCCACTAAGTGAACTTGCTCTACACGGACATCTCCAAAAGGAGTGGCACAATCTCCAATAGCCCTTTAAAAATCAAATGAATCCTCAAATTTAGCATATATGACTTGGAGGTTTAGATTTATGCTCTGCTTGTCTCCCCTGTGACGACCACAACTGTCACTAAATGCTATGAGCCGTGCAGTTCAAAGGTGATATAAAGAGAGCTTTATGCTGTCTACTTAACACAGTACATTGGGGCCTGGAGGTAATTAGCACATTTGACCTCTGCAGGCCTTTAGGCCTCAATCCTCTCCCAATAGCCTTTGCTCTCTTGTATTCCTTTTACTACTGCTTTAGTCACAAGGTGTCAAATCATAGATAATAGTCGCCATTCTCTGTTGACATGACCGTGGACTAAACTTGAAATAACGATGAATCCGAAAATATGAGTTTGCAACAATAAAACGAAAGCTGGCAATGTAAGTAAATGTCATGAATACCTTGATTAATGTTGTCCTGGATGGAAAAGACTCATTTATTTGGCCTTTAAAACCAGCTGTATTTATCAAGTCCCTTTTATTCACAAAGGCATTTGAAAGTTATTTATAAGCCATAAAAGACATTAAGTCAGCATTATTTACTTTATATCTGCTTAGGATTGATAGTGTCCAAATGTTTATGCAAATCATACTGCATGAAGCATTTCTTGAAGCTTGAACCATGAAATCAAAGCCCAGCTTAAACCAGCGGATTTGAGTTCACTGGTAAAAGGCCCGATCAATATTTCCATACGAACAGATTGCTTTTGATGACGCCGCCGCGTCAACTTGACAACATATAAGGTGACCTCACCTAAAGTATGAAGCTCTATAAATATACTTAATATAGACTTATTAAACGTAAACATTAATTGTCTCATACCCTAATTAACATTAACTCAAAGTCTCCACTCACGTTTTCAACATGACATGAACATTGATGTTGATGAAAGAGTTCAATAACATCGGATATTAGCTCATCACGCTTGCTACTTACATATACAAGGTCCATTCGGGTTGCATGTTTATATGCAGATTGGAAACTCACCACTAATGTCAAGAGGCCGATGAGGGGGGAGTCTAAAGAACATTATTAAAGAAGATTTTTGCTGGATATTGTCTAAATACATAAGTTAAAAAAATCACAATCCTTTTGGGAAGGTTTCTGGCTTTTGACCTTGTTGTTGCACTGCTCCTTATGAGCACTCTGCTGTGAGGGAATAGTGCTGGAGTCAACACACAGGAGACGTGAGAAGTAGGTGGGGATGCAAATGACCTTACTTACATTCTGTTCTTCCAGAAAGAGCAGTAGAATTATTGCAACAATTGAGAACAAGTGTAACAAACCTTTTGCCAGGGGTCAAATTTAAGGCAGAAGAAAAAATCTTGTAAAACTTTTGTATTTGCTTCAGTTGTCCATATTTAGTTTATTCTCTAAAAAACTTCTAGTTAAACAGCTAAAAAAATGTTTAAACTGACATTTGGTAACTGGATATATACCTGAGTGGATATAAGTTATCCACTTTTGAACAAAAATCTGAATACAGTCTTATTAATTATTTATTTAAAACATGCTTTTCTCATTCAAGTGCACCGATGTACGGAGGTAAAATAAGATTGACAGTCTTATGCATTGAAGAATATATTGCACTATATCATCTAATACTTTGACTGTGGGCATATTGGTCATTTTTACTTTATCTGATCAGGCATCAAGAAGAAGTCGAAGGTGCCTGGTGTCATGATAACGCAGTTTGTGGAGGAACTCCCGGAGGGAATGTCAACTCCAGATTTCACCCGCAAACCCATTGCTCTGACTATTCAACAGGGTAAGTCTTTATCTAATTGAGCAAAGGACTCGCTCTGTCTTAAATTTAAGACTTCCCCATTTTTAATCCATATTTGATGTATTTTATCCCATTGCAGGTAAATGTGCTGTGTTTAAAGCCATAGTAGTGGGCACCCCAACACCTACTGTCACTTGGGGCAGAGCAAACGGAGAAATACATTTCCACCCCGACGTGTGCATGCAAAAGTATGATGAGATATCAAGAGAACACACCATTGAGGTAAGTGTTGCATGTACAGTAAAAAAAAGGATATCACAGAGAAACAAACATTCATCAGCGAACACAGACTGTCAACATAACACTAAGGGCGACGCAACAATTTATATTCATTTTAATACTTTTTTATTTTAAGTGCGATGAGTTTAGACGCAACAAATATTCGTACACTGATATTGTAATGTGAGAATCAATAATATAATGTTAATGGCAAAATGCTGTTAACTCTGTGTTTGCAATTGATTAGTTCCCAAAGGTCGCTCCAGAGGACGCCGACACCTACAAGTGTTTTGCAACAAATGAATACGGAAGGGCTGTTTGCACTGTTGCCTTGAATGTTATTCAGGGTAGGCTCCTGATCTTTCTTTGCAACACCGTTTCCATCAAGTGTGACAAACAGAAATTGAATAACTCATATGAAAATGAATGAAAATTATGTCATCTGTTTGTTCACAGTTGGATTCTCTAAGACTCAGGAGCTTCAAAAGACACAAGTTGAGGGTGAGCTTGAAACCACATCTTTTTTTTATTTTTTATTAATCAGCACCACAGTTTGTGGAATTGGTCTTACTTAGTTTTTTCCTTATTATCCATTTAAGTGGATTTTCACCCCAAGTTGAAGCTGAGACGCCTGAGGAGGGAGGCAGGGTTCATAAGACACCAAATAAACACATTTACAAGGTTAAATTCCAGTATACATACATTTATAAAGAAATAGCACAAGTCTGTGTTTCATCAAAGTAAAGTATCAGTTGGATTACATCTCATTTCCTCAAATAGGAAAAAATCTAGTCGATTTAATCAAACAATTACACGTGAATTATAAATCAATTAATACTTAACCTGCTCTTTGTAGATAACACTCGTTCTGTCATTATTCACCAGATACAAAGGACGTCAGAAAAAATCTGAAAAAGCGGTGAGTAAAAAATAACCCAAGTGAACACATCTCTTTTATCAAAAGCACATCTAGGGCCTCACAGAATATCTCTCCGCAGCAAGGACGATGGAACACGTGAGGAAAAGCAGATGGAGCCAGAGGAGAAGGTCTGGGAAATCCTCCTCAGTGCCGAAAAGAAGGACTACGAACGCATCTGTGCAGAGTACGGTATCAAGGACTTCCGCCACATGCTGAAGAAACTCACCGAAATGAAGAAAGAGAGAGAGGAGGAGATCGCAGAGGTATGTGTCACTCGTTTAGAAGCATTTGCCGTCTTATCGCACTACGAGCAGACTCACTAAAAGGTGTTGATCAATTTGTTGATGCTTTCTTTTCCATTTCCATCCTAGTTTGTTACACACATCAGCACGCTGAAACATATCGAAGTCAATGACGACGACTGTGCAACCATCGAGTTGGATATGGACCTCAAGGACCCTTCCAGCAAGCTTTTCCTCTACAAGGTGAGCGGCGTTGACTGCCTTGCCACGCCACGTCCGGCTGCGTTTCATTATCGATTAATGAAAACGCTTTCATGCACGTAAATTCCGCAGAATGGCGTCATGGTTCCGTTCACCACAGAAGAAAGCGAGTCGATGAAGCACAATTTGAAACAAGTGGGCAAGAAATACGTGTTCACAATCAAAAACCTCGGTTCAGAAGATGCTGGACTCTACTCAGTGGACGTCGGGGGTATCAATGTGTTTTCCACAGATTTCAAAGGTATGTCTCAGCTCATTGAAATCAGACTAGGTTTACGTCAATTCCGTTCACCCTTTACTGGTTTCATTGTTGTTGGCCACAGCTGTTTTTAATAACTTTACCTAAATGCACAACATGAGACGGACCAGATTCCAATCAGCCTTTACATAATCGATCGCTGAAGTAGTAGAGATAGATGAAGTCTAAAAAAGTTCTCCGCTTCTTTTTTTCTATGTTTTTCCTTTCTGTAACACCTATAGTGCCTGAAGTGGACTTTGCTGTCAAAATACAAGAAGTTAAAGCAGAAGAACGACAGGACGCCCTGTTCCAATGTGTCCTGACGGCACCCACGAACGAGCTGAAATGGTTGGGAAAAAGCACTCCGCTGTCAAATAGCGAGAAGTTTGAAATCACTGTATCTGAAGACAAGCTCATACACAAGTTGATTGTGCGTGATTGCATGCCTTTGGACGCCGGCATCTATGCTGCCGTGGCAGGAATCAAATCTTGCAATGCCTGGCTCGTAGTCGAAGGTAAGAAAATGACAAATTCCAGGTGCACGCATGTACCTGCAAACCATTTCCGATATTCAGCTATGAACTAAACTACGTTCGACATTATCTCTGACAGCCGACAAGGATTCCGCCAGCAAGGGCAAGAAGCCAACCCGTAAAACCACAATGGCTGGCGGCGGTAATGACGAAGATCTTATGGCAATAGCCAAGGAGCAGCAGGAGATATATCAGAAAAAAATGGATGAAAAAATGGAAGTTGCCAAGAAGGCTCAGGCGGAGCGAGAAGCAGCAGAAGCCATTTCCAAAGTGGAGGGTGAAGCAGCGAAAAAGGCAGCGGCGGAAGAAAAAGCTGCGGCTAAAGCCGCGGCTAAGGCCAAGGCCGCGGCTAAGGCCAAGGCAAAGAAGGCAGCAGCCGCCGAGGATGCAGCTGCCGGTAAAAAGAGAGCAGCTGCCGGTGGGGCAGGAGCTTCTGTTGGCGCAGGTGGCGAAGGTGCAGCCGGGGCCGGTGGTGCTGATGCCGTCGGAGGTGGAGGAGAAGATGGAACTGCAGCTGGAGCTGGAGGCGGAGCTGGTGAAGCCAAAGGCTCGGGAGGAGACCTCGACGGAGAAGAATACGATTCATTTGAGGATTCTGATGAAGAAATTGACGGGGAGGGAGGTGGAAAAGGAGCGGGAGATGGAGGAGCGGGAGATGGAGGAGTGGGAGACGGAGAAGGAGTGGAAGGAGAAGGAGAAAAAGGAGGAAAGCGCAAGAAACGCGTGAGGAAAGGGCCACTCGTTCCAGATACAGTGATAGGTAAGAACTATACTGCAATTCATGCTGAGGGCCGACAAACACTTGCTTCCAAAACGTGGCCTTTATTCTCCTAAACGCTATAAAAACATCTTTACTAATGAACTTCTTTCGATTTGAAACCGTCATCACTAACATGAACAGTAGCAGTAGAAGGTGTTTGTATTGTGTTATTGAAGGTGTTTATGTTTTGATATTAGTCTCTTTGTTGTCTCTTCTTTCGGTGTTTAAATATTACTTCTGTTTGTAGTTTCCTTCAACTTTCTGATTCAATATTGCATGTACCCATTGATCTTTAATTTTTAAATATATATGTTGAACAATAACAGAATAGGAACTAACAGCTAGAACTACTAGTAAATAGTTTGCTCAGATCATTCAAAGTATATGATATTTATTTTTACTCAGACTCAAGTTATGATCAGTTTAACATTGATAGCAAACTATTATAATTTGATGCCTGACCTGAATAAAGTTGCTACTTATCATCACTAATAGGAGATAATAACGATGAGGGAACCACAAATCAACCAGGTGAAACATCTGGGAAAAAAGAAAAACGTCACAAAAAGAAAAATGTGGCGGTTGAAGAAGCGGCTGTTGGTAAGACATGTCGAAGGCTGCATGTTGTAAACAACTTACTGACGATGGAAGTCATTTGGGAATGAAAATGACTTTGACATCAGCGATGTGGGAAGCTTTGATGCACGCTGACAAGGCAAAGCTCCGTGCTGCTCCGCTTTGCAGATTGTGGTGAGAAAGCTCGACGAGGGCGAATTAAAAAAACACAGCTCAGAAATAGTTTGACAAGCCATAGCGACATAATTCACTTCATTTTATATTCTACTTAACGGTTTCCAATTCTCTAGAATCACTGCAGCTCCAAAAACTAGAGGAAAGTTTAGTTAAACATTAACAAACTGCTAAACATTTTAATTATTTATTGACAAATGAAAGAATTATTTATTTCTATGTTTGTTTTTGTGCCTCTTTCTGAGAAACAGACATGTATGTGCTGAATTCTGTTTCCTCTTCCATCTAATGCTTCACCTCAATGACTCTAGATGGTCTTCTTCCTTGTTTTCTGTGTATTATGTACGCTTTCATGTTGTCATGTTTGTTGACTTGTTTGTCTTATTGTTGTTTGAACAACCTTCTTTTCTTAAAAGTGGCAAATGGAAAAGGGGACTTTACTTAATATTTCTTTTTGTTGTGTTTTGGTATATTTCAGAAACAGTAATACTAACTGTTGCTAACACAAAACATTTGGAATCCCGTTCGTTTTTTTACATATTACCGAAATAAAAATCAATTAGGTTTTTCTGCTGATATTACCCACTCATTACGCGTCAACATGTAACAAGGAATAGTTTATTTAATGAAACTACACTCCGCATTACAAAAAAAAACCAATCAAGATATCCATAGAAGTAACATAAAAAATAAACATTTATTATTGAATTAATCGGGGTGTGACGGTGGTGCATGCAGTAGAGCGGGTGTGCTGGGAACTGCAAGGTTGGCGGTTCGGACCCTGGCTGCTCCATGTCGAAGTGTCCTTAAGCAAGACACCTAACCCCTAATTGGGTATACCCCAGGGGTAAAACGTAAAAAACCATGGGTTGAAAAAAGCGTCAGCTAAATGACCTGTAATGTAATGTAATCTAGAATATCTCCTTTTCCACCGGACTCTTTTTCAGAAATCAAGTCAATGTGTGTTTTTTATTGGCTGATCTTGTTGTCATGCTCCACGTTAACATTCTGACTCTTACTGATTCCATTCATTTTATTTGTAAGGCTTATCGGACAGCAAATGAAAAACATTGCCTTATTGGCTGATTACGATGACATCCACTAAAACTGAAAATAAAGCAAAAAACAGAGAGGCGAGTGGTGCCAGTGCCGATGATGGCAGCGGGTCGGCAGCGGAATCCGCAGCATCCTCGTGCACGGCAAGGCCCGTTGATGGTGGAGACAGTTAGTGGTAAGATTACTGGCGCCGCATTAACTGCTGCATGGGAAGCGCTGCCGCTGAAGAAAGTCATTTCATGAGTAGATGACTTAGCAACCAATCAAAGTGTGTGGCCACTGATCATAATGCTACAATTGATCTCTAACTGATTAAATGGCCTTTTACAATGATCAGTGGATTTGACCGGATTTAAGAAAACTAAAGGCACTAAAGGTTCTGTTAATAGCACCCCATGTAACAGTGAAATGGTTCAAAACATACTTAAGTCTTATGTTTTGTGCATTACAGCCTTGGTTACATAATTGTATTTCTGAGCCCCACAGGTTGGATACCAGCAGGCGGTATTCTTTACATCCACCTCCATTATTATGTACTATTCTGCAGACTGTGAGTGTGTGTGTATGTGTCTTTGTAAGTCATGTTTGACCGCAACTGTGCACTGTCTTAACAATCTTGCTTGCCTTTGGAAATGGTAATTCAGGATGAGTCGGTGCATTGAGGTGAATTATCTAGAAGGGCAAATGCAGAATTGATCACCATCTTGATGCGGCATCGGCAACACATGTATGCAAACACACTCGGGCATCATTTGAAGATGGAAGACGAGCCAAGACGAATTTGGAGGATGAATATGCTCTAAAAACCAACTTCTGTACAATGAAGATTGAATTCAGATCAACAAGACAAACACTTCCACTGACCAAAGCAATGTCACACTTGAGTGGGATCTTTTATATTTTAAGGGGGTGTGTGTGTTCTTTCAAGAGTAACTAAATGAACAGAGGCAAATGAGAGCCTCGCTGATGACATTCTTTTTAGTTTCACCTTTGCAGACCATTTCACGTTGAAGAAGAAAGGCTTAAGACAAGACACTTAAGCTCCACATTAACCAAGAAGACATCTTCAGCAAGATATAAAAAAAAAAAAACCAAATACGCTCCTCTTACACCCCGTAGAAACTTGGTAAATATTGTCTGTTCAATTAAGATATTTTCTGGCATATCTGAATTTTAACATGTATTTTATATTGAATACCACTATAAAATACATGATATCAACCAAAAATGCACAAATAAAAAAGCTGGATGACTTTGAGGTAAGTGTGTAAACATCCATACATGGATGTGTTACAAAAACCTTGTACAACACGCATGCAGAAATGAGCTGTTGGCCGCGTACATTTGATAACTTAGTGGTTGATGAATCTTCAGATCCAGGAGTTCACTTTCATGCCGGGCTTTCGGACTGCAAAGCCATCATTGGAGAAGCAGCCGAGCTGGAGTGTAAAGTGAACAGAGAAGACTGTGAGGGACTCTGGTACAAAGATGGAGAAGAGGTAAACCCACAGTCTAATTTTCTCATTTAATTCAAGTGTGTGCAAACGTTTGACTGGCCACATATGTGAGCGCTTCAGTTGGGACTTAAACAATATTTGATGTTAAAGTAATATTTTTTTTTTTTATAGATTCAATCATCTGAGGACATTACCATTTCAAAAGATGGAACTTTCCACAGGCTCAAAATTCACAAAGTCACAGAGGAATTTGCTGGAAAATATAAATTTGAGGCAGATGGACGTAAGACAGAGTCCCTGATTGTTGTTGAAGGTAGGAATAATTTACATACAGAAATGACTCATTTGAATAAAGCTGTGCATCATTCAGTAAAGACATCCCACAGATTGTGATACAAAATTCTACTGCAGGTTTCAGTCTTAAGTGTGTAACCAGAAAACTTGTTTTACAAATTGCTGCAGATCCCCCCAGATTTCCTGCTAAGGAACTGGAAGCATTTAAAAACCCAGTAACAGTGAAAAAAGGACACAAAGCTGCCTTCAAGCTACCGTATTTTGGACGGGAGCCTATCAAGATTCAGTGGTATCTCGACGGTGAAGAGCTGTCGGAAGAAGCGACTATAAAGTTAGATTACTCTGAGGGCTGCAGCAGTCTGCTTCTCACCAAGCTTCAGCGCAAGGACAGCGGCGAGGTCAAGATGAAACTCAAGAATGAGTTCGGCACCGTCGAGGCCATCAGCCAGCTTATTGTACTGGGTATGTACACACAGGTTATATGACAGAATTGTGAACGCTTTTATAAAGTAAATGGCCAACAAACGGGCACAGATCAATATTCGATATGCCAATTTGTTTTTCCGGGCAGATAAACCCACTCCTCCAATGGGACCTCTGGAGATTGTGGAAGCCTCCTCTTCTACAATTGACTTCAAGTGGAGGCCCCCAAAGGACAGCGGGGGCTGCAAGATAGACAACTACATCCTTGAGCGACAGCAGGTTGGCCGCAACACCTGGAAGAAGGTGGGGCCGATCGGTGCAGAGGCAAAATACAAAGACTCTGATGTGGACCACGGCAGGAGATACTGCTATCGCATCAGGGTGGAGACTGAAATGGGCACCAGTGAGGTGATGGAGACAGAGGACATTCAGGCCGGAACGAAAGGTAAAGTCAGACCAATGTTTGAGATAAAAAGGCATTTTCAGTTGCAAAGAAATTATGCACACACATTTTGCAAAGAGTGAAAGTTTGGTCAAGCAGTAGTTTGGAAAAGATGAGCTGTAGTTGAAAGTGTTGATGTTCAAATGGAGTCCGAGAATCACAATGCATTTCACTCAGCCTCTTTTAGGTGTGACTGGGTCTTGACTAACCCCATTTTTCACAAAGAAATTCTAACAGATCCAATCTTTTGCATGCACAGCATACCCTGGACCTCCATCTTCACCAAAGGTTTTGACTGCCTACAAGGACTGCATTAACCTTTCTTGGTCTCCTCCATCCGAAACCGGAGGAACCAATATCCTGGGATACAATCTGGAGAAACGCAAGAAGGGCAGCAACCTGTGGGGCGCAGTCAATCCACCTGATCAGATGATCAAAGGTTACCAATCACTCCTACGTTATTACCATTGCATCCTGTTACAATGATCTATTTCGACTCAAAAGGGAACATCTGATCATGTATTGTATTTGCATTTGTCTTTCTCCTATACAGGTAAGGGATGTGGAGTTAAAGATGTGGTTGAGGGCATGGAGTACGAATTCCGCGTCTCAGCAATCAACAACTCCGGAGCGGGGGAGTTCAGTACACCATCTGAGTTTGTGTTTGCCAGAGATCCTAAAAGTAGGTGGACATTTAGAGCACGTATCACACCCATTATTTCATCAACACGTCACATAGGCTACGACTTGTGATTCAAGAATGTGATTGATGCGTTACAGAGCCTCCTGGTAAAGTCATAGACTTCAAAGTGACAGATTCCACCTACACCACCCTGTCCCTGTCTTGGACCAAACCCAAGATCATTGAGGGGGTTGAGGATGAAGCCAAGGGATATTTTGTGGAGATCAGGCCTGCAGAGAGCACAGATTGGGACCGCTGCAATTCCAATGCAATAACCATGACTACCTATACAGTGAAAGGTTTGAAGTCAATGGGCATGTACTGGGTGAGAGCAGTGGGTACTAACGATGGAGGAGAGGGAGAGACACAGGAGCTGGATAATTACATCCTCGCGACGCCCCCCCCTGGTAAGAAAATCAGTATTGTGATTAGAAGGGAAACCACTTTAAAGCTAAAAGCCCAGTGGTTGTAAAATTGAAATAGTCTAACCAACCGACAAAGAAAATCTGAATTTTTAACTGATCCAAATCAACTATGTAGATTTCGGGAGCACTAAGCGCAGCTTATTGTGAAAATACAGACTCAAAGTTAATTGGATAATTAAGATCATTAATGCCTGATTTGAACAATCAAGATAATTACAAAAATATGAAATTAGTAAGTGAGGGTTGTAGCAACAGGCCACCGTGTGTATTTAGAAATAAAATCTGCCCATTAAAGTTGGAGGATTTTTCTGCTTGGTACGTTATTCTTAATAAGTCATCGTAAACAGCAACAATAATGACAATAAATGAACCACTTCTATCCTTCCGTTCACCCAGTGAGACCACGATTCACAGATGCCAAAATGAAGAGTTTCATGGTGGTCAGAGCAGGGAATTCTGCACGATTCACCATCAACTTTGAGGTACTTTCAGAAGAATATCCATCATAATGAATATAAAGTAATGCAATTACGTCTTCCACCCAAAAATTATACTTCCTTATTTTTTGTAGGCATCTCCTTGGCCCGAGGTCATCTGGCTGAAAGATGGATCGCCAGTGCCTAAAAAGGTGACCATCAGCAATGCAGAGGGAACATCCCAGCTGCTGATTCCTTCCGCCGAGCGCTCAGATACTGGAATCTATACCATCATTGTCAAGAACATTGTCGCCCAAGAATCATTCAGCATTGAAATAAGAGTCACTGGTGAGTTCGACAAAAAGGCTGTACTTTCTTACACTATAAATCATTTCCACCTTTTCCATATTCTGTGGACAAAAATGTAACAATTTGCATCTGCAACTCAAGATGAGCCGAAGCCGCCGGGTCCCGTAGAGACTGACGAAAACGTGCCGGGCACAGTGACTATTTCATGGACCCCATCGCCGGATGAGAAACGTGACGACAGGCTGCACTACATGGTGACTAAGCGCGACTCGAGTAAAAGCACGTGGCACACCATTGCAGATCGCATCTTCAACAACAGATTCACACTCTGCAACATAATGCCGGGCAGAGAATACCAATTCAGGGTCTACGCAAAGAACGATATGGGCTCCTCTAAGCACTCCGAATCACAGAAGTGGCTGATCCCCAGCAAAAGAGGTATGTAAGTGCCGGGCTCCACAGTTTGTGAAGAAACAGACAAATATCTCTATTTGAAAAAAATACACAGAATCAAGCACATTTTGGTGAGTGAATAAAAAAAAAACCTCCTCAGTCTAAGGACGAACCCTTGGTTTGGCAATTAACTATTTTGGTCATTTTGTCAAGATTTAACCATGCATAGTCTGTACATATTCACCAATTGATTTGGGTGATATGTTGGCTTTTAATGATCTGATCATCAAACTAACTTCCTGGCTTGGCACAGAAACAGTGAACATTGCTTACTATGGTCAATGTTCTTTTGTTAGATGATTACGGTTATAATTTGATGCAATGCAAATGTCCTCTTTTCCAGAAAAGTTCACTGTGTCCATGCCAGAGACGAAGCCATGTGATCTTCAGTGTCCTCCCAAGTTCCTTGTGCCCCTGAAAATGCACACTGCTCCTCAGGGGTACGAATGCTACATGAGCTGTGCCATTAAAGGGGATCCAACACCTCATGTGACGTGGCTCCGCAACAACATCAGTCTGAATACCAACACCAACTACTTCATCTCCAACACCTGCGGAGTCTGCTCTCTGCTCATATTGAGGGTCGGATCTAAAGACGTCGGCGAGTACAAGATTGTGGCGGAAAACTCGTTGGGGAGGGCTGAATGCTCCACTAAACTGACAGTCAGAGGTACATCTTTTCCAGAGTGAAATGTCATTTTAAAGATGCTTTCACCATGTCTGCAGGAATAGGAATGTTATACGGGGAGGAAATTTCCAATCTGAAAGTAACAACTGTCTTTTTTTTTCAGAATAAATGAAAATGGAAGAATTGCTCCAAAATGCTTAAAGACAATTTGTTGGAAATTCACAAATTGTCAAATGCAGATGAATGATTATTTACTATTGCTGTGATACTTTACCAATTGGTTTCTATTGGCGGCATTTGTTTAAAGTTTAACTCACAATCAAGTCTTACAGATGCACATTTTGCTGAGATAAAAGCCACAAACTTGGTTGGCTTGTTTGGATTTCTATTGGATAATCTCTATCAAAAGGAAGATTTACTAGTGTGCAATGCCTTATACTATAATGCATGTAGCATTCATGTTAAATAGCAAATGTATTTTCAGTATATGTAACAGTGTTTTTATTGATTTTTAGTCATATTACAAGAAGTTTGACTAACCTAACGGAGCCCTTAGTGTCTTTGAATTATTTTTTGGGTGTGGTTTTGATCAAATTACTTTTTTGTCATAATTGATTTACAGTTTTCTGCCAAATGACTTAACAGCAAAAAATGAACAACAAATGTATATGATACTGACTGTTACAGTGTGTTATGTGATAAAACTGTTTCGGTGTAGTATAAATAACTATGTCATACTGCTATTGTGAGGTGGGATTTTTAATCTGATTTACATCAATTTGAAAAATACTTAGCTCCAAAAAGAAAATGTCCAGTATGCAGGTCTTGACATGGCATGGAAGTATCAAACTTCATACCACTTGTTCATCTCCATAAATGTTTATGTGAATAATTTATGCCCAGTCTTCTTGAATTACCACACTGAGCATTTTTTTTGAGAGGTCAGACATATGTCCAAGTTTAGAGTCACAGAAGAAGAGAGAGTGAACAGTTGCACCATGGGATAAAACGTGTATGACGAGAGCAGGATGACACCTCTCAGTTTCAAAGTGAAGTTCTAGTTACAATGTTATAAAATATATGCAACTTTGTCAACGTCATTTCTGTTGGGTTTCAGTCCAAAATGTTAAAAAATTAAAATTCAGCTTTCCATTTTTGTGTTTGCTTTTTGACTGGTGGATCCAGAGCTTTTCACATCAATAACAAAATACAAACATTCATGCAAATTCTCAACTTTTGCTGAATCACTTGATCGCTCATTCATATTTGAGAAAATTAATGCACGGAAAAACAATCTGAAAGTAATTGGCACGTACCTCCTGTTGAATGTTGGGATGACGATGGAGACGCAGCTCAGCTCATGGCACCTCAATGTCACTTCCGATGAGACTTCTCTTCTAAACAAAAAGTAGCCTGTAGCTGGAATCCCAGTTTAGAGGGAGGGATTAGGAGGTCCACTCCTGAATTTGATATGGTGCCCCTTTTTGAACATCCTATAGGACTTTAGGGCCCAGGTGCATGCCAGTAAACCTATCCCCAGGAGCCACAGTGAGAAAAAGCAGTGGGTTAGGTGGTGTTTCTCTGAATGACTTTATTGCCTCTCAAAAGGAAGAGCCCTTACTCAAGAATCAGCTGCAATCCGGCCGGGAGCAGAAATTCACTTGAAAATAAAAATAGTAAGTACAAATACTGGCAAAATTCTCTATATTTCCTAAAAACATTCTGTGAGCCAATTTGTGTACATATGTATGTACATACATTGGCCAACCTGACACTACTTTGCATATTACTGAATATTAACCTTAGGTATGTTGGGTATTTGACATCTTACTATTTAGCCAAAGTCAAAGTCAAAATTCTGAAAAGCAGTTCAGTACCTTTGAGGCTTGATGTTGTTTGTATGCTGTTTATGAAAGCAATGATGTGTTTCTTAGGCCAGAATAATTGATTGATTAGCAATAAAAAAATACAGGATATATCAATAATAAGATTAAGTATATCAGTGCTTTTCTAAATAAAGCTTTTGTTAGTTTAACTTTGTATCTTCCAATCAAATATATCACTCATATATGATATCATTTAAATAATTTAAAAATGTTGTCTTTCAGTCTAATTGCAACAAAAATCTATTCAAATTAACACCTCCAATGAGAATGTTGGTGAAAAATGTGTTTTCAATACATACTAAAATACTACAGTATTTGATTTTTAAAATTTTTACATTTTGACGTGTGGGGACTGAAGCTTGCAATTTAATTACCAATTATACTTCCTCCTTCTCATAGTTTCAAAACAATTTTAATTTAAACACATTTAGACTTAGAACAACACAACTTTTAGGCTTTACTTGTGGCGTTTTTTTTTTAATCCTATTTCATCTTTTTTACCCCAAGAGAATTCTGGGAAAAAATAATATAAAAATAATTTGGACTAATTTGCAGTAAGGCATGCATTTGTGCAAACTCCTGAGTAATGATTCAGTACTGTAAATGTTTTATGAGGTATGTGACCTATTGCCTGCCAAATTAAGCCGTCCACTGAGGAATCTACAAAGGGTCGATCCCAGGAATTCTTTCACATATAGAACAGATAGAGTTACGCATGTCTCCTCACACCATTTGCGACATACATCTTACGGCCATAGCTCAACCCTGACGTCCCACAATGCAGCGCTTGTAATAGGAAGGAGGAATACATTGTGTCCCATCACATTTCAATGGTCTCTCGAAGGATAGGCTTTACTAAGAACTGCAGTGACAGTAAAGCTGCTTTTAAGACACAACGTTGTGTCTTAAAAGCAGGCATAATAGGTGTAATACCCACTCAGACAGATGGTTAGGAAGAGTTGGTCATGCAGCTTCAGACTACATTTGAAATTTAGTATAAGTTGGGCATTGATTATATAATTAAATAAACCATTTAAGTGAAAACTAAGTTAAGCAGTATATGAGATAACGTAATGTTTCCTTAATAAAAATGAAATGTTATAAAAGTGCATTGCAATGTTGTGTTTTTTCCATTAACAGAGAAGCTTTTGTCAAGATCAAGATGTTTAATATACGTAAAGCAAAGGATGAGGAGCCAACTGCTCCGGGACAAGGTAAGAAAAACACCCGCCTTCAAATGACGGACAAACAGTAGGATATGTGATGAAAGCCACATGCAGTTCAGCTTATTCTGAGACGGATGGAAGTTGGTATACCGTCCTACATTATTTTTTTCTCATTGAATGACAGTGAAAATTAAAAAGAGGTCAAAAGTGCCTGGAGTTATGATCACCCAGTATGTGGAAGAACTACCGGAGGGCATGACCACCCCAGATTTCACTCGCAAACCTATCGCTCTAACCATTCAAGAAGGTAAAGTCAAATTCAACCTCTAGTCAAATGCACAAACCTATTTAATTTACAGTTTTTTTAAGAATAATTAAAAAAAAAATGTTGCTGCCATCTCTGTAGGAAAATTGGCTGTTTTCAGAGCAGTCGTCACTGGCAACCCAAAGCCGACTGTTACCTGGATGAGAAATAACGGGGAGCTCAATGGAGAAGGGAACACAATCGTCTATGATGCGACTGCTGGCGAATACCAACTACAGGTGAGATCATTGTGTGTCTTAAGGAACGCTTCATATCTAAAGAAGAGAAGCTAATCGATGAATACGTTGGAATCATCAGCCGGTCGTCTCGCACTGTTTTTTGGCTTTTAGATGCCTGATGTAACTGCGGATCAAGCAGACACCTACAAGTGTTTTGCCAGGAATGAATACGGAAAAGCGGTTGTGACCGCCACGCTCAACATTATTGAGGGTCAGTTACTCACTTTCATTGCAATGTATATCGTTCTAATATAATTTGGGAAAAATAACAACTGTCTATGTTCACTTTGTTATCTTCCATTTTAGTTGGTTTTAAGAAGAGCAAAGCCCTGCAAGAATCGAGAACAGGTACAAAGTCTACATTTCGTCTATCTAAAAGTATATATACATCTATAAGTTAAAGCTGCCATGCTAACAAAATGCTATTGGTTGTGTTGTAGCGGTCAGAGAGACACCTGAGGACTTCAAAAAGGCCTTAAGAAATAAGTAAGAAATACATTCACATTGTATATTATTAACCCATAGTGTTTACTAATATGCTTGGTTCTTTTGTAGGGTTGATACTGATGCAAAAGAGAACACAAAACCAGAAATTGATGAAAGGTTTTGGGAACTGCTGATGAGTGCAGACAAGAAAGATTACGAGAGCATCTGTGCTCAGTACGGTGTCACTGACTTCCGTGGGATGCTTAAGAAACTTAATGAGCGGAAGATCGAGAGAGAGTACGAGCAACAAAGGGTATGTTTCAGCCTCCTCAAAGTGACATCTACAATCACATGAATAAATGCTATAATACAAGTCCAAACTCTGAAACATAATTATTCCTGATTCCAATTAATACAGGTTGTTGAAAGGCTGTGCAACCTAAAGCCCATTGCATTGAAGGACGATGGTGATGCAGAGTTTGAGCTGGAAATGTCACTCAAAGACCCCAGCAGCAAAATCTTCTTGTTCAAGGTGAGATGTCTCATTTGAAATATTTTAGTTTTTGTCCTACAGGTGAATTAGGTAAACAAGTGAGGCTGAGTCTTAAACTAAAACCTGCTTTAACATTTATGACCACTTGTGTTTAAACAGGATGGAGTTATGATTCCTTATGAAATCGACACGGATGTAAAACATGGCCTGAGGCAGGTGGGAAAGAAATTTGTGTTCAGCATCAATGGTGTTGACCCAGATGACGCAGGGTTGTACCAAGTGGAGGTAGATGGAGTGAAGATCTTCTCAACTGACTTCAAACGTAAGAATATTCACCAAATGACTTATCTTCACAATACACACACAGACGTTTTACACACAATTTGTCTTTAGGAAGGAATCGGAAAATAATAATTCATGGTTTTATAATGCTGTTTTTTGTTTTTCCAGTTCCCCCAGTGGACTTCTTGGTCAAGATTAAAGATGTGAAAGCAGAGGAAAGACAGGACGCTGTGTTTGAGTGTGTCCTCTCACAGCCCCTGAAAAAGTTAAAATGGATGGGAAAGAATGTGCCACTAGAACAAGGGGAAAAATACGACATTAGTGTGTCAGAGGACATGCTGATACACACTTTGGTGGTGAAGGACTGCCTGCTTTTGGACAAAGGAATCTATGCAGCTGTGACTGGAACTAACTCCTGCAATGCCTGGCTTGTAGTGGAAGGTGCTGTATACACATTTTAAACAACATATATTCAGACTGTTCGAAATAATCCAAAATCCATCTGAAAACCCTTCAAATGTGTGTGTGTGTGTGTTCCGTCTTTTAGCCGACAATGATCCAGACACACGCGGAAAAAAGAAGGTTCGCAAAACTACCAGAGCGGGGGGTGGTGGAGACGACCTTTTGAAGATTGCTGAGGAGCAACAAGCTAAGATACAGCTAGAGAGAGAGACGTTGATTGCGAATGCAAAGGCCGAGGCGGAAGCCAGGGCTGCTGCCGCAGCGGCGGCGGCGGCGGCGGAAGCAGAGGCTAAAGCTAAAGTGCAAGTGCAGAAGGAAGCCGGAGCCAAAGCCAAGCCAAAAGCAAAGGCCAAGGCCAAGGCAAAGACGGAAGAAAGGGTAGAAGTGGGAGCAGATGGTGCAGATGAAGCAGAGGAAATCCCTGTGGTTGAGGAAGAGGAAGATGTGCAAGACGAGGCTCCGGCAGAGGTTGCTGATACTGAAGAAGAGGAGCCGGCAAAAGAGAGAAAAAAAAGAGTGAGAACAGCCCCACTTGTTGCTGACACAGTCATTGGTATGCATTAAAACATAGTAATTATTCCTAATACTGCTTTACTGTGCATATATTACTATTCCCGATTAACTATGTTCTTCTTACATTAAGACCCGGGAGTATATTTTACGGCTGGACTGTCAGATGTGACCGCAATCATTGGTACTGATGCAGAACTGGTCTGCAGGCTCAGCAGTGAGGACTGTGATGGAGTCTGGTACAGAGATGGGAAAGAGGTGAAGAGAAGATGACACAGGAAGAGCTTCCATCTTTAACTTTCTTCTTAAGAGGGTTTACATGTGAATCATTCAATCATTTCCAGGTAACAGCGTCAGAGGATATCTGTATTGTTAAAGACGGGACTTATCGCAAACTAATAATCAAGAACTGCACAGAAGATGATGCTGGAAAGTACCGCTGTGAAGCTGACGGGCGTAAAACAGAAGCTGCGCTAAGTGTTGAAGGTATTATAACCGGAATTAATTTGAGGCATTCAGCGTAGACATAGCAAAAGGACAGCCTCTGTAAAACAACATTAGAGTTTCAGATTGATAATATATGTGTGTTGTTCCCGCTAGATCCTCCAAGAATTAACCCCGATGAACTCACTGAGTTCACAAAACCTGTTGTAATCAAAGCTGGGAAGGATGCAGCCTTCAAACTGTCCTTCGTGGGCCGGGAACCCATGAAGATCCAGTGGTATAATGAGGGTGAAGAGCTCTTGGAGGACAACCACATCCACATAGAAAAGTCATCGTCACACAGCCGCCTGGTGCTCATCAAGTGCCAACGCAAAACCACAGGGGAAATTAAGATTAAGATTAAAAATGAATGTGGAACAACGGAGGCCATCACCCAGCTGGTCGTGTTAGGTGAGGTTTGTACGCCGCATGCTGTCACACATGTCAACGGAGGTGAAGACGAATGTGTTTGTTCTCTGTTTCATCTCCCCACAGATAAACCAACACCACCCCTGGGCCCAATTGATATTATCGAAGCCTCGGCAGCTTGCATTAACTTCAAATGGCGGACTCCCAAAAACGACGGCGGTTCCCCCGTCACAGACTACATCCTGGAGCGTCAGCAAATTGGCCGAAACAGCTGGAAGAAATTAGGCAAGATTGGCCCAGAGCCTAAATACCGGGATGCTGATGTAGATCATGGCAGAAAATACTGCTACCACATCAGGGCGGAAACTGATCAAGGCCTCAGCGAAATGATGGAGACGGATGACATTCAGGCAGGGACAAAAGGTGCGTCTTTTTAGACAACTTGTGTTGAAGGGTGTCTTGGATATTTAAGGCTTTGTCAGGCGAGTCAGTTTTCGATTTCATCACTCAGCATACCCTGGACCTCCTTCTACACCAAAAGTTGAAAGTGCTTTCAAGGACTGTATCAATCTGGCTTGGTCTGCACCCACTAATACCGGAGGAACCAACCTTTTGGGTTACAACGTTGAGAAGCGCAAAAAGGGAAGTAATCTGTGGGGCCATGTCAACCCTTCGGAACAGCCCATCAAAGGTACAGTGTTGCTGTTGGAATACTGGCGTAGCATTGTGCTTTGGAAATGTGTGAGAGTCTAGAATTAAATGCTACATTGTTTTGTCCTTGCTCTTCCTTTGACATGCCACCAGAGAAAAAGTATGCAGTGAAAGACGTCGTTGAAGGCATCGAGTATGAGTTCCGCGTATCAGCGGTCAACGTTTCTGGTGCCGGAGAGCCAAGTTCACCTTCTGAATTTGTGTGTGCGAGAGATCCAAAGAGTGAGTAATGAGCCAATAACAGCTATGATATCATTATCTCACTTTATTGTCTAAAATCTCCACTAAAATCAATGCTTAAATGTTTTATGCTTCCAGAGCCACCCGGTAAAGTTATTGACCTGAAGGTGACCGACTCCACCTACTCAACATTATTGCTGGGCTGGACCAAACCAACAGAGGAGGAAGGGGTCCAGGATGAGGCCAAAGGATATTTTGTGGAGATCAGACCAGCAGAAAACCCGGAATGGGGTCGCTGTAACTCCACTGCTATCATTACGACCTCCTATAATATTATGGGTCTTAAGTCGATGGCCATGTACTGGGTGAGAGTTCTAGCCACCAATGAGGGTGGAGACGGGGAGCCTCAGGAGTTGAACAACTACATCATTGCAATGCCTCCTCCAGGTGAGATGGTGCAGAGTGTGAATTTCCTGCAGTCGAAATGTTGTACATTTCACTTTCCTTTTTTATTATTTTCCCAAACTGTTACAGTGAGACCTCAATTCACTGACAAAAAGATGAAGAACTTCATTGTGATGAAAGCTGGGAACTCTGCTCGAGTCAACTTCAACTTTCAGGTTCAGTACAACATTCAGACAGAAACCTTTGCAGCATAAATGTCCCAACGCTTCTCCAATGTTCTACAAAATGAGCAGGAACCCACGTCTTAGCCCCGTGCCTCCTGTTGCTGGCAGGCGTCTCCGGTACCGGTTATCAAATGGCTGAAGGACGGTCATCCCGTCGGCAAGCATGTGAACGTGAGCAACACAGACACATCTTCACAGCTGATGATCCCCACGGCAGAGCGCCACGACACCGGGATCTACACAATCATCGTCAGGAACCTCGTTGGTCAGGAGACCACCAGTGTGGAGATAAGAGTCACAGGTAAAGGAGAAAAAAAAGACTAAAGATTTCAGCTAATTCATGAGAGACAAAAGTTGTATTCATCAAAGAGAGCCACACAAAGAATTTCCTCTCTGTTCCTAGATGAGCCCAAGCCTCCGGGCCCTGTGGAGCTGGAGGAGAACGTGTCGGGGACAGTGACGGTGTCCTGGACAGCCTCTCCGGACGAGAAGAAAGACGACAGGCTGCACTACGTGATCACCAAGCGAGACTCCGTTAAGCGCTCTTGGCAAACTGTGGCAGACCATCTCTTCAATAACAAGTTCACTCTCATCAACATCATGCCTGGGAGGCAGTACACGTTCCGGGTCTATACCAGGAACGACATGGGGCTTTCCAAGCCTTCTGAGTCCGCAGTCTGGGAAGTGAAGAGAATAAAAGGCAGGTTTAACAAAAGTGGTACACAATTGTAAATAAGAGTATAAAATGCAACCTTTTCTGCTTTAAGTCAAACCATGACAAGGTGTCGCATGGTTTCTCAAACGTGTGATCAAACTGATCTGACACAATAGTCGTTGGTTGCAACCTCAGTAAAGTTTAAAGAACATTAACCCAGGTCTAAATAAATGTAGATACGTATAGAACTGCAATCAGTAAGTCAATCCGTCAAGTTCCACAGTCAAAACTAATACATTTCAGTAGTTATTAAGCCTGAAAGCCAAAAATTAACATGTCAGGACTTGAGGTTTTTCTTCGTTGTACGCAGCAATTATTGTCTTTTGACGTCAAGCGATTAGAAAAGAAATCACAGGCCTCCATGGGAAGAAATGAATAATCAAATAAATGAATAATTGTACTTAAATACACGCATGAAATGAATCATGAAGCAATCATGAAAAATGAACATTAACTGGCTTTTATATCTCTTCTCTTGTATCCCTCCAGAAAAACTTTCTTTGAAGCTTCCTGCCACTAAAACCTGCAGCTTTGAGACGCCTCCCTCATTTACTGTTCCGCTAAAAACGCACAAGAGCCCCGAGAGCTACGAGTGCTACATGAGCTGTGCCGTGACCGGAAACCCAAAACCACATGTCACCTGGTACCGAAATAACGTCAGTCTCAACACCAACACCAACTACTACATCACCAACACGTGCGGCGTCTGCTCCATGGTGATTCTCACCGTCGGCCCGAAGGACAGCGGCGAGTACACGGTCGTTGCAGAGAACCCTCTGGGCAGAATGCAGTGTTCAACTAAACTCGCAGTCGAAGGTAAAAGCTCACTGGAATATTTTTGCTACGTCTTAAACTCTATTCCCCTCTGGCGACATGTTTGAGTGATGACTCTCTCTCCATCCTTCGGATTAGGATAACACGGTGGGCCTGAACTCCCGACGATGCCGCGGTCCATTAAAGATGAATGGGAAGGAAAAGATTTGCCAGTTTTGAAACCTGATTTTTGTGAATTTCGCTTTTTGTGAATTTTGTTATTACTGGGTTTCAATAAACTGGGGAGAAGAAAATACAAAATAAAGTGAAAGAAAGCTCTTTGGAACGGGACATTCAAGATGAAAAAAGAACAGTGATTAGATGCTGACCTTGCACCAAACCTCGTGTTATGAAAAGCACACAAAATATCAGCTGGGTTCCACATGTTTTAGTGTTTGCGCATGCCTCCGTTTAAATTATTAATAATTATCCAACAACTGTAAATAAAGCCTCCCTGTTCAACACTGAACCGTGTTCCTTGTCAATCTTTAACCTAAATGTAATCCTGTGTGTCACATTTACGTTCAGAGACACTTGAGCTGGTCTGAGAGGCTTTAGCTGGAGGCCTGGAGGTAAATGATGACGCCAACATGCTCTCAGTCCGTGTCGGCCTCCTTCACCGGTATCCTCCTTAGTCTTGAGAAAGAAGTCAGACGTAAACCGTAAGACAGTTTTTACCAACGTTCGAAAAGTAAATGATTCTGTTGTACTCAATAAAACAAAAGCATGTACGACTTTATCCACATCGGCAAGTAAAGGCTCTGCCGATCCCCATATAACGGTCGATATGCAAAAAGAGACTGAAAGGAAAGGTTCAGGAAATGAAGTGAAGACGTCCAAGGAGGAGGGCGGGACAAAGAGTGAATGTATATCAAGGAAAGTCAGAAGTACATATAAAATAACACCAAATAAATCAATGGGATGTTTTTACTCGCTTAGTTTGGCTTCTTAGTTTAGTGCTTATTTATTTCATATGTACTGAAGAAGTGAAGGAAAGGCTGTTACCAATAGATTTACAGAAACATTTCCTGAGTGCATGTATTCTCCTGAGTATGCGTGGATTTCAATTTTATTTAACAATTAAGAAAACGTTGCTGAAAGAAAAAGCAATTCACGCTGTGACAAGAACCGCTTGATATCCTGTACAAATTTGACTAAAGAGCCAGGAAATGAGTGAAGGCACACAGTGTTATTTTTTTGTACGACTATTAACTGGTCCAGTGGGGCAAGTAAAATGCTCATGCAACATTCTGGAAAACAACCAATAGTTATAATATATAATATATATATATATATATATATATATATATATATATATATATATATATATATATATATATATATATATATATATATATATATATATATATCACCTGGGCGCTGTGAATGCTTTTACCAAACACCACGGTAAAACATTTAATTGTGGCTTAGAGTGTTGCATAAAGAAACTAAAATGTCAAAACCATGAAGGTATTCCAACCTAACATCTTTGAAATAGTTCTGTCTGGCACAAAGTGTCAGACCAACAGACCTTCATCTGCGTGGTTCAGAACAAATTAACACAATAAATGTGTCCTGGTCACACATCCTGTTATCCAAAATGTCGATGTCTCTGCGTATGGTATGTTTGGCCAACAATCACCTATTCTTCACATTGCAACACCAAGTGCTTGCCTCAAAAAATATTTGTATGTATTTTTAACATATAAGATCCCAATCCCAATCATTTTGGGCTAAGCTTATCCAGTATTTCACCATTAAGTAACTTCAATCCTATTTAGCTCACCACAAATGCTTGTCAAAGAGTGAGATATAGATACTTGTTTCTCTGCCTTTTGTGCGCTGCATCAGCAGCCACCTGTCGCATGGCTTCAAATGACTCTTTGACTGCCTGCATGTGTTTGCAATGTTTTTAGAGCATATTGCACGTCTATTATGGAAAGTCATAAAAGACACAAATGTCAAGTGCATGACTAACCCGGCGAACAACTGTTCATCTTCCTGTGTTAAGTCTTGGGACACAACAAAATGACCATTAGCCACACGGCATCCTGTTATTTTCCATGCAATAACTGGCCAACACACATCAACAACAAACAACACAGCGCTGTGCTTCGTGATGTCATTTCTTTTGCACAGTAGAATTCTCAGCACCTGACCTTGTGCAATAAATGCCTTCAAGCACATCAAGCCTCTTATATCAGCCGCCGGAGAAAAGTCGCAGTTCCCGTGCCACACATCCGCTTTAACTACACTGCTTGAAATATCTACGCACACAAAATCCTGCTCAAACAGAGCACAGCTTTGCTGTTACTAGGACCACAATAACCGTGTCGTGGTTTAAAGAATCTTAACAACTTCTCACATGTAAGTCAATACCCTCAAGGTTATTAGTGGGTATTTCAGATATAAAGTAGTAGTCGAAAAGCCTTTTTCAACAAAACTTTTTCTTGAGATGGAGCTCTGATTCAAGGAAGCCAAAATGATCAGTGCACAATTGCATCATTTTTATTCAGATTATTGAGTAGATAGAGTAGACTGATAGATTATTGCAGATAATTGCAGCTCTATGGTTAGGAAACCTCCCCAAAAATGTAAATATGATAATAATACTGTCACAGTAAACATAAAACAATGCACATGCATGTATTATGAGACAGAGGAGTACCTCTAGGTGCATTGGAGGAATCCGGTGGGATGAAGATGAAAAATGAGAAGAGCCTTCTGTGTGCTCCGTCGTGACTGAAGTCAACATGCTGAATTAATTAAAAAAGTCGCTGACACAGTCAGACTAATGGCGCTGTGGGGCACACAGCGGGGCAACAGCACGGTTCAAAACATCCAACAGTACAGCAATACTTTGAGCACAGGAATGTGTACTTGCCCACATAGAATGTTGCAATATAAAATATGGGAAATAAAAAAATGGGAAAAGTGTGTGTCTGAGTTTATTTATTAAAATTCAATTAGTGAGGGCATCGGGACACCAGCCAACAGGATACCAGCCAACACTAAACAGTCCATTCAAAAGATTAATTGGTTTGATTCCATTTTTTGAAGGAAGTATGCATCATTTAAAGCACTCCTGAGGAATGGTACACAGACTTGCTGTACTTTTTAACATACTTCTGTCCTCAGACCACTCAAAGTGCTTTAACACTACATGTCATCCTCCACACTCGCTTATATACACCAGCATGCATGGTGCCATCTGCCCGTCAGGACTTTCCAACCACTCACACCCGTTTATGTGCAGCCACCTAATCAGGTCATCCTGCGTAGACACATTGGAGGGGATCGAACCGCCGATTTTCTCATTGAAGGGGCGACCCCGGCCTCCCCGCTGAGCCCCAGTCGCCCCAAGAGGTCACACGTTAGTCAGAAGAAGCCAGAGTCACGGCCGTCCCGCCGGGATGCTTCCCCCCTCCCCCTTGCTGGTGGGTGATGATTTATGCCAAAAACAAAAAAGCAATCCCCTTTCTTGGCAGGCGCATTCTCCCGACAAGGTGGGAGCTTGTCTCTGAGTCATTGGCACCCCTGTAAGCATTTAATAGCTTAAAGACCAGCGAGGCAACACTCAAATATCAGACTGGGATAGAGCCTCACTCAAGAGGATCACAGGCGCACTGAGGTAAGTTCTTCTTCCATCCTTCATACCACACCACTACTGGTGGAAGTGTTAAATATTCAGCCTTGGCTCCAGTCGACAATGAACTAATCGCGGGGGCCGATTCACTCGGGAGTCCAAAGAGAACGTTGCGTTAATGTGGGAAAAAAGCTTTTGCCAAGAAACATAAACACAAGGGAGCTGCCATGTTTCAGTGCTGTGGTATGTGCAGTGCAGCATTTTAGTTTAGATTTAAAAGCATGACGAAATGACTTCAACATGTTGCTTTTTGAGAGGTTCTGCACATGTGTACTTGTGTGTACACCTCCCATAGTGTGAGTTGCTTCTTACCTCACTTGTAAGGTGAAAAAAACACTGCAGTGTTTTTTTGACAACTTGGCAAACAAAAAGAGTGTTGTAATATTCATATAGCTCTATCCATGCTTTGCATCACAGACAGACTGTGGCTGAGGCAAAGACAGATCTGGTGTAATAACCCAAATACAACCTGCCACTCTCAGATATTGCAAACGGCAAGCATCAACATCAACCCCATGGATAGTCATATGCCTTTCGACATGCCCTCAGTAATATCGAATATCTCTCCGACTTCTGATAATAAAATTAGAAGAGCACTGTTTGGTGAAAAAAAAAGGTTCAGTAGCAGGCGACGTGTAGTCATGAGAACCGCTTGAGAAAGAGGTTTAAGGAGGTATATAAATCTCTCTCTCTCTATTTATATATATAGAGTTATGTGCAGATTTTCACCCCATAAGACTCATAATGTCAGGAGTGATTTATGTGCATATTAAGACGTTCGAGACGGGATGTTCACAGTTTAATGTGTCATATCGTGTGACGATGACGATACATTCTCTCATCGCACATGATGGTCCGTCGACACCCAAGAATATCACGCCACTATATTGGGTGGTGCTGGACCTCGACAATTACTGTACACGAGAGGTCAAACTTCTCAGGGATTACGGTTCAACGTGACAACGTTTTGAACCTCGTGTAAATACTCATTCAGGGTCACTTTTAATAAAATGCTTAATTTCCACCTAATAAAACATATGCCTCTTTTTCAATTAAATAGTTAAATAGTTTTGGTGGAACTGAACAAAAGTACCAGGAAATGACTCCTATTCCGTGACCATCGAACAAAGATGTAGGTTTAAGTTCAGGGTTCAGTTAGTTAGTTTAGTTTAGTGGCACCTCAGCTGCAGAAGCAGATCAGCATTACTATCGGCAGCACATGGGGGGGAAGTCAGTTGGTCAGTCTGTCATTCAGCTGCTCGGTGGCTGCATCTATCTGTTCTATTCAACTTGAAGTACAAGCAGGGGGCCGCCTTTGGGTCTGATAAGTGAAGCCAATGCGTACTACCCTTTAATTTGCAATTTATTTATTTATTTTTTACTTATGGCCACCGGGGAAAAACTCCTCCAGTTGCAAAAAAAAGTAAAGTGGTGGTGTGTCTTGATTTACTACCTCAGTAAACACGGTAAACATACGTCTGTGGCCTCAATCACTAGTTTCAACTGTTCTCCCTAGCCTGATGTAAATGTTGTGAATTACAGTCCCATTCAGAGTAAAATAGACATTTCAGCAGTGAGTGCGAGTCAGGTCAAGACCCTCGTGTGATTGCAAATTCTGGTTGGCAAAACAGCGAGAGCGCAAAAACAGGCAATAACCAAAACACACACATATATATAAAACAAAGACCAGACAGCCTCAGCAATGTGTCATTCTTTAACAAATTGATGTCTCGCAATTCCTTTTATGAATGCACATTCACATTCAAACAGTTGCAAATGTTTGTAGTGAGGGGTTAATCACACCAGTGGGTGATTGTTTTCTATCTTTTCTATCTATCGAGTGAACATGAGCGAATGACACCAAAGCTTTAAACCAAAGGTCTAACAAATGACCAGACGGCAGAACAACAGACAACAGAAAATATGCTGTAGCTCCACTCACTGCTCTGCATGTTGTCACAGTATTATTACCATTTCTAATATGTATACCTCCTCTGTAGTTATGGCGAGGTCAACTAGATAATTGCTTGCCAAAGAAAAGAATCGGATTTTTCTTCTGCAAAGGTTTTTTCCTCTATTTACTTCTCCATTACCTGTTTTTAGAAGGTATATTATATTGACTGACTCTCTAATGTCAATAGGATTGTCTAGACAGGCAGGCTGCTCTAAAAGCAAATATTTTACCATTTTACTAGCTTAATTTTATTTACGTGTAAATACCACGTCTGTAAATCAAATTAAGCGATTAGCATCACTTGTCCATTACAATAATGTTCTGTCTGTGTATTTGAGGGAAGTGACATCATCAGCGTCATTCTAAGTTTAGAAAACGTGTTGGTAAAGATCGCAATGTACTAGCAGAGATCAATGCACTGACTGGATCTGATGGATCATGAAAAATGTTCACACTAATTATAACATCACGCCTGCCTGCAAAGGCTTAACGTGACAAACATGTAAAACCTGCTAAAAAAAATGACATGAAAAGGAAATAGAAACTCCTGTTTTAATTTGAAGAGGCTTTTTAACTGAAAATGTGTTAATTCTCAGCATTCAGAAATCAGATGTGTGGCAGACACCCACAGACGATCATCTTTTGAGTTTTAATATAGTTATTCATCGCCAAAGGTGATGTTTGGAGAAAGCTTTCTTTGAGAAAGAGGAAAACAGCCAAGCGACAGGACATTTTTGAGCATAACTTGCTTTTAATTTTGTTTCATTTTTAATGTATGTGGCTTATCTTCGAAGAGGCTTAATCAAGAATAATTAACAGATATTTAACGCATCCTTCTCAAAGGGGTTTGCAATTGGCGCGTTCCCTTTATCTCAGCAAACTTAAGGATAACTACGCACTTAGTCAAATGAAGGAAGAGTCTAGGTCAAACCAAATCAAATTAATACAAGGGGAACATTTGTCCCAGCTCTTGTCATTTAAATTGCCTTCCATTCTCTTTTGCAGCTGCTGAAATTCTGCTGAATCCATCAAGGAATCAAAGGATTCAAGATGTTTAGAAGAACAAAAGTGATTGATGGGACAGCCACTGGACAAGGTACGCACTCAACTCTGATCTCCTTTTCTACAGAAGGAACGACATCACATTTACCTTTTTTATTTTTCTTCTAAACTCTACAGAGCTATTAGAAAAACTGGCCTGACTAGTGACTTCTCCCTGACACACTGACAAAGAAATAAGATGACACATTTCCAAACTAAGTCTAACAGAAATGATAGAATGAGGTTGGCAAGAAGATCCATTTAGGAATAAATCTTCATGAAATTTAGTTAATAACTAAGAACTATACCTCAAATGGGGAAATACTCATATAAAAGCTACATCTTACCTACAGCTGCCTTTCCCAGTGGTGCTATTCAAAACCAGGCTTACTCTACTCAGCAAGTTGTCCATCAGCAACCATTTTCAGATTTTACATTGTGCACATAGTCTGTCAAAGATCAAGAAGAGCTCATTAGGTGGCTTCAGATATGAAGCAGACTAACACTGCGTAGTGATGAGCAGATGAACTTTGATGCTCCACTAAATCTGAAAATAAGAATAATATATCCATGTTAATATCTATCACACATCTCACTGTCCCTCAGTTTCAATATTTGGATCCTGAGTCAAATGTTAAAACCGTGCTGACGTGCTGTATATGCTCTTTAACGTGTGCCTCATCAGATCCTGCGGCAGAAAATGTTAGAGAAGGTAGGTTTAGCGTACCACAGAGAACCCGCCTTCGGCCATAATTTTTATCCTTCCTGGCTGCTCACAAAGGCATGACGAACTGATTTGCAATTGATGTATTAATACACTGTACAGCGTGCATGTGATTTGTGCACAGATATGTAGGTGCATCACTACATATCTGATCTCAGGTTAAATGTTTGGTATAGATTGCAAAGGAGAAAAAAAAAACAGGATACAGGGTAGAGTTATTGAAAGTGTAAATGTTGGGAATATGTGACAGAAGCGAGACTTTGACGCCAAAGCCACAAACAGTAACCCGATAGAGTGAGTAACATCAAACATTCTAATACACCATGTACTAGAATGTATTTCCGCATGGTCTATGAGGGTGATGAGCTGATTACAACAACAGACTTTGATGGTCGTGTTTTCCCCATTCTCTTCTCTGCGTGTGGTCACTGACATTTATTCTTTCAATGCCGACAGTGGGGATAAAGAAAAAGTCCAGTGTCCCCGGGGTGATGATTACGCAGTATATTGAGGAGCTGCCAGAAGGAAAGAGCCATCCAGACTTCACCCGCAAGCCCATTGCTCTAACCATCCAAGAGGGTACGTCTAATAGTGTGCAAAAAAATAAATGTGATCATTAGTATGGTCTATACCAAATAGTCTATGCAGGAATTCCCAATATTCTGCATAATTGATTAGATCCGTGACTTTTGTGCAATGGGCCAGTGGGAGCAGCTGTACTTTCATTAGACAAACTGTGTCCACTGTGAGATGATCTCATCTTTCCTTCTTTTTACAGGCAAATTTGCTTTTTTTAAAGCGATTGTCATTGGAGACCCCCAGCCGACCGTTACATGGGACAGAAACAACGGAGACGTCTCTGACACGTCGAGATATCAGACTAAATACGATCCCAATACCAATGAGCACACATTTGAGGCAAGCGAAAAGAGGCTACCAAATAGTATTGAGGTTTTACAGCAACATGCTGATTTAAGGGAATGACAAAAAGGGCAAATAGAAAATAGAAATAGATTGATTCACAGAGGAGGAGGTTGGGGGAAAAAGTAATTTCCTAATATCAATGTCTTTCAGCCTTACAATCCATTGGTTAACTTTGCCAATTACTTTTTCTGCAAAAGGTCAGTTACATAAAATGGATTAAACACGTCCCTCAACATATCCAGTCAATGCAAATTAAAAAGGCAAGCAGTTACACATTAATAAGAGGCCATCTACCAATCAAGCAGAGTGCAAGGGCACGAAATTGTGTTTGAGTCAAATTGATCTATCAAGGGAAATATGTCACATTAGTTTATGCATTATATCACTATTCATTGGATGCTATATAGCAGTCATTCCTCAACGGGGGTAATATCTGCATTGGGGGTACAGGGAAATAGTTCATTCATTTAGAAAAAAGTGTAATTATGATTTGGTAAAAAGGATGTATCCACTAATCCAATGAGCTGGCTATAATAAGCTGAACTGTGAGTTTTAACATTGTAATATGAAGTGATAGAGTCATTTTAGCTTTCCAAAGGAATCGGGTGACAAGATACAGCCCCTTTAACTTCCATTTAATTAAAAAAAATGAAAATTCAACCATGTGTGGGTGCATGACACGAGACTAAACATGTTTAAAATAAAATATAGTTAACACCCGCTGGGTCTATTTCACTGAGCATGTTTCATATCTTCCAGATGCCGAATGTCATGCCAGATCAGGCAGATACCTATAAATGCTTTGCCAAAAACGAATACGGACAGGCCATAGTCACAGTAGTTCTAAACGTGATTGCAGGTAAGCTGCTTGCATTTTAAGTGGCATCACCCAGAGTCATCTGATACAGCATGAAGACTTCAAATCAACTTCATATCGAGTTCCTTTTAATAACGTGAGTGCCTTGTTCTGCTTGCAGTTGGTTTCAAAAAGAACAAAGCCCAGCCAGAACCGGCTGAGGCCCCCGGTGGGAATTTTAAGTCTGTGCTGAAAAGGAGAAGGTGGGGTTGCGTTACAAGTGCGGACGGCTCGTGTGTGTGTTCCAAAAATGTGCCGTCGTCCTTCCAACTAAGTGCTCCTTTTTTGTTAAAATTTCCAGTAAGATCCTACCAGCGTCTGAGCAACCTGAGAGAAAAGAGGGAGAGATCGATCCTAAATTTTGGGAGATCCTAATCAGCTCTGATAAAAAAGACTACGAGAGCATCTGTGCAGAGTTTGGAGTGACTGACTTCCGTTGGATGCTGAAGACACTTAATGAAATGAAGAAAGAAAGGGAGGAAGAACAAGCTGAGGTTGGCATTGTCATTATTGAAAAGTAAAAAATATATATTATTATGTAACAACACTCATGTCTTCTTCCATTTTTCTCCTAGTTTGTCAGCAGCCTGTCCAACTTGAGACACATACGAGTCAATTCAGATAATACTGCATCCTTTGAGCTCGACATGGACCTCATAGAACCGAGCACCTCTTTATACCTGTACAAGGTTAGTGTGATAACTCTCATAGTAACCCACTACGGATGAGGAAGTTGGACAAACAAATGAACAGATGATCCTCTGGGCCTGCTTATTATTCATGCATCAAATTTACCTGAGCGACAGCTCGATTTGAACTCAAGTGGAATTTTGTCGGCTGTTTTCTTGCAGCAATATTTTGCAGGCACAATTTGGAATGTACCAGAAGTAATTTATGCTATTATCCCCGCAGGATGGTGTAATGGTTCCATATACAAAAGAGCTGGGAGATTCAATGAAGCACAGTCTTAAACTAGTGGGGAAAAAGTATATTTTCAGCGTGAGGGACCTCATGCCGGACGATGCCGGACTGTACCAGCTGGATGTAGGGGATGTGAATGTGTTTTCCACTGATTTTAAAGGTAAGTAAGTCACCCTGACACACACACAAAACATTATTATTCCCAATGTGTTTGATCATTTTTTTTACATTTATTTATGCAAATATAACAAGCTGTAATCTAAAATGCACTGGTTCTCCCTTTTCAGTCCCCCCGGTGGACTTCTTGGTGAAAATTCAGGAAGTGAAAGCAACGGAGAGAGAAGATGCTGTTTTCGAGTGTGTCCTGTCTAATCCCTTCTCCAAGATTCTGTGGTTTGGCAAGAATTTACCTCTGGAACAAGGAGATAAATATGATATCCAGGTTTCAGAAGACAAGCTCATTCACAAACTGGTGGTCAAAGACTGCTTGATTGTAGACAAAGGAATTTATTCTGCCTGTGCAGGAATAAAATCTTGCAATGCCTGGCTTGTTGTTGAAGGTAGGATATTATACTCCACCGCAACACTGATCTACTGTATGCCGGATTAATTTTGACCAATTATTGGTAAATCTTTCTTCCAATTTAGCTGATAAAGATGCACAAAAGGGCAAAAAAGCAGCAAGGAAAACCACAAGGGCAGGAGGATCTGGGATGGACCTGCAGAAGGTCGCCCAAGAGCAGCAAACAAAATTAGCAAAGGACAGAGAAGAAAGGAAAGAACAGATTAAAGCTGCATCAGTTGCACCACCTCCTGCACCCACTGCGGCTGAACCAGAGGCGACGAAAGAGCTAAGTAAGAACGCAGACCACAGCAGGGTTTGTTTTAATTCACAAACGAGGCAGCGGCATTGGACGCTTCTTTTTCTTTTTTACTCGAGGCTACTTGGAATGTGATAACCAAAATGTAACATTAACATCAATGTCGTGTTTGTGATCACTTTGTTACTTCTTTTAAATCTTAATAGCAACATTTGAACTTATGCAATAATGTTGCCATAAGCAGCAACAACATCATTTATTAACTTCAAGTAATTTGCAATGGACTGGGAGAAGGTTGCTAATTAAAACATTTGATAAAGAAAACAGTTGCATTTACATGAATTACTTGGTGAGGTATTTTGTTGGTTTTGCAACCACTAACTAGTTTTAATGGTTATTAGGCGATGTGAGCGAACCAGCAGCAGTCGTGGAGGTAGCAACCGCTGGTAAGAAACTCTGCATTTTTCAAAGCACGCTGTCATTCATGAGATCTTTATGATTATTTTCCACTATTGAAAATGCAGACACCTATTTAAGTGTATATGAATATAAATCTCATTCTGCAGAGATTTTAAATGTACCTGATCCATGTCAGTGTTGTGCCTGGTTTGATGTTATTGCTGCAATCGCTTTAGTGTCTATGTGCAGACTGGTTGGAACGGTTGTTAATAGAGCAATACAAAAAACAATATGCTAAATATTTAGGTCGGGTGCAGGAGTCCGGTCTCATCGATAACAATAGTCTGTAAATAATCTGTGCCAATTAATCCGTTTTATTTCCACCCTCCAACACTCCTGTTTTGAAAGAAGAGACAAAATTAGTATAGCAGATTTTTCCTTAATTTCATTTCATGGCTGTAAATTCAAAAATGGGAATATTATTGGACCGCAAAGCAGCATAATTCACAATGAAATTACATTAAGCGTAGCGGCGGTGACACGCGGCGCCCGGGAAGCTTTGAGAGCAACTGCAGTTTTCATTAAAAAGTTTTTGAAAACGGTTCGAACTTGCTCGTGTCGTGTTGATAAAGATTTGTGAACTAACTTCTGTTTCTGTTCCATGTTCGCTGCCTGTTAATGGGTTTGCTGTCATTACACAGTAACTTTATCATAAAATAGTATTTCAACTGCTTATTTGCAAAGATTTTACTGAGAAACAAATTTAGCTTATGGATGTTGTTTAAGTTTTAGACTATTTACAGAGTTGAAGAATTAAAGCAATAACTATTCACCAAGGTAGAGACAATTAAAACATTAATCACCTGATGTCCTTCATATCGATGACGAGTAAAGATTAAAAAGCACATGTGCAGGTATGAGATTTAGTCCTCTTTACTTACATAATCTGCAGTCATTAATTGTAAGATGCTGCACATGAAGGTACAAAGTGGTGACTCATTTTATTTCATGTTGCCCAGAGCCTCGAATTACCGGAAAACTTTCCGATATTTGTGTTCTTCGTGGAAATCCAGCCGAGTTAACGGTAGAGATGAGCATGGACTGCAGCGGCACCTGGTTTAAAGACGGAGAGCCGGTAAGGCAGTTCACACTTCAGATGATTCTCATTCAGAGTAAAAGGGAAAATATTTCTGTCATTTTCTGGTCTAGAAATGACAAATAAAAAATGAACCAATAGTCTTGTATCTTTAGAGGGGGATTATTGTTGTTTTGCCAAATAGTGATGCAACAGACACAAATGTAATCTTCTCCCTTTCACAATTAATTTGCCAGTTAAACTCGGGTGCTGGGGTCACCACGACCAAGTCTGGAACCCGTCACAAGCTGAGAATTCAAAGCTGCAAAGACGATGACTCTGGAGTCTATCGTTTTGTATCGGGAGATCAGAGCACACAAGCAAAGGTCACCGTCGGAGGTATAATTTACTCCCCTCTGTTGTGGAACACATTAAATGCCACAACACTCTCTGTGCATTACACTGGAAAAAAATACACTTTGTGTCTCACAGGTGCACCCGAATTTGACCCGGACGACCTCTACAAGTTCTCCAAGCCTGTGATCATACGAGTTGGCCAGAACGCTGCTTTCAAGATGCCCTTTCCTCCTCAGGGGAATTTGGAGGTCCGTTGGTTCAGGGACGGCACCGAGATCAAAGACGGAGGGGGAGTTAAGATCGCGAGGGAGCCCAATCACAGCCGGCTGCTGCTCAGAGACTGCCTGCGGACGGACGCCGGGGAAATAAAGATCCAACTCAAAAACCCATTCGGGGCTATGGAGGCCACATCTAGGCTTATTGTGCTCGGTAGGAAAAAGAAAAGTTGGAAATAGTCAGGAATCTACGTTTAGATCGCCAGCATTGGTTTACCACATGCAATCAGAGCCACGCTCAAACATAAACACAACCATCCACCTTTTGAAGCATCACTTTTACACAAGCACACTGGAAATGTAACTCGGTGTTTTTGTGACAGATCGGCCGGGTCCTCCCGAGGGTCCAGTGGAGACTGTTGAAACAACCTCGTCTTTAATTGAGATCAAATGGAGCCCTCCCAAAGACGACGGCGGCTCCGCTGTCACCAACTACATCATAGAACGGCAACAGGCAGGACAAGCTCTGTGGACCAAACTTGGGGACGTCTCGGCTGACAAGACCTCCATCAGAGACAGGAATGTGACTCACGGGAAGAAATATAGCTACCGGATCTGTGCACAAAACCCAGAGGGCCTCAGTGACGCGCTGGAGACGGCTGATAGCATTATGGCAGGCATAATGAGTAAGAAAAAAGAGCCCTATTGCATTCCTCTGCAAATCCCATGTTAATCTTCCTCAGGTGGTAATAAATGAAAATGCTTCTGGGTAGTTTTGTGATTGTTTCAAAGAGAAGAAAATACCTTATATCGTTGCTGTAAATGTTGCTTTATCTCCTGCAATGATATTATATGGATGACGTTGATTTATTCCATGTCTGTGATCACGTCTCATCTATTAATAATTAGATCTCTCAATCAGATTATTTGTCATTTCTTAGTCCTCTCCGGTCCACCTGGAGCCCCCGCTGTGGTGAGTGCCTCCAAAACCTGCATCAACTTGACTTGGACCCCCCCAGAGGACGACAGAGGAGTACCGATCATCGGTTACCAACTGGAGAAACGGAAGAAGGACACAAACCTTTGGATTGCCCTGAATGCACTCAATGAACCGATTGAAGGTTTGTGAGAATACAAAGACTATAGTCTTTTAAATTGAAGGTAAAATTTGCTTATTTTTCCATCATGTATTTCTGCTGAAAATCCTTTTCAGACGTGAAATATGCAGTTAAAGAGGTCACGGAGGGAGCAGAGTACGAGTTCAGGGTTTCAGCTATTAATGAGTCCGGCGCAGGAGATCCGAGCCCTCCCTCTGCAATGGCGTGTGCAAAGAACCCCAACAGTAAGCAATTAACTTCCTCCATCGTGCATATTAATAATTCAACTTTGTTATCGCGAGCAATGTTCGCCGCCCGTCTGCATTCATGTTGTGTGTGTTTTCCACCAGTGAGACCTTGTTTTAAAGACCCAGAGGACTTCATTGTTGTCAGAGCAGGAAATTCAGCGCGTGTCAAAGTTTGCTATGAGGTATTCATATAATTAATATAAGCCGAGGCATTCTTCCATGGTCAGTCAAGTCAGGGCGTTTGACTTTTTATTTCCCCCCTCTGCCCCCTGTCATATTCTTAAGTGATGAGTTTACTACCGTGCCGGATGCGTAAGCCTCACGCGGTCTCTAATCTATCCCGTATTGATACCTCCAGGGCGAACCGCCACCTCAGATCACTTGGCTGAAGGACGATGAGCCAATATCCCCGTGGATTAATGTCATCAATACAGAGGGAACGTCTCAGCTTGTTATCCCCTCATCAAAGCGCTCAGATTCAGCCATCTACACTATTAAAGCCAAAAACTCCATGGGTGAGGCTTCATTCGACATTGAGGTCAGAGTCACAGGTAAGTACAAACTGTAACATATTAGGATGAGAACAGGGATTTTTACTATTTTTTTTTTACTAAAGTTATTAACTTAAAACTACTTTGACTTGAACAAAGATACTTAATAAAACATCCTACTTCTTTGAAAAATATTACATAGTTAGAATTTGAAAGCTGTAAAGTTCTGTGTAGAATACGCAATTTGGTTTGACAATCTTCTCCTTTGGATTAAGAGTTAATTGGAATTCACTTAATTGCTCGAATTGTGTTCCACGGGCCGGAGGAGATCATCATTAATATCGACACTTGACAGTATTATTGTGGTATTTCTATCCAATTAAATACCAATGACACACCAATGCATTGGCAACCGAATGTCAAATAGTTAACGCTTAACTTTTAATGGAATGAGAAACATAATACTCTGTAACATGCACTAATAGGATGATTAACTTGCAATTGTAATCCTCAACAAATCCCACAGAGGATTGAAAGGCCCCTTGAATGCGGTAAAGGTTCAAAGCAACCACAGTGCAAGGAAATGAAGGAAAATAGAAGGGGAAATGGGACATCTGTTGAGTAATTTGACCTCTCTAGCACGTTGTGCATCGCATTGGATTTTGTTTCTAGACGAACCCAAAGCTCCAGGGCCGGTGGAGCTGGAGCAATCAGTCACCGGCAAAGTGGTGGTATCCTGGGCTCCTTCTCCGGACCAGGAGCTCGACGACCGCCTTTACTACGTGGTGTCTCAACGCGACTCCGCCACCAGGTCGTGGAAGAACGTGGCAGACCGCCTCTTCGCTAACACGCACACAGTCAACAACATCCTCCCTGGGGTTCAGTACCATTTCCGGATCTTTGCCAAGAATGATATGGGCCTCTCAGATCCATCGCAGTCCCCTACATGGGGTGCGAACAGCAACAGAGGTGGGTTATTGATTTAAATTCAATCTGTTTGTTCAAATGTTCTGTGCTAAAAAAAAAAAAGTTAAATCATCATGTCCAATAACATCCAATAACAACACACAGAGCTTATCGGTTTCAAGCAGCTATGATTTCGATGTGTAATAGCTGATGCCGATGACAAGGCCTTGACATTAACGCTTTTATTTTTTATTTGGGTGAAATGTTTTACTTGTCCGATAGCAAAGTTGTCCCTATCTGCGATGGAAAATGTAGGCTTAATAAACATCTAATTGGAAGTACGCTTTATTAATGCAAACTATGCAATAGACATTCCGATCCCTAATAAGTAGTTTATTTCCCCCGGGCAAGTGGTCAATCGATAATACTGGTACCCTGGTGATGGTTGAATATTCCAGTTTCTGTTTGTTTGGAGATGCTAGACACATCCATTGAAAAAAAACAACTCTCCAGACTCCTAAACATTCACAACTATGCTAACATAGTGAGCATGTTCGCATGGTCACCAAGAGCCTTTTGCTGTGTAGATGTGAACCTAGATGCCTCTGAGCGAAATGATACCGTTTGCAGAGCTGGGTAATACAAGCCAATGTCTGACATATTTCTGGATCCTTGTTAGATACGGTTTTAATGTGACCCACATGACATTTCACTCCTTGATTTTATTTTCCCTATCAAGTTCCAATACCTTCAAAAGGACTTAAATCATCAGGGGTCAGCTTTGAGAGGCCTCCGTCCATCTTGGTGCCTCTGAAGGTCCACGCGCCGCCTAAAGGTTACCAACTGTACATGACCTGCGCTGTCCGCGGATGCCCCACGCCCACCGTGTCCTGGTACCTGGACGACGTCTGCATCAACTTCGACAAGGACTACTACATCACCAACTCATTCGGCGTGTGCTCCATCTACATCCTCAGAGTGCGGTCCAAAGACAGCGGCGTCTATAAAGTGGTTGCGGTCAACTCTTTTGGCCAGGCGCAGTGTTCTACCAAGCTCGCTGTTAGAGGTAGGAGTTCACTTCAGAATTAGCGATACTTTCAGAATGATCCGTTGAGGTTCCTGCTTGTAATGATTATTTTTCTCTGTTTTTTTTTGTTGCCAACAGATTGAAATGAAGATATTGAGCAGCCTCTCTTCATTCTGGATAATGAGGAAAGGAAATTGTTTTTGCGTCACTACATAGACAATGAATTCATTGTAAATGTGACAATTTACAATTGTTAACCCATCATCAGAAATAATACCACAAGTGACATGAAACTCTGAAATTGCAAAGATGTAAATCTTTTGTGGCAACTCCAATAAAACAAGAAACTGACAAGTGTGTAACTTTATTTTTTTGTCCCTGGATTATCCCTTTATCAATAACGTCATGCGTATATATCTTCACTACTCAAAAACAAGCTCTGTGGCTGTCAACAAGCAACAGTTATTTCCAGCATGTGTTTGCACATGTCCCCAATATCTGAGCCCACAACATCATTAAGTGCTTGTCAACAAGAGTGCACATTTTCATTGCATTTCCATATATATATATATATATATATATATATATATATATATATATCAACCTTAGCATCCCAGTAAATTGTCTGTAACAAGATCCTCAACCTTAAATAACTCAATTCTATTTCTACAAGCAAATAACGGCTACAGCACAAGCTTTCAGGGACTGAACCGTTTATCAAAAGACACTCATTCATACATTAATTCAGGTTATATAATTACGAAGCCATTCAGACAAAGGCAACACAAATAAAGGCCGATTGTGACAACTATCAAATTAAATTAAATAAAAAATAAACACATACAGCAAACATTGCTATTGTACCATTTTGCATTATATTGCTCTTATGAGTGCGTTATTCCACCCACTGATATGCAATAGCAATATAATGCAAAATGTACTCATATAATATTTAGTGCAGATTGTGATGTCCTTACCTTGTTTCCCGGAGGCGACATTTCTGTTTATTCTCCATAAGGTTCATCAGGCTCTTCTGTCTCTTTCATGGGGGGTTACTACTCAAACCGTCTTGGCTAATTCACGCTGGTCGAACCTCTGACAACGTGAACCCCGAAGCCGGCTCAGTGCAACAAGTCCATCGCACCAGAACACCACAAACGAGCATCTTTTTATAAAGCTTCCCGAGGTCGAGGGGTGACTCGGTGAATAACGCGGGCACGCTGCGAAGATTCCAGCTTATGGGAAGGGCCAATTCATTTATATTAACCAGCGATTATTTTACCAAATAAAGTGTCTTGGGTTAATGTTTATTGGTCAATAAAGTCAATATTACAGTGATCCTCTTACAGGATACTTTGTGAAGCCGCCTGGGAAAAGCTTTTGGTCGGCGGCATTGAGTCTTTGATGGACATAATTGATCCATAAATCATGAAGCCTTAACCATCAACCCCTAAGGGGGTTTTATACTGTCACCAGTAATGGTAGAAATCTGTTGACTGGATGGAACCAAGATTGAATGAACAGTCATGACGTATTTCCAGGGCAAACTGCAAAGTGATCGCTTTAATAGGGATGGGTAAGACGAACCTGCAACCTCAACCAATACGGGTTTTCAGCAACTACATTTCATCCATGTATGGCGTTTGATGCACCCAGAACGTTTATAGAGCGAACAAAAAGGCGTGTCACCTCTTTTTTTGGGACAGGGAGAAGAGTTCAAAAGCTGAAGACAAAAAGCGGAACGTAGACGAAGAAGAACTGAACGTAAGTACGATTCTTTTTTTTGGGGCCAAGTTTGTTGTGTCAATCATTTTCATGCCATTAATATCCAGACCAAACGCAACGACAGCTTCTTAGATGGTGCATCTTCTTGCAGGATGGATTATCTAAATATTGCATAACAGAAAGGCAGCTTTGGTTTTGAAAGAAAACAGAAAACCTTCATGTTAAATCTGACATGAGACAGTGAGTTTTTTGTGCATCTTTTCAAAAAGATAACCAGAAGGATTGGTTGATCATCGATAAACACCAGATATTGTTCAAAATAATTGATCATGCTGCTGCAAAAAGCTATTCACCCCAATGAAAGGAAAAATCAGATTAACATTTTTTTATGTTTTTTTTTAATAGTGACCTGCAGACAAAGACTCGGTGCATTTTATACATCCATTAAAATATGGCGTTGCTGGTTTGTTGGCCTGGCATCACTAACGTGGGCGATAACAACAAGAACCGGCAAAATACACTCCTGCTATGTGTACTACTGCTGGTACTGCCACAGGCACAGCGGTAGAAAAAGAAATCCTGACCACATTTAGTGTATTATTCATCAAAAGTTCTGCAGTGACAGTGCAGAACTATGAGTCCCTGTGAAAGAACAAAACACGTGGACGGACCTGCGATCACGCTGTAATACGTCAAAGATGTAAACCGTGTTACATATTTCAGTCACGAACGGGCCGTTAACAACTGGCTGCCCATGACTAACAAAGCGGTTGAGCAGGAGACAGTAATGGATGTGTGACACATTAAAACAGTAATATAAACATCTTGCTGGTTTGTAGATGATTAAGGTCTGATATTCTTTTGGTCCTTAAAATCACCGGGGCTTGTAAAAATACTTATGGTCCTTATCTTGATATACAGCTCCTTTCAGTTCTCATTAAAATCCGTAACAGTTTTCACGCCATTGCCATCAGGTGATACTCGACCTAAAGATTCTGTGTAAATGGATTCAACTCTCGGGTTTGTTACTTAATTGATGAATCACGGTGCTTTCTAGCCATCCAACATAAGAACACATCCACATGATCGCCCAGCACAGCCAGTTTAAGTTTACTTCCAGTCTTTTTGCCGTCAGTCGACAACCAGGCCAACTATGCGAAACATCATTTTTAAGATTTACGTATTCGTGCGTCGGCTCAACAGTTTGATTGTGAGGCATTCCGCCCCGCGGCTATGTTTGGAGCCGAGGCCGTTAAAGCCACTCGACTCCACAGGCAGAGTCAGCCGCTAGGTGGAATTTCACATTCCACATTTACTGTGTCCCAGCTCGTCTCCAAGTGCCGGCTAGCGTCACGCGGGTGTGTGGGTGTGTGGTGGGCCGGGGTGGGGGGGGGGGGGGGGGGGGTGGGGGGGAGGGTTGAGTCGTCCCCGCATCGACAGGCTGACGCCACACGGTAACATAATTAGTTGAACATTCGTATGAAACCATGTTGAAGATGATAGAAGTAATTGTTGCTATTTTCTGACATTTAGTGAACACATAGATTTTGAGAAGATAATTATTAGTTGCAACTATGTGAGACGTTTTCATGAAAAAAACACAATTTCCCGACACCAAAGTGTTTTTGTTCAACTTGCCTCAGCACTCTTTTTCCCTGAATTAATTAAAAATACTCACTGTGCAAAACACATTAGCAGCAAGAACCTTTATTGCAAATAACTCGCCTCATTAAAAATGTAAAAATGTAGTTCTAGATTCACCATTTACATCATACTTTCTGGTTTACAGTCTTTAAACACCAGAGTTTAAAAACGATTCGCGTTTGGATACGATTCGATGTCGGTCATGAAAATTGTGACGTGATACACTTGGTTTTGAACACGGACAAAAGAGAACCACAATCATCACGTGTCGTCTTTGTGTTTCAGCCAGAAGAGAAACTCTTAGTAACCAAACAACACGGCAATGAGTTCAAAAACCAACCAGGACCCAAAAGCCGCAGGTAAGTCTGGAAAGTATTTATTTATGTCCCTTCCGTTTTTTGTGCAAGGACATGCGGTGCGGTTGGTATAAATTGTCTCCTTGTTAAATTCCACGTATTTAGCAAACAACTGGCCGAAGGAGTTATGGGTATTAAAATGGCATTTATTGTAAATATTCTTTGATTATCAACAGTTATTCTGCTGATTCGCTGCCTGGATTAGAACACTTGTGATTCAACATGTCATCCTGCAAAAGAGTGCAGGATAACGCAGACGTAACACCACACCGCCAACCCAAAATACAACCTGAAAATGAGTCCTTATCCCCTTTAAGCCTTTTGCAATTGTTTATAACGTTTTACAGACTAGTTAATTAAGAAAAATCCCTTCCTTTATTCTGCCATGGCTTTGCATACAATTGTAAAACATGAAGAGGAAGAAATAAAAAAACAAAGCAGAAAGCAAGATACTTTGAGCTTCATTTGCCTTCAGAAATACTGCTTCTTCAAAAAGAAGTGTGGTCCATCACAAATAAATATGAAGCACAAGAAACGTATGAATCATTGTATAACTCTGATAAAAGCTCTGACAGGGTGTGAAACTATTTACGCTCATTCTAGATTTCTCCTGTTAGTGACTCAGTGTGGATCTGCTTTAAACAGCCGACAAATTCACACCGAAAGTGTCCTGAGTACTGCCGGGAGTGATCGGTGTGCTGAGTCAAACGACGGAACGCTGTCCTACCAGACTTGGATTATGTGTGAATCAATACTCGAGGAGGAGCAACAATCCCGCCTGCATTTAGATGATATAGTGTACGAGCGCAGAGCCGTCCCCCGAGAGGAGACACGCGCAGCTCGATGAATATTCAACATATAAGGTCTGCTGTGGAAAAGTAATGAAGAATGGGTCACCTAAAAGTTACACACATTAGAAGTAGTGAAATAATAAGTCAACCCTTGAGGTTACTGTATGTCAGGAATGGCAAATCGTGTATTTCGGGAGAAAAAATAGGACCTGGTTCCGCTTTGAAGTTCACCATCTCGGTGCATTCTTGCACGTTTAAAAGGAATAACTGCGCTTTCTTTTTCCCCGCCGAAACGCGGGACATATTTTAACTGCCAGTATCTACGAAATCAAACAAGTTGAGGATCTGACGCATGAAAACACTCACATGCTAAAATGATTGATGGATACAAAAAACGTGATTTAACTACTTTAGAAACATTGACCAACTAAATCTGGTCAGACAACAAGGACCGAATGTAGAGGCTTAAACGAGATTAAAGCATACTGAATAACGCGCTGCTCTTGTTTTGTTAATGACCGTAAGGGGAAATGAAGACCTAGCCAGCTTTAGATTCACTTTAACAATCAGATCTGTAGCCTCTAACGTCGATCTATATATTCTCTACCTATTTTTCCAGCTGAATCAGTTTGGTGTCCCGGAAAGATCACTCATATGACAAACTCCTTAAAGTGTTTCTTTTTTTAAAATAGATCATATTTAACGACAGTGTGGGCTCTATGGTAGCTCCGATTGCCCGATAAGGTAGCAGGGGGGTGGGGGGGGCGCTTAGCGAAGGGTCAATTGTAGACGGCTTTTTTTTTTTTTAAATGGATCAGAATGGGCTTCAAGTGTGGATATGCACGAGTGTCGCATAAACCCGAACATGGTTGTGAACATCCAACAAAACCAGGACAACAGATGTGGTCAACGTGGCTCAAAGAACCGATTCTTCCATCAGCAGTGAGGTCTCGTCGCACGTTAAGGCCCGAAGGTTGAATGAACCAATGGGAGTCGTTACGACGCGGGACGCGCTGGTGCAGAAACGGGAGTAACTGAGTGGGAGTTTTTCATTTCAACAGCTGTTGGATCAACTTACTGTCGGATGCTGAGTCAGTTGAAATCCAAGAGAGGAATAACATTGACCAAATGTGTCAGCTTCCATCTTTTATGTGCCATCTGCACCACGGAGGCAGGGCGGGGGGGGGGGGGGCAGTGCTGTTAATTTCCCTTGTCATAATATAATGTACTTACCTGATTTTCTATCATTTATACAATAACTTTATGTAGCTTTGTCCAGAATACATCAGCACAAGTTAAAATTCGTTTAACTGCAGATGTGGCCGCTGTAATGACTGACCAATCAAAGGGAAACACTGACCTCTTGTGAAGTTCTAGCTTAACTGCAACCAACTCATTTGTGAAGGGACCGTTCTTCAAACCTCGGATATAACTGATGTTTACGGTAATGTTACTAAAAGCATTGACCTGTCAAAAACGTGACTGGACTTTATTACTCAGTCAGAGGAATAACAATGTGGTTGTCAGTGGGATGGAAACCGAGTGCTATAATTTCATACTAGGCCATTCCAGACAGCGGCACAATTTAAAGTGTAGCAGGGAATAATGACAAAGAGGAGCAGCCGCATCGAGCCGTTGGATGAAGAGCTGCAGGCTGCAAACATTCAACTTCTCAGCGAGGTAACAAACCACTCTCGCTGCTCGCAGACCGAACGCCGTGTCCAGCATGGGAATCGGATCACTGTTGCTCACAGAAAGATAGAAACACTCCTGTAGGATTAAACCTTTATTTTTGGGACACGGGTGTCGCCGTGTCAACCAGGACTGAACTCTTACGGATCGCACGCATTAACGAGTTCAACTGTTGTTCTCTGGGTTCGACAGTGGCCATCCAGAAAAGGTCAAGGGTCCCCGGGGTGATGATCACCCAGTATGTGGAGTCACTGCCTGCAGGGAAGTCAACGCCCGACTTCACCCGGAAACCAATGGCTGCGACCACTCAAGAGGGCAAGCGACAAAACCCGCGACAAACTTTGATTACGACAACGTAACGAGACACCGTCTACAACTGTATCGCTGCCTCGCTGCCTTTGTTTTTTGTTTTTCAGGGAAAAAAATATTCTTCAAAGCCGTGGTCAGCGGAGAGCCGGCGCCGGCCGTGACGTGGGGCCGTAATAAGGGCGAGGTCGATGACCCGGAGAAATACAAGACCCGATACGACGGAAGAGCCCAAGAGCACATTCTAGAGGTGAGAGACTAAAGGAAATGCTCTTCACGTATCTCACATACATTAAAATCCCCCTTCCTGTAATTGTTTTTACACTGAATTATTGGGATTTGTTCTCAACCAGAGACAGAACTTAAAAGATGTAATCTCGTGATAATATCGCTCCACCAGATTGTCAACGTAAAACCGGACCAGGCCGACACCTACAAATGCTTTGCCACCAATGAGTTCGGAATGGCTGTTTGCACTGCGGCTCTCAATGTTATTGGAGGTAAAAGACTAGATCATGTTTGATAAAGGTTAATCAAATTAAAATGCAATATACTGGAGATTTGACAAATCACTAAGAATTTATTGTTGATTTTTTCCCCAGGTGGTCTGAAGAAGAAAGCCAAAGAAGGTATTACATTTATCATGTTTATGTAGAGCCATTTATAGAATTTAATCAAGGGTAGGGTATTTGCAATGAAAAAAAAAAACCCTGTATCTTATTTTTTACTCACAAATTGATTCTCATTTTCTGTCACCAAATGGCGAAGCACCCCAAGATTTCCGAAAAATGCTAAAAAAAACGTAAGTTGAGGTCAGAGTTCATGTGTTTTTGTTTTTTGTTGTCACTATGCAGTGCTTCATATGTCATAGTTCACTCCATCTTTCTCCTTTCAGTGTTGTCGTCACCCGAAAGAAACAGCTCCCGCCAAAAAAAGAGGGGGAAATTGATCCTAAGCTCTTGGAGCTGCTTATCAGTGCACCAAAGAAGGACTACGAAAGAATCTGCTTTGACTTTGGTGTTTCCGACTTTCGCTGGTTGCTGAAGAGACTCAACCAGCTGAAAAAAGAAAGGAATGACGAGCAGGCAAAGGTACTGTACTGCATGCACTTTGTGACAACAGACCATAAAGTTTATATCAGGTAGTTTAACCCACAATTGCTGGTGAGGTTTTAAGGAAAGTCGCACATTTTGTGTGTATAATATTAACATTTATAAAGTGTTTTAAAGGTGGAATAGCAGACCTGGTGGCCAAATATCATCTGCAGCAGAGCATCTCGATTATTGTTCTGCCAAGGATGCCTCACCAGATAGAGAATACACTTCTAATCTATGTCAATGAACAATACAAGAGGAATGGGCTAGAAAGACACGATTCAAACATATTTACAGGCTCTTTGTCGTCTTTGAAGTCATTTACTGGAAATATGTTTCATTAATAATATAAAATAGATCTCTGCAGAGATTACTTCTTTTTCAAGTACACACCTGTTCCTTAAACAAAAATGAATGTTGTTTTTCTTTTACATATTAGATAATTATATATACACGTTTATGTTCCTTTCAGGCTTGTTCAGCAGATACCTCTAACACCACTTTAATGATGCGTTGTACACATTGAAGTGTAGATACACACAGCAGCAGATAGAAGTAGAAAGGTGCACTCGGAGAGCGGATCAACACCATCGAGCACTACTTTTCTATCTGATAGACTGTGTGCATTGTGCTCTAAGGCTTCAGAAAACAAACTCAACAAGCTGTTAGGTGGCCAATGTCAGACGGTTCTATACAATCTTGCAAAAAACAGAAATGAAGCAACCAAGAAGTCAGCAGTGTGTGTACTCGTAGATCCATTAGCTATACATAAAGAAAAAATAATAAAATATGCAAACGGTTTGTGTCGTTTGTCTTTGGCTGATTGATTCTCAGAAATATGTGTACTGGTTGTAACGGAAATGGAAATAAAAAGCAAAGAACACATTAAAAACGCTTTAGTTTGTTTTACCCGCTGACCTTATTTCATGCATTAATCAAAGAGCCATTAAAAAAACATTGATTTCGAGACAAAGAAGCGGTGAGTTTTAGAACTCATTCCCGCGTCTCTGTATTGTATAAAAAGTCCATGGCTCAGTGGAGGAGCCGTGCGTTGATCAATTAGACTCCTCATGGGCAAGCGGCACCTCGCATAATGTAGTGGTGAAGCTTTTTGAATAAAATAGTCGGACCATTTACCAATAGGGATGTCAAAGGAAAGTTAAACTACCGGATGTCTGAAAAAAATAAACATTTACGGTTGCAAGGGGACTGCGCATTGGAAAATCATTTGGAGGATTTCTTTCCCGAGGTTTGTGTTGATCGGTTTGCCCAAAGGCACGCCAGTTTAATGCATCTTGAGAACATTTATGCTCCATTGACGGCCGAGTATGGTGAAATGTCATAGATTCAGCAGTGAAAAAAATCGGACATAACATTTCACTTTCTCTTTTTCAGGTCGTAGAGCAACTGGACAATGTGAAACAAATAGAGGTCAAATCAAACGGGAGAGCTGAGTTTGGCTTCGACATGTCACTGCATGACCCCAACAGTGCAATCAACTTATACAAGGTGAGTTGAACTGTAAAAAAAAAAAAAAAAAAAGAAAGAAAGAAAGAAATGGAAATAGAAAATCTAATCGAAGCACTTTTCTATGAAAAAGGACGGGACAATGGTTCCATACGGAGACGATGAAAATTCAAAGCACAGCCTTAAGACCTCAGGGAAAAAATATGTTTTCAGCATCAAAGATCCTCAGCCAGAAGATGCTGGATTTTACCAGGTCGATGTTGAAGAAGCAAATGTCCTTTCAACTGACTTTCGAGGTAAAAATATAACTGGTGCAACTGTAAGCAAACCGGATGGCAGTTGATGCACATGCAGGAATCCACATCCTCCCTCCCTCCTCCCTCAGTGCCTGCTGTGGAGTTCGTAGCCAAGATTAAGGACGTGACGGCCTCCGAAAGTGAAGACGCCATCTTTCAGTGTGTCTTGTCAACACCGCTCAAAAGAATCACCTGGTCAAAACAGGAATCATCACTTGAACACGGGGACAAATATGAGATCACTGTCTCGGAGGACAATCTAATTCACACGTTGACAGTTAAAAACTCTAACGAGGAGGATATTGGAGCCTATTATGCCATTGCTGGTATACAATCCAGCTGTGCTTCTCTAAAAGTGGAAGGTGGGACATCTTGTATTTAAGCTAAACGGATCTATGCATTACTCTCTGCTTGATATCTGAATGAAATGGTGGGAAAAAAAAAGTTATTCATTTGTTACCCCTACCTGTATATCTTTGCTGTAATTCAGCTGATCTGAATGATAAAAGACACAAGGACACCCAAAGAGGGAATCAGGATGGCCTGAATAAACTTGCACTGGAGCAGCAGGCCCAGCAACAGAAAGACGACTTGGAGGCAGCCAGACGAGCTGGAGGGGATGGAGACGGGTCTGGTGATGGTTCCGGAGGCCAGACGGATGGAGACAATGGAGATGATGGTGGCGACGGCACGAATAAGAACCTCCTGACAGAAGGAGATGATGATGAAAATAAAGGAAATGATGGAGATGATAAGGAAAAGAAGCAGGGACGAGCTGGCCCTTTGGCTCCCGACACAGTTGCAGGTAAAGTCATTGCATTGTGCGAAGGCCGAATAAGGAGATCTATATAATAATAAAGTGACACAACGTTGTCGTACTGCCCATTCTCAGCTGAGCTCTCTAGAGCTGTATTAAGGAAGTGTCTTCAAATTATTCCAAGCCATCGGACTGGAGGTTTGACAAGACAATGCAGTTGGTCCCACCATAAAGTAACATACATGAGAGATAGTATGGGCCCAAGTAAAGATGATGGAGGCCTACTGTTTAAAAGACTTTTGAAGACTTTTTCGAATAGTACCCTGTGGAGTGACTACATGTCAGATGGATGCAGGAAGTTTTTGGCTTATGCAACAACACATAACTCACTAACTAATTGGGCGGCAGAAAATGAACTGTACAATATTTATAGTAGTATCATGTTTCTGTAGCTTAACAATTATAAAGGACTTTAATGATATTTAAATATAGCGCAGTGCCGTATGTTGACCACTAGAGGGTGACATTCTTATATTTACCAGAAGTAAAGAACACGTTAAATAAACAGGCTTTTTGATGATTTCACAATGTTCCCTTTGTTCCTACTTGCAGATCGCGGCGCTCAGTTCATCTGTGGACTGTCGGACACTGTCGCTAACATCGCGCAACGGACAGAGCTCTCCTGCAAACTAAGCAGCGAGGCCACTGAGGGGCGTTGGTATAAAAATGGGAAGCTGGTAAATCAATTATTTTTAGAGGATGTTGAATATAGAGGACTACTGCCATCTATCCTGGCATGCAGAAACTGTATTAGTGCATTGCTTTGTTTCATTTGTCTGAATGTTTGTGTGATGGATATTGAATCTTTTTACCTGAAAAGCTGACCAATGAGGATGGGGTAACAATTATCAAAGACGGGGCCTGTCACAGGTTGGTAATTGATTGCTGTAAAAAAGATGACGCGGCTGTGTACTGCTTTGAAGCCGACGGCCGTAAATCCGAAGCAACTCTTAACATTCAAGGTCAGAAAAAAGAAAAAAATCAATAACATAGTTTGGCATTAATTGATAAATCATTCTTTGAATGAAACGCTTTGAGCCTTTTGACGAATACTTTTTTCTCCAACATTAAAGATCCCCCAATAATTGATGAGGATGCGCTAGGAAAATTCTCAAAGGCAGTCGTTATAAAGGCAGGTGAAAATGCAGAATGGAAGATGCCGTTCTCAGGTGGGGCTCCGATGACTATACAGTGGTACAAGGATGACGATGAGCTTTTGCCCGCTCTCAATGTGAAGATCGAAACATCCGCTAATGAGAGCAAACTACGCCTTGTTAAGTGTCAGAGGACAGATGGTGGGGAGGTCAAAATAAAAATAAAAAATGAATTTGGTACGACGGAAGCTATTTCCAAACTTATCGTGCTGGGTGAGTTGTCAAAAAGAGACCCAAGTTTCCATACGAGAGTTTTTCCCTGTTTTCCCTGTACAACCTTAGTTTCATTTCATCAACAGACAAACCCACGCCCCCACAGGGGCCGCTGGACGTTACAGAAAGTGCCGTGACATCGGTTGAGTTTCAATGGAAACCACCAAAACACAGCGGTGGATGCCCAGTCACAAGCTACACCATAGAACGCCAACAAGTCGGGCGCAATAAATGGACGGATCTCGGTGAGATCCCCGGCAGCATCTTGAGTTACAAAGACTCAGATGTGAACCCCGGAAGGAGATACTGCTACCGGATCAGAGCCAAGAACGCCGAAGGCGTCAGTGACCACCTGCAGACGGGGGACATCGCAGCAGGCGTCTTGCGTGAGTCTTTAGCTTTAGCTTCACTCTGGCTGTTTAACAAGAGAGAAACAAGCAAAGAGATGAATACATTCATTCAATCCAGTTTAATTTGTTTCATGATTTCATTTTATTTATTATATATATATTATATATTATTATATATATAACAAGAGGATTATCATTTTGAGTGCATTTCTGATGCTTGCACTGGCTTTAATCATTTGCCGCGATGGAAAACCTTCTCAGAATGCATCACGGAAATAATTTTGCATCAATTAGAGGAAATTTCAACCTCATCCAGCTCCCAGAGGAGTTCACACAAGTGTAGATGAAAACAGACACCGAGTGTATATCCAAATTAACAACAAAACAAACAACTCTTCTAGTAAATCACGCTATACTTTTCAGACATTTTTTTAACTGTGCTGCTGTACTTATTGGCGATTAAAACATGGTGTCCTGGGGTTGACATGTTTTAATTTCATGGAAAAAGAATGAACAATAGAACATTGTAACATATGACAGAATACGTCACGTTTCCTCCACAGGCTATCCCGGATCGCCAGCACCACCACAAGTGGTCAGCGCCTTTAAAGATTGCATCAATCTGGCTTGGTGTCCTCCATGTGACACTGGAGGAACCACTATTGTGGGATACAACTTGGAAAAGAACAAGAAAGGCACAAATTACTGGAGCCTTGTAAATCAACAGGGGCCCATTACAGGTATCCAACTCCTATGGTTGCAAGCTACAGAATAACCAGTGTGAATATTAATGGATACTAATGATGGGAATCTTCACTTGCCTCAGAGAACGGTTTTATTCAGAAAGAGCTTTTAAAAATCTGAGCACATCTTTTTAATACCAGTATTTGTGTTAACCACCGCAGTACATTAGACATTGGACATTAGTAGTTTTGTGATGCTTGTCCTTTCAGCCAGCATGTACGTTTTTTCAGCCCAACATTGTTGAAACGGGGCATATAATGTTGGTGGCCAGAGCAACAAGTTAGCGGACTGCAGAGTGCTGTGTTTCAAAACAGATCAGAGGCGATCGGAGAGAAACGAGTGCTACATTTAATGAACGCAAAACGCAGCTCAACTCAAACTGAGTAAAAAATTAAAACGAATATGTTCTGCCACTGAATTGATGCAGAATTGTTGTCAGCATCACGATGCAGCAGAATTGAGAAATATACATCCAACGCACTCGCCGACAGAATTAAACAACATTTGTAGTATTATGACAAAAAAAACTTTTCTTTTTCCACAGATACAAAGTATGCAGTGACTGATGTTTTTGAAGGGGCAGCATATGAATTTAGGGTGTCTGCTATCAACCTATCTGGTGCTGGAGATCCTAGTAACCCGTGTGACACAGTGATCGCAAGAGATCCAATGAGTAAGCCGGTCGCACTGGATTCTTGTCCCCTATTGTCGTTGTTTCCACTATTCATGTATCACGCTGTCTGTACCTCTCTGTTCAACAAGCATGGAGACGTTGAGTCGATAATCTCCCTCAATAACTTCTACATTTTCAGAACCTCCAGGCAAAGTCAGAGACCTGAAGTTAACATCCTCCAATTATAGCAGCTTTTCACTGGCTTGGACTAAACCTAAAGAAATGAAAGGGGTGGAGGATGAAGCCCAAGGCTACTATGTGGAGATCAGACCAATAGAAAACATTGAATGGAGCCGTTGTAATGCCAACCCAGTTACTCTAACCTCCTACACCGTGCTTGGCTTGAAGGCAATGGCCTGCTACTGGGTGAGAGCCATTGCCACAAATTATGGAGGCGATGGAGAACCTCAAGGATTTGACACTTATGTCATTGCCATGCCTCCTCCTGGTAAGATTATTTGTCCACATGGTGCGTCCATTCCGGGCTACTGTAGAAACACACAGCGTTTGCTTCAACTGAATGCACAATACAATACAGCGCAGACAATCAAGAAGGAAATCCAAGAATGAGAAGATGATCTTAAGAAAGATGTAAGGCTAACGCTCTTGTATAGTTACGAGAATCTGAACATTTATATTCCAATCTCTGCCCTTCACAGTAAGGCCAAAGTTTAAAGATCGCAACATGAAGAACTTTGTAGTGGTACGATCCGGGAACACGGTCTGTCTGAATGTCAACTTTGAGGTATCGTGCAAGACGTTGTCCTCCTAAAATATTACCTGTGAAGGTATATAATCCAAATAGCAAATGTATATTTTACCTTACCAACCACAGGCCTCCCCGCTGCCACACGTCTTGTGGCTAAAGGATGGAACTCCAGTGCCGAGACATGTAACTATTACCAACTCTGATAAAGGTTCTCTCATGTTGATCACCACATCCGAGCGGTCTGACAGTGGCATCTACACCATTACTGTCAAAAACATTGTGGGCCAGGAGAGCATCAATGTTGAAATCAGAGTCACAGGTGAATCTTGGTTTACATTGCAATGAACTGAAGAACCTTGCCGGGATTTGCACGATCTGTTTGTTGCAAAGTAGATACGCTTTTGTAACTTGACCAATGATGTCTCTGTAAATCTGGATTTAGATGATCCAAAACCTCCAGGTCCAGTGGAGCTGGATCAGAACATCCCAGGAACAGTGACTCTGTCCTGGATGTCCTCTCCAGACGAGACGAGGGATGACCGACTCCACTACATGGTGTCCAAGCGCGATTCCTTCCGTTGCACTTGGAGGACAGTGGCTGACAACCTCTTCAACAATAAGTTCACAGTTGTCAATATTTTGCCTGGACGGGAGTATTACTTCAGGGTGTTTGCTAAGAATGACATGGGTCTTTCTCCACCTTCCGAGGCCCCTGTGTTTGGAACCATGAAGCAAAAAGGTTGGATTCCTGGGCTGAATCACACAAGACAAATGAATCCATTCTCAGCTACCTCTACTCACTGAATGGTGTTTGCTCAGCCAAAGTACCAATTCTGGTTCCTGAAGAGGTTTCCTCAGGATAACACTTAGATTCTAACTTGACCTTTTGTTGTATAATCATATTAAGAATATATATAACAACAAAGCATGGCCTGGATGCTGTCTAAAACACTGTATTTAGAAATGGAATATACTCCACCTCGAATAATTACGGCTGAATATGTAACCCTAAACTTTGCGTGTCTTTTTGTTCCAGGAAAGTTCCAAGTTGACAGGCCTGAAACAAAACCCCTTGACTTCCAGTCACAACCATCATTCCTCGTTCCCCTGAAAGCGCGCACGGCTCCACAGGGTTACGAGAGCCACATGAGCTGCGCAGTCTGGGGGGATCCGGCTCCCCGAGTGACGTGGTACCACAACAATATCAGCCTGAGCACAAACACCAACTACCACATCCGCAACGTGTGTGGCGTGTGCTCTTTGCTCATACTGACGGTGGGACCCAAAGACTACGGGGAATACAAAGTGGTCATTGAGAACAAACTGGGGACAGCAGACTCCTTAATGACACTGATTGTCAGAGGTATTGACATTTAACGGAGGTTTAAATTAGTAGTTTCAACCCTGATGAGACATTTGAGTGAGCAGTCAGTAAATGAATCAAACTGAGTGTCAGTATTTTCCTTTTTTTTTTCAGAATGAAGAAGAGTTGCAGCTGAGCACAAGATTTCGAGTGTGTTTTAAACCAATTAACCAAGAGATGCAGTGACAACTCCTGCTTGTTTTAGTTACTTCATTTCCAGCGAGTGTGATGTACCAGTATTTAAACACATATCTTTAGAAAGCGCCCTAAAAAAAACGTGTGTGTTTTGGGAATATATTCTACTATTAAACTTGCGGCTATTTCACCGTTGTGCTTGTATTTACTGAAGGTGAGTTCAAATACACTGCAGAGTTACAGTCACTTAACACTATGCAACTATTGACCACTTTGAATCCCTGGGCTAATGTTGAGTTCGGATCTGATGCATGACTCCCGTCAGGTCACACACAAGCCCTTTTTGCAGCCTGTGCTAAATTTAAAGAACATCATTGTGGAGAGAGACTGTGGATCTTTTCTAGTATCCTGTATCTGTGAGTACACAACTGTTGCTGCTATTGTTGGGGCCTTAGATTAAGTTGTCAGCCCAAGGTACTGGGGTTCTTGCCCTGTACACCGCAGTCAGGTAACTTCTGGAACCCAAAGGTAACATGGTGCAGTTTCCTGCCAGCGGTTACACGCCATTGGTTGGTTTGTAAAATGACAGCGGTCCGTGACTTTCAACCTACAAGCTACAACCTGAGCTGCTGTAAATAAGAAGCGGCACCAGACGCAGGAAAGTCAATTTACTCCAATGCTCTGCCTGAGTTTTGAGCTACTTGGTATGTGATTCAGTGATTTAATGTCCTTATCAAATTTGACTTGCATTTCAGAGTGAAATCTTGACATGTTTATTTACCTACAATTAACCAACAATTAATTAACAGTCAATGGGGCAGTTAAATGTCATGCATTCCACACATTCTTTACCTTACTGGATGACTTGCACAGATTGGAGTCAGCCTGGGTTGCTTTTGAATGAAAGTAAATGCATCCGTTGGTAAGCAAGGCTCGCTAATTAGCATCAGCATTCGTTTTCCGTTAGCTCCCGCGGTCGACCGCGCACGCGTGACATGACGTCATCTTTTTAAAAGATTTTTTATCAATGGCAGGCGATCTACTGGCACAGTCGATCGCGATCGACCCATTGGACACTGCTCTAGGCCATGTTCAATAGCCGTGTGGTGGAGTTCGAGGCTGGAGGGCGCAGGGGGCATTTTTCAGCTCCAGCTCAGCGCTGGGTGAAGATGTGGCTGGTTTAACCGGTTCTGTGGTCAGTGCATAGTCCAAGGTTGACAATCAGGTTAGGTCTGTGGAGGCTCTTAATGCTCATTTGCAGGGGGAAGCCTCAGACACCAATGAGCTGAAAGAGTCAAAGTACCTTCATAAAAGATGCACTTCATACAAACCACCAGGAGATGGCTGCAATGAAGTGAGCTCAGTCTGATTTAGCTGCTCCTATGCCTTAATAATACAGTCTACCGAGTTTCCACAGAACAGTTCATTTGTATTTTTTTGTGTATTTTTCATGGAGCTCTTTGCAGGCACACTTTCTTGCAAATCATTTTGCCTGTTTTTGACATAGAAATAACTTTTCATTTTATAAATTTAAATTGACAGCACGATTTCTGATTGTTAGTCAAATATTTAATCTTAGGAAATTAGGAAACTTTAGGAAGGTGTTCATTTCTCAAATGTGAAAATGGATTTACAATCTCTGTTAATGCAGAAGATTACTGCTGGAAATTACAGTTTATGTGAAGTGATTTCAACAAACTTACCGTCACACTTTGATATAATAATTTGAAATGAAATTAACTGTAATATCTGTTTACGCATGATGAAATTAGAGTTTGAGAGTACAAAATGTTTTTTGCAACGTGGCAGAACATGAATGAACTAAATATGTAGTGCTTCTTTCAGTGAAGTCAGGAACAAATAACAAAACGAGGTCAAGTTAATGTAGAACATACCAGGCGTCCCTAAAACCTAAAAAGGAGTTCTATCTGCTGAATGTTAATAACATCATTTTTGTATCTTTAAAATTGTAATGATCTCAAACTGTGGCTAAAATACAGTTAAGAGAAAGAAGAAGGACCAGCTCTCTATGTAGATAACCAGCCGCCATCGGACTCCGGAGCTGTACGTTAAGCTGCAACAGCCGCATCACCATGACAACTGACAAAAATTGCCCTTTTTGTTATTACTATTCATGACCAGTGAAAGACATTCAATGTCAGTTTAACCGACTCATTTTCTGGGAAAAGAATCCCTCTACCTAAAAGAGATTTCTCCTGCATGCGCTCATCAGTCTCACCACAGGAAAGGACATTTTTTAAACTATTCATCTGATTTAATTCTCCCATTAGTTTGCAGCAGGTGCAGGACGGGGATCGCTATGACAACCAACTCGGACTTAGGCTGGAAACAATCAGAAGCAAACTGAGACACGGAAGTGTAGATGTGGTGCGTTATCACACCACCTGAGACCAGGCGTCATGTTGCCAACATTCATGTTTAACATGACGACATCTTTGGTGTGAAACTGTGCAATGTAAGCTACTGTCTTTGAAATATGGGACGCGTTCCATGAGGATTCACTGAACGTGAGCAACCCAGATAGCACTTCCTTTTTAGGAGAATAAATTGCAAACCAATGACCTGTGCTAACATAACGAACGCAACTGTGTCACGTCACATAATCAGAAAGGCATGTTAACTGCTCTTAACTGTCAACACATGCGGCCTGCGGCTGGATCGAATTAAAACAACAGGTCTTACCCTGAACACAGTATATCTGTGGTGCCTCTGACCAACCTGTTCTATTGCGTGCGTGCGCACACACACACACACACACACACACACACACACACACACACACACACACACGTGTTCTTGTCCAACTCACTTCTACTTCCTGTAGCTTTTACCAATTGTTTTCAGTTGAGGAGTTATTACTTTTAACTGTATATTTTCCAGTGGTGGAATGGAAATAAGCACAATTACTCCATTACTGTGCTTAAGTGCATTCTCATGAACAACTGATTTCCTGTTTCCTGCTACTTAATATGTTTACTCACGATGAGTTATTTTACTGTTGGTACTCTGGGCACACTGATGGCTTCTTACTTGTGACAAAGTAGTTTGGTTGTTGTTGTGCAAAATAACTGACTGCTTTGTTCTCTTTACAAAAATGATCTCACTTATGTTTAATGCAAAGGGAGGAACTCTTAGAATAACAACACTGTCCTGCGCAATACACGTGCTCGGATGTATAATGCACACATTATGTGAACGGCTTTCACATTTGTATCCACAGAAACCCCTCGCAAAACATTAAGACTATAGTGCTGCTTTACTTTTGAGATTCTGGGCTGAATGGCCGAGTCCCTCGAGAGTCCTTGTGAACAATGCTGCTGTCAGATCCTTGTGTCCACTCTCTCTCTCACACACACACACACACACACACACACACACACACACACACACACACACACACACACACACACACACACACACACACTTTACAGCCCGCCTACTCCCAAGTCCCCTCACTTCCTCCACAGCTCACATATTCAACATCTCTACCATCACATGAAGATCTCACTTGAACTCACAGAATTTAATACCCGTAGGTGGATTAGAAGTCGATCCTTCCACATTGTTTGAGACTAAAACAGTGGGGGGGGGGAGAAAAAAAAACTTTTCGGAGGTAGCTTGGACCAGATTACATCTGCATGCGGAGGCCACCCGCTTCGAGAGCGATGTCATCTCTACTTTCTTACAGCAAGGAACAGCCGCGCATCCGAAAGTCTCTGTCTGACTCCTCTCCAGCTTCGTCCCCGGCCACCGGCAAGAGCCTGAGGGTAAGGCCGGAGCGTCTTCAATCTATCCCACGTCCATTTGGTTGGAGGAAATGCCGCGGCTGACAAAAGGCAACACCGACGTTAAAGTCAATTCACGGTCAAGCGCGCGCATCTCTTAACCAGCCACAGACGCTGTGTGACACATAACCTGAGAAGTTACGGCGTTGTTTACACAGGACAGCTGTTGGAATGCGACTTTTCATATGTCCTCCAGTTCCTTTTTAGTATTGCAATAATAATTTATTTAATTTATATTAAGCCTCGATCGAGAAAACATGTGTAGAAGCAGGATTTCTCAAGAGATGTAATCAGTGACTTTTCAAGCTTTGCAATTTTATTCATTTATTTGGCAGCTATTAGTGCAAATCATAAACAAACAATTAAAGACTGCGTTGAACCCATTTGCATCTCGGTCCCCTAAGCCACCCCATAATAAAGACGTATCTCTTGTAACACTAATGACGTTCTCCTAATGCCTTGTAATGACTGTCAAATCCATGTCGACGTGCATGAGCACGGAGGAACAAAACGTGTTAAGTGAAACCAAAGAAAAGTTGTAACAAGCCGATAGTCTTATCCGTGCAATCCACTTGGGAAAGATTAATGGAGAAACAGAGAGAGAGAGAGAGAAAGGGAACAGGGGGGGGGTGAAAGAGAGGATGAAGGGGAACAGAGAGGAGGAGGAGGAGGAGGAGGAATAGAGCACTTAGGACTGGCCTGTGGGAACTCAAGACGCAGTATTTATGGATGTTTATCTCTCTGCTGGTCCTACGGGAAGCTCACATTTTCCACTCGGGAATAGCTGGTCAGCAAGCTAGAAGTTCCTCCACTGCTCCAGAAAGGCCGGAGGAGAGCTTAGTGGGAGAGTCGCTTCCACGACACACACACACACACACACACACACACACACACACACACACACACACACACACAAGGGCCCGTGTTTCCATCAGCATCTGTTTATAAGTGCTGTCCCTTAATCTAAACCAGAGCTTTTTCCAAGTACTGTATATCATTAATTGCCGTTTACAGAGCACGTCCAAGTGTCCGGAGAGCGTCTTAAAGGAGCTGACATCAGAGCCTGGGGAAGATCCAGAGACCTTGTTAACGTCTGAGCGGAGGCGTATCGCCGTGTTTACACACACTGTCTGTGACCGAAAGCCCCGTTTCTTCTTACAGTAAATAAATAAATAAACGAATGTGTGACGGTTCACCAGCTCGCTTTTTGATTTAGTGTGACAATTAGGCTCGGGGTCTAAAATAATACACTACAGTGCAGAAAGGAGCCTTGCGTGTTGTTTTAACAGTTGTGTAAGCAGCAACATGTATTTCAGTGCGTCATTATCGTGATATATGCGGGGCTGCATGATGACCTCTTGGTTAACACATATTACATGTCTGGCATTAGCGAATGTAATTAAATGTGAAAGGGACCGTCCTATTAGCTTTTAGTATGATTGATAGCAGAACATTTGAAGATGAAGGGGGCGAGTTCAGCCGGTTCAGAGAGGATATGTTGCAACACTTCTATGTAAAGCGCTAACAAAGTGCTGGTCTACAGCGAGGCTTGTTGTCCTAAGGCAGAGCTAACGTCACTTCTAACGTTAGCGAGTTAACATGCCCGCCATGACAACGCTAACAACGTGATGCTAATTAGCACCAAACGCTGCAACATGCAGCCTCCTTGAAAATGTATTTGTTAAATGCTGAAAGCAAACACAATCCTTCTCAAAATGTTTGCGTACTAACTTATGTATGTAATCAAACCAAAAAGAATCCAAAATAAAAATGTAAGGCGCTTTTCGGACCACATGTTGGCCATCATCATCAAAAGCACTAAATAAGGAGATGTGTTTTGCGGGAATAGCGTTCTATTCCACGGTGGCTCAATAAAACACCTCAATAAAACACTTTATGTTACCTTAATTGCAGTCTTCAGGCTACAATGTGTCTCCTTTTAAAGGAGTCTATATTGCTTTGGTGTTCTGTTCGTCCCCGATGGAGAAACTCTCTCTCCGGAAACCCTGCAACCCTTCAACTTCAGCAAGCAAAAACGAACACATTGCAGAAGCCACTGCCAGATCTATTACCTTTTTTGGATGTGTTTAGTTATCTCTGCTTGTCATTTCAGAGATCACTTCCTCTCTCCTTCTTTGACTCGGCTTGGTATTTCAGGCTGCCATAAACCTTTTCTTGGAAAACTGGAAAAAAGAAAAAAGTCTTTCATGGAGGAATTCCTGCTTGGTCATGTCACTTCAAAAGGACCACAGAGCTTTGCCTTCTAGATCTATTGATCCTGAATGTACATGTTGCATTGTACATGTCATGTCTGTGTGCGTTCCAAGTGCCTGTTTGGGGGGGGGGGGGGGGTGGTACAAAGCACAACCTCGTTTGCGGATTGCTTCATAAATCTCAAATCGTGAGCCGAACAGCCTGTCAAACAAGTGATGAAGTCAAGCTGTGTGACGTTGTTATTCGTGAAGTAACGAGCATCTAGAGGGCCGCTCGTGATGTGGTTGAATGACTTTAATGTTCATGCCGTTGTAACATTTCAGTTGACACTAAGCTAATCAGGAATGTCCTTCTAAAAATAACATTGTGGTTGTTGCATTTTTCTACTTGCCGGTTCTAAAACATTTCTCCTCTCTTTCAGCACGAGACACTGTCTCGGTAAGAAACGCTTATTCACACCATTGATGCACCAAAGACATTCGATATCGCCAGTGTTGAATAATGATACCTGTGTGTTTCAGACTGAGCTCGTCTGGATCCTCGGACGTTTCCAACGACACGTCAACAAACCACGCTGAGTCCTACTTCCTCCGGCGAGAGAACAGACTCTCTGCGAGGAAAAGGGCAGAGGAGGAGTCAGTAAACAATGACTATAAAAAGGCAGGTGATTTGCTTGGTGATAGTACTCGGTGACCGGTGCTTTGGTGCTGAACTAAAGAACAAAATAAATAGACAGTTAACACTTCGAGGATCTGCGTTTAAACCCAAATGAGGGTCTTCCGCAAGATTGTCCACATGGTGCTTTACAGAGGGCTAAAAACACCTGGTGTCAATACACCACAAGATGGCCGAGCTTTAGTCAATTATCCAATGAGAATTTCTGGCCGGCAGGTAGAGGATGTTGCACCGCCGACACAGATTTCAAAATAAAAGTGCACAACAAAGTGTTACGTAAACAAAAAAGTGACTTGTTGTTTAATGAGATGCTCCACAGAAAAAAGTTTTGTGTCCATGATTCCAATTATTTTCATGTAATTTCAGTATCATTGAGTTTTCAGATTGTTAGTATTTTTCCTATTTTTTGACTTTTTATAGACTATCAAGATCTCAAATCAAATGTCATCAACAAGGTCAAGTCCTGGACCTACTTGAACACTTGCATCCACCCCCCTAGACAATCACAGACATTTGGATTTCCCACCACAACACTTCACTTCAAATATACACTTGACACTTTGACAACATACTTATTTCAAGCTCCTATGAAATTGTTTATTGCTTCAATCTACTATAACGCACCATGTTGACTCATGCTCCATGATGAAGATAAATATTAGTTTCATATTAACCGCTAAAACTACCACACAAACCCTCAGCTGTTAAACCTCAATGTTTGCTAGTAGATCAAATGCTTTCTATTTGCTAACACGTTCGTGTCTTGTAGATGTATGAAAAAGCACTCGCCACCAATCAAAGGCTGAAGTCTCGGCTGGAAACGAGTAGACAGGAACTGGCCATGATTCAGGACCAGCTGCAGAGAGCGCAGGTACAGCGCACGCAGTAAATGTTCATATCGGGTAATGTGGTAAATGTGACATGACAGATAGCAGTTGTACAAGAAGTCTTTTTGTTTAACAGTGTCCTATTTGAGACACTGTTATGAAAATGTAGCACCGGCGATGGTACAGCTCAAAGGCTTCATTCTCTAATCTTTTCATAATGACCTTTTATTGATTCCGAAGGGAAGAGCGGGGGATTGTGGCTCGAACGTGCTTGAGGCAGAAAAGAAGGTACAAACTCAGGGCGACACTTTGTATTCACTTTACAGTGTTTGTCTCACCTTGTGCGCTGATGACTTTGTTGCATTTTCCCCTCAAAAGGAAAGTCACATTCTACAAAAGACGATAGCGGACATGGAAGAACAGTTAAAGGTAATTCAGATATTCTACAAATGGTCATTTACATCCATTTAAATGGATCTGATTTTATTTTTTATATTTTCACGAGGGAAAACAAAGAACAATGACATCCAAACCGTGTAAAGTGGAGCGGAGGTGTTAGCTGCGGTGTCTGCGCTGGTTTTGGCTGACATCATATGTCACCACTATGCTCCGCTGCCTGTGGAATGTGTGAGTGTTTTGACTCTGCAGCGAGCGAGGCAAACGTATTCATCCGTAGTCCCAACGCTCGCAGATCGTCTGCTGCGTTTGGCCCAAGAGGATGCAAAACAAAAAAACTCTTGTTATCTGTGAATAAGAGGTCCAAGCAAACACAGGGGGCTGGATGGAGAAAAACAGAGAAGCACTGTTGCTTTGTGTATTTAAATGAGCAAGTCGGTTCCAGTTGTGTTCAGGGATTGTGTTTGTTTGTGTACATGGGCGATCGGTTTGTTCCAAAGGGCCCAGATTCCTTCAGACCAGATAAATCATTCTGGATTGAGGGAAACTAAAGGCAAAATGAGGCTTCAGCAGTCCGTGTTAGACAAACTGAGCCGGTCGTCCAAAGTCACACAAAGGCCTGTTCTTCGTTGCATTTCTCCAAAGATATGTATATTTTACACCTGTGCCCATTGTCTCGCGCTCTTTCTCCAGGTTAAAGGAGAGCTGAAGATGGAAAACCAGCGACTGAAGGACGAGAATGGAGCTTTAATCCGGGTGATCACTAAACTTTCCAAGTGAAATGGGAAACAGGAAAGATAAGCTGGAGAGACACCACAAGCCATTCCCATCCCGGCCTTCGTCTTACCGTTCCTCTGACAGAACGTTAGTTCAGAGTTTTCTAGTAGTGTTGGACACTTTAGTCTGTTGAGTAACTAACATTTGCAGGAAAGAAGACACATTTTACATCGGCTGCGAGAGCTTCATGTCACTGTACTGTATCTAAAGTAGTATTCCATGGCAGAAAATATTTGAGATTTAAATTAATATTGTATATTCATAACATATTTCTACATAAAGGCAAATGCCAACACAACCTTTTTGAGTTTTTCTGTGTCAACATGAGCATTTATAAAACTGCGTCATCATCTCAAAAAGGTCCCTCTGTAAATAAATGAAGAAAAATATTGCAGATTTTTCTACCTTGGTATTAACATCGAAACTGCAATTCATTTTAAGAATAAAGAATAATCTTAAGAAAGAATTTTTCAGGAGCACTGGGAGAGTCTCCGAATCAAGAACTTCACTTAGCATAGAGAGGATTTTCCTCTTCCCCTGCAATAAAATATACTATTAAAAAACGAATTTCATCAAATGTCGTGAAGAGTTTTAAAAAAATGCCTTGCCTCATAACTAAACTGTACAGCCTTTAAAAGTACAGTATCATAAGTAATGAAAATTCACAAAACAAACTCATCTCAAGGGTACATTCAGCAGCTGTTCTGGAGCTGTCAGAAACGAAGACATCTGCTTCATCAGCAGATGTTGAGATGGAAAGAATGAGGTTGTTTTGTCAGCTGTAGTTTACAAGATCGGAAGGGAATTTGGAACCTTGGCTTCCACACGGCTGTCAACATGGCGACAGCCGAGCCGACGGCCCCGGCAGCTAACGCAGCTAATGCTGCTAACGCTATCAATGTTTACCTGAGGGGGAACCAGATGTTGCGCGTTGCGGCAGCCTGAGTGACCTGTGGGGAGCAACGGAGGGAAGTGCACGTAAGGAGCACAATGCCAACCCGGTTCGGTCAACAAAAGCGAAGCAAGCAGAAAAACTGAGACACGTCAACTGCTGTTTTGAATGTCAGTAAGGAACTTTGAACATAAAGTACCAGATGCAAACGTCCCAATGAAATAAAAGGGAATTCCCCATTAGTCGAATTTGATCATCACAAATTATAGCTAATTTTCTTGTAGAAGCACAACTTGGGCCCTAATTAATCTCCTGATTTGAGCCCATTTATAGTGCTGCATTTACGGAAACCTGCCATATCATATTTAAATTGGATTATTATTATAGCAGCGATCATTTGACCAACTGTCTAAAATGTGTTTGCACTTTTCCCATGGAGCAAAAGATGAGTCCCAAAACCAGATTAACACAAACTTCAGTTGAGCATCACAGTTCTGCAACGTTCTGCAGATGTGCCACATTTTGTTTAGTTTGTCATCCATGTTGAGTCGTTCCATTTATGTAACATCAGAGAAGTGGCCATAAAATGTGCCACTCAGCACTCTTCAAAGTAGTTTCCTTTGGCTGAATATGATGCCACCCACTGACCGAAAGCTATAAAGCACCCTCTGGTCCATTTACACACCACACAGGACAAGTCTACTTAAAATGCCTTTATTTCCTATGGTTACACTTTCACAACACACAGATACGCCCTGACCACACCCCATATTTTGGATTTCCTTGAGTAATTCAGTTTTGTGGTCTTTTTGTTCCCCTTGTTTTGCTTCTTTTTTTTTTTTTTGCTGGAAAACATGAATTTTGTATGGAAATAAACCATGCAGATCACATAAAGGCACAACTATTGACACACCTCTACAACAAGACAAAGACAAGCGTCGAGAGAGACGTCCGAGCATTTCCCTTGTCTCTGTTGCTCAGAAAGTGAATGCCAGGATGATGATCGTCAGGTCTTTGGGGGCGTTTCGCACAGGACGACTAAAGAGGAACCGTTATTGAAGCAGCAGGCTGGCAGTATTGCATCGTGAAGGAGGTTCTGCTCTGGTTGGCTTTGCTCTGTGCTCAGCTAGCCTGTGAGACCCGGGAAGACGGGGATTTTGTTGTTGCCCGCATTGCAGAAAGGTGACAGACTCATACAGTCCATTAACAGAACACCAGTAAACAAGTACGGGCTCTGTTGGTCCTCTGGCAAATGCACAAAACTAAGACAGAATCCGATGGCAGCTCGTATGCACGTGAATGAGAGAGTTTATTAAATGAACCGATGACCTCAGACACACTGTGGGAAAGAATAAGGAAGCACACTGATTGTGTGTGCTACGTGCTTCTCTCAGCCCCTCAAACGTAGAGATAACTACATTATAGTCTGTAAGATAGACATAATTGTTCATCTCCATGCACTTGCAGGTTGTAAATGACGGTTAAATGACAGTGACAAACCCCCACCCCCCCCCCCCCCCCCCCCCCACACACACACACACACACATTTTAAACAAAACCTCCCCACATTAAAGATGCAACGGTAACACACAGCATCGGAGCTTGTGACAGTTACACAAAACCATCCTGTTGCAATCCATCAAACTGTGTGTTCAGTCATGAGGTTACATTCGGAATAAAAAAAAATTATTGATTGCTTTATAACATGACTGGACCTCCTCTGCATCAATAGTATGTAGCTGTGATATTTCACAGAACTAATCCAGCAAAGCCATGTTTAAAGAAAAACTAGAATAAACTAAGATGACATTCAAAATAAAGTTTTGTTTAATTTATATTCAAATTACTGACTCATTTCCTATGGTGAAAAGTCTAATTAAACAGGATGGAAGGTTTATTTGAATAGCAATAAGATGTGACGGTACTGTTTGATGAAGTACGGATGGAAAAAAAGGGCTAAAAGTCAAATAAATCATCCAATGTGTCTACATTTAATAAACTTTCAAAGATCTGACACCCATTTGGCAGGAGCAAAAGAAGCAAACACTTCAAGGAGCCGCTAAATATTCTCCTTTTTTAAAATATATACGGTTCACTGGTCAGTGACCAACACATACTGTTTGCGAAGTCCAAGCAGAAATTACTAATAATTACACAACTTGTAGCCCAAGCATTGTAACACAGAGGACGAACCGGGACAGAAAACGACAATCGTGCAGAATTTTTGCAAACGGAGCGGATAAACAAAGCAACCCTGCTTCTATCTCGGGCATTAAAGGGAGCCTGTGAACCCTAACATGGATTATTCAGACACACATCCAGACACATTCAGCAAAAATACATACTCTTTGCAGTCAGTGCATACTCTTTTTTTTTTTCTTCTGTTTTTTTTTACTCCGTTTTATTATCAAAAGTGACACAGAACACAAACACACATACACGTTATAATTATGGTTCCTCGTTAAGTCATGCTACTATTTACATCATCTTGTGAGTACATGCTGTAGCCTATTAACAAATTTGCGTGATGCATAATGTCAACATTGGGGAGATGTAGTACTGTGCGTGACCCTGTCAGTGTGCGGCAGAATGTTTTTTACTATAGGTGACTATATATACGGCCTACTGTTGAAACAAATAAGGCTGTAATGATTTGAGTTAACTGAAACTTAACACCTAATTCTCAAATGCAATGACTATCGATACTGAAAATTTAAATTTATGAACCACAGGAATTAAAGAATTTAAATATTTCACTTTGAAAATGAATTCAATAAACCCAGTTGGTTTGAATTTAGTTATGAAAAGTCATTTTTTTCATTTTCATTCTCAGAAGTTCTGATAGATGATATTGTAAGTTGTCCTCTTAGAATTTCGCATCTGAATGAGCTTCAACCGTGAGATCAAAGATCAGCAATGATCAAGCAACCCGTTAATGGTTGAAGACAACGACAACAAATAAAATCTTAAAAGTTTGAAGGTGAGGCATTGAAATGAGTTCTTCAAAGTAAAATGTTTGAATGCTATGAACTGTGTGGTAATAAAATTAGACCTGTGCACGTCTGTCTAACACTCTGTGTGAAGAACACCGTAACGCTGCAGCACTTTGACTCCGACGAGTGAGCGATCTAAACAACATGAAATACTGCGAGGCATGATACATGCTGGATTGTGCAGCTCTATTTGGTTCAAGCTAAACGGTGCAAGACACGTTTCTTGTATTATATGCTTTGATGGAACACTTGCCCTGTTGAGATTCATACAAACCTGCCGTTTCTTACTTTGAATTCTTCTTCTCTGAAAAAGCTTAGCTACATTTTATATTTCAAATTGAGTTCTCTATAAAAAGGACCTTTTCTTTGACAGAAATCCTTCTGCTGTCTCACCAGAAACTTTTACAGTATCGAAGTGGACCGCAGTATGTTTACTAAACTATAGCAACCGTCCAGGGAAGACGGGTAGTCTGCAAATGGGTATCAAAACAAAAAAAAGGGATAGATGGAACTGTTTCTATGGAGGAAGAGCAAAATGTAAAAGAAGCATAGTTATAGTTATGTTAAACATCATGGTTAAGCCTTTCCGGTTTTACATCCAAGTGGTCAACACAGCCCAAGACAGATTCCAGATTGGAACATTCACAGTGTCCCTGACTACTTTTGAATGACTTCCAAAAGTTTCACATTAAAATAAAAAACAACGAAGCTTAGACTATTTCTCAAAGTGTCATATCAGGAAAGGCACCCTTGTATTCCTGTCTTAGATTGGATCTGCGTGAGGACACAGACGTGTGTGTTGAGCCTAAATGCATAGATGTGCCTTCGTGGCAACACAAAACAAGCAACTTAAATCAACTATTCCATATTGTATTCTACTGAGCTGACTGAACCAAGACAAGCATTTATGCAGATGCATTTTGAAAGTGACCTTGACCTCATTCATTCTCAATTAAATATTTTTGCATTAATAGACTTAAACAGACTCTATTGCAGGAAATAACCCAACACTACAGTACTTTCTATTGCAAGTTATAGCACACTTATTAGCAAGATACAATACCGGCGTGGTGTGTGCAGAGCAGCGGGGAGGTAAGTAAAGCATGCCCTATAAACTAAAGCTTTATTTCCAGCTTTGTCTTCACCAAGACTTTCGTTGAGTGTCAGCACCCTAAGAATCAGTTTCTCAGTTTCTTCAAATGAAAGAACGACCGCCAGTCGATCATTCATGAACCAGTCACCCAAAACTCAACGGCATTCTCTCCAGCAAACACCAATGTGTGAAATGAGAAGCTTAAAAATAGTTTTTTTCGACTTAACAGTTAATGAGGGGATATTCTAGGATGTCTCTTTTTTGCTGAGCAGGTTTCATGACGAGCAGTCACGTGTTAAGTCATGGTTTTTCATGCAAAGTAGAGGGCGGGGTTTGGATTTCTGAGTTAGTGCATCGGTTGGTTGGTGGAGCACGTTACTTCTTTGCATTCAAGGACGCCAGCTGACCATCTATATCCTCCTCAGGCTGCAATGGATGCCACTGGGCGATGGGGCGGCGCGGATTGGACAGCATGTCGGACCAGTGCTTCAGACCGAGGCCAGACGCCTTGCTGCCCACGAAGATCTTTCCAATGGCGTCGTTCTTGCCGATCTTGTCATAATCAAACACTGTGACCGCCACTAAGATTTTCTACGAAGGGGACAAGGGAGAATGTGTAACTTCTTATAGAGAGTCCTTTCAATATGCTTGTAAATCACTACATATTACATGTACATACCTGCATCTGTTCCAGTGGGATTTCGAAGCTGAAGGATTCATTGTAGTAAGGGTTCAGGGTGTTCTTCTTCACTGTCGTCTTCTTTTTCTTCAGACGCTTACCCCCCTGCAGGAGCTGGATCTTGACATAAGGATCTGAAAAGGGTATCAATATGATCAGCAATGAAAAACATGAGGTTATTGTAATGTTATTGCTGCATCCTGGTATCTCTAGCTGTTCCAAGGCTGCAATAAGCCAACTTAAGCCAATTTCTTGTTTTCCGGGTCTTCGGCCACAAGTTGCAAGCTTAACAGCATTTAACATTGTAGTTGTTTGAAAGCTGGTGTATCAGATACCAATTGGCACAGACCAGCTGTCGGTATTTAACAATTTGGGAGTGAGAATGTCTGACTTTTATTGAAAAAGGGTTGGAAACATTGGGCTGGATCAATATAAAAAATGTTCTTGTTAGTTTTAATATTTTTTAATATGTTGAAATTGTTCAGAGCATTCTCTTCTCCATGTTTTGATGCTTAAGGCTTGTAACTGTTTTATGTACGTAGGCATTGATCCTTTCAAAGGCGAAATCATGTGTTTTCAAACATGTAACTTTTCTCTACCAGATAATCCACAGGCGTCCATCTTCTTCAAGTTCTTTGCCTCCAGGATGCAGACGGTGAGTTTCCCGGCGGTGGGGACGTAACGGAGGGAGATGCAGATGTCTCCGAGTTTCTCAGGCTAATCAGTCAGCACAGAGAGACGGGACAGAAATGACATCATCATCTGCCGACAACCGCAAACTGAAGATGATGATGGACATGCTTGCCTAATATAACACTGGTGCTTACAATGAAATCTATAGAGACTAATGAGATTATGCTTGTTGGTAATAAATAAATCAATAAATCAGCACAGTCTTTAAAAGCAAAATATTGAAAGTTTAGTGGTAACAGCACCTCCTCTTGATCGGCGCTCTCCAGATCCTTCCACTCCTCAATCGGTCGTCCGAGGTCGATGGTGTTCATGGGAATCTTGACCTCTCCGATGACGTCATGTTTGGAAAATCGGTCATAGTCATAGACAGACATGGACAGAATCTTCCCACCGAGCTCCTCGTAGGGCACCTGATTGACATACACAACGCTTTGTTGTTTCGTACCTCAAGGATTCCATTGCTTACATTCTATCAGTCATAAAGATTAATCTCTGATTCAATTTTCTTCATTGATTCATGCCAAAACTGTGCCGAAGCGTGACGCATACCTGCTCTGCAACAAATTCTCCAAGAGCATTAAGACTAACCTTGAACACAAAAGTCTCGTTGAAGACAGGGTTCAGGGTTTTCTTGTGGACCTTGGTGTCGTACTTCTTCTTCTTCTCAGGTAAGAGCTGGACTTTGACGTACGGATCAGAGGTTCCACCTGAATCCATTGATATGAGGTCCGCAGCTTGGAGGATGCCGACTGTGAGCTGTGTGCAGAGTGTAGGAGACGGGAAACTGAATTTCATCAGGTCAAATAAATCCGACGTTTGTATCTCCATTCATGACGGGGTCACTGCTGCAGAGTTTGGTTATATAACATCGTATGACATCTTGAGTCTCGCCATCAATCTCCACAAACGTTTTGCACGACTGGAGACGTTTGTCAGTGTCAGAGGTTTTTAGCACTTTTATCTCGTCGGTCTCGCTGTACCGTACCGTAAGATCTGTGAATATGTGCTTGAGCTATACACTATAGCATTTCACCAAATTATTAATGAACTGACCCATTTCAAGTACACCTATTATTGTGGTCCCCGCTGTTAAGATCAAGTCATGAACGGCCAATGTGTCCATATGCTTCACATGGGAAAATAAGCTATTTTGGGGATTTTTACCACTCTCATATCTGTAACATGATGAGCACATTATATCATGGATTACATAGATGGATTTTATTACCATTATTTATTACCGTACAGAGCTCAGCGAGCTTCCAGTCTTTATGCTAAGCTAACCAGCTAATAGCGTTACCTTGTTTAATTCAGCTTGCAGGCACCAATAGGTTGCTGGCCCAATTGAAGTGGACATGATAAAATGTTGTATTCAGAAATTAGCTAGAATCGTTTTTTTATTTATTTTTTAGACCAATGTATTTTTACATGTTACATGTAAACTATTGGAGGTATCTGATCTGATGTAAATAGGATAGGAAAAATATAAATATCCACTTTAGTACACTGCCACTTTTGTACACTGTACAAAAGGCTTGGCGATATGTGTAATGTGTTCACAAGGGACAACCACGTACCTTCGCATTTTCAAAATCATAATCTATCGAATATTGCAGCTTTCCCAACTTCTCTTCTTCCTTCTCCTCCTCCTCTTTCTCCTCCTCCGTCAGTCCGGTTTCCCCCTCCTCGTCGTCTTCGTCGTCCTGGTGTATCTGTGATGTGAATGTGACAAGAACAAAGCAGGAGGTCAAAGGTCAGGGAGTCGGGGAGTTGGGGATAAGGACAATAAGGCTCCCTACAACAGCCAGCATGCCACAGACACTGGAGCTCCAGGACATTTTGTACGTGGGAGATACATGTTTTGGTTACTGCTTACCTGCACAGCACTTGATGATAGTAACCAACGATTTATTATTTAAAAGGTGAGAAACCCACAAATACATGTTTGTACTTTATTTTTTCCACACTGCCCACTAGGGGTATTTTGGGGATCGATTCCTTCGACATGCTGGTGCAGTAAAGTGACAGCCTGAGTCAACGGAGGCTTCGCATGCCAGTTCCACTAAGAAGAGTTTTCCAAAGAAAACAGATGTTAGCTGTCTTGTTTGTATAAGGGCTTTGATTTCACCAAATCTTTACATAAAAACCCTCAAGGAACCAGCTAACAACAGCGAATGCAATGTATATTAAGATAATAAAAGGGAAATTAGATATAATATTCAGTGCAAGGGGCTGTTTAGCTGCATTAAAACTTTTTTTGCGATCTTGACTTTAAAATGTCCTTTTGTCTTCTCATTTCTCAGGACATCCAGTTTCTATACATCCTATCTCCTCCTTGGGCATTATAATATAAAGAGGACAGATTTTGCAAGTAATTTGTCTCTTCATGCAGTTTCATCATCACCGTTTCCATGTCTCCCAAACAACCAACCATGCCCTTCATCACATGCAGAGGGTTATAGTGTTAAACAGGTCTTGCATATCATCTCTTAGTCCAATACTTTCCATATTCCATTGTCCCAAGAAACAATGCATTGGATGGTTAGATACTCCTCTCTGGGCTTTATGGAGCAGATCATAGCTTTCCATTGTCACATTCTCAAGCCATCATAACAAATACAAAAATAAAATAAAAAAGAGTTGCAAAGGAAGCTACGACTTTCATTCCATGAAACCCCCCTCCGACCGGGGGGGGTCGGAGAGCGTCACTGTGAGCTATCCACCTACCGTAGAGCGGGAGTCCACCACAGTCAAGAAACACGAGGCACAAACAAGACAGACACAAAGCGAGGGGGAAAAAAAGGGGTGGGGGAGCAAAGAGAGGAAGAGATTCAACTCACAAGACACCAAACACACTAAAAGAGGAGACGCAGTCAACACCACCGCCACAATTATGATGAGAAATGACACTCTTCTTCTTGTTTGGCAATGATGCATTTGTGGACTCAAGTGATTGATTGCATTAATTAACTGTCGCTGGAGTTCAGGGCAATCTCTGGTGGTGTTAGTTCTCAAATAAATCACTGGCTTTTCACTTTGCTTTATAAATATCCCAATATTTTTGCAGGTGTCAGGCCTTTATCCATCATTTCGATCAGAAAATATGAAGCTTTTGCTACTTTGCAACTTGCCAAAAGAAACTTTACCCTTCGTGGTGCTCATTATTCTTTGCCACCTGGTGACAAAGTGTGTCATTTTTCACCATCGGGCCACAATGGAGCACGTCACACGTTTGACGACCACAACAACAACAACAACATCAAATAAAAGGAGGGGAAGAGCGCTCTCCTTGTGTCCTCTACAGCTTGGGATACAAAAGCTGCTGGTGAAAGATCAAATTTGGTTAGCTAGAGACATATTTCAAAGAATAAAAATGCAGCAATACATCATGAAGAACAATAAAATAAAACCTCTTGAATGATGAATTAGATCGAGTAAAGAAGTGGCCAAACTGCACCCAGTAGACCCCGTTACCCTGACGGGATGCCCCCTTGACTTTGGCCTACCTCGCCCTGCATGTTCTTCATGTTGAAGCCATCCTTGCCCTTCTTTCCTTTCTTATTCTTCTTCTTCTTGCAGCAGCATTTTTTGATGATGCAGAAGCAGCAGGTGAGGAAGAGCAACGCGGCCACCACGGCGATGGCGATCAGAGCCCAAGGAGGTACTGTTGGTTACAAAGACAAGAGATTGACTTGGGTGTTTGTCACAAAGGAAGTTGTACCTTTTTGTCAAATAAAGCGCACTTGGGTTCCCAGCAGGAAGCAGGGATGCACTGCCGCATTACTCACATGGGATTTTATCTATTTCGTTCAAGAATTTGCTCTTGATCTCCTCAAACATGTCGTTCTTGCTGATCTCTGTGTTGTTGGAGCCGGAGGTGTCCGGCACCGAGGTGGAGACGAAGGCCTGGGTGGGCGCCGCGGTGGCGGCGGTGACACCGGTGGGTTCGGCGGCCGCCACGGCCTCTGCCTTCCGGAACAAGTTGAACTTCATTGTCAAAGACTAGGCGCAGGGTCCCTGAGGCACACAGATCAGACGGAGGGGAGAGATAATATACGGCCCAAAAAAATTCAGTCATGACCTCACTGGGGAGATATGGAACAAAAAGCCAATTAAATTGTAATGAAAGACTTCGTGCCATTCACAATATTCAGAAATAGGATGCCATAGGTTCTTTTGGCTCTCAGGGAGAGAGACCAGACAGATGTGTTTTATAGGGTAGAAGGAAAAACTTAACAAACAAATTAGCAAAGAAAAAACAATAAAACGATTTGTTAATATTTGGGAAATATGCTTAATAAGTCAGATAGAAATTTGTATGCTACGCACATGTAGATGCATTAAGCACGGCACTGGAGAGACGCCGTTAGCTTAGTCATAGTCACACCAATTGTTTCTGCGGCACCTTTTCACTACAAACTCTTCATACACCTTCAGACATCATGTAACACACAGGGATTTTGTTGAGGGACACTTGTCAAAGACAAACAATTTAAAATAAAAAAGGCCATGTTTTTAATCTACGTTCAGTTATATGTGTAAGTTAAGTACTGTATGTTTCTTAAGTGACGTATAAGTTAAGTATCAAAGTTAACTTTGGTTTCACACAAACAGCCGACTGCCGCATGAGAGTCCTGTGTTTGTTCATCCGTCTCCCTCACAGACTTTGCTGCTGTCTAGAATAAATCCCTTTTATCCTCAACTCGTCACCGTCAACACAGCTACTAGAGGCATCCCTGCACCAAAGGTTTGCGCCTGTCTCAATTTGTTATGCTAAACTACGCTTATCGAAAATCCGGCTCAATTGATTTTCATCCTACTCCCTTCTAGGATAAGAAAGCCGATACGTATGTTTCCCAAAGTGTGAATAATCTATTTCTCTCAAAGCAAAAAATGTGTAAAATGTTGTTAAATCAGAGCTTCTCACGCTCGCCCGTGATATTTCATTTCCCCCATTAACAGGCGAATAACTGGTAACGACCATCCCAGTTGTTTGAGAGATGATGAGATCAGGAGCTGTAATGAAGCCACTCGGCTCTGTGGAAGATGGAGGGATGCAGAAACGGACTGGGAGCACTAATAACAACAATGTCCACTGTCAAAGAAAGATTAAACAGAAACGAGTTACATTAATGAGCGCAGGTCCTCAACGGATGAATCTCATAAGACATAAACGTCATGTTTAAACTAAACTAATCAAGTTTAAACTAATCACGCACATTATGCTGATGATGTGAGAGTTTACTGCCGGTGTGAGCCGGGAGCAGAAACTGAGGTGATTATATTTCCCTCTTTCAACACATGGGTTTGAAAGCAGAAACAAATCACAATTTCACATAAATTACACAAATGAGATGATTTGTTAGGTGGTTACCTTTATGATGATGTAAGGTAGCTGGCTGACAGACGTGAGCGAATTAGAGCTCCACGTTTAACTTTTAACTAACAGTAAATAATGAGGCTTCCATTCAAATTGGTTCCAGCACAATAAAAGAATTACAAGTGGCTCTTTGCGATGACTCACCTTCTCTCTCCTCTGGAAATTCAATCTCAAATCGCAAAACAGCTGACAAAATCAATTTACCTCTCAGCCTCAAGTGGGTATTATATTATGTTATTCTCTATTTTCTCTTTGAGATGTGACACCAGAAAAGCATTACCATTGATGACAACGCTCCGGTCTAAGTGTGTGTCCTTATTTTTTATTTTTTTTTCTATGTTGATCTCAGTCTTTCTTGGCCCAAAATAAAGACACAGATATAATGCATCTTAACAACTGCAGCATCGATTCAGCTTGGATTAGAATCAGTACATTATAATGTGATGAGGGCAATGAGAAAGAATGATTCTGTGATTATGTATTAGCTTACTTAAAGCAAGAGTAATACATATGAGATTAAGAAGGCTAATTAACAAGGACAAAAAAGAGTTTGGTTTGCCGTGGTTTGAATTCTAGCAGCAAGATCATTTTGACTGATTAATAATAATAATATAACATTCCAGGGAGCTGCTGCTGTGAACGACTGGAACAGAGGTTTGAACGTCTTGCCCCCCTCCATCTTAACATAATACTTAAGAATAATTGGCAACCTGACAATCTTTTACTTGTTTTCCATCTACAGCATCTCTATGCTTGATTGTCTTTTTCTTCAGGGGGAAAATAATAAAAGAAAATTATGCATTTTCAAGCACACCCAGAGAGCATTTCGTGATTCAACCTCTTTTTTTTTTTTGCAATCACAATCTACCATAAAAGCACTGGAAGAAAACGATCCTTCTCAGTATAAAAGAAACCAGCAGGAACAATATTTGGGTGCGGGCCTTTTCACCGATGACCCCACTCCCACAAACACACAAACACATGACTCTTGAAGTCATATCCGGTGAGTCGTTTGTTCCAGATGTGCTCACAGTGGACGTGAGGATACCCGTATCACGGCCTGATCCCCGATTCAGCCGGCTTCTCTGTGGTCGGCAAACACAATCATGATGTAACCTCATCTGCTCTGACTCACGGGCCACAGATCGATCACTATTGCATTCCAACATGTGTATTTCCGCGTGGCCTCTTCATGAGCAAGGATTTGTGGTCAAAATCTGAGCCGTTCAATCCAGCGGAGGTCTGAGCGATCCGGGCCGGCGGATTATTGTTGCTAAGCAATCCCCGTACTGTCTGTCAGCTATTCAACCCGCCTGTAGCCGAGCTGACCAGCCAATCGAATAATCAATTGGCTCAAAGCCAGATTCAAGTCCCCTGGCGGTGCACTGGGCACTGGCGTCATACGAGTGGCGACCGATTTATGGTGATTGGGATGAAAGTTGTAGCTGAAAACGAGGGTCCTTTTGCTTGATATCTGTACACGAAGTCCTCCCCTCCAATCACCTCCAACAAAACATGTGCGTAGTTATTCACGATGACAAATAACTCAACACAACTTTTGTAAGTTGCACTCAATTTATCAGCGATATGGAGATTGGCTAAATGCAAAATACAGCAATCACCCATCGATCCCCCCCCCCCCTTTCTTGTTGTAGACATGTGTTTACCTCCGTCCCATCAGCACTCAATCCTTATCAACCTTTGATTGATGCAGCTCACCACTGGCCAGCATCACTCAGCCACACAAACACACACTTCCTGATATCACAAGAATAGATTCACGTAGAGAAAACACCGTTTAGCATCACTCACTTAGTTTGCGAATGCAGAGGAGATCCTCTGGGATAGCTTATCTGCTAATTCTACGTTCCAGATCACAGAGCTGCACCTTCGTTTGAAAAAAAAAAAAAAAAGATCTCCAAAACAAAACTCACCGTTCAGATGCGATATTCCCCTTTGTGAGGCGGCCCATCTAATATCAGTGACTACGGCGGTAGCTACAGTCCCTCAGAGCGCTGGCAACATAGTCTGATCTCTCCCATAAGCAGAGACTGCAGTCTCCTCTCACTTCTCTCCACTGCAGCACTGCACCCCCCTCCCCCTCCTCCTCTTCCTCCCTCTCCCTCCCCCCCCCCCCCTCCTGCACACCATCTCCCCCCATTTTCCACCCTCCCATCACACACCTCCCTGCTCCGTCTCCGTCTCCCTCAATGCACTTGTGCACGCAGCCTCTTTACCCCCCTCCCCTTCCCCTATTTGTCTCTCTCTCTTTTGCTCTCCCCAACCTCATTTGTGATGCTGCTCACACGGCTGATTGCAGCATGCCAATCTTTGGTCCAGCATTGCCGGGCAATTGTGAAAGATCTATGTGCCCAAGTTCTAGAATGTGTGTGTGAGTGTTTATTTTGTTTGAATGAAAAGCCACAGTTTAGTCAGAGATGGCGACCAAGCAAGTAGCAGGACAGCTGACAAAGGGTGTGCAGACTTTTTTTTTACCACATCAGCCTCAAATAGTATCACAATGAGCTCATACGATTAATTGGATCCCTGCAATTGATCTCAGAAGTGCGATATGAACCCTCTGGTGGGACCGTTCCCTGAGAAACTCATTCAGAGCGAACAACTGGGATCAAGAATGATTAGGTCAACTTGTCTGCCGCTCACTGATCCCTCCAGAGATTCGTCAATGATGAGTGGAAGTGAGCAGATTGCAAAGCAGACTCTGTCTACAATACGAAACATGCAGAAAACCATTACATTTTGAAACACGTGATCAAGAAATGAAAATGTGAAAAAAAAATCAGGCCCAAATATAAAAATCTGGGCAGAAAGAATTCCTTTTTTCTCCCTCCTCAAACCCCTGTATCAGGGAAATGCCTCTCCACACGCTCATGCTCAGCCAGCAGCTGTCAGCAGTGGTGTGAGGGGCACTCCTCTCACTTCAGGTGGGACTGCAATGAGCTCCTTCTGCCTGAGAGGGGCAGGGATCTCACACGAGTGCACAATCGCAGAGCACACTTTTATTTCTGTTTCTAGGGAGTTGTGCCCCTGAGATATTTGTCTCATTGTTTTTTTCCCAAAAGGATTTTGCAGAAGGAGAAGGGACTCGGAGGACTCTTTTGAAATAATGCTTTAGCTTCCTTCAGGACTGTTCAGAATGGCTATGGTGGGGTATGTTCCTATGTTAATGCTTAGATATTCAAACAGCCTGCAACTTTGAACGTGTTGTCTTGCACGACCTTACCATCAACCTGCAAGCTACATAACTAAAAAAAGTGCTTGACAAATCACAAGTCACATCTGTAAAAATTTAACATGAACTATACAACTCGGGGTGCTTTAAAGGAATAGATGTACTACGTTGTGTGAAGAGAAATGACATGGGTAGGGTTGTGAACATAACCCGAGGAGCTAGCATGGCTAACTGGCTAACATTTCATATTTTGCCCCTAATATTTTGCTTGTTCAAAAATAAAAAATAACACGTTCACTAAGGATTATTTGTTGGACGATTTGTTATTTCTCTCAACTAATTGTGTTAAATTTTCCCATGTTTTTGTGTCAAAGTGAGGACCACGATGTTTGAAATGGGACCAGTAATGAAACTGAACACGCTGTGATGTGATCGCTGGGGGCAACTCCTCTCCTTCACACTATTTCCACTCACGGGGTTTTTTCTCTTGCCGCTGACAAGCTAAGATTGCTGTTATGAGTGCCTGCCAACTTTATGGAACCCTGGAGAGGAATTAAACGTTTGTTTTTCTGTCATGTGTCATGTATCAAGAAGAAGATGAACCAGTTAGTGAGATTTGGAGAGAGTTTGTTGAATTGCGTCTAATGTGAAATATTTCAATATTACTGAAGATGAATTACTTGTGTTTGACAATGTAGACATGACCACAGATTTCCGAACAACGACTTCGCCTCGAGTGAGACTCGGTTACACACTGACAAATACACTGGATCAGGTTTCAGTTCCGTTATAGTTTCTATAATCGCAGAAACTTACACACAACAAGCACGTTAGTGGCAAAAACAAAGACTCAGTGGGCGGACATTGATGACATCGCCTGATATGATTACATCGCAGCCCGCTCAGCGTCAGCGGTCTGCTGCGTTCTCCCTCAATACTGGCTTCCTCTTTAGTCATCTGGACACAATAAAAAAATGTATCCAGGTTGACAAATACAGACATTAGTCCTTAAAAAGTTGAACCAAGAGGGGGCGATTGTTGTATTTCTGTACCTTTTGAAGAGCCATAATCAGTGTTTTTTACTCCATATAACCTTCATATTGGTTGTTTAACGGCTTTGATTTAAGAAAAACAACATCACAAAAATATGTATATTAATAATTAAGAGAGAAAACAAAGCAGCAGTACAAGGTTGTGAGTGATAATAAAGTTGTGTAAGAGATTTTTCATTCCACTGGATGTGACGTCATCACATCCAATCAGCTAATGTTCTTGACCAGCTTTCACAAATCACTTGTGCTCCTTGACTCAGCACTTTTGGCGAGGAGAGTTTAGTGCAAGGTCACAATGCAGCTGCATTATCACCCAAAGCAGTGGTGGAACAGTAGGATCGGTTCACCCGGTGTCCCGGTGCACTGTGGGACAGTCCAGCACTTCCCTTACTCCACACTGTCTTCAGAGCATCTGTGAATGAGTAAATCTCTCTCTCTCTCTCTCTCTCTCTCTCTCTCTCTCTCTCTCTCTCTCTACTAGTCGTCTTCTCCATGCAAGGATGAGCCAGGCCTGAACCCTCTACAACCGCTATCAACCCCTCAGATAGCAAACACATGCAGAGGCCACCGCTGCTTTGGTCCAGATGATCCGTTTCCTCCGAGGCAGCAGGGAGGATGTGGAAAAAAGACTGCGCCCCTCAGCTCCTGCAGGGAGTGCTGCAATGCAGGGGTGTAAGAGAGAGAAACACGAAGCCAGGAGGCAGTTTGACCAACAGTCAGCCGCTCGCACGCTTCCCTTCATTTCCCGCCATGCCTCACTTCTTCCACCCCTCGTTGCTTCCATCTCTTCCCTCTATCGTTCTCGGACTTCCTGCATCTCTCTCTCTCTCTCTTTAGCGCACACACATACACACATAAGGCACTGGTTGTATTCTGGCGCATCGTTACGGCCACGGAGGCAACAGTAAACACAAAACACCATATGGTCGCCGTTGGCTCTGTACTTCAGTGTTTGGGTCTTGAAGTAGCAGTTGGTCAGCAAGGTGACAGTGGGTCTGTGTCCGGCTGTGTGTGTCTGTGTGCGTCTGGAAACACCGGGGGGTATTCATGGAGTGTGTAGCGTGGCTGGACGGCCGTCGAAGAACGGCGGTTTTTCACTCTGAGTTACTGGCGTGATGACGCTACACGGTGTCAGTACCCGAAGGGAAGAAGAGCTGTGGTCCGTCGACATGATGGTGTGAGTTCAATGAATACTGACATTGAAAGAGTTTGCCTTCAAAATTGTTTATCAAAGCAAAGAAATACAATTATTGAGGCTAACATTTTAGTCAAAGTAGACCGAGGATGATTTGAGGGGATGCGGGGATCATAGAAATAAAACAGGAGTAGTAAAGACATTCCCATTCATATCAAAGTAGCAGGATGATCACAGCGGCGGCCATTTTCACGTGTACCTTTGCCTTTGCAACCATTGCAGGGGACTGACTGATTGAATCAAGGTTAGCCAGATGGGTGAAAATTTTTCTTTGCTTATTCTCCTCCTTTTGTAGCATCAAGGCTAACTGGTGGAATGCTGGGTAGTCAGCCAGCTTGCTTTGTGCTGCTTTAAATATGCGTACTGCTAACACCACGTTGTGTGGATAATCATTAGCAGTAATCAGCACCTTGTACTTTTTGATTTTTCTTTCCATTTTTTTCAAAACATTTTTTGACCTAATATTTTTTAACTTTTTTTCCATGACTTACATCCTTCTTTTTCAAACTAACTTCAAACATTTTTTTGAAAAGATTTTTGACCTAATATTTCTTTAATTTAATTAAATAATTCCTTTCCAGACGTATTTTGACCCAAAATATTTGAACTTTTTTTCCCAAAAAATGTCGGACCTAATATCTTTGGTCTTTGTTTCCATGACATATTCTCACCTAACATATTTTGACTCTTTTTTTTCAGAATTTTTTTTCACCTAAAATATTTAGCCTTTTAAACCTAATATTCAACTTAAAATTTCAACATATTTGTTTATTTTTTTAACTATGACATTTTTCGACAAAACATATTTTAACTTATTTTCAAAACATTTCTTTTAACATAATATTTTATCTAGGTCAATAATATTTTTTGAGGGAGGTCTACAACAAGTTTCATTGTCGTCTAGCAAATATTTTGCATTGGATGAATATTATTTGACTTGATCCATTACAGTTATTCAGTGCAGAAATATGACAACCTATGTGAAGTTTTAGCAAAGGTTTTGGTTTGACATTAAGAGAGTGAGGAAAAGGCTAAGGATGATTAGCCCCACTGCAAAGATCTGGGGCAACATGGCGAAGTAGTGACGAGTAGCGAGAAAAGTGCTATGAGTAATGATCCGATCCTTCTGCACTGACTTTCGACCCTCTTCTACTCCTCTTCGGCCTCAAAGAGCATCATCACATCAGTTTTTATCTTGCTAATTGAACAGTAAGCATTAGCTTTAAAAGCTAATGCATTCAAGACATGGACACAATAGGTTTCCCCACAGAAAGTGGTGTGTTTTAAAGCAAGAGGCCATGTTTCCAAGTCTCTCGGCTAAAGGCAAGGCGGTAAATGCAAATACCAGATGTGTGAATTGCAGCATCTTCCATTTTCTGCTCCAGCCAATGTACAAATCTGTCATCGTTTTGTGCCAGAAGACGACGAGACAAATTGGTGTCATTAAGAAAACCCTTTATCAGCAAATCCTCAAAAAGAGGTCTGTATTCTTCATCATCTCAGAAAGAGGAAGAGGGATCCTCCTCCATCTGCTATTATAAGCAGCCTATTAGTCAATTTAGGACCCAGAGTCACCAGTCGAGGGCACTTTATAGAGTGTGTTTTACAAAGGTATCAGGGAAACGGCTCTGACTGGTACCTTCAGTGTTAATATTTTGAGGGCATTTTGAGGGCATTTATTCTGTAATTTTACAGAGTGGAATCTTTTACGTTGAAGGTTTACTAGCGAGTACTTTGGCATGTTTGATTGCTACTTTACCCTAAAGCTGCCAATTAGAGATCGAGATTAGAAATGCATTAGAGATTTAAACATTCAGTAGTCATGAGCAACATAAACTATTTCGTTTTTATCCTGATCAATGCTGTTAAATGCTTTATTGGGTTCTAGCGAGTCAGTGACTGAGTTGTCTGCTTTTGGTTTTTACACCTTTTTTTTTCTGCCTGCGGAAGAAAAACGATGCAGTGAAAGCAGTGAGAGTGACCTAAAAGAGTGAAGTTGTTCACTGGGGAGCTAAACAAACGGCGAAAAAAAATCCCAGGGTATTAATTATCCTTTCACCACTGTTACCAATCACTCAAACCCCCCAAAAACTGCTTTTTATTTGGTAAGTCCTTCACTAGAAATGTGGAATTTTCTGCGTCTTCAATTTCAGCCTTTCATCATCACAGCGTGTAGACAGCCAGTCATCATCTAACCCACTTCAGTCTGCTACTTGAATATATGAATTCATCCATGAAGCTCTCAGCTGATTTGCTGAAAAGAATTGATCCTGAAACCGGTTAGGCCCGTAGATGATCCAACCCCCCACAACCGCCCCACGCCCTTGGATATAACTCCAGTCATTATTGTGGATTTTGACCTGCTGCCTCTTTTCTTCAGGGAAACCGTCTCTGGTTTTAGTATCCACATCCATTTTTTGATACAGCAACTGACAATTTAATTGGTGATTGCTCAAAGGCAAAACAAAAAAGGCACATTATGCACCTCTTCTTTTCAAGACCAGTCAAGCAGTAAAACAAAACCACTCTGCCGTATTCTCAGGCAGAGAAATATACTCAAATCGTCCAAATGACAGAAAAACACCAGAGCTGAACTGAAGGAGACATGAGTTCAGCAGCTTTCTCAGAGAAGTTTTCTCTATAAGTCTATAAAACATCACAGTCTGCCCCACATGTCCACGGGTCTCACAAAAACATCATCCGATGCCATTTTGTGAACCGCTATCCCAATGTATCCACGCACGGTAGTACTGCTAATGATACACACTACACTGTCTGAAGCGTAAATGAGAAACATCAGCAGTGTGCGTACATTGATGCGCCTGACAGCCTGCGAAAGAGGAGCTCAGTTTAGAGAGGACAGCATTAAAGGCCGTGGTGCCGAATCCCATTTCATGAACCATCAGGCTGCAGACGTCCTGCGGGTACGAACACCTCAGGAGGAGAACTAACCGTGCGAGGAGATAAAATGAGGCCTTCTGACTAACCGCGAGAACCGACGAGGACTTCAACGTGCCGTTACTCATATTTCCAAAACAAAACCATCTGGTAACAAAGCCCCATGCGATCATGCACATGAGCGAAACTTAATGGTGCGGTTCAGGAGGCGGTTATCAACCATTGATCTGACGTATATCCAATGTGGGAGGAGACCAGTAAGCTCAGACGTTCATGTCATTCTGCTCTTTCATTTGAGGTGACTGGGCTTTAAAAAGATCATTTTACCCATTCATCTTTTTTAGCTTCATGCACCACTGAGCATCCTTACATTGTAATGAAATAGGCTCCGCCTCCGAGGCTGAATCCAGTTATCTTTATGGTAACTTGAGCACATCAATCTAAACACAAATTAAAACATGCTAACATACTTACAAAAAAAATGCTAATATGCAAATGTTTGGCAGTTATGGTTTATTATGTTAGTTTAGTATGTTAGCATGCTGATATTTGTTAGTGAGCACCAAACACAAAGGGCCCACAGTTGATACTAAAAGGCTTGTGGTTAATTGCTGTAGAGATATGTCACTCAAAAGCAGAAATGTCAAGGAATAAATGTCAGGGCACCACCATGCATGTCTGTATTAACCTTTTGTTGATATATTTCGGTTTGGGCCAATGTGGTGGGCTGAATAAGCATCGTCATTGAAGGAAACCAATAATTAAAGGGGAAGTGATCAAACGCTATGGATCAAAAAGCACAGAATATAATCATTTCCATTCAAATGCTGTTTAAATAAATTGCTTATGGCAGTGTTCATTTGGGTTTCTTTCATTCTGCCAAATGGGGTAAAAATGATTTGTTTAATATGTCATTTTATATTAGTGATCAGGAGCCCATAGTTTATTTGAATTGTAAACTGAACAATACTGTTTTAGGCTTCTAGCCTATTATACAGTAAACTTAATATTATATATAAAGTAGCTCAACATTATACGTATAGTAAATTTTACATGGTGCAGCATGTACACATTGCAGTAGTTTGTAAAACGTTTCAGACGGACGTGATCGATCTGACTGGGACAGACGTGATCACCATAAGAGGTTCACGCTGAATGCTTTTCTTATGAAAGGGATCTGAGAGATGAAATGCTGACTCCATCACCAGACGCCCCGGGACGAGCTTCAAACCTGTGTGATACTATCAATCCTCTCCAAGGATACAGCTAAATGTAAATTCAGCAAGACATTTTATACATAAATTTTATTTTTATATATAAATATATATATATATGTTACTTCTATGTTAGCAACCTGTTAAACATCCACTGCAGCACTAAATGCACCAAGGCCAGGACATACAAGTCCTCTAGAGGAAAGCTGCGCGTGACAGTGTGCATACGTGCATCCGGACATACTGCAGCTCCACACCTCCGTGATTCACTACTGCTGATGCCAAGAGGAAGTCCTCGCTTGGCTCACACACTCCCAGAGTGTCCCAGTCATGTACTCATAATACCCCCGGGGAATAGAGAAACCAATGCACCACCTGATCTGTTCACCCCCCCCCCCCCCCCCCCCCGCACTCTACGGACATTGCCCGATGTTGGAAATAAAATATTTTCTTAGTCGATATGAAAAAATTCCTGCAAGGCCAAATAAAGAGATTATGCTAAATGAATTGAACCACAAATGTCAAGCTTCCATGTAATTGTTGTCCATCAGAAGATGTAATGCGCAAAATGTTACAGCATGTTAATAAGAGAATTTCTTTCAACCACCTTCCACATAGGAGGGACTATTTTCTAACGGACCAATTCATTGGCTTGATAGATTAATAAGAACACATTGAGCTCTGTAGACTTTAACGTGGTCTTTTCACTCCTGCTGGCACAGCAGATTTGACTTTGCAACACATTCCCTCAGAGCTTTTACTGTATGAGAGTGAGCTCCCACTCGTCATCCATCTACAGTAAAGACGACCACACTGTAAAAAAAAAAAGAAGGCCCCTGGTAAAGAAATACAGATGAAAAGAAATAAAACATCGGTATTAGGTTAGGTCAAAATAACTTATTTTCTATCAATTAATTATGATTTTGTTTCGTACTTATAGTCCGTATATGTTTCCAGATTACAAGCAATGAAAAGTGGTTTAAATGGCGCAGGAAATCCCCATCTCACAATCCACCGTGGCACATGTCTCCTTTTGATATGTAACGTTATACTGCAGCACTACATGATGGCATGAAGACTCACCGGCGTGCCCTTAAAAGTTCCACCCAGCCAGATGAGAGATGACTTAAAGTGCACCAAAACGAAAGGCTACTGGTCCGTTCTAATTACCCCCGGGGCCATTTATCATCTCTCTCTCTCTCTCTCTCTCTCTCTGCAGAGCTTTTTCCATTTTTTCACCCTGCACACTCAGCCAGCATGTGTGTAATGAGGCTAGGTGCCTGTGTGACAACCTGCAGCAAAGCCTCAGTAACTGATGCTGCAGTGTGGGACAGACGGTGAAATACAAAAGGCTGCTTACCTTCAACAGAGATGCGCTGCCTCCCAAACACAGAGTGGAAGCAGAGAACAAGGTCAGGTATGAGGAAAGAACAAAAAAAAAAAAAAGAAAAAATATTAACACTCTGCACTTCGGTTCATCCAAGACATCTCGAAACCCCGCAGCTGGAAGGTCCCAGTTTCACCCGGACTGGACTTTTCTTTGCAATGTGCTGCTGACTTGTACTCAGATCAGACGGCAGAGGAATCACAGATTAACATTGTTCACACACACTGAGATCAGCACAAGCATCAGAGCCGGTGCAGCTCCACTGCTGTATTTCCCGGCACTGTTTGCTCATTGGCTGAGGAGCTACTCAATAAAAAAAAACCCTCCTTGTCATCAGTTGGGCATGGAGGGGAGGGGGCTAGATTTTTCTGTGGCGCACTAACAACCGCGCTCCTCCTCCTTTTCTTTTCTTGCTCCATCACTTTTTCCCCCCCCTCAGCAAAGGCAGCCAGGGGAGTGCTGAGCTTTGAGAATTAGACGCAGGAGGGAAGGGAGGAAGAGAGCGAGGGGGTGGGGGAGAAGTGGAGGAGAGGAGGTGGGAGAAGGGGGGGAGAGGTGAAGATGGTGAACGGCAGTCTCGATTTTAGGGTCCTGTGTCTCCCTGCTGCAGGAACCCGAGTGCAGTGAGGTAAGAGGACCGGAGAGGCCAGGAGGAGAGACAGTGTGTGTGTGTGAGTGTGTGTGAGTGTGAAGGGAGGGTAGGGAGGGGTGTGAGGGGGGGTACCGGTCCTCTCGGGCTGGTTTTGCTGCAGTACATTTTGTTTTGTTTTTCCAGCAGCAGCTGATGTGATGCTCCAGCGGGCTCAGCGGCGCAGAAAGGGAAACTAGTTCCTCCCTCCCTTGTTTGCTTGCGTCTTTCCTGTAAGTGGTGAATAATTTAAGAGAGCAGAAGGTGGGATGAGCTGCAGGGCAGCCACCGATCACCCCTGCTTCATCAAGGAGACGGAGATTACACACTCGTCCGATTAAACAGAAAGAATCAAAGTCAAGCAGGAGCCAGGGAGAGCATTACATCCGACCCCACATTCAGTTTAACAGCTTTGACAGTTGACATGTTTTAGGAATCCGGATGGGTCATGTCATGTGATGAAAACGGATGATCCTCTTGTATTTCATTCCGTTCGGACCAAACAACGTGGTGCCTCAATTTAATTAGTGGCACTTAAAGAAATCCCATTCTGTCATGTGGAATCAATAGCCACACTGGAGAGCTGCATCAATCCGCCACAGCAGGTTCTCCAGGGAAATCCTAACAACATGAAGCAGGGATCCTCGTTCACCTTAGCCACAGGGAAATATGTAAATACATTATTTTAAGCTATTTTACATTGAAAGTGGAGGCAGGTGCATAAGAGCTCCGAGAGACAGTGGTCACCCTACAACGGCCTTTAGAAAAAAAACGGTATCACACGATCATAAAGGGGAACGATGATACATCAATGTCCGAGGAACGTTCGGTCAATGCTCACTAGCTGCCGCTTCTTGAAGTCTGTAGCTTTATTTCCTTTTTTTATGCCCAGAGGAGCTTTATTGGGTCCTCAGTTCTGAGACAGGAAATAAAGCCGTGTACTGGAATGACGCCCCCGGGTGCCCTCGGTGTATAACGTAGATAATCGTTGCCGAGTCAGCAGTTTCTGTGCTTATATTTAATTCAGCGGTCTGTGGGCGATGCTAATATTGCATGGAATGTCTTAGCTTTTTTCAACACTTCAGATCAATAAATATGCATTTCGATGGAGTTAACCGGCTCTCTCGTTCTTTCTATTTCCTCGGAAAAGCAAAAGAAACAAAACGTTAGCTAATCTCTCATTTCAGATTCATTGTCATAGAAATGCCAATTATTCGGGCACCCTCAACTCTCTTGAAGGTGTAACTACACCTATCAATATTTATTAAAACACTCAGGTAGAAATTTGATTATTTTTCTGACGGCCAGATTTAAATCTCCTAGTTGATCGAAAATCTCCCGACCCAATCTCTGGTATTGTCTTGTATGAATGAGATCTGAAAATGGGCGTAGTTCATCCGCTCACATCTTTAGCAACTGCGAAGAGTCCTCAGACAGTCCATCCAGCGGATTTGTTAATGAAACAGCAGGAAAGCGCTTTGAAGGCCAGTTTCACCATTACGCTTATTAAACCTTCTGGGGATGTTGCCAGAACCTCTGCCGCAAATAGCAGACCGGCTCCCTTGAAAGGAGGACGGTCCGTTTCTTTGCCTTTGGCGTTAACCTTGACACGACAGCGGCCGAGCGGTGCGTTGCCGCCGATTAGCCCGCCGCAAGAGTCGGAGGCGCTGCATCGCCGGAGCCTCCCGCCTTTTTGTGAACTTCCCATTGCGCTGTGGAGAAAAAACCTTTATTTGGGATCTTTGAGATATTTCGTGATTGCCTGGTGCTGAACTTCATGCCCGTAAATCACAACAGATTGAATCGGCGGCACAGAGATGATTCAGCCGAAAGATTAAAGATGTGCCCGAAGCTCCTTTAATAGAGGTGATCCGGGAAGTCTGATGAGCCTCAAATTTAAAATGACAACGGGGGGGGTGGGGTGGAGGGGGGGGATGCGACAGCTACAGAAATACAGCCGAGCAAAGCTGCCCTGAGGGACGCAAACATTCTCTCAGTGATGAGGATGTAACGTGGTCATGTTTAGCAGAACTCACTTTGGTGTCCTGACATGCTAACACCTGCTAACTAGCACTAAATACAAAGCACAGCTGAGCCTGGTGGAAACACGATTCAGGTATTCGGTCCTAAACTAAGGTGCTGGAGGCTTTTGCCGGATGTCACTGAAGAAAAGTCAAGCGATCACCAAGGCGAGCGATGGTCCATCCTGAGGAGGACACGGCAACCGTAAATGTACCTTCCCACCCGGACTCCCTTGGTCAGTGCCTCTTGGCATTGGAATAATTACCAATAAAAAGTACATTTTCATCATCACAGGAATATATGGCAACAAAAAAAAGCAGGCTCGACATTTTCTTGACAACTCTTGTGAAATGTGAACTTGTATGTACTTTTAGATCGTGTTTAGAAGTGTTCTTCCTCTTATTGACCAAACTACAGCACATGTTTGAAGTTTATCAAATCGCATTAATAGTCCTCCATTTATTACGCAAAACAACTGTACGGTTCCAAAATTGTTATACACATATTAATATTTGTTTGATATATACAGCATATAGCATGTTCACATGTGTCCCACATTGTACATTTTCATTGGAGGATGAATGAGGATGGTGCAGGATCTAAATTAGACAAAGTCTCTCGCTCCCTGACCCTGTTGCAGCATGTCAGCGTCCAGGGAGCCAGCAGAAGTAGGCCTGAGACCCGGCACGGCGCCCAGTCCACAGGTTCAAGTTATCGCCACGACGTAGCAGAGCCACAAAGTCAAAGTGCGACTGGATATTTTTATTAACTGTTTGGATTTGAAGGTAGACAATTGAAAAGTTGTTAAATTACACATCTCATTTTCAAAAGGCAGATGGCGTTGCTCAGTTGTGACACAAGAGGACGCCACACTCAAAGATTCAGTTGGTTATGCAGAACGTCTCCTCACCGTCTCTGTACAGGAATACCAACTTCCGCCTTACAAAACTAACATAAAAGCACATTTAACTGGTTGAGCCATTTGTTTCCCAAAATAACCGGAGCGAGATGGAGTGCGGAGGCTAATTTCGTCCACCTCTGTGTGAACCCATGTGTCTCTGTAACCTGGATATCTCTGGCATCCGGGAACTACATCACTATGCCGGTAATTCAGAGTCCAAATAGCATCAGGATCAGTATTAAGCACTGGTATTATTATACTGGAAGTCCTGGCATACCGGGGGTGCATGCACTTGCGTTTCAACATAATGAATAGTACATTTGTACTTATCTAAACTGGACAAATGAATGGAGCTGAACTCTCTAGATTCTTACTGCTTTGCTGCTAAACGGGCTTCATCCCTTCAGCAGCAGAACTGATTTAATCAATCCAGAGATCAATTGTACAGTTGTTTCCTGATTCATGGTAGCCTGCCAAGATTTTTTTTTATTGTAATAGTTATTTATTATCGTCTATCTTGGTGAAAATGTTTCGGACTGATAATAATAATTTCCATTTATTTTTGTTGAAATATCTCCATATTTTCCTCCTAATTAAGCATATCATTGCATTGTTCTTCCCAGGAAACTTGTTGGAGATTATTAGTGAATTGAATTACACAAAGTCCACGAACTTCCGGATAAACTACATCCACAATTAACACTTTCTTACCGCATTTTATTAATTTCTTATCAAAACTGTACACATATTGAGTTATCTGGAATAATGACTGTTAAGATGAGTACAACTTGTAGTTCTCAACCTTTTGCACACATTAGTCACCTTTATTTTCACTGAAGATTGAAGAACACACTGTATTGGAAAAAAAAACCAAACCAGAAATAGAATTATTTATTGATATAAACACGTAGCTGTTTCAAACAGTGAATTGCTGTAGAAGTCTTGGTGTACGCCCGGTTAGACTGACAATAACTTAGTTGCCATAGGCAGCATCGTTGGGAAAAGGGCCGATCGTGGACATGGATATGGACTTAATAATGTCGAGAACGATTAAAGGCAAAAAGCGACAACAATTGTTCATCATAACACAGGGTGACACTCGGCAGGAGGTCACAGGCAGCGACCCTTTGGTAGTGTGGTCACCGGCCATATATACATCTTCTCCAAGGAATCCAGCAGCTCCCTGCGAAGGACCAGGGAATAATTTAAACATCTTTATTCCTCATTGTTGTTCCCGACCTTTTTTAGCAACGCTAAAAGTGTCACGTACCTTCTGTCGCAAAGGCCTCATTCCTTCTGCTCCTAATTTGGGATCGCAACAGACGAGTGAATCACAACAACAGGTGTTAGAAAGCGTTCAGTACTGCGGCCGTCAAAAACGTGTAGCAGAGCATTTGGCAAAGAGAAAATGTATATTTTTGCATTTATGTGTAACAAAAAAAAACATTATTCAGCAATTATTTATCCGGTACAGTAAAAAATACAGCTTTGCACAGATTAAAGCTGCAACATGTTTAAACCACGTTGGAGTTGCGGCAGTAAGCTGAAAATAAAACGCAGTGTCGCTAAAGGCGGCTGCTGCTGAGTCGATGAAATATGATAAAGTTCTAACCGAATACACGGGGAGCCACTGTGGATTCAATTTATGGGGGGCTAGCTCGCTTGCACTCTTCCTGTGGCAGAGCCCCCCCCCCCCCCCTCCTTCCAAGTTTAGTGCCCTCCATGTAAGGAAAGTAAGTCACGGAGAAGCCAGGCGTCACCTCAGGACCCTTTTAAACCTGTCCGCTATGTCCAGTTTAATTATTGAGCTTTCACTGCATTCATTTCTCTATTATAACCTTGCTGTGCAACTCAACTAGAAGAAACAATTATAGAATTCCACTGTTTTATCATGTACATTTCTTACAGACCTGTGAGCCGGTGAATGTTGACTTATTTCTTCTCTGCATCTGGGCCCGTTGGCTCTGTTTAACACAGAAGGCAATCAGCTATCAGGTCAAAGCTCAAAACACAAGTGAGGCCAGCGCTCCGACTTTAAAATGCATGAATTACATATTCCGCCTTGACTTACGTTTGACCTCCAACTTGCAGCTGACGGTTGCTTCCCCGAGGTTGTTCTTGGCTTTGCAGGAGTACACGCCTCCGTCATAGTTGCCGGGCTTACGGATCTCCAGGGAGCAGATGCCCTGGACGCAGATCTGCCTGTACTTGGGGTCGTCTCCGATGATCATCTGGTTCTTCATCCATATCACCTTGGGCTGCGGAGAGGACAAAAACGGAAAAGAGTTCAGGGGACACTTTTTATTTCACGACCGTCATCTCACCAAACAAACAAGCAGCGCAGACGCCTAGTTTGGGGGTTTTAATGGCACTGACACGCCGAGGACCTACTGGCTCCTCACTGGGAAATGTTACACCTTACGGCCCCCTCCTCCTCCTCGGCTTCAGGCGCAAAGAATACCGCCTCCTGATTGAGACCATCTACTGTTCGCCAGCGTTCTGCAGCCGGCGCGGCCGCTCGGTCAGCAGGCTCACAAGGTGAAGGTCATGCAGATATACAGGTAGCTGTGCAAATGTGTCCCCAAATGACCATTTCTTGTTACTGTACTTTTGGGCTTCCCCTGACGGAGCACAGCAGCTTGGTGCTGTAGCCCACAGTGGTGGCTCTGTCGTTCAGAGAGGTGGTGAACTTGGGCGCCTCGGTGGAATCGCGCTCCTTGTACTCGGGAGGCTTGTAGTCGATACCTGGAGGAAGGAGAGGGGCGAACGTTTTTCACCATTGGGCTCCAAGCTGCTCATCTCAGGGACAAACACGGCTTGTTATTTAGCCACAAAAACGCTTCCTTAATGTTGAGAATGAACCGATCAGCCTACCAGCAGACAACGTCCCGTGTTATTGCACGATTATCATTGAGGGAAGGACAAATGAGAGTTACCTATCTTCAGGATTTGGGCCTCCTCCTTTGCAACAGTGGCCTCCTCGCTTATGCCACACTTATTTTCAGAAAACACTCTGAACTTGTAGGTGTTGCCCATGATGAGGTCGGAGATGGTGGCGTTCATTCTGTGGTAGTGATCCAGCACGGTGAACCAGTCCTGTGGGCACAAAGCAGGAGCAGGTTTTTGAGGATTTACGGTGCGAAAATACTTTCCCATTTATTGGGACTTAAGTTCGCCCCCGAGACTGAAAACTCACTCCGGTTTTTTTGTCGGCCTTCTGGACCGTGTAACCCGTGATGTCTGTGTTGCCGTTGTCTTTGGGCGGAGTCCACTCCAGAGCGGCGTTGAAGCCCCAGGTGTCGACGATCTTCACACTGGCGGGAGGCCCAGGCAGCTCTGTGATCAGCACAACAAAACCACGACGCGCGTTACACCAACCGTTTTTTTAAATGACATCTGACACCGTTTCAATCACGGAAGCGGTAGACGGGCGTCAGACCACCTGGTGCACCGCGGGAAAAACTGCCAAATGGCAGTAAATAAAAATGACATGATCTTGGTAAATGACAAAGCTAGTTGTTTGACATCTGAATGTGCTCACACATAAGTAACTTGCAAATAACATTTCGCGCACATGAATAAACTAAAAATGCATCATTTTCATGACCAATATCATATCGCAATCAGGGTGGACGTGTTTTCCTGCGGCCGGCTGGCGTCACCTTGGAGATTGTGGCACAGAATTTGGATTTGTGTGATCAACGCTGGAGACAACCCGGTGCCAGTAAAAGCTACAAAGCATGTGTTGAGGAAACATGAGCCTGTGCACATTACATTTGGATTCATGACGGCAGGCAGAACATTTATTTTGGTCACTACAGCTGTGGCGTTTCTCATTTATTTGAACTTTTTTTGAAGTGGGCCTATTTCTTTCTCTTTTTTTTTACAATTGCACACGGCACCTTTGGCCTTTCTTACCCACCAACAATTTGCAGGATGAGCGAAGCCTTATCCTCAAAGTCCTCCACCTTGACGCACATCTCGTACACTCCGGAGTCGGCCCTCTCGGCCGTGCGGATGAACAGGATGCTGTCCCTGTCGGTGCTGCGGACGTTCACCCTCTTGTCCAGCGGCTCTCCGTTCTTCAGCCAGCTGACCGCGGGTTTGGGTTTGCCCTGTAAATAAAAAAAAATATATATATATATATATATAAGAATCCAGTTGCGCAATCGCTGCTCATCGTGCATTCAGAGGACGCCGCGGTGGTCTTCTGCCTGACCGTGAAGGGGATGGTCAGGTTGATCTTGTCTCCGACGTTGGCGACGTATCTCTGCCTCAGGTAACGTGGCAGGCGGACCTTGGGACGATCTGGAGAGAAAAACAACCCCAATGGTTGTTTAAGTATCAGTGATCGGTTAAGACTTCATTTTTTGAGTGAACAAAAAAAAAGAAGATTTCATTTGTTTTTGTGAACCCGCAAATCTTGAAGCAAATCCATAAGCCTGCCGGGCTGAACTAAGTCCGTGTGAGCCAGGGAGTCCTCACTGGTGCCACCAAGGTGGGTCCGCGCTTTAACTGCTCGTAAAAGTAAGTCCTTTATCCCGCCGCTTTATATCCGTCTACAGACACAGATCCTGGTGGGGCTTTGTGTAGATTACATTAAAGCTAAATAGCTGCACATTGTGTTTAAGCGTGGGAATCTATAGAAAGCACGACTGGAGGTGTGTGCGTTCAGACGCTTGTCCACACATGTTATATTATGTTATAATACCTTAATAGCATTCAATCAAACTCAGAAATGCAATGTTAGTGGTACTCTAAACCATTCTTTATTAATTTTGTGTAAGCCGACTCTCACAATTGCCTCATTGGGTTGTATTGAGATGCGATAACGCAGGGCATTGGCGAGGAAGGGGATGTGTCTGCATGCAGGAATTTTTAAATCACTTTCAATTTAAAGAAGTGTGATAATATTGCAAGCTAAAACCCCGGTGGCTCATTAAAGCTTCCTTCTATCACACAGACGGTTGGCAACTGTGACGTTTGAAATGATACCCGAGCCCCTCGCCGAAGGGTGATTGGTGAAAAAGATGTGGTTGGAAGCACCACCTGCTGAGCGCAGAGCAGCGACATTTGTCAGGACTCTAAAAAAAGAAAGCGTCCTGCAGAATATCACCTCCCCTCGTGAGCTTCGGTTACTCCCGCTGTCGTCACAAAGCGCCCAAATCAAAGACACATTACGCAGGTAGGAGAAACTCATCCGGTGTGAGAAAGCGGAAGGAAAAAGTGAACGTGCATCTATTTACCAGAACATGGTAAGCGTCTTATCACTTCGTTGGGAGCGCATGAGGCCCAATGGACGTTCTCCCTGTGAAGTCCGCGGCGTGTTTCAGAATAAACACTGAATCTCTGGTGGTGTCATGAGATTTGGGTGTCAACTGAGAGGTAAGCTCCAAATCCGCCGACCCCGACAACCCACTGGAATGTTTTTTTGGAAACCATTCATGAGTTGTTTCTATATGTGGTGGAGCGCCCGCTATGGAAAACACGGCCGTTAACATGGACCAATTGAAATACTGCTGGTCCGGGCCGGGATCGGGTGGCCGTGCCTCCCTCTTCGCCCCCCACATTTGGCGTAACGATGATTTGCGAGTGAGCCGGAGTAACGCGGCTCCTCTTTTATAAAGCCTTCGGGGTGCAGTCATCATTTTAGCAGGAATCACTCTACATTTACGGCGCACACGTAACGCTGTAAAAACCCATCGACTTAACGGGCGTGTAGTTATCGCGCTGCGGTGAGGTGGACCAGCGCGAGGAGGTCACGCTTTGACGGCGTTGGCTCGGCAGGTATGTGCCAACGGGACACGGACAGCTGGGAAAGCTGCTTCAGTTTGACCTGTGCACTTTGCAACCCCCCCCCCCCCCCCCCCTGTAATAAATGGTTCTAATAAACATGAGTCAAATAGCTTCTCCCATGTGAATTTAACTTTACGGATGGATTTAGTTTGCAATTTTTAAATAAACGCTCCCATGCAGAGGTTAAGATCCGGACACATGTGTATTTGTGCACATATTTTAAAATGTTCTGGTTTATCTTAATTTTGGTCTGTGTACCATCTCTGCCACGGTTTCCCTCGTGTTCCTGCTTAAAGGAGGTGCTGAGGTATCATCTACTTGATGCATCTTTCAGCCGCTGTGACACTTCACGTTCCACGCTGCATCTGCTTCTTTTTTTTTTTGTGACAAAGTGGTGCACCAACCAGCTGGTAACTCAAGTAGTTCTCGTGCAGAAAATACTCAATTGAGTAAACGGGTGATGATGTTTGGGACAGATTCCTAAAGGCTTCCTACCGGCGACCTCCTTCACCAGGACGGCCTCCGGCAGGGCGGCGGGCGGGCTGCGGCCGCCGGCGTTCACGGCCACCACGCGGATCTTCAGGCGCTCGCCGGTGGTCAAGTTCTTGATAATGTAGCGGCAGGATTTCTGCAGCTCCTCGTTGGCGGCCTTCCAGTCCTCGGCTGCAGGAGATCACACAGAGATGAACAAAATAAAGAAGGATGAGGCCTGTGACGATAAAGACTGCAGACTGAATGAACACACTACAACGGCTCGTTGCGAGGCCTCGTGCAGGAAACAGTGATTGGGTTTGTCACACGTGGGCATTATTGCAGAATTAGACGGTGGAATGGATGTTCTGCGGGTTCACAGCTCGCCCAGCTCTGCTAAACCGAGCCTCCGTCGCTCCTACTGCTGAAACGAGCTTAGGGCAGTGAGTCTAAAAGCAGGACCTCCAGCCGGACCACAGCGGAGAAATGCCTCCTTCCTTGTAGGGAGAAGTTGGGTAGCTCGTGACATAACGCACTGACACTCGGGGGACAGCTGCAACCCATATGACTGACCCGCATTGCTGGAAAACAGCAATTTCACACGCTGCTGGGCGTATTGCAAGAGCTGCATCTACTTAACAGCGGAGGGGTAATTAAAGTTAATAGAGGTGTACGGATGAACACACAGAATTGACTCCTTTTGCACAGTGCATGGGCTTACTTCCATCCTTGCACACTTCAATGGTGTATCCGTCAAGACCGGAGGCTCCCACGACCTCCGGCTGGCTCCAAATGATAGAAACCGAAGTGTCATTCTTATCCTGGACAAACAGATCCAGCGGGACACTCGTGGGCTCTGCGGACGCCACAAGAAACGTTTCAATCAGAAAACAGTTGAGGGCAGATCTTTTTATTGTCAGTGTAGTAAAAAAAAACGAAAAAGAAGACAAAAGTGATGCAAGTAGCGGTGTCCGTTCAGAAGAGACCTTTACCTTTGGGTGGAGGCGGTGGAGGTGCAGGCTCTTCTGGTGCAGGCGCTTCGGCGGCTTCAGCGCCTTCAGCTGACGTCAAATAGGCATTTTCATAATTATTAGCAGCGTATAACGAGCAGAGCGGAGCCACAGCATCAAATACAATCCAGCTATGTACGTCTCGGCTCTAAAATCCTGACATAAAGGCTGTTTAATCATCTCCGATGTCAGTAGACCAGGAACATGTTCTGTTTTACCCGCAGGTGCCTCAGAGTCAGCAGCGGGAGCGCCATCCCCGGTGGCGGCAGGAGCTGTTACTGAACGTTAGATATTAATTATTAGTGCGTTAAGCAGGTGGGACATGTTCTGACAGACAATAACGTGAGTTTCTGTGTGTGTGTGTGTGCGTGCGTGTCATTCAGTGTCGTTAGCTTTAACGTGAGCGGCAAAGAACCGGGTTCAGGAAGGTTTCTGACGTGGCTCATGTGATTTCTTTACCATCGGCGGGGGCCCGGCAGCGGCTAGAGGTTAGAGGTTACCGTTACAGGTTAGTGAAGTGATCTTTACTGCAGGAGGGGGACTGTTTGACATTGAATTAAACTGAAATACAAGGTGGCCAGTCCAGAGGCATCGGCATTGGATATAAGCGTGAAAAGAAGCACGAGGCAAACTCGTGTCAGAAGACGGATGGAGGACTCGATACTGCTGTTTTAACATCTGCGGGGCCTCGGCAGCGGCTGGTGTTAAGAGGTTAGAAGATATTAGCATTTGCTATTAGTGAGTACATCTTTGAGCGTGGGAGGTTCACGATGTATTATGTATGTTAATACTCTGTTAATATACTCATCAGCGGGGGGCCTCGGCTGGAGGCAACAGGAGGTTCTTTTGTAGGCGCAGAAGCTGATATTAAAGGTTAGAAGGTTTGACACATAACATTTTGAACACGCAACATTTTCAAAATGGTGTATATAAGAGGTTAAGTCTATTTAAATAAAAAATGGGACTAAGCAATAACTGAGACTCCTCTCTGGGTATCATTCCACCTTTATCAGTGGGAGCAGCTGATGCAGATGTAATATTTTAAATGTTAGAGGGAGTAATTACACTTCTAAATGAAACAGATGTTGTTTATATGCGTTATTTATCGCACATTAAACCAGTACACACTGACCATATGCTTCACAACTTGCTTAACGTTCGATGTGGGGGTGGGTTTAATGGTACGATTTGATGATTTGATTGATTTCAAAATCATGCTTTTGATTTCCAGAAGCTTGCAGCAAACAGGTCGTGAGAGTCCAAGCACGCGGTTTCATGCAGTCACAATGCATGTTCCGTGTTGTGTCCCTGGGACTGCTATTCCTCACCAACGGCACCTTTACGCACGGCGCGGGTGTGCGTAAAGGTTACCACGTGCTTACCATGAACAACTTAAAAAAACTAATCCAAGTATCATCCGCTGGAGGAAAAAAAATGCAGGTGTGCTTAATAATCGGTAACTCGCGGCATTACCATCTGGTTTGGCTTCCTCGGCTGGCGGCGCAGCAGGGGCCTCTCCCTCCGCGGGGGCCACCTCGGCAGGTGCAGCCTCGGCCACGGCCGCGGCGGGGGCAGCTTCGGGCTCGGCGGGGGCCGCGGCAGCCGGCTCCGGAGCCGCCGCCGCCGCCTCCTCCTTCTTGGCGGGTTCTTTCTTTGCCGCCTTCTTGATCGGGGCAGGCTTGGACGGCATGTTGGCGGTTGCAGCTAATTCCCAACGTCGACGAAGTCCCTTGAAACTGGATCCAATGCCATCGTTCCAGCGGAGGGAGCTGCTTTATATAGGGCCGAGCAGGTCGAGGCGCCGCCCCCCCCACCCCCCCCAATGGATTCCATGTAACAGACACCGGGCACCAGGTCTGAGTCAGACCCCCATGTCTGTTTGTCTCACTCACCAGCATCATTAACTACTCCAAAACAAGGGCCTAATTAAATTATATATATAGATGGATTCACATTTCCATCGCGCTTCTTCTGCGTATCTCTGAATTATCATTCCGTTATCATAAATATTAAATCCATATATACAAATGTATAACATATATTCAGTCATATTATATTATGTATTCATGATTCCTAAAGCAGATGGTAATTTCAAAACTATCTATCATAGATAACATATAAATATAAAACTGACGCATGAATAAATATAACATGTATTTTATTGATTCCAACAACCAGTGATAGGTGGATGAAAGCCTTCAGAAACATGCCTTATCCATAAACTGGACCCAACTCTGAAGAAATACCCTTTTTCTGTCAAGGATGATTTCTTGGTTTCCCCTCCTTAATGATTGTTGCCGCATCCAGAATGCTGACCTATTTACAACCTTTACAATGATGTCCTGTACAAAATAGAGAAATTAAGTTTTACAAAGGTTTCTTTAGAAAAGACAGAAATGAAATATCAAATATTTTGAGTATTAAAAAGGAAAACATCATCTGGAATGATTTTCCTAAACAATACACTATTGTTAACCTTTTTTTTCCGTCTGGTCACACAGCAATTTTACATGCATTCACAACACTTAGAAACCCTTAACATTTGTACGTCAGTGACATTATATACCGCATAACATTTTTTTGAAATCTCAGTATTGTCCACAACAAGGTTCTCAGAAATATGACTATTCAGCAACCTGTATTGGCCTAAAGAGATCAGCTTAATCTCGTTATCTGCTTCGATTCGACGTGGAGTTCACCGATGACGTGCTGATTCTTCCGAACTGCTTCATTTCTCACTACGTCGTCTTTCTAACAACATCGATAAACCCTGTTTGTAACCCGACGGCAAACAAAGCCTCCTCTCTTCAAGGCTCAGTACCACCTGCGGAAAAAAAACAAGCACACACACTTTTGTCCTGTAAGTGCAATTTAGGCCAAATCAAGAAGTCGAAGACAGACCAGTTGAAAACACGCTGCGTTTGCTCACGACAATCAGGCATTTTATGCGTGCCGACACCAGTAGAAGTTGCTGCATAGTCCCGATTCACTAGTAAGCAAACACAAATCACAGCTACTACCGCGCAACAGGCACGACGACCAGTGAATGAGATGAGGAGCTCGAGCTGATGGCTTTAGTTAACCTGCAGAGACAGACCAGGGTTGGTAGTCCAATACCTGAAATATTTACAATAACTGACGTTATTCTCCGTTGGCATGTGACCGGCGTGACAGTCATAGGCCATTTTGAATCTTTTTGCTCTTCGAGGTCTTTGAATCTTCTTTTTTGTTGTTGTTGTTGTTGTAGTAAACAGATGCCCAATCAGAGCTGCAGATAAGCTTGAAGTGTTGTTGTCAGCCTCAGGAAAACAGTGCAGTAACGAAGCAACTAGCAGCTCAGCATTTCAAATTGGACTTTCGTATCACAAAAAGTGGTGTGACATTCATTGCATGGTTTATGTACATGTGACGTGTTGTCTGAGTACCTAAACAATGACACAGTTTGGGAAGGACAGATTGTTGTTTTTTTTGACCACATGCCACTTACTCCATTCGGCCGTCTTTACAAAAATCTACACAAAAAGGTGTTTACATCTTTTGCTTTTTAATCATTCTTCGGAAAACAAACCTCTCTCCATGAAAACGTTGTTACAGTCTTGTACCCAAAGTGTTGAGTCTTGTACTGGAATATGACTACCGTATGTTATCACGGCCCATTCAATGGTTGACATGACTACACTGCAAAATAGCATCCAGATCCAGTTCACATTACTTTAGCTTCAGAAGGTTCTACTGTATGACGCAACACTCTAACCTGAAAGGCTATGTGATCTTTAATCAGCACCGGAGCACCAGAAGCACCTAAATGATGATAATAAGGATGAGAATGAGACCTTTCTCTGTTTTAGTCTGTTGCTGCAGTGTTGTATATAAGAATGGGCGTACGTACAGTAGATAGCTTTAAAGTAAGACTTAAAGTGTTATGCATCCGAGCTTTGTGATCAAGGACTTCTTTAAATGCACCAACTAAATGATTTGTACTGTTAAATGGTTGTTCTTCTATACATTCATTGTTGAACTTAAACCTCTAACATGACATGTCAATATGCGTGATTAAAGTACAGTATTTGGTTTATTATATTAGATATTTGCACCAACTAATATTGATGAAATAACTGATGTAGCCTGATTGCATTTACATAATATATACAGTAGCTACTCTGAATCTGGGGGGAAAGCTACACTTTCCTAGGTAAATATGTAGAAAAAAAATCTGAATAGGATTCAAATAGCCTCTGCTTGATCTGTCTAGATGGTGTTTGTTATGCTTTATTGTCCCTGTGTAATACGTTTTTAATACCTGATATATACGGCAACATTAGTGACACTTGGTGAACATAAAGCAGTTCATGAAAGTACACAAAGTACTTGTAAAATATGGAGCTGTACAGCAACAGAGTGATGAACTCACATCACTAATAAATAGGTTTTGTTTTATGCAAAAGAGTATGACAGCAAGTTAAACCTTTTTTTACTTATTAAACCATACTAAGCGTAACGAGGACTTATGTGAAAAAATACACTGAGAATTGATCATAGCATTTTTTTTATATTGTAAAAACAAAAAAGATTATGAATCTGAATAAATAATGCAGAGAAATGAAAAAATAACTGACTCCTGACAGCCACAGCTGGGGGGATAGTGATAAGAGCACCAGTATTCCCTGCTGAAGTTGAGGTGACATTTACGTCTGTTCTTAAGGCATTTTATATGTTTCACCTGCTCGGGTTGTAAAGTTCAGGCTTGCATAAGTATAAGATGTGGCCTTGAAAGACGTATACAGTAGATATGTACCAAAGAACCATAAATAGTAGCATCGGCAGTGCTGTCATACTTTTTTCCAAAATGAGTTCATCAAAAACAGCTGATGTTGGTAAGCGCTCCATATCCCATGATGCACGCGTGCTGTGGAAGTCACCTGAAGTCTGAGGTGCTGAGACGACTCTTTGTGATCTTTTAGCACCAATCTGAGACGACCGTGATCGCCAACGTGGTGGTAAAACAATCTGAACCAGAGTGAATGTCATCCAGTCAAATATATAGTAAAGTAAGAGATTATAGTCTTTTGAAAATACAGATTTTTTTGGTTCGTAAGTATGATCTAGTTTTACTCCTAACTTACTACGTGAGGTTGAAATCACCAAATATTAAATTCTTTTTGGGTAACTTGTTCCTGAACGAGTACCGCATCATCACAACGGACACAAAACATGAAGGTTGAAGTGCTAACTGTTAGTTGTGAGCTTTGTGTTCAAAGATTAGGCAGGCCAGGCTCCTCTTTGTCTGGGGATTCAATGTAATTTGCAGCCTCTTGAAGTTTCAAAAGCATCGCCATCTATAACAAAGGAGAGAGGTTTGAGAAATCGGCCTTCCCACAACGATCCGTCCCGTTTTTCACAAAGCGGGCCTTCTCACCAGAGGATCAGAATCCATGGAGCTGGGTGGCGTCTCCTTGTGGGGCCTCTCATCGCAGAGTTGACCGGGGCTGCTGGAGCCAATGCTGGGGGGAGGCAAGTGGAACAGCTTTGCCTGGTCCTGCTGGGCAGAAGGCCAGGGCAGGGTGCCCCGCACCCACTCCACCGGGTCCTCCCACACCGCCTTCTGGCCGTGGACCTGAAGTGTCACAACATACCAGGACGGTAAAATTAGAGCCCAATATTTCCTGGGAAAGGGGGAAACCTGCAGCAGTCCTTAAAGAAGAACCTCGTAACAGCTAAAGACCGTGAACTGGATTTGTTGGCTGCGTTTTGTCACCTTGATGCCGTCCTTGGCCCCCTCTTGCAGGTAAGGAATGATAGAGTGGTTCCAAAGGTCAATGAACCACGATCGAAACTCGTCCACCGTGACTGGACAGGACAGGAAAAAGCAGGGGCCTGAGGAGGGGAAGGAAGAGCACATTCACACAAATAAAGTTCTCAATATTCCATCCGAAATGGAAAAAAAAAGCAGCTTTCTCGAGGTCACGCCCCGTCCTGATATGAGAGGGACTCATACCGATGAGGAAGTCCGACGTGCTGTGCTTCTCCAGGAAGGCATGCAGATGATACCACAGTTTGGGCACCCAGTCCAGCACCCTGATCAGGTCCTCGTTGGTCAGGCTTCTCTCGTCCTCCGACTCCATCAGCTTCCGGTGCAGGTACCGCACCAGGAAGCCGTTGGCCGGCTCCACATTGTTGGAGAAGGTCACCATTCTAAAACGGTGAAAGGAACAAGCAAGAAATCATATTGAAATACATCAGCAAGTTCTTATTTTGGTCTCGTTCCATTTCGTGTGCTATATCCTCTCCCTTCATCAATGTGACAGCATCACTAAAACAGCCTGTCGTAATATATTTGATATGGTTGAATGTCGTTTTGATTGTTGGGTCCAACAATTTATTTGGGTTTTTGCTTTTTAAGGGGAAAACTGTATGATTTTTACTATTTTCAGCAGTGGGGAAACAAGTTGGTTGAATAATCTCTTCACATAGGGGCTTCCAATCTAACTTCAATATAATTAGGACACAATCAACCAGAACATTAAAGACAGTCCTTCCCCGACCGTTCCTTTGACCAACCTGAAGCTGAGATGGAGGCCGTGGTTCGCGATCATCTTCACAGGCTGATTGCTCGTCCCAATGATGTAAGGACTGAGTAACGAGAACGATTTCACAGTTACGGTCAGGTTAACCATCACATGAATACTCGGTCCGTGCACGTGGAGCTTACCATTTGTGATATTTGCACGTGAGAGCACCATTGACCAGTTCGCTGATGGAAGCAGGCCCGTGAATATCATCCAGAATAACGACAAGCGGTATTTCCGACGTGCTGCTTTCCCGATCGATTTGATTGGCCAGGTTGGAAAGATAAAGCTGCAGATCCTGTGGAGAGAAAAAAAAAGGGAAAAATAGAGAGAAACGGGGATGACGGGGGATCAGAACAACCCGCTGGTGAACCGCAACATACGAGTCGTCCTCCTTCTGTCACCTTGCATGACTGGCGGTGCATGTTGAAAGTGACCACGATGCCGTCGGTGACCTCGCGGGCGCTTCGGTCCACCAGGTACTCGGCCAGCCGGGAAGCGAGGTAGCTCTTCCCCGTTCCGCTCGGTCCGGACAGGATGAGCCGGCGGTGTTTGAGCAGCAAACTGATGTAGTGTTGCATCATGGGTTTAGGAATGAGCGTTTCGAATACCAGGCTGTCCACACACTTCTCCTTCAAACCTGAACGCAGTGCAGACGAGAGAGAACGGACCGTGTTGATTGGGCATGAACCCAAGTGGGATTCTTGATATTTGTATTGATTGTCAAAGGTCAACGCGTCCCGACCGGCGGCATTGTTGCAGAGATTTAGCGCCCACGCTTTGGCTGCCCAAAGGTAATATCTGTCAGCACTGCTGGTTATTCGCACTTAGAGCTACCCGCCCGGCTTATCGGTCTCCATGCTGCCGTGGAGACATTAGATATACTTTTTTATCAGGATAATGTAGAAACCAAAAAGACTCTACAATAGAAATCCGAGGAGCTTGGGTCAGATGTTGTGCAAACAGATTCACGTCTCCTTGCATGTCCTTTAAAAGCAACATGGAGTTTGAGCATTATGCTCTCAAAATAACTGCATCAAGTCTGTGTGGCCCCCCCCCCCCCCGGCCCTCCACCAGCCCGAAGGAGTCTAACGCTCCGCCTTAGCATCCAAGGGGCCCATGTGTCTGAGGCCCGTTGACCAGCTGGGCTTTGCTGGGCTGGGATCATGTTACCCAGAGTCCTGTCAGGACTGTTGCTCTACTTCGCTCCCTGCATTCCTTCCTGCAAAAGGTCCATCAACTACTCATTAACAGCTCTGGTTCAGAGTCACTGATGGGCTGTGCATATGTGCAACGCCCACCATGAAACTGTATGAAATACAATACAAATATAGACGTCACGCAAAGCTGTACTAGTGATGGGAAGGTCAAGCCTGTAAGTACAATTTGATCAAATCAAAGAAATATGAGCCAAATCGGAGCCAAACAGCAATGGAGACGGAAAAGTTCCAATTCAGCGCGATAAACCGACAGGCATGAGGATTTAGAACGAGCTGAGACTTGGATTAGACGGTTAAACTCCTCAGATATACACTTCACAACAGCTAATGTGGTTGACACGAGAAACCTGATTAGGTATCCCTAAACGTATCGCGTGTGTGAGGACACAAGCTTTGATGAAAAGATTCGTGGTGCACGAATGGAGAAGATGGGACGTTTGAAAATGGAAGCCGGACCGACTCCAAACAGGCCAAACACTTTAGCATGTTTATTTCATCAGCCCAAATTCTGCTTGAACTGGAGTTAAAAAAAAAGGGCCAAACTCCAGGTTTTGACAGATCTCTGAAGTCGTCACTATTTCATCCTTCCATTTAGTTGCCGCTATAAATAGAGCAAACAAAAGTGTTGGCACTCAGCAGAGAAATAAACGTCTGTCCTCGTATGTGACAGCCTCCCCCGCTCTTAGAATTTAAATTCCTGCCCTCTGGATTCCAGCCGAGACACCATTAGCAGAAGACTAACTGGATTCATACTCTCATCCATCAGCATTACGCATCTCCCCGCTTTTTTTTCCCTCCACTAAGATTGTAACCTCTCACTCTTTGTGTGTTCACCTTTCACTCTTGTATCTATTTTTCTAGTATGTTTGTGTCTTTCTTTTGTCCACCTTTTCGCTTGTGTGTCTTGCTCTGTGTAGCTTTCACACACCACATTTCTCCACAGACCTTTGAGGGCCACTGTGATGCTACTGGGGCCTCGGGACATGCAGCGAGACGGCTGCGTCTCCGGAGATTCTCCTCCCAGCACTCTCTTGATGTGGCCCATACTGTAGCTGTAGATGGACTCTGTGGACAGGCCCAGACTTGACGTGGGGTCCACCTTGGCGATGTACACCTGGAAAAAAGAGAGGTGATTACGTTGGGTTTCACAGCGAGCTAACTACCCGACGCTTGTGAGAGGCATCTTAGTTTCCACCAGTGGGCAGTTGAGGACGCGACAGCGTGCTAAATTTAATTTAACAGCTGAGACGTGCTGGACGCAGACGGCACATGCAGTCCTAGGACACCTCGCAGTGTTGAAAGTTGTCAAAAGAAGGGGACTCACCTTGAAAGCTTGGCTTACTGCAGAGTCCAGCATGGGCCAGTCCATCCTGCCGTTCACCCTGACGGTGCCGACGAAGAAATCCTTCTGTTTGACCTCCTGTCAACGTGAAAGTGAGGCGAACAGATGAGACGTGTGACGTAGATTCGGAAAACCACGTTTAGTCGGCCGGAAGGAGGCAAGGTGACGAACGTCAAACGCGCTTACGTCTTTGAAGACGTGTAAATCCGCGACGCAAATCACCACCCGAACACGGTGCTCGTCCCTCTGGGAGGAAAGACTGAGAGAGTCGGCAAAGAAGACGTCTGCTGAGGAGAGGAAAACAAAAAGAAAGTATCTGTGACACAAGTTAAAGAAAAAATATGTAATATTACAAGGATATTGCTTTTATATTAGTCATTTTTTGTGCAAATTAGTAAACTGTGAAGGGAAGACAAAACAAGCTGAAGGACGACGCAGAATGGGTACCTGACCTTACAAGCACAAGGAGTGCACTATATTTTAAGTAATATAATTTGACATTTTATTGCCGTAACTTGACAGAAAGTGCAGAATAATAATATATTTTTTTTTTTATTGTGAAATTGCTCGTAGATGCACATGGACAGTAGATAGATGAGTTGATTTATAAGGCAAGAAGTGTCTCTTCTTTATTCAAATGTAAACTACATCTGAGTAACAGTATGAAATCAAAATGCTTGTATTAGACATTTGAACATAAAGTATAATACAATTAGTGGGCCAGTGTGTTTCTAAAATAGCACTCTGATAACTTCACATCTACGTACTTGCTATTCTCGCTGTAGGTTCACGACCACATTAATCAAAGTCAATATATTATAAATCCCCTGTGTGTCCGTAACATTTAATCCGAGTGCTATGAGCACTATAAGTCTTTCACACTGGTGACACCATTCTGACACATTGTCAGCATTGCAGCGCCTGAAGCGTACCGGAGCTGCTCCCCTCACTCGGCCCTCTGCTGTAGCTCTTGGGCATCGCTACGGACTGCCGAGGCGATGAGCTTCCCAGAGCGGTCAGGCCTGAGGACTGGGACGCGGAGCTGGAGGGTCCAGGGGACGGACACGGAGACAGGCCGCCTATCTTCAGATGGTCGTTCTCGGCCTTCAGGTTCTCCACCGTCGACTACCGACAAAAGGCACAGCAGTGAGGAACCATCCCTCCATTATACAGCACAACTCCAGTAGGAAGGATTTTTTTTCTGAATATAAAGGGGCGTATGTGGTGGAAAAATGATATTTAACATCACCAACAAAAAAAGCAGCACAAAACTACTCCTTACGCAAACTTTTCTTTGACCTACATATTTGCAGAGTGAAGGCAAGCCGAGTTTAGAGGGACGACATTTTTCCGAAGGGGAAAAATAACATCAAACATCAAAGGAAACATATCACTCGTACCTGCATGTTGGTCATGGCGTCCTGCAGCTGCTCCAGCTGATGGGCGGAGCTCAGAGCCTCCAGGCGCACGTCGGTCAGTTTGCGCTCCTTCTCCCAAAGCTCTGAGCGCAGTTCTGTTACCACCTTATCGTCCCCCACCTCCAGTCCGTCACACAGTCTGCAGATCATCCGTTCAAATAAGCCAGAGATGTGAGGCAAGCGGCAAGGAGGATATTTCACATGTGGAATTAAAGAATAACTTTGGTCATTCTCAACCAGAGATCCTGTTTTCACATGCGTTTGTGTCTAAGAGACATTTTTTGAAATTGGTCAAACAAATGAGGGATACAGCTGCAGAAGGCTGCGGTTAAAGATGAACCACAGCCTCAGACTGCGGGTGTGTGTTAAATGTCTGACAGCATTATGGAAATGACAGCATGGAAAAATAAAAGATTTTCCTGCAGCATTCTCACACTAAAATAATAATGATATTAATAATTTGCCAAATATGAATTATTAACATACTTTTCGACAATGACATCGAATGCATCCCTATGTGCTGTTGGACCGTTTAATAGATTATTCCAGGGGGAGCTTTACCCGGAGGATGAGGTCGAGGACTTCATCGACAGTGGGCGGTTGTTCCCGACGTGGTGGACTTTAGGGGAGGACGGTGCAGAGGATTCTGGCGTGGATATTTCCTCAATGTCAGCATACGGCCCAGACTGCTTGGAGCCCTTCTTACTGAAGGCCTTGTTGAAGGAGCTGCGTAACTGTACAAGAAAGAGACGTGTGGCGGAGATCAACGATAGAAAATCTACAACAGAGTGTAATTCAACTGACAAACAATGGTGTGAACTGCATTTATGAGTTGTCCTCTCCATCAGTTATGCTTTGAGATAAAGTACACAAACCATGATTCTGTAATGTTGTATAAAAAAAAAAAGTTTAATATGATCAAATTCAAGTGATTATTAAGTTTAAAAAGAGGCAGACAAGAGTTTCCAAAGGTTTCACAAGTATGACTCATAGCGTGCATGCAGGCTGGAGAAGGGGAATGGGTTCATATTTACTGTCACTCACTCACCTCAAAGACCTAAAATAAAAAGCAGGGCAGCATGAGGGAGAGACCAGAGTCATACTTAATAACAGACTTGGAACCAGATAGGACGAGAGAGACACACATGCAGGAATAAAACGAGAGCCGGGATTGATTCATTTCTATCTTTCCCTTATCCACTATAATGTATGTATGTATGTAAATGTGTAGAACTTCTAAAACCCATTATGTTATTGTATAAATGTTTGGTTTATTATTTATTTATGTTAAATTAGTATTATTCATTTAAAAAAAGCCTTTTTAGCAACATGTATTGCCCTTATTGTTCGGTATGAACATGTGACAAAGATCCTTTGAGGCTGAATAAGTTTGAAGTTTGATGAATGACATTCATGAGGTGCACCTTGATCGGGAAATGGTTCTTCAGAGTGACGCCATAGAAGAACCATTTTAGGTTCCAGTAAGAACCTTCCAGACCAGGGTTATTTAAGGAAGCAGTTTAAAGAACCCACTAGTGCCCACAAACCACAACCTTTCTGGTTCTTTAAAGAACCCGAAGAACCTCTGTTCTTCATGAACTACAAAAAAATATTTCCAAACCAAATAGAAAGTCAGCCATTTTGAGCTTAATGGTGCACGTTAGCTAGCAGCTAAGAGCGTGTTATTTTCATAAACAGGCGTATCGTCCCCCACCATCAAATGTCCAGGTAGAACCGTTCTTTTCTGTGTTTACCCGATCAGCTACAAACACGTTGAGCGGTTCCACTCACGTTTGATAACGTCAACACTGACAAAACTCTGACACCCCCAACAGAGTTGTGCCTCTGTGTTCTCACCCAGCTCTTCTTCTTCTTCTTCTTGGCCTCCTGCTCCTTCAGGCTGCCCATACTCGAGTGGCTGGTGTTGCTGGTGAGGCTGGAGATGCTTTCAGACGAGTTCTGCCGATTGATCTGCGGTGCTGAACACCAGGACAAACAGAGAGAGACGTTCGTTGGTGAGACGGAAGCTTTTGAAATTCCTCCCTTTGCTGGCGTTTGGAGCTTTTTGTACATCCACAAAATGTTCTGTACCTGGAGGTTCCATTTCCGGGGCGGCGAGGGCCCCGTGAATGATTTCTTGGGCCTCTGTGTTTTTGACCCTCAGGACCTCGATGGTATCCTTCAGCTCGGTGAGCTCAGAGTCCTGAAGAAGGAACATATTATGGATGCACTTGGTGTTTTTCTGCTGGCTGCTTTCTGTGAAAATCTTTAAGCTGTGTTTGCTGTTTAGTTTGTTAAGTATATACTGTATCTCTGTTTATTTTGGTGCTTGTGTAAATGAGATTTAAAATGTGAATGGGATTAACCTGACTAAAGTTAAATATTTGGAATAAAGCTTTCAGCTACAATATGTGTCGAGTGACTATGAGCATTGTGGAAATTCTGCATTAGAAAAAAAGCAAGCAAGTTGCCAGGACAACTGTGAATCTAATACAAAGCAGTTGAATGATTATTGGACCAAAGGTTTCGTGTATTTGTGAAGGATGTACGAACACAATTGCTTTTCCTTCTTACATCAATAAAATGTAAACCGTCACAAATGTCTCAGTGGGTTTAACAGCTGTTGGGACTAATACCTTTTGATCCGAGCAGACCGACAGGGTCTCCAGACGTGCCGTCATCAGCGCCAAACTCTGTTCAAACGCTGCTACCAGATTAGCCTTTAGAGGAAGACACAGAGGAGGGGGGAGAGAGAGAGAGAGCGATAGACAGAGAGGGGAGGTCGAGACAAGAGGTACGTATGAGTCATACGGCTGCATCGAATCGGCCAAACGCTCACAGCACGTCAAGCAAATGGCTTTCCCCATCTGCTGGGAGAGGAGGGAGGGGATGGAGCAGTGCACAGCTGTGGATGATGTCAGTGATGGAAGAGGACATGAGCTTGTTGGGGGTGAGGGATGGCAGGGGCGTGACCAATGTCGTCAACCTCCTGTAGCATGTTCGACCTTTAGGTTAAGACGTCTCATACTGTTCGGGCAGGTTTTGTTTGAATTTGGCGTCAGATAATCTTATAGTAGGATCCTATTTAATAGTAAAGCAATTTGTTGGTTAATTTAATAATGATGGAAAATGAAAAGTCCTTTTAATGATCATCTGTTAGAATTTTTAAGCGAAAATTAGTTGGTGAAATGTCAACATGCTTCCAATAAGGTCAACGACAGCAACTCCTCAGCTTGACGTCCGCTCGGGTTCATGCAGAAGAGTCAGAGAGCGCTCTGGAAGCAACAGTCCAACAAACCTGGCCCAGCTGTTGCACCCAGCATCCGAAGGTGCGGGTCAAAGGGCGGCCGGCAGTCCAGCAGTCAATAAGTCCAACAACGTAAAAGAGAGGGACAGTGGCGTTAAACTTCTTAAACAGAGAAGACATATTCAGAAAGAAACACTCGCACACAGGTAGGCCGCATACACTCACTCAGTAAAACCCTCAGGCTAGCTGAGTGGTGTTGGGTCAAGTTTTCAAGAGAAGACTGTAGTTCTGTGGTCTATTAGATCAGGATCAGTGGTGTGGTGGTGTTAAAAGTAAAAGCCGAACGTGACGGAAACAGCCAGGCTCAAGCATCTCGAAGCTGATAGGTGACACTAAGCGGAAAAGCAGGCGGCGGCTTCATCAAGACAACAGAACTGAAGGATTGCAGCAACAGTGGAGAGATGTGAGTGGCAGTGAGAGAACTGAGCATGTGGAATGCCTTCTGTAAGACTAAAGGTGCTTTAGGCGATGAACGTGAGACACAGCTGGGGACTTTTCTCTTGGTTTACCATCACTGCTTTCCGTTACCCCGTCATACTCCCGCTATCAGCTATCCAATGAAGGCGGTAAATGCTCCAAAATACCATCATAAAACAAAACAAGCATTGGGCAGGTAGATACTAGATGTGTTATGATGCCCTTACCGGCAGCCCAGTTATCCCTCGGCATCTAGGATCACTCACAGCGATGTCCCCTTTCTTAAGTGAACAAGCGTTCACACCATATCTTTCCCTCATCTCACCCTCACGGAAATGCAGGGCTGATAATAGATACACGTGTTGAATGGGGTTTCTGTATTTCAGTACGAACTCAGTGACTTAGCGGAGGTGTGATCGCGCAAAAAGAATCCGTGAGGGTATCTGCATTGTTCTTTTTTTCCAGATAAATCATACATACGTTGGCACTGAGCTGCATGGTCAAGTCGGCAACCTTTTCCTGGGAAGACTCCAGCTCTCGCCTCAACTTGCGGATTTGCTGTGGACAAATTGAAAAGTAAGCCACAGCAGTACGGACAGTGTCTTATGCCTTGGACAGAAAATGACCAAAAACTGAGGAAAATACAGCAATTGGATTTGTTCAAATGTGTCGTTCCATCTGCTAAACAAAAATAAAAATTCTTCAATCGACGGATGACAGGGGAACTTTTCTCGTGTCCTCATGAGGTCTGAGAACGTCTTTACTGAATGTTAGCAGGTAGTGCTACATGATAAAGAAAATCAAAGATAAAACAAAATGTTTTCATGTTCATGAGTTATGAGGCCATGCGTTAAGAGATCTCTGGATGGAAATGGCTGACGTACGATGCAGAGAAAAGACACAATGCGGGTTGAAGAGCCGAGGCACGTTGGCCTTACCTCTCCTTGTATCCTCTCCTCATTCTAAAGAAGGCATGGTGAAAGCACATGAACAACAAAGAGGGATAAGGGACAGCGTTAACTTTGAGGGCAGCTATGACAGCTACTAATCCACAAAGAAAGGGACATCACTGAACTCTTGTAGAGACAGTGATGCTGAAATGGAAAGGTGGACAAAGTACCGGAGCTTAGTCCAAGGTTACGCAAGGGGTTGTCAAACTAAAGAGGGAACGCTTTACGATCAGTTTAATGCATGCAAGGATTTCCTGCATGCTAAAAAAAGAAGAGAAGTAAGTGTCCACAAATATCTGAAATGAAAGGGATTCTCTACAAGCTCTCTGATGGCCTCGCTTACAGAAGCACAGAACACCAGCAGAAGTAACAACATATACTGTGCCCGTTGGTGGCATCTACTCACCGAGGAATGGTTGGATGAAGCATTGGACACCAAAGAGAGCACGGAGCCATGCACTGAAACAGGCAGAGGAGGGATTTGACTTAACATCCAAATAAACCATTTACTTATCCCCTGCTGTCTGAGATCACAGACTAAGGCTTACATCATTTCTATTACTCACAATCCTTAAGACAGTGGAATATCTCAAACGAGCTAATTAAGGACAACAAGTTTGAGCTCAAGTCTGTTCAAAAGTCTGCTAATTATATAAGAGTGAAAGCAGGTCCGAGTCACTGGTGGACCTGTTTACATTTGGGCAGCAGATAGTGCCGTTAAGTCCTTACATAACGCACCATTAATTTAAAATGAATGCACAAAGACTGCACTTTTTTCTTTTTTTTGTGGAAACAAATATTGTTCTGGCGTCTTCCTGAACAGATTGCGTGCTGCATGAGTGGAAAGCTTTGTCTCGTTTGAGGCTACGTTGGGCGACTCCCCTGCGGGGGGGGGTAGAGGCCCGCGGAGCAGGCTCACCATCATCCCCTGGTTCCCGGAAGGACCCGCAGCGCATCAGGCTCTTTGGCCGGTCGGCCAGGGACATACTGCTGCCCAGGGGGGAGGATCCGTAGAGATCGCAGGCCGACTCACTGGGCGGGCCGATGCTGTTGGAACGCGATATCCTCGGGGTGCCAGTAGAAATTGGGGCAACTATCACGCGAGAGAGATGTTTGAAGACAGTGAGTGGCACAGATAAGGAAGTAGGATGCATTTCTCTCTAACTTACACCCCCCCCACCTCCCCCCCCCACACACACACACACACATCTAGGTACAGGACGCCTATTCTGATGACTCGGTGAAAGGAAACACTACGATTTCACAACAGTCATGGAGATAAATATAGCCTGACGTGACCCCCTACCGCCTCCATCTCCAGCATATTTCAGACTTTTCTCGAGACATTGATATTCACATTTAATTCAATGTCCATCCGGACACCATAATCATTTTGATAATCACTTTCTCGTGATGACGTTGATGTATTATCGACAAGTTGCTACAACGTTTTCATGACTCTAAATTACATGCTGGATATTCCTCTCAGTGGAAACGTGATATCGCCGCCCTCAGTAATAATGAAGCGTTACACAGACCGGCTTATCAGATACGTCAAGTCTCATTAGTTTCAAAGACTGGTGTGTTTTTAGAACTTGGCAGCCAAATGGAGCGAGCAGACTCACCCACGTTGGTGAGAGGGGCCTTGCCAGAGGAAGGGAGGAGGAGCGGGCGGGTGGGAGAAGGCAGCTGGGGGGGGGTATCGCTCTCAGCCATGCTCACTATGTTGTGGGAGTGGCGTCGCCCCGGTTTGCCGTCACTCTCTGACAGGCTTGAGCTGTAGCGTCTGACGAAAGAAAAAGTCATTTTTACCTTAAAAAAAACGAAGATACGTCACTAGTGTGCGATTTTAAATAGATGCTAGGACGGTAATTGTCGTGACGTACTCTAAGCCTTTTTTCGGTACGGTATTTCTGTCTGTTTGCAAGCTGTGAAAAAGAAAGTAAAACATTGATAATGGGGATTGAACAGTCATTGGGAATAATTATTTTAAATTTCTCCTACACAAACAGACATCTCAAAGGTTTCTCTTTTAATCCTTTTTGTCTCTCTTGCCCTAAATGGCCTATTAGGCACTTACATACACACTGCGTTGGATTGCTTAAAAGTCATTTTTTGTTAGGTAGAAAATGATTCGGATCATCTCCGCCTTGACAGACAGACATTTTCGAACAGAGCCATCCCTCCATCTTAAATGATACCTCACAGTTTCCGCTCCGGGGAAAGGAAAGACATGGTTGGCGGGTGTGACTGCGGCCAATAAAATTATAACTCAAAGTTGGATGTCTCCACAGTGAAACTGCCAACTGGACATTTTATGTCCAACGCTATCACACGCAGTGATTAATGCAGCATTGGTTCATATGAATCTGGAAAAGTGTATTTTTTGTTTGACTATACACGTTCGGCGCATCAACGTTGGGTACAACTCACCTATCCGTCAGGTTGAGGGACGTCCTGCTGCCGGCTCCCCAGGTTCCCGCGCCCCTCTCGTCCTTGTCATGCATCTCAGTCCTGACAAACCTGGCACTGGAAGGCACGCTCATCTGGAGCGGCAGGGACTCCATGCTGCGGTGCATGCCGGACAGCTTGGGGTAGAGCAAGGGCGACGCGCTGAGACTCAGGCTTTCGCTGGTGTAGGAGCCGGGGGAATCGATGTGGAGCACGGGCGCCGGGCTCGGGGTGAGGCGGGGCGAGGTGTGGGAACCAGCCAAGTCCTGCAGCTTGGAGTAAGGGGGGACTTTGGGCGGGAGGTCCTGGAGGGTCACGCACGAATCGTAACTGTTGGAGTTGACCTTGTCCAGGTGAGCCAGGCTGGGGGGACGGCCCAGGGACTTAGTGTTCAGCAATCTAGGGATGGAGCATAAAGATATGTTGTAATAAAAGAACGGGCATGATTTGTACTTCCCAACCGCCAACCTTGTAGATAATTGTAGTTTAAATTGTCTTGAGTTTTGTCTGATTCTTCGATTTGATTTCTTGCCTTACATTTCAAGAGCAAAATCTATCCAAGGAAACATTGTTCCCATTATTCTAAACTGATGAGCTCAGTGGATTAAGTTTCTTTTTTAATGGTTTTAAATCCTGTCAGCACCACAAGTGAAATCAATCTCATTGCATTGTGTGTATCCGGGGGCATATAAAACCACAGTTGCCGTACCGCCGTGGTTCGATACCCAGGAGGTAATATTGAAATGAGACACCTTGGTGTGGTGGGCGAGGACAGTTCCGGGTATTTGCCGCTGCTGGTCCGTCTCAGGCCGTGCAGCTTCAGAGTGGCCTCCCCGGTGGACGGCGTCTCTCTTTTCAAGGAACCACAGTCTAGGTCAGCCTTGGCCTTGGCTCTCTCCTTCTCCTTCTCCCGGTCCGTCATGTTCACTGGGCCTGCGCCTGTTCGATTGGACATCTTGCCGCCGCAGCTACCGAGCTCTTTCGCCCTGGGGCCCGTGGAGGACATGGCCACGGGTTTCAGAGTCAACAGGCCGGGGTCAATGACGCCGCTGACGGGCCGAGGCGCGGAGCGGCCGATCACGCTGAGCGTGCTGGACTTGGCCGGCCGAGGCAGGCTGCGGTACTGGATGCTGTTTCGGGCGTTTGGCGCCAGGAAGCTCTGCTCGCTGCTGGCGTCGAAGCTGTTCTTTCGGCCCGAGGGCGCCCCCCCTCCTCCCACGGGCTTCATGGGGATGCCAGACGACCTGGGGGTTTTCCCCACAGTAGAGGAGCCACTGGAGATGGCGGCGCCCCCTGCTGTCATCACGGCGGCGGTGCCGGTGGCTGACGGTGGCTTCTTGTAGCCAAAGGAGGCTCCTGCTGTGGGTTTGACTAAACCTGACGGGGGCTTGCGGTGCTCTCCGTGATGGTCCCTTCCGGCATCGGAACGCGAGCGCTGCAGACCAGCGGTTTTGAGGGAAATCCTGGATTTATCCATTGGCTTCTCACTTTTAGGTGCTAGATAAAGAAAGAAAGACATAGTGGAATAAAACAAATATTTTTTTGTTAAATGACGATGAGGAGACTACTCTATTTGTCTTGTTACCACCATTACTACTTGAAAACAAAGCAAAACGAATCCCACATAAATGACCATTATACAACATCTTACACAGAAGTAAATCGATGTCATCCACTGCAGCTGGAATGGCAAGAAAATATTTGTATTTAACTTCAAATCTAAATCTACTTTAAAAATGCATCTGCCTATGATTGAGTTGAATTGAAGGATTCCTTTGCTGAATTAAACTAGACTCACTACGTTACAGTCACTGTACTGATGACTGTAAATTGCATTACAACTCAATTTCAACCATGGCATGTTTGTTGGGGATTCAATAAATCCAGTTGCTGCAGACGGCAGACACAGCGTCTGTGCAGAGTAAGTAAGGGGCTCGTCTCTGAGATAATAACGTGAACTTTGCGCTGTTCTTTTTTTAATGACAAATCTCTAATGGTGCATTTTTCCTTTAGTATACTGGGGTACAAATCAAAAACCTGGCTCACGCTGAGGCGCTCCACTTCTGCCTCGCTGCAGACACCAAGCAGACCTCGGCTGCTTCAAAAACCGGCTGTTTTACATTTAGATACAGCATACAAGGAGATAATGGACGACATAGATTTAGTAGTTAAAGCAAGTTGAAAGCAGCAGAGAAGCACCTCATTTTTGGGAGGGATAGTAGATAATAGAGCAGCCGAATGAAAAGCGATTGTGCCCATAGACTGTAGCACTCACCCGCCACTTTCAACGTGCTCTGAGAGGTATGGGTGATGGGGGAGGTCACTCCTACGGGGGGGTTGCGGCCCTTCTTGAAACTACCCGGATGACCCAAGCTTTGAGGCTTCCTCGGTTCCCCTTTACACGCGGACTCTTCACCGAGGCCCGGGGGCTTCTTCCTCCACTTGCTCGGGGGGGCCTCGGCCTTGAGACTCCCCGTGTCATAGCTGCAGCCGTCGAGCTTGTTGGCGGCTTTGCCGTCCTCGCTGTACCACGAAAGGCCGCTCTCCACCAGGCAGCGCTTCTCTGCGTCGGTGCGGAGCTGCGGAGAAGGGGAAGGGGAAGGGAGGAAGGGGGGGGAGGCACAGGGCGGGCAACCGTCACCTTTGTTTCATCTCAGCTTCATTCCAGTGGGAAGCGGGGGGAGACGGAGTGATTTGCCCCGAGCTGATTAGAGAGAGCCGCAAGGGGAAGAGAAAAGGGCGGAAAACAAACTCCGAATGAAAGAATATGGATTGAATACTTTCAGAGAAAAATCAACACTAGAGTTATAAAGAGAAAATCTTCATCTTTATAATAACAGACTGTACAGTGGAAAAAAGAAGACAGCTATACTTTAATAGAAACTTGATCATGTGGTGCATTGAGGAGGTGGCACTGAGGATAAAATTGGGCATGCTGCTTTTTGGCAGCCTGTTCGTATAATACAGAGTGGCAGATGGCTCATTGAGTACCACTAACGTTCATTTCTCCCAAGCGAGCGCTCTGTAAGTAAGCAAAAAGACAAAATGTCTACCTGGGTAAAAGCTCAAAATCCCATCCCCTTCATCGAAGATGAAAACAAAAAACAGTTTGATGAGGTGGGCAATCATTTGTGTCTGAAAAAAATCGAAATCTACCTTGTTAACGTCCCAGACCCGTTTCCTTCCTGACAAATAAACTCTTAACATGCATGTGTTAAAGATAAGGTGAGCGCAGAGAAACCTTTCGCCGTCCAGTGGAGCCGAACACAGACCTTTAGTGTGTAGCGCTGCGCACGCCTCATTCTGCGCAGTGCAGGTCAAACATCCAGGTGAAGGAACAACAAGCAGTTTTTCCAGTGAAAAGAGGCTTTCATTGCGGCTGAGATTTATTACACTGTGACGTACCGAGATGCTCTTTGGTTTGATTGAGTCTTTGCTGCCTTTTTTTTTTTGTGGACTTGTCAAAACAAAGGACTCACATTTAGCACATGAAAGCACATGAGTGGAGCCTTAAAAGTGAAAGATCAAGGAGCCTAGCGGTGTCACGGACCGCCAGGTTATACGGCGTCTCGGCTCACCATAACAGAGGAGCTGCGTCTGGATCCCAGCGGCGTGCTCGGGAGGGAGTTGAGGGAGGAGCTGACGTTGAACTCCTCTGAACTGAGGTTCTCCGAGCCATCTCCTTCGCCGTCGCTGAGCCCGCTGCTGATGGAGCTGCTCTCATCCCACCTGAAAAAAAGACAGGAGCTGCTATCAATTAAGCGGCAGCCGGGTGAACGTGCAGCAGGGCCAAAGCTGCAGCAGCCGGAGTGTGAAGGGGGCGAAAAAAGGCTGGCAGCGAGCGCCATATGTCCCATCTGCCTGCAGTAAGCTCACACAAGCAGGTAATTCCAACATGGCTGCAGCTGCTTTGATTCAAATAACGCATCAGAGCTGTAGACAATGGGTAACCGAAGCCCCAGGACCTGATCCCTCTTTAATAATGAAATAAAGTATGATTTTATTTCACTTTTTTATAGAATTTGCTCTGCTATGTACTGATAAGTTTATATTGAATAGTTTTAATAGTGGTCAGCAGTTGCAATTCATTCATTTTGACATTTCCAGTATCTGGGAAAGCTCCATTAGATATGATTGAGTTGAAGTAACCCACCAAACACAAACCTCAAGCCAAGTGGTGAACGAAGCTTTGAATAACCTTTAAAAAGCTAGGAGTGATAATAACATGGTAAGCTTGGACGTTTCCCTTCGAGCTGAAATAATGTATGAACGCTTGACCATAATTTAATAAACTAGCAAAGCAAGTCCTTTTTAGGAGCCAAACAATCAGTTACAGCAGCTTCAAGGGAAACTTTACAGGACACGCTGATAAATCTGGCTGAATAAAAAGACAGCTCCGGGTTTAAAAAGCAGTTAGGTAGGCTCTGAAGCCGGATGAGAAGAAATCAAGAGTGACAGGCCCCCGACCCCTCGCTGACCCCTTGGCTCCACCCCACATCCAAGTCGCCCTGAAAACAGATGCTGCCGGACCGGCCTCTCGTGCGAGGGAAGGCGTGCAGGGACACACCGTGGAAAGTGCTCGCTGGGCCTCAGGTCTCCGGAGACCGAGTGTTTGAATACATTCAAAATGCAGATTGCTGTGTAGAGTTCAACAAGAGGTGCAGCCTCTCGGGTCAACGGAAACATCACAGGCGCTGATCAATTCAATACACAAAGGTTCATTCAAGAAGCATTCGAGAGGAAGTTGTCGCACGTGCTTTGGAAGAGCCGTAACGTTACGTCGAATGAGAAAATGACGTCTCCAGGGAGGTAAATGCGAGTCCAACTTTAGATTTGTATAAATTACGTTCCCCATCATTATTGGCAACCACAGGTGGTAAACTAATTTATGTTGGCGCATAAAAACCTTGTCGCTGTGGAAAAGGTAGATTAATAAGACCCTTTAAGGGTGAGTCACCGCTTGAGCTGGATCCTTGGTTCTCTTTTGAGTTGCCGGCTGAGCTGAAAGTGCTCTTTGCGGCTCCGCAAGTCTGCAATTAGCAGAGGAACATGGAACTTGGAATAGCACAGAGAAACACAGTGAGACAAAAGTGCCCCTTTACCCGATTAACCGCATGAGTTGTATAACAGCGCCGAATCTTACACCCTGACACCTTGGTACTAACCGTTCTGAAGCACAACAGCAGCCTTTTAGTGAAGTGATTTGCACAAGAACTCAAGGAGGGACCCGAGATTAATAATTAATCTTCAAAATGTTGGAAGTGTTTTCACATCAAGGGAATCATTTTGATTCACACTAAGTCCAGATGTTGGCGGCGTGTTCGAACAATACCACCTCTGTCGGGGGCGACAGAGCGGCCATGAATAACCCCACAGGGAGGTCAGCCTATAAGAAGCAGGGGGGGGGCAGTGGATTGTTGACATTACAAGTGTCTACTCTCAGAGGTGAAATCTAGACAGAAAGAGGGTGGGAGTAAACCAGCAAAGTGCATACTTCATACACAGTGGCAATTAAGTTTTTGTTTTCCGTGGCACAGCGCCAACGTCTCTCTGATTTGTGTGTCTGCGCTGTTGCATTGGGTTGCTGTGAAAATGTTTTCATTTGAAAAGGGCCGAGGGGTGATTGGTGTGGTCGGAGCAGGGTGGGGACGTTGCAATCACTGTTCACCCCCCTGTGAATCTTACAGCGTCACTAAAGAATCGGACTCACGGGCGCGTCCCTGCAAGCCAGACACTGCAAAGACAACACAGGAGCAGTCCAGAGTCCAGATGCATGCACAAAATCAGGCTCCTTGTAGCCATTAAAGTAAACAAGATTAAATAGCACACAGTGAAAAGAATGTAGCTTGCAGGTTGTTGTTGTTGTTTGTTGTTGCATAAAAGGCAGCAAAGACAAAGCTCCTGCGGGTGCAGGCCTTTGGCTGATAGATGTGTTTTTCCTCCAAGAATAAAATAGGTTTCCAAAGAGATAATTCCTCTTTCTGAATCACTGTCAATGCACGTCTCTGCACTAATATTTTCATCTAGATGTCAACATATAAAACCCTTCAACAGCAAATCCACAAGATCAATGAAAGAAACTACTTTACTTAGCAGCAGTAATTCATTATTTTAGGTGTCTAATACAAATGATCTAAATAAGCCGAATTCATCCTGTAATCACCGGTATTTAATCGGCCGAAAGAGGAATACTGTTCCGTTAGTAAAAGAACGGGACACGCCAACAAGACGGAAAAGCCAACGAATGAATCGATTACGCAGGTTAAACGATAGTACTGAAGTGTTTACGTTAAACTCTGAAGTAAATAATACAAAATCACCAGTAAAATGTGTTCAGCGTCTCTGGAAACCGAGATGATGAATTATCTTCCACGTTACCTCGGCGTATAAAGGAAAGTCCTCCCGGCTCGCAGCGGAGGGACTTCGCCGATCCGAACCTGGCCGCTCATCGGTGATCGATCGCCACCCAACTTCCCTCCACGATCCGCGTGGCCCTCCGCGCGAGCACAGAGCGCCGATGTTCACCCACCGCGCGGAGCAGAGAGAAGCTCGGAGAAACGCCCCCCCCCCCGTCGCTCCCTTCTCCCCCACCGCCCCCCAAAAAGAAGCTGACGAGAGCTGAGACCCGACGCCCCTCCGAGAGATGGCGGCCGGCGGCGGTCTGGCTGTGCGGTAACCATGGCAACCCGAATCACTCTGGTAACGGGGTAAGCTAATGCTACCTAGTGATGTGACTACTCGTGCTCATATTGCGTTTACGTGGCATTTTGTTGCTCTAATGTCCTCAAATATCTGACTTTTAAATCATCAAATTAGCCCAAACAAATTGCCTCCAGGGGACAGTAGTTATAATAAACCTAGTCCTCCTGAGATGTACTATGGGCTATTCTGCGGCTCTAGTTGTTCCAGATTAACCGACATTACGTCATTAGGGTTGACTTGCCTCTGGTCTTGGGCTGGACTGGCACCTCAAACCAAAGGTGTGGGCATTTAGGAGTTACATAACCAGACATTGTTTTGCAACTCGACCAATACTGCAGATTAAGGTCGTGATGTCTCGATTTATGCAGCTTTACAACGTAATAATATATTGATGATATTGATATCAGGGGTTTTGACAACAGACTTAACAGGGAAACAAGTTTAAACTGAGGGCTGAATCACTGCGAGCTCAGATTCCCATTAAGCTACATTTTGTAATATCAATGGAGCAAGTTCATATGAAATGTAAGGGTTTTCCTTCTTGTAGGGATTAAACCACTGTTTTGCCGTCAGGGTAGCATCCTCAAATGATCTTTTTCCCGGAGTCAGATGCTCGTTGGATAAAAGATTGTTGTGTCTGCCTCTATCGGATCCTCGTCAAAAAGCCGATTCACCACCAAACCGCACAGGAGGACATGCATTTTGTGTTGGATCACGTTTGCTTTTTTTGCCATATCCAAACAGGTTTGGAATGAGATGTTGAGGTGGTGGATGGGTAAAAAAAACAAGGCACAATCAGGACTGTTGTTCGTTTCCCCGGTGAAGCAAGAACTTTAGTTGAACAAAAGCGAGTATTTTGTTACGTGAACTTCAGTTTCCTAAACATATCAAAGTCATTTTGCTGCATTTCTGTTTGCCGGCAATTTACATTTACCACATGTTACAAACTGTTTCAACCAAGAGGAGGAAATATGTGTTTTTTTAATGTTTAGTTAGAAGGGGTTGGCTTTTCCCGCCTATTTGGCTTGCTAAAAAAAAAAAAAAAGTTTGTTGAAGAATACCTAAAACAAAAATGTCTTTGCCCAGAATGATGCATGCTGAATTGTTTACAGCCTCCTGTTTACTTCAGCCAAGCCACACAGAGCGGCTGAATAAACTATCACCTGAAAAGCCTCGCAGCCGTGTTTGTGCTGCACACTAACATCTGTCCCGCACTGATAACAGAATGGCTTCTAACCGAAACATCCTCTTCATGTTTTTGCTAGTTTGGCCATTTATAAACTGTTGAAATAGAGATCTGACCCATCTGCGGGTGGTCGTGGCTCCGCGAGGAACCTTTACGTTACCGCGCAACAAACCTGTTTCTCAATCTGACCCTTTCCTGTGGTTGCTTTTGACCCACACGTGAGATTTCCCTCTGCTGCAGTAACCTGTGCACAACTCTTGATACATTCGCAATAACAATGTGAAAAGCGAGTTGATCTGAAGAAACATGTTGAATGATACAAATCGAATGTATAACAATGGGTATAACTATGATGCAATAAAACAGCCTCTCTTCTGGCAAGGATTTCCACAGGATTTAGTGCTGCAGGGATTTGCTGCCTGCATTAGTGGGGTTGAGCGCTGACCATGTGTGATAAGGACCGGGCTCTTCCAAACCTGTGCCACTTCATCCCCAAGGTGTTGGAGGAGATTTGAGGGCAGAAATATGTGACCTTCATTTGCACCCAATGTGGAAAACTTCTTCACGGGCCTGACTTTGTGCAGAGGGGAACTGTCATGTGAGTGAAAAAAACAAAATTACCTTCCGCTGAAGCTCAAAAATGAATTTTTGAAAGATTTCCTTCAATCCTCTATTAAGACCGAGACGCAAAAGCTTGAAAACAGGCTTGATAGTGGAAAGCGCTCACATATGATGCATCTTACAGCCACTTCATTATTTATCAATTAAACTAGCCCATCATCATTCTCAGCTTGAATTATATCCAAATGCTTTCAGTTAACGACACAAGAGATGAGAAGATAACTAAATCTATCTGGGTGAATTTGAGCCGTGTTTCTGCATTGCAGCCGGTTTGTGACATTAGATCTCCAGCAGGGGGCACAATGACATAAAGCTGTGCCTCATGGAGCTACAGTTCAGCGTACGTGCCCTGTAAACGTGTATTATTAAAAAGAGCCACCACTTGGCATTTGGAAGCAAAAGTAAAATCTCTCTTTACAGGATTAAATATGAAGCCTTTGACGCAGAGAAAGACATTTGATTCAATGGTAAAACGTGGGGGATTATTTCAGAGAGACGGCATCACGGGCCGTTTAAGTATCATTATTCAACGCAGGACTACAGTTTTAAAAGCCGGGGCAGAGCTTTGCTTCAGCACATCTGCAACGGGTCTGCGATGAGAGTGCTTGCACCATCTCTGCGAGGCCCCAGAAAATCAGACTCGTCTGATTATTGGACTGGAAAATAAATGAGCCTCGGACAGGAAACTCTGGCCTGCTCCCAGGCACCATATAGCTGGTGCACACTTCTACCTGAGAGCCAGAGCCACATGTACAGGCTGAGAGTCAGGAAAGGTGTGGTGTCCTGTGAACTGTGTTCATCTCACAAAATGGATACTCAAACACTGAACTTCAACAGTGGGGTTGGTGCAGAGTCGGTCCACGAGCATATCCGAATACCTCAACGAACGTATATTCATTAATCTGGACCCACCAGACTTCATTAGCTAGACTTAAAGCAGATAATCTGACATCTTTGTACTGACTTCAAACAAACCTATCAAATTAAGGCAGAATGACGGAATAACATGTTCCACATGATTCCGATACAGACATTTATATATATATATAAAAACATTGAGCCAGACAGTATCATATTTTCCACCTTGGGGGCTGAGTGTTATGCGCTGGTGGAATCCAAACTGCACACGCAGACGACCACACGCAGACATGATACTGGGCTGATTCATACTCCCTGGGGTGCTGCTGTAATGCTCCATTATTCACGTGGGGGAGGATGTTAGATGAGGCGGGTCTGGGGTCAGGAGGGGCCTTCCAGATGCAATATTTCATTGACCCTTTGGTGGAAAAATGAGAGTTCCACATTGACCCCAGATGTGTCTGAGCTGTTGACTGGGGCCGGATGGTGCAGTCTGGGTGGCAGTAAAAGAGACGGAGCCTTTCATTACGGCTCTTCCCTCGAATAACAAATCGGCTTAAACATGTCCAAATGCAAAACTTGATCTGTGTGTGTGTGTGTGTGTGTGTATAGTCTTCAGAGGTGACAAAACAACATCCCTTCTTGCAGAGCAACAGCCCGTGAAGGACTGACCCCAAGTGGAGGCCTCACTAAACTGTATCCCAGTAGCGCCTGCAGAGACCTCCAGCAGAGAGGCCAAAACGCCATTCTCAGGCAGATGGGTTTAAGTCGGAAAACGTGTTCGGCGAGCTCTCTGTGCCCATGGGAAGGTCTAACCCAGGCGGGCAGGAAAGGGAAATTGACAGCAGACGGCCAGCGGCACAGATCCGGTATCAGACGACTACAACAAACCCTTTGTGCATTACAGGATGTGCTCGTCAATTCCACGAGTGATGCTGTCAAACTACAAATACTCACTTTCGTACTGTGCATGCCAACCGCCTAGGCAGATACACTGACTTGCATGGGAAGGGCTTTATTATGGTTACCATGGGAATGACATTGCCAGAGGAGCAAACTAAGCCGAGGGCCTGGCTCATCTGCAAAATACAGTAGTGGAGGCAAAGATTGCAATGCAATGCATTCAGTGCTTTCGAGGGGTAAAACTATGTCACTCTGGTCGGAAACCTTCCATCGCACAGCTTTTACTTTAATGGACTTTAAGAGGTTTGTTCTTTTCTGGTCCATCACACAGTAGATTTCTGGAAAAACTGCTAGAGTGAAACCAAAGGCTAGTGGAAACAACACAAACGGAAACACAACTAATATCCACGGAGACACACAGCTCTCCCCACAGTGGCAATTGTAAAATAATCGAATTAAGTGGTTAGCGTGCTGCCTTCACACCCAACTCCCTCCGTTGGCAGTCAACATACACACTCCCCCACACGTACATCCATTCAGCAGCTATCACACTGACACACTAGGCAGTCCATCAGACGGTCATTGGAAGACGGTTGCCATGGCAGCAGATCCCGAGCCTCGGTGCCGCATGATCAGAGGTGTGATGCTGCTGAAGCGGCCTCCCTTCTCTGCTCTGCACATGCATGCTGCTGTGCAGAGGCACGGTCCCGAGATGCCCAAATGCTCGCCCTCAAAAAAATAAAAATCTGCTGTGACCTTGTAGCAGGAAAAGATATATTTGGTTCCCCTGCACCACGTCTTCATCCGCAATGTGTATTCCACTGTTTATCCATCGGTGATGTGGAATCTGTGACTTGCTGTGTGAGGCCACGAAATCTTAAACACCTACCTGATGAATAAAAAAATTCTATTAAAATTCATCTGAGCGCACCACGATTAGCACTGAAGCTATGACACGAGGAAGGAAGTCAAGCGCTGTGAGTGCTTCTCATTGCTTCTCTCCTCAGTCAGCCAACGAGTTAGAGCCAAACCTATAATGTAGACAGATATTATGATATCTTCCAATACAAGGGTTTTCCATCCGCTAATCCGAAGTAAATCTGTCAGATACAATCCTCATGTTCAGGGTGATGGGCCTCTTGGGGAATTCACATGTTCTGGTACAAATATTAGGCTCCACTAAATGACAGTATGGAAAAAACATGCCATGTTTACCCAGTTAACATCTGCATTGAACATGGATAACTAACCTGCGCTTGTATATTCTACAGTGCCTTTAATACATAAACCATAAAAGATGTTGAATACTGGTCATAATTTAAAAAACCAAATATAGGAAAAAAAAACGCAATGTGATCTAGTTACTTTTACTACTTATAAACCATTTTTTTAAATGCGGCTTGCAATATGGTGATATCCTTTCGGTAATGGTGAAACTTGGCCAATAGGTCTTTAGTTAATATTTGCTTATATGTTAAATCCTTTTTTCTTTAAGTGAGCCAAAGCGGATTGTCATGCAGCAGTGTGTTGCTGCAGAGAAGAGGCTCTGATGGAAGGATGGAGCTCTCGAGGACGTGGAGATCCATGTTGCATCCTATTATTGACGAGGCAGACACACTGTAGCAGTGATTACTGTCAGGGTCTACAAATACAGCTTTAACCAGCGCTGTCTGCAGTGGCTTAATCAATATCCATTAGACGTCAAGCATTGTGCTGCTGTTGCATCCAAACAACCTGCACGTCTTATTGTTTCACCAGTAGATGTCTCTTTCCACAGGGTTTACACGTCCATACAAGCGGCACGCGTTGAAGACCACAACATCATTATTTATTGTCGAGAAGTCTCACTCTAGCAGTAGAGCTAGTAGATTAAGTTAATTATATTTAATGCTTTTTTCAGATCAGGGAAATGCACAATCATGGAGAACTAGGACAATAGAACGGAAGCAAAGGAGGAGAGAAATTCCACTTCACCATACAGTCGATTACCAGCTGTTTCCATGGTTACGTAGGAGGAGCCCTTCAAGAGCTTGCAGCTAATGGTCCTCAATGAGCTGCAGTGTGAGTGTGAGAAGGGATGTACAGTAGAGATGCAAATGTGACACAGAATTTGAAACCGGGAGGAAAGAAATTAGAGCAAGTGCCTGCTTCAAAAAGCGGATCAACTAGTTATCTGCACCAACAGGTTGTTGCTATAGTCATGGGGGAGGATTAATTCTTGATATTGAGAACAGCTCTCCTCTACTCTGGCAGGAGAATTAAGGATCTTTTCCAATAAAAACCAATGCAAACACGGACCACCAAAGCATGCAAATCAGAGGGTTTCCACCGTGTTGTATATTCCAAATATAAGCATGCAACCTCCTCAAGGTCAGAGAGAAAACAGCCCCCCACTGTTTCCATGTATTGTTGTGTTTTGGCAGCTTCAATAGCCTGTAATAACTATTACCATGGATGTATCCAAACACCCACAATCCTCTTGGTCTATCGTCTCCTAGAAAGCATGTTTATGGACTGTTGTACTCTCGAGGCCGAACGCTGATCAAGACGATGCACTTTTAAAAAGAAGGTTACATGAAATGATTAGCATCATTTGGTGCCTGCGGTGCTGCAACGCTCACCTCTCACATCATTTTGAAGCTGCACTCTAGAGCTCATGCCGCGAGGGACGAAATACAGGGCAGATTTAAATGGATTTTGTGTGTAGGAATGTTACTGTGAGGAATGGACCCGCATGACCTAATCCCAGATTAATCCCAACCTCATCGGGTTTCTCATGTCTGATCCTTTTTCACCTGCCTCAAAATAAATCCTAAACCTTAACAAATAGTGACAGTGGTCTATGTTTATTGAATCCAATGCTTCTTTCTTTCATCCTTCCTGGTCGCTGCGAACTCCTCGGGTTTTTTGGCAAAAGTTCAAATGACCCATTTCACACTTTTCTTCTTCGTTGCTCCAATTCTTTACTCATCCAAATGAGTCTCATTTCTTTTCTCGTCCATACTGTAGTAAGAACGTGACCTGGCCAGCAGAGACAAGTGAGCGCCCACAGGGGCTGAGTTTAAATCCCACTGCATGTGCAAAAGCGATAAAGATGCTAAACCACACTGGAGATCTGCCCTGGATTCTTTCTCTCACTGTCAGCTGTCATCTCGGGAGAGGGAAGTAGATAAAGACACGAGGGATGTGGGATGAGAAAAGCTAGGAGAAGAAGAAAGAAAACCAGAGGAGGAAGAAGAACAACTTGAATAAGGCAAAGTAAAAAAGAAGTGGAGGAGAAGAAGAGGGAGATAAAGAATAGTGTGAAGAGAGAGATGAAGAAGAATAAGAGCTTCAAGAAGAAAAAGAAAAGACAGGAAGACAAAAAAGAAGAAGAAATAGTATGTAGAGCATGAAGAAGACTTGCGAAGAAGAGCAACTGTAACTAGGAGGAAAAAATCCTGTTAAGAAAAAACAAGTTGATCAAAACAAAGCGGATTGTTGCTTTTTCAACTTTTTTTTTAAACACATCTCTTTCAGATTCAGACGGCGAGTAGTTTCTTTGCATGAGAAGAGGGAGCGCTCATTGTGTAATTGCGAGGACACCCCAGGAGTTCAAGATCTCCCCTCCGTGAAAAACTTCTGACGGCCTTCTCTCACTGTCAGCAAAACACAGCTCGTGGGCACTGTGAGAAAAGCTTCAAGGGCAAGAAGAAACATAAGAGAAGCGTTATCGCTGGAGACAGCTGATGAAAGCTCTTTGATAGTGCAAAGCATCAGATAACAAGACAAGCAGAAAGCCGCGGTGTTAGTATCCACGAAACCACTGTTGCATGTTAAAATGCCGCCTAATTAAAATACTCAAACTCAGAATGCAACCATGAGCATTCGCAGCAGGGCAACAATCAGCTTATGGCCCATTGTGAGTAAAAGGAAACGTGACAACAAAGCCGAGCTGACCTTTTAAAAGTCACAAGGTGAAGGCCGAAGGGACAAACCAGCGTGCAGCGTTGCTATGGCAACAGGGGGCGTAACAACCCCGTCCTCGCGTGCTCTTACCCGTTGGCCAGGTTGTCGTCGTCGTCTTCCGGCAGGCTCTTCCCGAGAAGGTCGCTGTCGCTCAGGTAACCGGACTTGAGGTCGCCGTCGTCCAGCCCTTCGATGAGCTCGATGCGAGACGTGCTGCTGAGGCGGCCGGAGCAACGGGCCGGCATCGTTTGGGCCGCGTACTGCGACCCTGCGGCCTTGCTCCCCTTGTAGCCGGCGCCCGTGGAGGACGGGGCGTCGCCCGCCTGGAGCCGAGGGCTGGACTGGCCGTGGCGCCAGGAGAGCGGCGAGGAGCGGTTGGACAGGCTGGACACGCTGCGGGCGTTGGTGTCGTCGCTGTCGTAGCCCACGTTGCTGCTGTCCACGCAGCTGAAGGACGACAGGGGAAGGGGCAGCGCGGGTTATATTCAGACGCCGTTGTCCAGAAACGACAGAAATCATCCGAGGGGGAAAATGTTCTTTCCTCTCATTCCTTCAGAGAAACCCACAGCGACATTGAGTTCCCGATGCCCCAGATAGAGCAGTCGTGTCGCATGGTCTTCAGGGGACTAAAACTAAAAACGTGGCCTCTTTGAACCCAAAGACGAATAAATGGACGCCCCCTTGTGTTAACATGGCAAAGACTATCTGTCTCTGTCTCTTTGAACAACACATTCACGCAAGATCTTTCTTTGCACGACTGTGTCCTATCTAAAGCCACTTCTTCCTCCATTATCCTGAGCATTTCACTCCTGTAAGTGGGGCGGGTATGGAAATGTCCTCCTGATGGCCCGGGAGCTTCTTCTGTTTCTGCCAATTACATAACTACAGCTCACCCATATAAATATTGCAATGGCTACGACGAGTATTTTTATCCATTGTTGATGGATAATTCATCCATATGGATGCAAGCTGGTGAAACTGCAGTGCTGAACCCCATGCAGGGTTCATATTTATTCCCATTGTAAAAGACATCCGAATGATTAAAGATGATTTTATTACATCAATATAATGCTGAAAAAAACCCAAGCATCCAATGGCAATTACTAATAATAGGTCAACATTTTTGCTGATGCCAAAATATCTGCATACGCACAGCGTTTAATGCCTAATTCCGGAACGGGTTAATAAGCAGCGCTGGTCCACCAATTCAAGCTACAACAGTTAAAAAAGAGCTTTATACAGCTGCAGAATTTGGATACACTTTACAGGGAAATGAGTGGGAATGAGTGACTCTCAAATTGCACAGAAAATTGATTCTGTATTCATGTAAAAAGAATGTGGAGGTTCAAAGTGATAAAAGCAGAATGTCGCATTCATGCTACCCAGGATATTAAAACATCGCGGTTCAATCGTACATATGAAAGTGACGGGACCTGTCCTCCACATGTGCCATGTGCTGTGGTTGTTGCCTCAGTCTAATGCCTGGGCCTTTTGCAGAAGAGCCAACAGAGAGACTTCCTAGAAGGAAGTCATGAGCATGAAACAGATGGGCTATTTAGGAAGGATGGAACCCAGATGTGCACCAGGTGGCAACTGCTTACACTTTATTGTGCCATGTATTTATCCAACTAGCTCTTTTTTCAGTTCAAACAAAACATGCACGGCCTTCATTGGTTGGTGTGTGATTTTAGTCACGTGACGTGGCAGACGGCATTTAAGAGACAATTTTAAAATCCCCCAAATGCCGATGGAGCGCACTCACCTATGACTGAGCTGAGAGCCTCGCAGACTGGACATTGTATCCTCCAAATTCTGGCGGAGGTCAAGGACATTCTGCACGGTGCGCTTCCTCTGGGACTCAGGGTCTGTGGGTCAGTCATGCAGAACAAAAAGGTCATAAAACATTTAGTGTCAAGATAAAACTCAAGACACCAGCTGGCATTTTGCGGTGGTTTGTGCTTTGTGTTTTAAGAGAATTCATGGATTCAAACTGACCCCCCACACAGACACACACACACACACACACACACACACAAACGCACACATACGCAGGCATGGGTTCTCCATGACTTGTGTCCGGACCGATGGGACGGGCGTCTCCTTTGTAAGCACACAGCCAGCGTATGTTCACATCGTTAAGCAGACAAATGTCCCTCCATGGGCTCCCTCGCCATGGTAACATCCGCTCCATCCCTCCCCTCTGCACCGAGATGGTACATCCCGCAAAGGGAAATACGGAAAAACGGGGCCTCCGACTTGAATCGCCCACCCGGGTGGGTTCTGACATTCATGCCACTGCAGGATCTATTTTTTTCTTTCCCTCCTCAGCCTCCTCAGCCTCCATCGGGCGTTGACTCCAGAGTCATTGGGCTGAACAAGGAGCTGAACTGCAGCCGGACGGATTGCGCTGCAGGTCAGATGCTTTGGATGGAGCTGCGTGCAAACGTAAAGCGCGGAGTCAGCGTGCCGTGACCGTGTCACATCAGTATTACACTACAATTATGTTGTTGTGTCGGCGGTAACAAATGAGGGAAACCACCCAAGTTTTAGAAACAAAATGAGGTGGGGATTTCCACTTGAATGTGGGGGGGGAGGAAATGGGAAGATGTTAGGGGAACAGATTTCAAATAATGGGCTGTTTTCATATGAGGAGGTCATTCGCACCGTGTATAAAGAGCATCAATATCACATGGAAACAATTACATGCCCTGCATGCATACACAGGATTTGCTAACTTCCCTCTTGCAAACCAGCACTGTGTTATTAGGCTGAAGGCGTGTTCATATTAGTCGATTTAAATAGTGTCCAAATACATGAACTTCATGTACTCAAACAGTAAAAAACCTATAATGATATATGAACATTAAATGGCCCCCAACCGGACAGGATAGATATGTTAAAAAAAATTCTGATTATGTTACTCCAAAGTAATGAACGTTTCCCTCAAAACGTATTTAAGTAAATGTAATTTATAGAAGGGTTGACCCCGGGTATGCTTAGCTAGAAGCAAGCTTCTTCTGAAAATAAGTCCTTGGCATCAAAAAATGCCAAGGACTTATTGAGGACTTATTTCCACGTACTCCTTGAAAGTCCTTAACTTTTTAGGAATAAATCATTTAGTCACAGCACATCCACAAAACGCGACACTAGCCACATTCTAATTCTGGCACACTGCTAACTTATTCATGTTCAACTCCCTGGAATATATATTCAAACCTGCATCCTGGGTTCAGAGATGTGTATCAAATCGGTTGTTTGCAGGTCCAGCCTCAACCGATGACATTCTTAGATGACCAACACTGAGATGATTGATTTAATCAACAGATCTGTATGAATAACTTCCAATAAGGAATGAGAACGAAAGCACCACTGTCAATCTTTTTACCACAGAAGGGCTCGTGTTTCTTGGAGTGAAGTTATTCCCTCAGGAAAAAGCATTAAAAAAATGAATGAACTCACAAGATCTTAGTTGACTAAGACCAAGGAACCGACCGGTCGACTAATGGAGGAAGAGGGGGCGCCCTCGTTGGAGCCTCCGGTACCGAGCAGAAAAACTGAAGCAGATGTAAATTGGGAAAGACTTGTCAATGATGTCACAGTGTGTGATCGACATGAACACAGCTTAACGTACGGCACAATTGATGCTAATGTTTTGTTAAAAGATTATTGACCTTAAAAAACAAACACTGCTAAAAATAACCAATAATATTGGTCCCACATGGTTGAAACTTTTAATTCAAAATTTCCATGAACAAACAAGCCAATTAGTGAGTGGAGTCTTTATGAGCCTCCATGGTTCATTTTAAGAGCTTGTGTCATCGGAACAGAGTTCACATGAAAGCTGAGGCACTCGACAAACCTCGAGCTTTCTAACAATGCAGGTGATGCTGCGAGTGAATACAGATGGGGGGAAAACAGGCAACACACAGTGATGTCATAAATGTTCAACTCATGCAGATTAGTGACTTTTGGTCATGAAACAGTCAGTCATTACTTCAACAAGGGGATCTTACTGTCTCTTTAAAAGCCAAAACATCATGACTCTTACATGCCCACATAGCTTGGAATATTACGATCCATTATATTCTTCTACCACTACGAGCTCTGGGCCATTGGTTTGAGATCTTGCACGTCAGATCACATAAAATCACAATGGATTGAATCTTTTTCCAGAAGTCCGGCTGTCTTTTTCTACGCTCACCTCCAGGTTTTCATCTATGGTTCTAATGACCTCGGATCTCTTCAAATTAGAGGCTAGTCTGTTTCCATTTATTACAGCAGACAATCGCTCCGCTGGAAGAGGAAGAAGATTTCCGTGGAACAGAGGTTGCAAGTCTTTAATGAGATTATCCAACCACAAAATAAAAGCATGAAAAGCACAAGTTTCGTATTGTGCAGTGTTATCTGCAGGCTCGTCCTGTGATGAAGACGATGTTCCACTACTGAATCAACTAGTATAATAGTTCAATAGATTAGCCTGTTACCTAAGTTTGTGATGCCATGTTGGTAAACAAAGAGACCTTCTGTGGTCATAAATAAAAGCATCCTTTCAGCTGTCCTATAATGAGATATAATGCAGATACAGAGGATTTCATTGAGCTGGCCTCAAATGCATAGTGGACAATGAATAAATAGCTCTATTTATAGTAACAAGGCTGTAAATATGCCGTCAGGCGAGGGGAAAAAGTTCCAGTCCACTATGCAGAGAGCAGAGCTCAACAAATACGAATGAACACATAATTCAAATTAATTACATTTTCTTCATCTTGCCGATCAATTTAAGTCAAAAATCAGCGTTGTGTGTTGTATGTTGCATGTTGTGCTTCCATTATGGCAGCTTTCCATCAGCACAAAAGCACTTGATTGTTGCCATTGGGATTATCTTCTTAAATGATGATAAATAATTCATTTAGATAATAAATACCTCCTTTTTGTGGACTAATGACTTTGAATTGCTCATCAGATCCGGAGGTCAAGGTGGGACAATGAGGAGGAGAACTACTTTGGCTGGAGGCATTCGAATACAAACGTGATGTAAATAGGTTAATAAAGCATGCCGCATTGTGTAGAGCTTTTAGAGATGTTCTGGTTCTGGTTTCACACCCAAACACCAGTGATGCTGCCGTTCTTGTTTACTGCTTACAGTTGGTAGCTGACTAAGACGAGCGATAGACGTCCACATTGGTTAATGAGGCGTGGATAACAGATTAAATCACCACACACGTGTTTATTAAGATGCACCTGAGTAAATGCTCTGCTGATGATACAGGAGAGATAGAATCGCAAATAATTAAATAGAACACGAGGTGGTTGTTTGTGTATGACATGCTTGAACCAGATTAGTCACTGATAGGATTGTAGGACTAAGAATTAATGCAAAGCTCTGGTGCTCTAATCTTCCTGTTGGATAAATTGGAGAATCTGCTACCGAAAGTGTCACGAGAAACAAAATCATTGAAATAAAAAATTAGATTTTATGCATTAAGGAGAGTAATGTTTGTATAATCTTTCCACCCAATAGTCACTACAACAGATCTCAAGTGTAAAATGGCTTAACTTTAAGAAGTCAAATAACCTTGCAGGGAAAACTAAAACTAAAACCTCAAATAGACTCACATCATAATTCGATACATACAATACCTTTAGCTAAACAAAGAGGCCAGCTTTGAGACACAAAGAAAAAATGAAAAATGAAAGTCATCGGAATGGCCTTAACATGATCTATACCTTATTAATATTCATCAAGCTCTGCCTCCTGATACATCTGGAGAGAGAGAGAGAGAGAGACATTTTCTCGGCGGTGCAAGCCGTGAAAATCGTCCGTCAGCGCTCTACAGATGAATGGAGCTGTGCCTAAAATGAATTCAACATGGCTCTTCTCACGGGAAGCGTACGTGGAGGAGCGGATGAACCCTGGAGTGCAGCGGCACGTGTTGCAGCGAAAACCAGAGCTTTAGTAAAAGGAGATCAGTTTTCTCTTAATAATCCTCCAAACCCTTCAGGCTTCTTTCACCCAATCAGCAAACGGCAACGTTACGATAGGAACATTTCAAACAATCAGTGGCCTCAGCCACCTACGTGACACGCTACAGGCATAAGAACAATAGAGCATCGCTATGGCTCTGGTGTTTTCTTACATAGAGCTGAATGGTAGCAGAGCAAAACCAATGCAGCATTCAATGAAATGGTAAGAAGCGTAGCATGCTTTGCGAGCACCACAAGGATCTCTAATCTTTTTTTTTTTTTCCTCAGCCGCTGAGCTGCGTTAAATCCGTTCGGGGGGGGGGGGGGTGCGGGTCTCCGGGAGCGAGCCAGCCAGCAGGTGCCGCGCGGCGGCTGTATTGAAGGGGGGCGTGCTGCGGAGAAAGCACTGACAAATCTTACAAGAGGGGCGTTTGGTTTGTAGCACATGGCCGCCGCGGCGTACCGTAGCGCGCCGGGGGGGGGGCCCAGGTATCAGGACCGCTCTACTCACCCAACATCTGGCTGAAGAGCAGCTGCTCCAGGTCGCCCAGCACAGTCACCACCAGTTCTGGGTCCACCTTCAGGAAGGGCTTGTCTCCCCCTTCCTCCCCTTGGCCTTTGGAGCCGGACTCCCCCCCGGCCCCGGCTCCCTGCTTCTTGGCGTTGGCCTTGGCCTTGCTGGAGAGGATCTCGTCATCGGACTTCCCGTCCTCGGGCGCCTTGCTCAGGGGCTTCACCTCGGCGTAAGGAGCACGAGGTATGCGGCTCTGCTTGCTCAGAGCAGATGGAGCAGCCAGGGGGCTGAAGGGCTTGGGTTTGCCCTGGAACAGCGAGTGCTCCGACTTGGACAGGTTTCGAGAAAGAGCGGCACCCCCTCCGGCGCTGCTGCCGACCCCGGCCGCCTTTGGCTTGCCCGTCTTGGTCTGCCCTGCCCCGGGCCTGGCCATGTCATCACACCACTTGGGCTCGTAGAGGTGCAACTTCTTCTCAGCGTCGGTGAGCACAGCCAGGTTTGTCATGGACCTCTGCTTGCGGAGATTGGAGGAGACCGGCAGCCTGCCATCGGAGCTGCCCGCCCGGTAAACCTTCAGTTCACCCCTCGGTGTGCCCTGGGGGACACCGGGCTTTGCCCTCTTCGCCGCCATACCAACTCCTTTGCCATCTGCTTGGCCGTATGCCTTTGTGCTATCCGTCCTTTCCATCCTCAAATCTCCTTCTCTGCCTTTCGCACTATTTCCCAGCATGCCTCCTGCATGAGGCCGCGTAGAAAAGCATCAGCGAGGGAGAAAACAGGCTCCCGTATCAAACCTTTCTCCTCATGCAAAATCATTAATATAAAATCCCGCAGCGTTCCCCTTCCTTCACTCCGTCTCCTTCTCTCCTTCTCTCCCTCTTACTCCTCCTCAACGGGCTGCTGCAGTTGCAGCTGTTGCAGTGCTTCCCAGGCACTCCCTTTCTCTCCTTCCCTTCCGTCCTGCTTTCCTCCGAATTTTTTTTCCTTCTCCACACTCCTCCCTCCAGCGCACCCTCCCTGCCGCCGAGCCGCGCAGCAGCGGAGTGACAGCGGCAGCGGACGCATCAGCGCTGCCTCCTCCCCCCACTCTCTGCTGCCTCTCCCCCGCCTCCCACTCGCCTCCCTCCCATCCGCCCTCCCATCCTTGCCTGTTTTTTTTTCCTTTCGTTTAAAAGATGCTTTGCTGCGTCTCAGCAGAATATGTGAAATGCAAAGGGAGCGATGAGAGGCGACCATCTGTGGATCTATAAGCCGGGCTCCATTCTGCTCTGAGGCGCCACGTTTCCCCACCGTCTCCTCTGATTCCTTTGTTCTTCCCCTCCCCCCTCCATCACCTACAGCGCTCCATCTCCAATGCGCTCGACGCGATGCGGGATGTTAACGGATAAGTTGTTAATGTGAATGGATTCACATTGCTGTTTGTAATTCCAGGCCGCAGCAGAAATTATCGCACTGTTAAAATCCCACGTAGAACAACTGGAGCATCCAGCTTATCTCTTGATCCGGTCTGAGCTTCCTTACTGTATCAATTCCAGATTAACAGATGGATAAATCATATGCTGGGAATCAGCAGTGCTACGATATACTGTAATCCTCACAGTGATGACGTGAATCTGAAGAGCTAATGTACATATGGTGTTCATGAAAATGAAAATGACCGAAGAAAATGTTGTCTTTGTCCACTGCTTGAAGAAAAAAAAAAAAAAAGAGGAGAAAGTGGGGCTTAAAATTCCAAAAGCGTATCGGCCAAATCAGTGACTTCACTTCAGCAAACTAAGTAAGCAACATGATGTGCCAGTATGAGCAAGAAACACACCCATAAGCACACTTTGGAAATATCTTAAAGTCAGTGTAAGACACACACACACACACACACACACACACACGATGCTGTCTTATTGGAAGTCTTTTTTCTTTTGCTAACATAGTGTAAACATCATTTTAAGATATTCCCCTCGGCGGCCTCTCCGGAGGCCCGAGGAGGCTGTGCAGCGTTCGCATGCAGCGCTTTTCCATGGAAACCGCCCTCCTTCGACAACATGAACACGAACCCTCTCCATGAACCACCGCGATGCCCCCCCCCCCCCCTGTTGTCATGTGCTCATCAGGTGAAATGTCTTCTTTAAACAGATTCCAAACATGCTAGATGGTGCTGATCCACTGGGTCGGATTGGCCCGCTACAGCTACTAAGCCCAGAGGCTCCAGCTCTGTCTCTCACAATGGGTTTGCACCACACTCCAACGCCTTTCTTTTTTAATTTGGATTTCAGGGCCCCCGGGGCGGCTCACAGACCAGTGAGGTGGTTCAATCCGGTTCAATTAGTTTCTGGAAACAATGTCATGTGTTGTTCCTCCTCGTCACGAGCTCTCAGGCTCCCCAGAAGAGCCGACCGACCGAACTGCCACGAGGCATCGAAAGGCTTTGTTACTTAATGAATCATAAGATAACTCATTCCAAAATGTCTGTCTGTAACCTTTTAAAGTTGCAGAAAAGCTGACAGCCGAGCCAAATTCCCTCAGTCAGTAACAAATATCATGAACTAAAATAACCGGCATGGTAATGAAACAAAAGCAAATTAACACGGTATATCTATGAGCATGTGAAGAGGCTTATGAAAAACCAGGGGGATGTTCTCAAAAAGGTTGATGTTCATGACATGAAAAAGTATTCATGGCTGAATGGATTAACTTATGTTTAAGCTTCTCTGTTTCTCTTTTGAAGGCAACAACTCACAAACGTATAAATCCTGTTGACTTTTCCTCTGTAGCGCCATGATAAGGCCGACAGTTCTGTTCTCTTTTAGTTGAAATCCCAGCTGATGTACGGATTGCCATAGAACATTCGACACATATTCGCTGTCCCCAGAGGATGAACGCCAATGACTGGTTATGACCCTCACGTTTCCTCCCGCGGGCCTCACATTCGCTGGTTTTGAGTAAAATGTCTCGGCAACTTTGCAAGGATGTGGAAACTCTCAAATCGCCACCACGGAGAGGGGAAGGGCGGAGCTGCGTTTTTCATTTGGTCTCTTTCACATCTGGCTCTGATTCCAACTCGCCAACTGGCCAGCTGAGGAAGTGTGTGTGTGTGTGTGTGAGCGTGAGTGTGTGCGTGTGTGTGTGAACGGTATGACACCACAGTTACACAGCTGTCTCAAACACATTTCCCCAGACAGCATGTGTAACATTTTGAGGGCTGCTCAGCTCCCACAAAGCGACGGACTCATGAACCTCCACACGTGCTCAAAGGGGGAAAACCGCAGAGAACATCAACGTAGGCCGAAGGACGGTAATAAAGGCACATGTGAAGAGTGTGTTTGTGGGCCGTGTCGAAGTCATGTGGTACTTATTGCTATGCAAAAGCCCCTTGAAAGAGATCTCATAACGTCATTGTGCTGCATGTAATGTAAGCAGTCTGAGGGGTGAAGACTGACCTCAACAGTTATGAGTTTCTTCATATGCTGAGCAAATCATCCATTCATGATGAACTCAAGCTGCTGGGAAGATAGAAGTGGTAAAAACATCTTGCTTGAACATCTGAGTGATTAATGTTCTATTTTATATGAATCCCGGGTGAGTGAATCCTCCCTTTTGTGGAACTTTGGCCATTTTGAAGTAGAAGATTTCTCACCAGAGATCCTACAAGTTCCCATGTCTCTGCAGATGTTTCCTGCTGAGTCAAAACAGCTCTGTTACTTGTAGTTGAGGCTGGACGACAGCTTACGGAGACACATCTTTGTGCTCTACGGTCAAAAACTGAATTTAAGCGACCCTCAGGTCCGTCCAGCGGACGGACGGAGGGGAGGAACTCCCAGACAGGAGGTGAAAGCCGATCCTCTCACATCACTCCATCTCCCAGTCCTGCATCTGTCCACCCTCAGCCGAGGACCACTCAGTCTCTTGTCTCGTCTCTCCCAGAGGAGGGGGCTGGAGGCTCTTACCCCTCTCAGTCATCATGGTAATTAAGAGCTCAGGCAGAGGGGTTTAGAAAAGCGTGCTACAATTACATGAGGTCATTTCTAAAAGAAAATGTTGCGTAATCCGCAGCTAAATATATCAGACATTTAGTTAAAATGCCTTGTAAAGTGATGCAGCCCAGTGATTTCGGCTTTGAACATTACGCTGCTGGGATAATGGGAGGGGTCCATTTTGAGAAATGAATGGAAACTAGAAATAATCAAAATCTAGTTTGTCAATACGTGGAACAATCTCTGACCATCCCGACAGTCCAACATTTTGATGATGAATGAATAGTCTGAAAAAATGTAGTGGCAGGCAAATGTAGTTGAACAGCGTTACAGGCATTCATGGTCCACAGAGGATAAATCCAATCTCATTGTTTGAGTGAGCCGCTGAAATACGCTCTGGCCCCACCATGTGGTTAAAATGTCTCTATAACCCGAGGAGTTGCCACATAAATGAGTCTGCACATTCATGGTCTAATAAGAGCAATAAGTTGGTGATCCCTGAACCTTTTTGTCTGGTTCCATCATCAAATCATGTTGAATATTAATCCCAACAGCTATACTCTGTGTCGAAGGATAATCTCACCAAATCACACGCTACTAAGATGATTAACATAGTTAATATAATACCTGCTGTTGGCATTTAGCCCAAAGCACTGCTGTGTCCAGCCTCACTGAGCCGTTTGCATGGCTGTAGAGTTTTCGCCTTTGCTCTATTTGCTCAACAGATTAGAATTAGTGAAAGCATGATGTCACTTATTGTTGTTTTTTTTGGTAAGTTTCAACATGGTGAGGCCTCTGGAAAAACTACAAATCTCCAGACATGAATTCAGACAACGAATATGTTAAAGCAGTAATTCTGTCTGGTGGCGGCAGCTGTAACGCTAAAGTCAATGGGGTCTGCTTACTTACTTAAATCAATATCACTTATTTAGTAGGTCTTTACTTATGTAATCTCTCTTTAATTACCACTGATTGATTGACTAGTTGTGGTTGTATCTGCTGGCGGTGAGCAGCCTTCAAGGCCCATACAGAGCATGCGTGTTTGTGTGAGCACGTCATGTTTGTATGTCAGTCTCTTAGCGACAGATGTTGTTGCAGGCAGCAGAATAAAAACACCTTACTTTTAACGTTCAACACCGCACTGACAGGAATGACGTGAACATCATCGCATTCCGCATTAAGGGCGTGATTTGAGAATCGTTTTTCTGTGTCTGTGTTCTCCCACATGCACACGGAGAAAGAGGGGAAATCCCGATGCACGCAACGGGTGGTACATACATCATGAAGAGGTGGCAGCAGCTCGGGTGAGAAGAACTGCCACGCTGAACAGTCCAGTGTCAACATTCGGCCGTATTAAAGCTCGGGGCGTTACGGGATGCCGCGTTACACTGGAAAAAGTGGGTTGAACGGCGTGAACTCAGTCAAAACGTTTGCCGTTTGCGAGATATGAGAAACTTTTCCCCGACAACACAGTGGAGGATTAGTGCTTCATAGGAACAGAGGCGAAATTATTAAACTTTATGGACAGCCTAATCTTTTTTTTTTTAAAGATTGAAGATATCATCCTGATTCATCAGAGGTTCTTTTCAAGGTTTACTGTAGCGGTTTTTGGCTTGAAACCTGCTGTCATACTGCACGTCTGAGATGAAATATTTTGTCAAAGGGAACGAAATGACAGGGAGCAAAGAGACAGAGATGAGTAATCTGATGCAACCAGCCTTCTTCAAAGGACTGAAGAATCATGTCAGAGGACGGTCAGCATTTCATAAGAAAGAAGACATTTCTTCCTTAAAAATCCATTCCATCATCTTGCAACACTACATGGCGACACCCAGGTGAGGAACCACTCATTCAGGTGAGTCTACATCAACGGGAGGAGATTCAAAGAAGCTCACCGAACTCGTCGCAGCAGACCTCCATGGAGTCCGAGGAACAGTCACTGAGGTCATCCAGGGCGGGGTCGGCGTCCTCATGGACCTGAAACCTTCAGGGAACGAAAGGAACAAAAAGCACATATTCAGTTGCAATGAGGTGCTACTAAAAAAGGCAAATTCTCAGAGATGATGAGACACACCCTGAGATGATTACATTCTAAGTGTCCTTAACGCAAACTGCAGTTGGTGCTCATCTTCCCTTGTGAAATAGGCAAAAAACTGCCCTCACCTGAACCGGAAGGAAGCGACGGCGGCCGCGTTGACTTGTCCTGGCTCACTCCCTCGGCGTGGAATGTTGAATGTGTGATAAGAAGATTTTGGTTTTCTGCTGGACACGCCTCTTTCTGAAGCTCCCAGGTGCTGGTAGGAACTGTTCCTCACCTCTTTTTGGATATCGCCCATCTCAGAGGTCGACACACCGGGTAGCTCGTTTCCATTTGCACCTTTGGTACAAAAGAGACGTCCTCTTCCGTGTCCCGGCTGGGACACACTAGCAGAGAGCCGACACAAGGCGTCCCCCTCGGCTGCGTTGTCCACACTCTTCAGGCGGTATTTTCCAAAGGTCCAGTTCTTGTTGGTGGTCCGTCTCAACTGGAGGTCTCGCACAGCCGCCTGGCTCAGCGTGCCGGCCCGGAGGTCCAGCGTGTCCTTGGAGCGTCTGACCTCCCTCTTTGGTATCCGGGGGCTGCTGTAGGCCGAGCAGGTTCCATCAGTCCGCTCCGTAGCCGCCGGGCCCCTGGGGGAGTACAAGGCGGTCTTCTGCTGCAGCAGGTGGTTCTTTAACGCGGCACCTCTCAGCAGCTCTGCGGGACCCGAGGACACGGGGGAGGAGGAGAAGGAAGGCGCCTGTCGTCCGGCTGCATGTTGACGCTGTCCCGTCGGATCGGGGGCGGCGCCGTATTGCTGTTTGGCATCCACCTTGGAGAGCGGCACCATGCTTCGGGGTAGAGGCAGACTCGAGCCGACGCCTGCGTCGCTCTGACTCTGAGGTATGACTTTGACGTTCACCCCCCCGCTCATGGTCGGTGACAGTCAGTGAGATCGAGGCCTGGACGGGAAAGAAAGAGAGAGACAGAATCTCCAAATATGATTTTTTTTTATAAATGTAACTCTTAGAAAATCTAACGTGTAGATAACGAGCTCTCGGTGAAATGCTTTAAATGGGTTTGGCGAATGAAGGGTGTGGTTTGCAGGTTTCCATATAGTCGTGGGAGCCTGTGGACATCTATTTATCCATGATGGATAACAAGCCATCATTTCATCTTTAAACTGAAGAAAATACTGTTTAGCAGCTGTGCATTCCAGGACGTCTGGCTCACAGAGAAGAGGTTTCTAACCACAGAGGTGCTGACCGACTAAATGTGGATGCAAGCAAGATGGAAAGAACATCAAAGTCACCAAGATGTCTGAGAACCGGGACTAGCCGTCACTTCAGATTTATCGCCTGGCAGAAACACTGTGATCAAGAAAGTGCACATAACTCTTCCATCAATGTGGTTTGGGAGCACTCTTAAGTGAGGAAGTGATCAAAGGGTTAAGAGGAACACAAAAACGGTTGAATGAGGATAAAAAGAAACCAATGCTTCAATTATTCCGTATTTAAAATAAGATTAAAAATAATCAAACATGCAGCATCAAACCAATCAAAGCGTTACTTGCATCTCCAGGGGACGCCATGTGTTTCAACAGCTTTTCCTAATGTGTTCCCGGTCCTCTCGCCACGACCTCCAGCGTGAGGCGGGCTGCGAGAGCCGCCGGCGGCCTGACACCACTTGGCACATGCAGCTCCTTTCAGGCCCTGCCAACGCCGGCTGCCCCCCCCTACACCCCTCGAGGCCCCCCGCAGTCACCGCCTCTCCACCGAAGAGGTGGGGGGCTTCCCCCCACCCCAAAATCCGCCACCTCATCCCGCATCCGACGCCGATAACGGACAGTAGATAGTTAGTGACGATAATTAGTGACTATGTGGAAACTTTACTGGTAATCAGTTGTTGGTTAACAGATACAACTTCTACCCTGAATGCATATCCAGCATGTTGCATCCTCAACAAAACCTACCAGTGATTATTTAAGGATTACTCCTTCATGCATTTGAACATTCTTGTCTTCTTTCACATTCTTTTGCTACTTCAAAGTACTTTAGTACAGTGTCTCGATGGTCTGTGTCTCCACACCCAAAGGATTACAAAGATATCCGATAAAACTGATACTGATTGTATCTAATATTTTTCAACCCCCACCCCATTTATCTTGCTAGTACCACACCTAACGTCTGAGGGGTGAGAGTTGGCGCGTCTGGCTGCCTGTGCCACCAGTCAGTGTATGAATGTGTGTGATGAAGGAATGTTGACATGTTCTGCACGGCGCTTTGAGTTGCTGGACGATCACAAAGGGGCCGTCTAAGGTAACGTGACCGAATACAAAACACGAAATCCCTCCCACAGAGATGTGAAGCGCTCAAACCCGTCTCTGCAGCGTCTCGGGGACCACATTTTGCCATGGCGACCGACACACCCAGGTGAAAACAATACCAGCTTGAATTGAATCAAAAACTACACCTTGAGGGTGTTTTCTCTTACCTGAGTAAATAAGTGTCCGGGTTTACTCAGTCCTCAGCTGGGAGACAATAAGAAGACAGCGGCGCGCTGCAGACCAACGTTCCCTCTGCAGGGACAAGCTACACTCAACAGAACGATGCACTTTACAGTAATATCATTTACACCCACGTGCTGCTTTAAAGTGAGCGGGTGCAATCGATGCTGAGCACCAACAAGCCAGTGAGGGGAAGCTCCAGTTCCAAAAACTCTTAGAAAACACTTGTTTTCACCTCTTACCAATCATGAATAAAATTAATTATTATTTGTGACTCATGGTTTAAACTTTCTCTGGTGATATTATGCTTCCTTTCCCCCCCCGGGCTTTGTGTTTGAACCAGACTTTTTTTCAGCGAGCCATCATCAAAGCTTCAAGCCAGGGAGCAAAGCGATGAGCTAAAAGTGCCCCAGTTCTCCAAACCTATAATCAGCCCGAGGGCCAGACTAAAGATACTCGTACTGACCAAAAGCATGTTGGAGAGGGACCGCTTTCCTCCGTTGAAGGCTGCAAGAGTCTGATGAATACACTCACGAGAAAGCAGACCAGTCCATTTCCTGAATGCAATGGGCCCATTTAGGGAATATGAATGACTTCAAATGGAGGTGACCCTAATCGGAGGGTCATCATCACTCTGCGGGTCGTTAACAACGTCTGTAATTAGTGGGCAATTGCCATCTCGCGGGGTGGCACCTTATGAAATGTGTGAATGTTTCCGTTCACTTGCAGATCCTTCACTGAGCTGAATTGGGATCCGCGGGTTCGGTTTCTTCGGGGCTCCAGTTTCTCTCCATTCCAACTGAGCACCGGCAGATAATCGAGATGAACGAGTCCATTGTAATCTCCGTAATTCAATTTTTTTTCATTACTGCCGTACTATCTAGTTTTACAAGAGGCCTGATCTCATTTTTAAATATAGCCGCATCAAGTCCCAGATTTCCGGATTGTCAACGCTTCCTGCTCTCCTAGCGGGAGACGTGAACTGAGGTCACACAAGGACGCATTCACATGTGCAGATAAACATGCAAGTGGTCACCTGACTTTATCCCCAACCTTATCAATACTGTTTGTATTGTTTGCTTATACTAGTGGGTATGCACATGTGTCCAAACTAAACTATACGTTATTTTCAGTGTTTAATGATTGAAAGCTGACATGCTGAACCAACATGGCAAAGTTGGTGAATGTGATACCTGATGAATATCAACATGTGAACATTGTCATGCTAATGTCACCTGGGTATCAACCAAGGCATCACTGTACTTTCACACTTTGAACAACAGCAGGGTTTTTTTTTTCATGGTGCATTTCCCGGGGAAGATTCTTTCCAGATTGCATTGTCTCTGCAACATCCATAATAGTATCCGTAGTATCGTCACTCCTTGCAATACCATTACAGCTCTCTGCAGCACCATTCCCCTGCAGTGTGCTTCCACTGCGTTTTTCTGTTATGCCACCGCCTACAAATGTGACTTCTTTTGTTTTCAAGTTAAATATCAAGATTACCATAAAACCATTAAATACTGACATAGTCTTTTCCATTAAAGCCCACTGTGGTGAGATTAGAGCGGGCACTTAGGCGGCCGAGTTAATCTCAGGGATTTGTACTTGGCCAGTGATGCCATGACGTCATCGACACCCTGAATAATGGTACAGCTTCAGGCAGCTGTGTTGGAGAACACCGAAGGCTAGAGATAGAGCAAAGTTATTGAACATGGCCAAGTCCAATGCAGTGACATACCTCTTTACCCCAAATTAGTGATGTAATGGCAATTTGTCATATTTTTTTAATCATATTTTTTCACATTTCACGATGACACAAGGGGAGGCACCACCTCCCCTGCCTCCATTGACCGCATGTCACTGAATGGCATATATTAATTATGAATGATCGAAACTAATGTTTGTCCTTGAGCCAGAGCTCGCACCAATCAGCAGGGTGGGAGGGGCTACTAGGGCTGTGGGCGTGGCTCCGATGAGAATGAGACAACACAGAGAGGCGACTGTTTAAAACAACCAAGTTATTGTACTCCATTCAAAGAAGAACACATTGAAGGACTCTTCTTCGTTGAAAGGATGTTTTTTAATCTTCTCCCAACTTTCTTCTGTGAAAGTTTGTTGGACAGTTGGTTCATACAAACACCTTCAACATTTTAAATGATGACATATTTTATTACGGCCTAAATAGGATGCCCAGGGGTAGACAAGCAGAATGGATTATAATTGGAAATGGTGAAACAAAACGAACAATAGCTTCAGTAGCTGTGACATATATTGAGTGAACTGAAAATAAAGCAACAAAAAGGTCAGGTAGTGTCAGGGTCTCAAAGGCCAAATCAATAAAAACCTCCCTACTAACCAGAAATTAAAGTATTTTTAATAGTCACAAACAGCAGGCTTCGGGCACAAATTATACGCTTTCTATGTTTAGTGTCACCACTACATGTTTTTTAGTGCCAACTTCAAATTGATTAACAAGTAACATGGTTTGCGTTCGGTATGGTTGCTTTGAAGACTTTTGCTTGTTTTGCTTCAAGCTATTGCACAGACTCAATCATGCAGTGACCTGATTCTCTTTTTAAAGGAAACACAAGCCTAGAGGAGCCATATTCCAATTCTAACTTTTCAGAAGCCTTTTAAACTGGCAGTGTCTGCAGCCTTGAAGCTCCACAGGGTCAATGAGGCCTTCCACATATAATATTCCAGGTTGCATTGCTGCATCAATTATTTCTTTCAACCTGGAAACAAAAGTAGACAAGTTGCCCCAGAAGCATGAGAAAAAGGGATGATGAGCACCACAGCATGTCGTTTCGTGGCCTCCCTCATGCACAGCGATGCCTCTGCAGTAGTGCTGCCGTTATGCAACCGGCACAGTTCTCTGAAGCAAACTGCAGCTCACGTAGGAACAGCGGGTCGGTCCTCGCAGCTAACTGCGGTGCCTTGAGGAGTCAAAGTGTGGGCAGTGGTCTGTGGTGGACCTTCAGTTTCGCGAACTGGGTCATTAGGACAGGTAAAAAAAAGAGAAGTGCGTTGGACGTGCACTCAAAAAGGAACCAAACTCTGCAGAAACAGCTCCTAAAATAGTACAAGTAATCCAGTTCATGCATAAGAGAATAAAACACGATTCTTCACTTTCATCCTTGAAGCCCCCAAGAAAGAAGAAAAAGGACATTTTCATATTGAAAGACTAAAAGAGGGATTAATTTCTAGATTAATTTCCGGTGAATCGTGATTAGTTTTTGGCAAATGATCAAGTTGTCAGGCAAACGTAATTTCTTTAACAAATGAGTTTTCAAAGTTTCAGAAAACTTCCGCTGGAATTATTTCTGTATTAGTTACAAATAAAAAGGCAGACTTTTAATAAATAATCATCATTGATGCAGATATAATGACTATGTGTGTCAAGGCCACACTACTAACAACAACTGGTTCACTTGTAAACTTATAATGATGTAAATTCACTATTATTCATGTATTTCCTCGCTCCACAGCACATGACTGTATGTTGTTTGTTTATAGTGAGAATATTAATGTCAAGTAATAAATTATATGCAATAAGCAAACTGCCCATTATGTTCTGCACATCTTAACATATTTTTAGACCATATTTTTGGTGGATGAGATGCAAACTTAAGGGTGAGGAAAACATCCTCATTATTAAGTATTGAAATATATGGTTTTGTGACACGGATAGGACTTTTAATAATAGATTACACACAACGATCAACTCATTCAAATATTTAACTGGTAAAAAGCGTCCTCTCTGTGTTATGTTACCTTGACTTTTATATATGCTGATGCAGATCCCACGTCTCAGGTTTCATCAAAAAAGTCAACAGTTTCCCTAAAATTACATCAATATAATGAATTCTAACCCCTGCTTTGTGATACATTCTGTATCATCACATTCTTACCAATGTATGACCCTTAAAACGTGGTGAAATCACACCTTTCCAGGAATTTCATTGTTCATTTCTATTATTTTAAATATTTGAAAGCTTGAACTTTACACGCAGTATTTCAAAGTGAAACGTAGCAAAATGTGGCACGTGTTCAACCGTAGACACCGTGTTTTTGATGAACACCATGACCACCTACGTGTACACACATGTTCTACATGGCAGCATCAGATAGGAGTCCTTCCTTCAGCTGTCAGTCATTGTGACACACGGAGCATCTGCTCCTCTCGTTTCCGAAAGCTGTCGGCTCGTCTCGAGAGCCAGCCGGGGCGCCGGCGCGTACATTTTTCATTTCTAATCGATGAAGACGGGAAACAGTTCTGCATGCCGGCTGCTGCAGCACAACTACACGCAGGGCAGACGCGCAGGCTCCCATTCGCTGCACCGTATGCACCCATCTCCAGCCAGAAGGAGAGGAATTCATTTGTGAAACCTGTTTAAACGGTTGGAGTGAAAACCTGCGTGCATATGGCGCTCAGTGGCACCACTGAGCTCAGTCTGTAACGCTGCAGAGCCAAGACTGACCCACTGAAATGCTGACCCTCTCCGTCTGTCTGCATCATCTACATCTATCAGACTTGCTTTTAGGAAGTGAGTTGTTACGTGCTGCGGACGCAAACCAGCAGTCACATTAAATGCATTTCAACCCAGCATGCAACGATTTCCCATGAAACAAATGTAAAATCCATGACCTATTGTCACATAACTCGGTCTCCGTGAAGATTTCCTCCACGACATGACTGTCCATACCTGGATTTCAAAGCTATGTTTATCCTCCCTGAAAGGTTCTGAGCCGGTTGAACTTAAATCAAAGTCAGCTGTGCAGACACACCGACCACAGAGGAGGTCCAATATGGCCGCCGCAGATCGAACTAAATGGCATCCATGTATTGTGAAAGGATTCGCATGCAGCCTCTCTCTCCGAGTTCGTCCAAGCAGTGGTATCACCAAGAGCCCCGTGTGTCCTTCCATCAATGTGTGGTTCAGCCTCAGCTTCAGGTCCCGAGGGGGGGGGGGGGTCCGAACTCAAATGTCAGTTCTCCAAGGAGGTGCAGTTGTCTGCGATGTGTCAATCAAAAGATATGACCTGGAGACTGAAGACAATTTCTCTAAAGTTATATAGTGTATCGTATCAAACCCAAGTATGAATCATTTTTATATAGGAGGACCGATAGAAACACGCATTTAATTATCTATTTCATTTTTTTGTACATATTACAAGACAAACACCTTAGATTTGACAACACTTCATTAGCAACTAAAATGTTTAGTTTTTTTAACTACACCAGCATGAAACCGGCCTGACATTCTTTCCCAAAAGCGTTCATGTTTGACATCATGGCCTCCGGCAGCCGTCACAGACTCGAAACATCACAACTCAGAAATGAAGGCAGACTTCTGCACCTCTGCACAAGGGAGCGGTCCCCTTCGTCTTGTCTCGCGTCTTCGTATCCAATCCGACAAATCTCTGCTCTGAACACTCAAACATTGTATAACAGCTTCGTGAGAAACACATAAAATATGAATCAGGGTTTTTTTCTGAGTCTGTCCTTTCGGGTTAGCTGGAGCGTGTCCGTGGACAAGACCAGACTCTCCAAAAAACACAAACCACACACACACACACACACACACACACACAAGGAGACACTTGGAATGGGGACACACTGAGACGTGGCATTTACAAGAAAACAAAGCTCGCATTTTGAAAATTATGCTCTCTGGCATTTGAGAACAGAGCATCATGGAACCCGTGTGCATGCACGCCCTATAATATTATAACCATAATAATCATTTTGATACGTGTAATTTAAAATCAGCGTTTGATTTACGGCGCAGTCGTGCGACGTGACCACAAAGCTCTTAGTGGTACTTCTCTCATGAGAAGGAGTCAACAAAGCATCTGTTTCATGTATGCAGAGCTTCTGAAAGTGTCTTGGAAATGAAAGGGGAGCACATGATGCCCTCGGTAGCATTTGGACACCACCGTGATAGTGTTTGTTTTACCCCAAGACACTATTTCTGTGTTGTCTACATCGTCATCCAGAGTGACACTGAAGTAAGTAAAGTTCAAAAGGGCAGCAAGTTGCACACAAAACAGATCCTCTATAATGGGAATGACATCACCCGCCATTAGTGGTATGCCCATAGCCATGCGTGCACTCCCTATCTAGAATTGAATTACGTTATGGTCTGGATTTCTTTTAGAATTTATGAGGGCGGGGTATTGAACTAAATACTTTAAAGCACCAACCACAGTGAAGTGTTATGGACGGTCAAGTACCCGTTGTAGAATTTGAATGCATTTGAATTGATTTCTTTACATTCTATACACATACAAATGTACTGATAAATATCTGCTAGACGGACGGGAATATTTTGACGGATATTTATGGTTCCCAGAAGGTTATCGAGCGCAGGGATCCTCTGAAATTCCCTCTCAAGTTGATTTTTCGACCATTTGCTGGCAGCGGAACAAGTAAACATTATTCAAATATATAGTTTATATGTTAGCAAACAGCTGCTGCTGATTTAGCATCAGAATTGTTCATTTGGAGTTGCATTTCTGGTCACCCAATGAAATTTAATCCAAATTCTTTTTGTTCTGTTTTGGTCGCCACCATGGGAACACAAATTGCAATGATATAAACTGTTAATACAAAATAGTGCTTAGAGCAGGAAGCTTTAACGTATATATCTTCTGCCAGATTAGGGTTAAAAAATGTATTATTTTGATGAATATCTGCAAAAGCAGGTATTTTATTGAAAAATCAAACGGCACATTTTTTAAAACACTCCAGTCTTTGATGACTCAGCAACACATGTATGATCCCCGTATCTCGCTATAGGAGATAAGTAGTGTGAATAATGAGCCGAAAGCAGTGGTAGCCCCGAGCACACACACACACACACACACACACTGGTATGATTCAGCAGTACATCCCAGACAATTACTGGGCACATGACTCCCACTCCCAGTCACCGGCAGGGACCATCAAAGTCGAGCGCGGGACAAAGTCTTTGCAGGATTCAGTTCAGCAGCCATAAACGGAGTCCTGCTTCCCTCTGGCCTCTCTGTGTCGGACTGCAGTCACACATATGATGCAATATATCCCAGTCAACCCCAGGATATAATCTTTTTAAAGGTCTTTCACAACAGTATAATGCAATTTGTGGGATACTCGCCTGTCTGATTTTTTTTGGCCGATAAGGTCATCAGAGGGAATGGAAAGGTCAGATCAATAAAAATGATTTCAAGTCCATTTAATTAGAAGTGTAACGGCGCAGCTGCATGCTGCTCATCAGTCAACCATAGAATAACACATTCTCACTATTCAACCAGGAATTCAAACTTACCTAAAATGTGGTTGATAGAAACTTAGTATTCACAAGTGCAATGGAAGCTGAGTGAGGAGCGGGGCTTCCATCAGTCCGTCCCTCCCACGTTCCCACTCTGCAGAGTACGGAGAGCTGCTCCGTGCGTTACGCTGCTTGACAGAACAGCAGCTCAAACAGCGTGCGGCGCCGCAGCATCCCAGCCTCCGTCCGACGCCTGGATCAAAGTGGGACTGCTCCCTCACTGCTTGCATAACAATGCTCCCGACAGACCCCGTGCTGCAGTTGGTGCCTGTGGATCGGAATACTCAGCCGACTCTCTCTCTCTCTCTCTCTCGCTCCCTCTCCCATGGTCTCTCTCCCTCTCTCTCTTTGACTTGCAAATGGAACCTGGCACTGTTCCACTGCCAAGTTGCTCCGAGCTAAGACACACACCTGGTGAAACACCCATAAAACGACATCATCTCTCTCGCTCTCCCGCTGTGACGGAGGGGGGCGGATTGCGTATGCACCGTTTCCGCTTGGTGCTCAGTGTCCTGAGTCACAGCCAGGCCCAGTGAACCAGACCTGATTTGAATTGTCACTGCACGTTTGTAGTTGGCTGCCTGCAGGGGCGCAGGCTCCCCTCGGTGGGAATCTGGGCCAAAAGAAGCCGAATCAGAGGTGTCAGCCCGGGAAAAAAAAAGAACGACTGGATGGAGATGTTGTGACAGCGTGGGCAGACACACGCTTTTCCCCTCTTATAATCTCTGAGGTGGATATTAACAACTGTGAAGAAGACAACCCCTCCTCCCGTGTGTTATGAAGAAAATTACTCGCAATCGCACTACAAGGTGAGAATTTGGGGAGGCCAAGGACATGTGACCGTTGTCTTAGAGTGCGCAGAGAGCAGTGAAACAACGTGCACGCTGGTGTGAGGATACATGGCTACGTGTGTGGATCTGATGCCGGGTCACGCTATATTCCCCTTTTGCAAATTCAAGCAAATTGCCTCGGCTTGCGGTTAAATCGCTCTGCAGGAGCTCATGTTGTGAGATTAAAGACTGGAGGCAGTTTGGAAATTAGAGCCCGTGTTGAGTCACAGACAGCCGATAAGTGAGGATTACAGTCAAAGATGTGCATTGGCTGGACGCAGAAATACTCTGAAATGTGCAGTTAATCTGCAAACACACACACACACTGCAAACTATCTGTCTGACCTTGAAGAATACACATTCCTTTCTGCATTATTACATCTCTCGCACATAATTGCAGCTTAATTAAAAGGTGGCGAGATGAAGAATGAGTGGGTTCACACGCAGGTACAAGCGGCCCGAGTGAGCCGACTGCACCCTCACTGCCTATTAACAGTGCGCTTCACCCTCCAATGCGCTCTGCGCGTTCTGCTTCAGTAGATAAACCTCATCACCCTTCAGCGCGGCCTTCAGCGAGAAGAGCACGCCAGAGAGACAGCCGCGAAGGGAAAAATAAATCAGGGTGTGTCTGTGCATCACTCAAACATAATCTCTCCCCGTACGGGACCTCTACCGACTAATTCAGGAAACTGCATCTCTTCGCCTCTGGCTGCAAGTGGAAGCGTGCAGCGGAGCAGAGAGAGAGCACATTAAAACATCGACAACTGCTGCTTGTTGGATCTCGCTGTGCCATTAAGACAATTACCCCCCCCCTCCCCTCCCCCCCAGCCCCCCTCCTGAAATGCATCCAGTGATGTTTATTGGATGAACGGATAATGGGATGTGAAATATTACAAATATGTTTGTGTTGCTTTGATGTTCCCATGCAGCTTGGACTGTAGAATCAACGTTAGCTTTACTGATAATTTAATTAGGTTGTTGACCAAATAATCCAACATTCACATATTAATACAAAATTATATTTCTTTGGTTAATTTTTACTGTTGATACATTTCTTAATTCATTGATTGGTCCATAAAAGGTCAGAAAAAAGTTTTCTCAAAGCCCGAGTTCAATATCTTGTTTTTATTAGGCGTGAGTCTGAAGACTGAGATTAAATGGTTTCATGTCAAAGGTCATTATATTAAGCAAATATTATTTGCCTTTTTACTGGAATGATAAGTGCTGATCTCCTGTAGATCCATTAATTAACTAATCGTTGCAGCTCCACATTAAAGTTAAACCCCCAACAATTACATGGACTTAAACATTGCAAAATGAAGCTCCGTTAGATTATTCTGGAATAATAAAACAGAGAGAGAGAGAGAGCATAAGCCAAAGCAGAACGCATCAGCCGCAGTGGCTTTAACACTAAGCGCCGGCATGCAAACAGCCAAATACACCAACGTGGTGACGGCTGGTTGCTCTTCAAACACATGAAGTCAACTCACCTCCTCCAGCTCTTCCTCCTCACCGTAGAACCTGGCAAAGCTTCTGTGAAAAAAAACGCTGCCAAAGGGGAGATCATTTGCACGGGAGGAGTCCTGGCTTCCACTCAGGTCAAATGCAAAGAAAAAAAAAGAAAAAAGACAGGGCTGAATTCCTGTATGAGACTCCAACAAGCAATCAGCACTCCTCTGTAGCCTGAAGGATGGTTCAAAGCCTCGTCCCTGCCTCTTATCCTCTCCTCCTCCTCCGCCCCTTCCTCTGGATTAACTCCACTGAGTCTCTGTCACTCCTCTCCTCTCTTCTCCCTCCCTGTCATGAGCATAATCACATGTGCACATGCACAACAACGGCGGACGTCCACAGAGCAGAAACAGAGGGCTGGTGTCGGCCAATCTATAAATAGGCTTCTTGAGTTCATCATTGTCTGTTCGTGTGATGTTGAGGAGCCTGCAGGGCTCGGCGAGAGGGAGGGAGGGAGGGAGGGAGGGCGGGCGGGCGGACCGAGCGGCATCACTCTCTTCTGGCTCTTACTTCTTTCCTCGTATCGACCTTGGGTCTCCTTATCAGTTTCACCTTTCCACGGCGCGCTCTTCTGTAGGAGACATCTGAGCCCAGCCGCAAGCGCCCGTACATCCGATTATTTATTTTTTTTTACCTTCTTAACTTCTTAGTTACGGTAACCAGGCAGCCAGCCACCCCTCACAACGCAGAGGTCACATGTGGGATGTGATCTAGTAAAGCGCGAGTGACAGTGAACCCCCCCCCCCCCCCCCCCCCTAACCCCTCCACCCGCTCGCCCAATTGTTGAATGTCACGGCGGAGGAGGCGACCAGTAAAATGCCAACGCTGCTCTCCGTGCAGAAGCTGTTGCCACTGTGTCACGCACCGGCAAAAGCAACGAATTAATAATATCGCAGTGACTGAATTACACCACATTCAGTGGAATGAAATTGAAATGAAATAATTGAACTTCCAACATTGAAAGCCTCACCAGTCCATGCAAGCAAAAAGTTAACACAAAGAAATCCCACTGCTAATTTCTTATTATACAAATGGTCATTCACTTTGGATGAGATGTCAGAAACACGTTAAACGCGTGTCAGGTTAACATTACTAGCGATGCAGACGTGTGATTGCCCCGTTGACGCCAACACATGCACTGCGTGATCCAGTGAGCTCTCAGCACGGCCCTTGTAAGGCCTTTCTCCTCAAAGTGGACACAATAACGAGGACGTCCGCTCTCGATGTCACGGCGAAAAGCTCTCCGTTTTATTAGCGGCTGTCGGAGACACCGAAGTGAATCAGAAGGGAGCACACTGGTCCAACAAACGATGTTCACACCCCCCTGCAGACAAGTCGTGAGAAAATGTCAGATGTGGTTAAGAGCAAGAATCTCAAACAGATATCGTTGTTATTATGAAATAAAAGGTTACTTCCCCTCTGGCTGATCAGAACAAGGCTCCATGTTTGTGGCACATACTCCATTAAAGCCGTGTCAGTTTTCAACAAGGTCCATATTTGGACAAGATTTGAAATGTAGGAACTGCAAGTCTTTTCCTCCCTCAGGTTCCACCAATGTTAAGAAAATACAGCCGTACAACGACACCCAAACTGAGCTACAAAGCAACAAAGTGGTTTTTGGTCTTAAACAACGGAATGCTCTTGACTCGCCAAATCAGTCATCTGCCCTCAATGCCGCCAGTCATGCGTCTCACTCGTTAGATACCAGACAGATGAATGAATGAATGATGTCACAGTTGGATGAGACTTCACTTTGGGTTCATTCCTAAACAGCTTTCACAGAGCGGTTTGATTTCAAAGAGAAATAAAAGTGAGCGGGGAGCTCCGAGGTGTGGTCGAACAGCAGCAATACAAGGTTTCCCTTTTGATGGTTGGTCAGTACGTGGCTATAAAGTCCCTAATAACAACATTTATGAACTGTGCAATGCATTGTTGTTTCTAAAACAAACCGAGTGTGACAGGCTGAGCTTTCAGTGCAAAATAAGAACAATATTCAATTTAGGTCCCCAACAGATTCCCAACATCGCCATCAATGAATACTTTCTCCAGCGTCTCCTCCCTTCATGTCCCTCTCCCCCCACTCCCTCTCTGTGTCACGCTCCTCCCTCGGTTCAGACTGGCGTCCTCTCAGCCTCCCACTGCCTCTCCTCCTCCGACCAGTGTCTCTCCCCAACTCACTCTTTCCCTGAAGCACAGAGGGATCATCAACCTGTCACCTCGCTCACAGGTAGGTTCGTTTTACTCATGACAATACAGAAAAAAACTTTGTTTGTATCTAGACATGTAAACGAATGTAATGTTAGTGTGTGACGATTTTTTACTAGGGATCATATTGGTTAAATCAATGGAACATGAGCAGCAGAGAAATAAGAGAACTTTCACATAAGAGAAAGTTACATTTTATTTAAATCCCTATAAAACGACTGTAAAATATCCTCCAGTCGTCTTTGATAAAAACGGTTTCTAAAATCAGGAAAGGCCTCAGATGAGATACAACCTTAAAAAGGGGCCGTGGCACAAAAAGCTCCGTGGTGATCCTGTCGTCGTACCTGGAGGCTGCACGGAAATTATCCCCGAACTGGGTTTTTTATTTATTATTTTCTAAAGGGTCACATGAGTGTAGAACATCTGTATGGTAGCGTGTCGGGTTGTCTGACGGCACGACCGTTAACATGCTTGATTCATCCAGAGCAATCTGGGCGATTGGGGACTTTTACCGAGGGATGACGACCCTCGTCACGTGCAGTCGTGGCCATAAAAATACTTAAGAAATTCTGGCTCGACACTGCTGATAATACAGCACCGTGCTATCTGAGCAGCGCCGCAGCTAAAATTTGCATTTTACAATCGTGGATGAACGTCCCTTCAGTCCTCTGAAGGAAACGAACAAGCCGCATGCGGCAAACTGCAGCCTCTCCTTTTATAGGTATTGTTGCATGTAGCCTCAGTGGTTGCACACTGATCTCACCACTGAACTCCAGAGAACAGGCGTTGTGTATACAGTGAATGAAAAAATGAACTCAGCTGACTCTGACCCTGCAAAGCTCGCAGGATGCCTTTCGGCGGAGGAAACAAGTGCGGCTGCTGCCAGAAAACCGTCTACTTTGCCGAGGAAGTGCAGTGCGAGGGGAAGAGCTGGCACAAGTCCTGCTTTCTGTGCAGTAAGTATCACAGCTCTCAGGTAATCTGCTTTCCGACTCCGGAATCACTGGAAGTGCCGGGGCTGGAATGCAGAGCATTCGGCACCAGGGTGGGAAAGTGAGCATCTGCAGCGTTTGGCTGAGACGTCTCAGTCCTTATTTGGACCCAGTTGAGACATGTGACAAAGGTTTGGTCTTCCTTATTTGGCTGAGGAAGGTGCTTATACTCCTCCTCTCGGGGGGTTTTATCCCAACCAGCTGCACAATGTGGGCTTCTTTAAGATGTCACGCATATTTTGAGGAGACGTCACAGCTAAACGTCTGTGGTAGTGATGCTCGTGAGAGTAAAGAAAGAATTGGCTTTAAATTTCTAATTTTTTTTTTTTTTCTTGTTGTAAGTGGTCTGTAAGAAGAACTTAGACAGCACCACAGTGGCTGTCCACGTGGACGAGATCTACTGCAAGTCGTGCTATGGCAAGAAATACGGGCCTAAAGGTTACGGCTTCGGGGGCGGAGCCGGCACCCTGAGTATGGACACGGGGGAGGGACTTGGGATCAAGCCTGAAGTGTGAGAGAAGCATCGCGTCCTCCTCCTCCTCCTTTGTGACCCCGTTGAGATCAGCTTAAAGCCAAACACTGCACATTCTTTTGTTTTTCATCACTACGCAGGCAAGCTCCTCATCGGCCCACGAACAACCCCAACCCCAACGCCTCGAAGTTCACCCAGAAACCAGGAGGCCCGGACGTGTGTCCTCGATGCGGGAGAACAGTGTACGCGGCCGAGAAGGTCGTCGGAGGAGGCAACGTAAGAAGGATCCACGTTTGCCGTGATCAAGGTTTTGAGCTGGTGTCCTTTTCTTTTCATACTGGCTGAACTCTCTGCTCTCTCATCAGTCCTGGCACAAAGGCTGCTTTCGCTGCGCCAAGTGTGGCAAAGGACTCGAGTCCACGACGCTGGCCGACAGAGACGGGGAGATCTTCTGCAAAGGTCTGTGTGGCAGAGAATCTAATCCACTTTGTCTCGTTCCATCTTTAGGATAGGAAGATTTGTGGATTTTCTTATTTCCTGTGTGACAGTAAGAACCCGATGTCACCTTCAGCTTCAGGAAACAGAAAAGGACTTTATAGACCAAACTATATACTATTGGGGATCATGTGATAATGTTTCAGGACCTTCAGAAATATGTTGCTTGCATATTTCAGATCAAAAATTGTCATCACTGGTGAGAAATTGTTTCTGAAGGTTCTTTGTAAAAGAAGGAAACAATTGCATGAATAAAACAATACTGCATTAGAGAGCATGCAGATGTTTTATAAGAGACGTCACATCTGGATGACCTCCAACCTGCAGCACAGAAGATGTTGCTTCAGATGACCCACAACAAGATGCAGCACCTCTTGACCTTTTGCCAAAGAGTGAATCTTCATTCACGTCTCATCGTGGCTTGTGTAAACCAGATGTTTTCAGCCTTTGTCATTTCCTCCGCAGGCTGCTACGCGAAGAACTTCGGTCCCAAAGGGTTCGGCTTCGGTCAGGGTGCCGGAGCTCTGGCTCATTCGCAGTGAAGCTCGAGGCCTCGAACCCAGCGAGGACTCGCATCATCGCTCTGACGCCGCCGTCGATATCCAGCGCATTTTAATCCGCCCGTTTAACCCCAGCTGAAGGCAAAGAGGAATGAAAGAGGCACACAACTCACAGCTTGTTCTTCACCCAGCAGATTTTGCTTCGTATGTTACATTTGATTCTGGATTATGACGTTGCTCATCATGACAAGTATTTCAAACTAAAGTCTAACTGTGTGTTCGGATGTGCTCAAGAAGAAAAAATGCTCCCTGGCTGCAAAAAAAAAGAGACACTTCCACTTTAGTAACATTAAGTTTGGCCAATGTTGAGTTTGATTAATAACGTCCATATCGGTCAGTTGCAGTCGAGATAAAGCTTTCCCCGCCGTCTTCAGAGGCGCTTATTTCCTGAGACATAAAACAAACCAACAAACAATGGACGTTTTTCTAACAGCCCCCGTGATGCTGCTCTGGCCCGCTCTACACCGACGCCATTGTTCTGTTCACCGTCCTGGTGCTATGACATCATGGCGGCGCCGGGCGTGCTTGTTATTTGTTTTCCAATTGGCATTAAAAAATAGAGAGCAAAAGCCCAGCGGTTGTTTGGGGGAACAAACGGAGTGGCGGCGCTCGGGCCCCGAGGGGCCCCGCAGCTGTCTGTCCGTCAGTGTGAGTCGGGTCCAGTTCAAACCCACGACTTCCGAAACCTGTTTACATTCACAACGAGTTTCTTTGACTTGCATTGAGCCCCTCGCCCAGCAGAGGGCCCTCCTGACTCCCAGCAGAATACATGGGCCCTATAATAATGTCTATTTTGTTCTTTAATGAACCGGAAATATTTCTACACTTCTACATTTCTACAATAAACTCCACTTTCACCGGCTGTGTGATGAACGCACTATTGCATCATTAATCATAAAAAAATTATACAGGCCGACAATAAAGATATTATTTGAAAAGGGTTTTCTGCATGATGAGTGCTTTTGATACACTATATTTTGATACTAATACTTTTAATTTTTACATTTCACAAAGGACATTTACAAGACTAAAAACCACTTACTATAAAAGTGCTATTTTGTCCTTTAGGCATCGGAATGTATGAGTCAGTTTTCCAGAGACTGTCCAGCAAATAGACGCAGCACTTAGTTAATCCTGCTGCCAAATACACAGAGGAATTATAATCATCTTCCACGATGCAACAGCCTGGATCTCAGTGTCATAAATCAAATCAGCATCAGGGACGTTGAGGTCCTGACTCGCCGAGAACAAAAGAACGGCTCTGAGAAATTAATCCGACTTGAATCCTTGATGGGATTGCGCATTATATTATCATTATACAAACATGACAGTGTAATAAATAGCTGGGCTGGTGGCCCAGCAGGTCACAGCTCGCCAGTTATCCCACTGAACTTCTCTGCAAGCAGGAGACAATCCAGCAGCCACACATGTCTCCACATGTGTTAAACAGAGTTCCTATTAGCTCAATGATTTACAGTGTAAACGCAGATACGTTACCTGTTAGAGAACAAACCTTGTGGATGCTACAGAAGAGTTCATGGGCAGTTTTGAGAATGATGACGATTTTGTGATTAACACAGGCCTCCGGCGTCAGCTCAGTTCAAAAGTTATTGAAGGAATATATTTTGGAGGTATATGTTCATCCCTTGAGTAAGAATCTATGCCAATGTGTGGTGAAGCTGTTCTGCCTTAAATAACAGCTAAAACAAAATATTAATCTACAGGGAAGTTGACCTTTCAGCTTTCAAAGGAAACGTGTTGGATGGTGGGTTTAAAAGTGATTAAGAAATAGCACAAAAGGGCTGACGCTAATTGACGGTGTGCTAACGTACTCTGCTAATGTTAGCGCCGCGGGGTGTTTTTGTTGATAAAAAGATATGTTTGAGAAACTTACATCTCCCGTCAACCTCTCCGGGGAACGAGTGTCACTACTACGCAACGTTCAACCCTCAGAATCTCTTCAAAAGCGTCCTGAACAGGAAGAAGAAATGAACGACTGAGCTGGTTAGTTGCACGACCCTGATGGAGCGCGTGTTTAAGCATTTACGTTCTTCACAACAGCAAACTCCAGATAACATACACACAGTACGAGAGCCGGGGCCCCCGATTCAAAGAGTGGCAGCATCACACGGCGCTGCGCTTTGTCTATGTTTAGTTTTGGCCCTTAGCTAAATGTATACTGGAAACTGCATTCCTGCCTTAAAACCTCAGCTTAGCATCGCCTGCAGCTACTATCCTAATCAGCCCTGTCGGGGCCCTGCAGTCTGCGGGGGGGGGGGGCACGTCTCCAACATCACGCCAAGTAGCCAGAGAAAATCTCATATAATCGACCTAAGCAACAAGACAAGCTGTTTGGTTCACGTTTGCTTGAACACATCAGCTGTCGGGTAGGATTTAGGAAACTTGTGTGCGTTAGAGTGTAAAGATCCAGCGTAGAGATTTAAATGGTTTGTACTTGTGTGAGAGGAAAAACTAATGAAGAACTAACTGGCTGCTGATGGGAAAGTTGTGTATCCAAAAGGCTCGCACATAATATAAAGAAGCAGAAAGCATTGATTTATCAACACAACACAAGCATCACACAATGTCGACCTGAGACCACCCACCCCTCTCCTTTGTGTGGGTGTGTGCGTTTCTATTTAAGTCTCCTTTTGATAAAGAGGAGGGCCGAAACGGGGAGCGGGAGATAAATATTCTCGCTGGCTGCCCCCTCCATCTCTTTGCGTCCGTCTGCATCCACAGCATCGACTCACAAAGGTAAGGCTGCCGCGCTCCATCGGGTCCTGTGATGGGGTTTGATCTGACGGAGCGAACATGAGACAACAACTTCGAAAGATCGATTTGACTCTACTCTTCATATTTCCATTCATGCAACACTACACGGGCAAGCAGAGTTAAGACCCATCGGGGTCCCAAGTGGTCCCTACAGCTGAGCACTTGGGTGTTTTATTTTTGTCTTCCAGGGGGAACTGAAATAGTCAAGATGCCTGAGAAAGCGTAAGTGGACTGCGTTTCGTTTTGAATCAGTTTCAGAAAAAAAGATTTATCTATAGAAAGTAGAGCTGGGCTCTGAAATCTTGTTTTGTGGTGTTTATACTTGACAAAAGGAAAACTAATGAGAATAAACTGAATTCATAGCTTCAAGTCAAATTAGAGGAGAAATATGATAAATATTTTGACAACAAGCGTGCACGCAGATGAAGACTAATCCTCAGACTTTCATTATCATTATTAGTATTATATTACCTAAAAGATTTGAAATCATGTGTGTTTATCATTTTTAATAATGTTATTGTGTATCACGATATCTCATTATATGATTTCATCACAAGAAGATTCCTTTAAAAGACGATAAATTATCGTACTGAAATATTGCCCAGCATTTACCGATCCTGAAATATGATTTGATTTAGATTAGATCAATAAAGGTTTTTTACGACATGCAATTAAACTCTAACGCTACATCTCTCTTTCTTTTTGCTTCCTTCAGACCAGAGGTAAGACTTTGCAAGACATTACTCACTAAGGAATTTTATAATTTAACAAATGCACATATTATTATGAGATTCTCCCTGGACTACTAAAATGGTGCAATAAAATATATATATTTTTAAATGTATTTTTTTTTTTGCAGAGAAAATCTAAAATCTCTGCCTCTCGGAAGCTCATGCTGAAGGTGAGTCCTCATTGTGTTTTGCACGGATTGCGTCATCACAATTAATCAAACGGTTGGTATTTCAGAGCTTGCTGCTTGCCAGGGCCAAGGAGGAGCTGGAGCAGGAGATGGAAAAAAAAGAGGAGCAGAAGGCAAATTACCTGGACGAAAAGACTCCGCCCATAGAGATCGCTGGCATGTCCTTAGACGACCTGAAGGTGGAAGATCACAGCGACCGCAGAGCTGTTCATACTTGATAACTGAATCCCTGAAATGATGATCTTTTTATCACTCAAGAGGTGCCAAAATGAACCTCCACCTCCTCTTGTTCTCTTTTAAGGCATTATGCAAAGAGCTGCATGCCAAAATAGACGTGGTGGACGAGGAGCGCTATGACATTCAAGCCAAAGTCTCGCACAACACCAGAGAGGTAGAGCCGGATGGAAAAAATGACAATGAACAGCTTTGATCGTTTCCCCACCGACCACCAAAAGATAAACAGAATTCAGCTGATTCTACAATCACATCTGCAGAAAAAAGGACCTGGATCGACTTCTTCCCTTCTCTTCTCCGCAGATCAAAGACCTGAACATTAAGGTGGTGGACCTGCGGGGGAAGTTCAAGAGACCCAGCCTGAGGAGGGTGAGGGTCTCTGCGGATGCCATCCTGCGCTCCCTCCTGGGTTCCAAACACAAGGTCTCTCTGGATCTGCGAGCTAATCTCAAATCGGTCAAGAAGGAGGACACAGAAAAGGTGGGTTCAGGGAAAGTACAAAAGATGTTTCTTTCAGCCAGAAGACACCAGCCCCGATTTGTTCAATCACACACACGGCGTTCAGCTTGGGCACAGACGTTTCCCATGGGGATGATTTATGTTGCACATTTGCACTTGACGCCTGTGGAAACATTATTCCTTTCTCGGCTCTCCAAAACAAAAGGAAAAGCAGCCGTGCGAGGGTCGAGATATCGTGATTAAATTAACACACAATAAGAGAGCTTGTTGCATGAAGAGTGGAAATGTCATGCGTGCAAATGAGCAGAATGCGTTGAGAGCAAACCGCGAGACGTCTTGTTGTTGCTCTGCTTGTGCAGGAGAAGACGGCGGAGGTGAGCGACTGGAGGAAGAATGTGGAGGCCATGTCGGGCATGGAGGGCCGCAAGAAGATGTTCGACGCAGCAAAAGGAGAAAGACTGTGAACGTCGGTTGTGGGGAGACACAGACGTCAAAGTGCAGAGTCAGCACAAATAATGAGTGCATGAACTCTGATGTTTTTCTGAATATTTGAGAGATTTTGTTGTGTTGATTACATTTTTGAAAACTTTCTATATGTTGGTTTCATTATTACTAAAATAAACTTGCTATAATGCAGCTTGTAAAAATAGAAAAAATACATGTGAAAGAGGAAAAAATAAAATATTTATTTCCAAAATCTATTTATTCCTCTTTATTTTTTTCAAACATATTATCTTGTTCTTTGCTGCAGAAACACAGCTAGCATTCAAAATGTCTGACAAATGTGAAAGCATCTTAAACCACAATCAGCAAAACAACATGCTAAACAGCAACACACAAGGCCTGACAGCAATAAGTTGGGTAATAATTCACCCAACAGCATCAACGTGTCCAAAGGCCGCCAAACCAACAGCTCAACCCATACAAAAGATTAGCAGTATGACTACCACCAATGCAATACGGTGGGCCCTCCACCTGCAATCAGAGCCCGGTGACATGAATCAGTGACAGCTGGAGTCTCCATGAGGACGAAATCTTTCTTCAGGACAGGAAGCTCCCCTCGTGCACATCTGTCCTGCAACAACAGGTCCCCGTTTGAATGGGAATTGATAAGCGGGCAGAATGTTTATATTAAGGGTTGACCAAATGAATAAATTACAACAAAAACCTGCTGCACAAAGTTGTACTAGACATTGGCACTTACTATAATACGACTTGGTGATCATTTTTATCCATTAATCTATATTTTAAAAAACAGTTTAAAACATGATTCCCAGCTCTTTAGATGAAGTCAGCAAAGTGCAAATAGAAAAATAAAAACTCACGTTTGAGAAGTTGAAACTGTGTCAATTTGACTAATTGTTTTGGCTTTATAGCATATTTGAGGTAAGTCTGAGGTTTCTGCATTAAGCTACTTCTATACATATTAATCCTTTTGAATCTTTAACGGATTTAAAGAAGCTAACATACAGATAAGTAATAAAGCGCATGTAGATGTTTCTACCACAAGGTGTCAGCATCAGTTCATGATCAGTTCACTGATCAACTGGTTTCAGCAAACTGAATACTTGTATTATTCCTGTCTAACTAAATCCAGAGCTTATTGTAAAGATTATATTCATTAGCAGATCCTGGCGCAGAATGAAGATCCTTCTCGGGACAGCTTTCTTCTCAGAGTATCAGCTCTACGTGCTTTCTGTTTGTTTATGTGACTCACGTTCCACATGGGTGAGGTTTCAAACCCACAAAAAAAAGAAAAAGTTGGATTAAAGGAAAGTGGTTGAGGCCAAATGCTAGATTGACTCTCTACCACTTTTTGGTTTTGTTGCAGCCCTCAATGGATGAAGCGACACCAGCAGTTTACATTCAAACACAAATACCTCTTTCTTTAGGCATTAAAAATATAACATGTGCAGAGCACCATGTCTGCATCAGATATGAATGTGAAAAAATCCCTTCAAGGAGACACTGAAATCTATATTTAAGATATTAAGATCATTAAGATATTTCTTTGTGGTCATTTTAAGTGTCCCCTTTGTTGGCAAGTGCATCTTTAAGGAACATTTTGTGGGCGGAGGCCAAGTGGACCCCTCTTGCTCACATTAATAGTTGCCAAAAAGTGAACAATACAGTCATGTAAGAAAACTAATAGAAGAGCTTTTGAAAAGGAATATTAACTTCAACTTAACACCCAAAGACTTCAAAAAGGCATCAAACCATCGGTGCACAAGCTATAGTTGAGGTGGAGGGGGAACTCCATCCGATCAGTCCCATTTTGGCTCAGCAGAGACATGTGATGAGTCATAATCCCAACGGAGGGGTCTGAACTGAAGACAATGTCAACAGCGAGGGAGTATCAAAAGACTTGGCATGGTCGTAAAGGGTGTTGTTTACGGCACGTTACTGCGTGACAGGGCAGAGATTAAGGGCGAGGTGCAGGAGACGGCGCTGGTAAAAGAAGTACGTTTTATTTTTTACCCGTTCCCATGGCAACCTGCTGTGGGAATAATGCTCATTGACAATTGAGTTCCAGTAAACATCAAGTTTAGGGGGAAATCAACTGTTGCCGTTTGTTGATGCCGTTGAGCGACGCACGTGGCGTTGATCTGCAGCATCCCAATGATTGTCAATCCCCCCCCCACACACACACACACACACACCCTCTCTGTGTATTTGCTGCACACAAGAGGAGGTTTACAAGGATTATTTCTAACCTTCCTCTTGTCTACCTGACTTGAGTTACTGGAACTTTTTGTGGAGAATAATCCTGCGCTGGCCAGCCGTGTAAAAATAGACAATGCAAGTCCACGGAGAATTTCAGTTTTCCCATTCTAGTTAATGCCATCTGCCATCTGTTTGCAGGTATGTGCCCACCCATTGTGGACATGGGTAGCTCGGCGCCATGTGATCCACTACTGGGTTTAAAAGCTTATGGCCCAAAGAGGAGGGCACAGTGTACAGTTCCCCATCGAGTCCAGTCTAAAGAGCAAATCGCACTATCCGGGTGAGTTTATTCCCTCCTCTCCCATGTGTTTTTAGTCAGTTTATCGTGGTTCAATTTAGCGTTATCCTATGACCTCAGGCTGCTGTTGGGGCAGGGCCACTCCTCGGCCTCCTTTGATATTTGGAGTTATTTGTGCAGGTGCTGCAGCCTGAACATGTCTGACACAGAAGACGCCACGGACGAGTGAGTAGACGGATCATTTCCGATAATGACGAAGTGACGCCGGCCCCCGCTGGAATCGATTGTAACACAATATGTTTGGTGTGCTCTTTCTTTTTTTTTTTTCTTGTTCTTTTGCTTCTTTTTAGGGGGAAACGTAAGTCGGTTTCTTGTTTCCAGAAGAGTCTTGGCAGTTGAAGTGTGGTGAATAGGCTGCTGGTTCAGTCGGACCGGTTGGATGCTACACGTCACATCACTACATCACGTGAACATAAAGCATCCATATTGTGTATAAACTGCATGCAGAAATGACCCCGCGCGTGTTTAACACCTGTGAAGTGCATTGCCATAGTTTATATACTGTATTCCTATATATACACACATGGTGATGTACTTTAATACAATCAATATCTAAAAACTGCTTCTAAATCTAAACTTCCAGACGCTGGTTGTTGTTTTTTTGTTACCCACTTTACGCACTCGAGCTTTGCATTTATCGTTGCTTAACACACTGCGCCTGCTAAGCCGCTGGCTTCACAGCCTACTGTATTTTCGGCACGTTGATGCCACTGCAGAAGCAGCTGCTGTCCTTGAGCTCTCCTGCCCGATTGACCTTTGTCCTCCCCGCCAGTCCTCTGTCTATCTGAGGCCGGAGACCGCTTGCTTTGTATAGACATCCCCGTGGATCGGGCTTCCCAATTCAGATCCCCATCAAACCGCTGAAGGGTTTGTGCCTCTATTTATGTCTCCTTTGTGAGGCTGCCTAGAAGCTGCATAGTTATCCCTGAAACGGAGCGCCCCCTGCCCCCCCCCGGACCTTTTATGTGGAGTAGAATCGCTGTTAGAGAGCAATGTAGGTCAGGGTATGTAACAGTGACACAGGCACAATGCCCACTTTCATTTGTTATGCCCATTAGAGGTCTAAACGCAGGTTGGCTTACCGTCTCTGCAGAGGTAAAAGGGTTGAGTTACCTAAACCCAAAAGCCTCAGTGTCCCTTTAGCCCACGGAGGACCGATGAGGAGAGAAAAGTCGACAACAAAAAACACAGAACAGACCACAAACTAAAACTGTGGGAAAGCTGGTGACAATTACTTCCCCGCTCCAGTGAAATCCAGATAGTTCTCTCTTCTAGAGAGTCGCTTAAAGACCTAATGTGCGGCATATTGAGAGTTTAATGGCAGAAATTTAACATAATCTCATTTATTTCTATCATTCTATTGTGTTTGTTTCTCTTTAAAAGAAGCTAAACACCCTACGTTGCCGATATCGGCGCATTTAGGGAAGCCGTCACAATGGTTAATGCCGATCCCAGCTGAAATTGGGCCAGACTATAGCAGGTCTTGATGAAACATCCCAGATTTAAACATAGCGAAAACATTTTAGAATATAAAAACAATTAAAAGATGTGTAGAATTGGTTTACATAAAAAATAGGTAAACGATTTGGAAGGGACTATGGAATCATTTTGAAATCGATGCTGTATGAAACTTTCACATTGTTTGCTTGCTAACTGTACATGCTTGCTTTGCACAGAGGGGGAGGAGGTAGTAGAGGAGGAGGAGGACGAGCAGGAGGAAGAGGAAGGGGTAGAAGGTAGTTTTGCTAATCCTAATATCTGTTTGCATGCCAGCTGTAAATAGAAGGCTACACGCGCAACACGCGGTTGTAAACCATGTTGTCTAATGAGTCTTAGTTTGCTTTTATCCAAATAACATGCTGTCGCTGTCCAAGGAAAACAATCTCTCTCAAAAAAAACATCTGAGAAAAAACACCTCCATGACCTTTCATGACAATTCACACTCTGATGTACCAGGAGAAACCGTTTTAACTAGATAGGGATCATATATAAGTCTTAGAATATAATGTTAAACTATTTCTCTGATGTATCTGTGTATCTGCTGAAAATCCAGTCAGTGTTTCATTTGGCAATTATATAAAACATTTAATACAAAATTGACTAATGGATCTTTGTTAACTGGGTGGAGACCTCATGTAGTTTATCTGTAATGATCATCTAAAGCCGTGTCCCGTAAACACACCAGCATTCCTCTCCGGATAAGATCTTCAGCACAGACAGTTCAACTCATTATTGAAAGCTTCCTTTATACTCTGGCAACGTGTGTCAATCAGCGATTACACTGTACCCATTGCATTCGCCTTTGAAATAAACAAGTTTAAAAAAAAGAAACAAAAAAGATCCTATTAACTTAATTTGAGGTCATACATTCTTTTATTTGTCAGGATGTTGTTGTGTATATAATGTTGGCGGTATTAGATAACAAAGATAAAGATCCCGGCTGTGACCCTTTTCCTCGGGGTCAAAACGCTCTTTTGTGCGTCAAATGTTTGACTTTGCACTGACGCTCTCATCTTTCAGCAGATAATTCTGAGGAAAATGAAGCAGGTATTAAAGATGTGTTTGTGTAGAAAAATGTTCCTGTGGGTCTTTGCACTTTTCTTTTATAATTTGAATACATTGCCTCGTAACCTAAAGATCTTGCTTTGCGTTTTCTTTCATGTGCGTCCTCAGAAGAGGCAAAGCACAGGTCAAAGTAAGCACAGAGTTCATTTGTATTCCTAAAACTTAAATTGAAAACTAAAAATTCTCTGTGTGACACAAAGGAAGGGGAAACAATTTCCATGTTTCTGTCCTCAGGCCTGGTTTCGTGCCGGGCTTGGCACCTCTTAAAATCCCAGATGGAGAGAAAGTGGACTTTGATGTGAGTTCATCTCAGCACCGATCAAGGCTGCACCGACGAGCTGCCTAGTTTTTGGGAGGGCTGACTGATCGCATTTCCACTTCTTGCCACCATTTCAGGACATTCATCGAAAACGTATGGAGAAGGACCTGACCGAGCTCCACACGCTGATCGGCGCTCACTTTGAAAAGCGGAAGAAAGAGGAAGAAGAGCTGATCGGCCTCACGGATCGCATCGTACGCTTTAGCCTCTAATGGAAAATCCCCAGATTGCATCATATTGTTTCACACTTGAATTTATTTTTTCTACTCCAGGAGACCAGGAGGTCAGAGAGAGCAGAGCAGATGAAGATCCGGGCCGAGAGAGAAAAAGAGCGGCAAAACAAATTAAATGTACGAATTAGGAGGACAAATAACAAAACAGGACGGATGGAAACCTTCTACGTGTCTTGTAGTGCATTTTGGATGTCCTACCCCAAACTTTCCATAATGTTCTCCATCAGGAAGAGAGAGCGAGAAGAGAAGAGGAAGACGCCAAGAAGAAAGCAGACGACGATGCGAGGAAGAAGATGATTCTGTCCAACCTGAGTTTCACTGGATACAATGTGAGGAGATTTCCCCTTATCTTTTAAAAGTACCCAATCATTCTGCATATGTGACACGTGCACATGGCTTCATGTGCCCTCTTCCTGAACAGCAGACACAGCCCGGCGGGAAAAAACTAACGGAGCGAGAAAAGAAGAAGAAGATTCTGAATGAGCGACGCAAAGAGCTAGATGTTGATCACATGAAAGAGGACAAACTCAGGTAAAATAAAGATAAAAACATCTCTTTCATTTCATTCCAATACACGCTCGCACGATCAATCGGCCTCTTGTCCGCTTCAGGGAAAAAGCAAAGGAACTGTGGGACTGGCTTCACAAGCTGGAGGCCGAGAAATTTGAACTTCAGGATAAGCAGTCTAAGCAAAAGTATGAGGTGAGGTATCTGAACGCCATGTGTACGTAATGCATCTTCTCAAAAAGTCACATTACTTTTACGGCCCGATATTTGAAAAATGTTTGCATCGGTAAGGTAGATTTCAACACGTTTAAAAACATTATCTCCACAGATCACAGTGCTGAGAAACCGGGTCAGTGATCATCAGAAAGTGTAAGTCACATCAGTGCATCATCGTTTTTCACTGCTTCTAACGCGCAAAACGTAACAAAAGAATAATACCTTCGGCAAAACATGCAGTTCATCTTTTGAGGGAAAACTAAGTACATTTCATTTCATGAAATTATATCAGTGGAAACATTAAAATATTAAACAGAATGATGCATTAACAAACCAAACCATTAAAAAACCATTGATTTCACCTAAAAGGTACAAATGTGTGTGTGTTAACGCTACAGGGATCCAGTACCTGGGTAGCAACAGCAGATAAAGATAGCAGAAACAATTTGGTAGCAAATCCCCTTACAACAGCAGACAGCTGTGATAAGCTCCATGTGCGTGTCTCTGTGGAGCACTGGTTCCCAACCTGGGGGTCGGGACCCCTGAAATGTGCCTTCGCGTCACATCATGTTTCTTTTTTTGTGCCGGCTAATTTAACGCCCCGTTAAATCAGCTGACTTTGACTTTCTTCTCAGACCAAAGGGCAGCAGAAGCAAGCGTGGCCTCAGGAAGTAACGGGTGACCTGAAGGAAACTGCAAACACCTGATACTAACCGCGAAACGATGTTTTTACAAATACTTGAACATGCATGGATGAAACTGCAAATGCTCTTAAATAGGGTGTCTGTGAAACAAAGTTAATCTGCGGGAACGTAGCAGTAGAGTAGAAGTACACCGTGAGTATTTGACAGGGATTTGACAACGTGTAACCCATTAAAATGACTTTACTATCTGAAATGACACCATTATGGTTCTGTCCTACCACCGAATCATTATTAGTACTAAAAGGGAAGTGGAGACAAATTAATTACTTCTTGTGTCTACGAAATTGTGGTTGCAATGAAATAAAACAAAATATTTGTTTAATAAACCGGAAATGTTGGCGTCTGTCTCTTTAGTCTTACTGAAAAAAACCTGCTCCCTGCAGCACCAAAGGTCTGGAAATGAGCAAAAAATCTACCAGTGTAAAAGTGTCACCTATGACCCCAGAACACTCTCTTGGCTCTCGGGTGAATTACCTGGTTTGAAGGAGCAAAGTTCAAATCCTGTAAACAATCGCGCAATGCACCAAGTGCAGCAACAACTGCAGTGTCTGGCTCGAAGAGCTTGTTCGTAAGCCTCAGAAAAAAAACCATACGGGGAGAGTAAACAGAATTTGAAAGATGAGCTGCTAATCTGCCCAGAAGCTTGTCAAACTCTGCAGCCAAAAGCCCCGCAGGGGTGCGACGATACGCACGGTTTCATAAAACTCATTATTCTGCACAAGTGACTATAAGAAACGGTTGAAAAATATAGTTACAGCTTGAGGAGGAGATCCGTCAGCTTTATTAATTTGACTTTTTCGGGACGTTACAATTATTTCAAGATCATACAAATGGAAAAAAAGAAAAGATGGAAACATCACCAACAGTAAACTCCAGTCCTGTTACATGCGTTCTTTTTACATAGTCAAATTGACTTTTTTTTTTTTCTCCTGGCGATAAAACAAAAATAACCGCGTGTTCTGATAAAGCGAGCTCACGGCACCAGATACACAAATACACATGTGACATTAAAAGACATTTAACATTTGTTAAAACCCAAACAAAGCTTGTCTAGTTTCTGACAGGTTACATGTGACCCTTTCTTCCCTACAAAGCAGAAATGACCTTACAGCATTTACAGCGTTAATGCATGTTGATGGAAGGATTATGTTAATTAATGAAGTCTTTGTGAAATGAAAAAAGGATGGCGCTCAGCCGTGGTGGATGTGCGGCGGGACGGGAGTTCCTCTCTCCACTTCCAGCCATCCGTCTAAGCTGCCTCGTTAACCAACATCTTAAGCGGACTTGAGCGCGGCCGCGGTGATGTCGTTCACAAACAAGGATTTACTCATCCCTTGCTGCGGGACAAATAGACAAATGAAAAATCAGTGCACCGGCTCAGCAAACACACTGAATTTACAGTAAGTGAGAAACCCCTGAAGCAAAGTACACTTTGCTCCTGGCTCATTTCCCGATGACACAGCCTGCGTTAGCGCTTCAAAGACGCATCAATCACACTGACTGGGAAGTCTGAACGCCGCCCAATCCAACCTCGCTGCCTCCCTTTCTCACAAATGCCTGCCAGGGGCGTGGACACTTTAAAAGGGTGTGAGACGGAGAGGACACACCCAAACCCCTGACAGGTTTTTTTTTTCCCTTCAAAAAGGGGTTGAACCTCACCTTTTTCAGGGCGCTTTGTAAATCCTTTTCCGACCACATGTTGTAGAGCAGCAGGGCTGCAGCTCTGCTGGATTTGGGTAAATATCTTTACAAAAGGGAAAACAGGAAAGTCAGAGGACCGTTGGGACTTCCATCGTGGCGGAAACATCACTCATGCGAAACATAATTGCGGTGAGTCATAGGTAATGGTTGGACCTTTTGTTAAGAATACTGAGCTCATGCAACCTTACCCAATTAGGCTGAGATCTTTCAGTGAGTTAATCAGGTTGTTGTTCAACAGGTGTTTGCCCATCTCAGGTTCCTTCATAAGCAGGCTGTTGGACGTCCGACAGGCCATCGCCAGCGTGTCATCGGACTCATTTCCTTGCTTGGTGCCTGCGCTGAGGACGTCCAGCAGATTTGGGAGGGCTTTACGAGCTTCAGTATCAAAGCAAACAAAAACCCACGGGCCGTTTAACTCCAGCAAGCACTCGGAAAACTGAAAATGATTGTTTAGGATTCTGCACTTTTAGGTACTGACTCAAATTAGAATTGCAGATTCTAAATACATCTTAGCACTATGCTTAACCATGTTTATGTTCACAACAAGCAGGCGACTTTTTTTTTTCCTCATACCTATAGAATTGGTCAAGTTGGGGGTTTTGGTCAGGTTTCCCAACAAAGCCACTGCGCTCCTCTGAATGTTGGCTTTCTCCGATTTTACAAGGGGACAGATAACTTGCAGGCCATTTACTTTCTGGACAATCATCTGACTGATCACGCTGGAGACCTGTGAGGACAATAAAAACGTTAATTCAGGAAACATCAAGCGGGGTGCAAGCCAAAAATACAACGATAACTAAAAAGTTATGCCAGCAGTTCTGCTCGAGCCGCTTAGATGATATCATGTTGGTTTGTTTCTTCTTACAGTGCCTTCTTGTGCGGTGAGGTTCTGCAGGGCTCCGCAACAGGCCTCCTGGGTTTCTTCTCGCTGGCTCGTCTCAAGCACGGACAGGTAGCTCTGCATAGTTTTGGAGTGGATCAGCCAACTGGCCCCACTCGGTTGTGCATCCTCAACGACCGGGAAGTCAAAGCGGCGCTGGACGAGAAACGCGGAGGAACAATGTTATAGTAGAGCGGCTCGATAGAATTTCTTTTATTCAATTTCAATATGTGCCATTGATAGGATGGTGAAATGGATAACTCTTGTGCTTTGCAACAATTGAATCTAAACGATTTCCAAACACAGTTTGTCATGGGAATGCAAAATGCAGCAGACTGAACACAAAGCAAAAAGGGGAATACCTACTGGAATCAGAGCACAATGTCTCACACGGTCACCCAAAGCCCTTTAAAGCCTTGCAAAGACTACGGTAAGTAATTACCGGTTTAACAGCCACAACGGCGGTGCAATTAACAGACGGGTCGTACTGCGGGTAAAGATTAATGACATACTGACAGATTGTGTCTAGACAAACTGTACCGCCTTGGCCCTGCTCTACGCATCTGTCGTGCAGCGCCGTCCTCTCACCTCGTGTCCTGGCGATTTGCTGTGGGGACTGAAGCAGCCGATGGGGCCGGCGTCGGCTCCGCCGTGTCCCCTGTTGACAGTCTGGGCCAACGCGGTGATCCTGCTGAACAGAGCCGGAGCCTCGGCCTCCAGCTGGAACGTCAGGTTGTGCAGGGTGCACACGCAGTTTTCCAAGGACTGTTTCCACAGGAACAACATCAGTTGTGTTGACTTTTTAAAAAAAAAAATTATTTCCTTGTTTTTTTTGTGAAAAATCAGAGTCAAATTGTAGCTGCTAAATTAGCAAATTACACTAATCCCTGAGCATAGAAACATTTCAGTACCCCATTTTTACAAGAGGAAAATGGTAATTACACTAATGAGGCAAAACAATTATACAAAGACTATTGAAAGAGAAAAAAGGTTTTGCATTTTGTTAATTTAAAACAGTGAATAGTAATGATAGAAGTCACAGTACGTATTTCTCCAAGCAGCTTAGGACAGTATGACTCATTTAAAGCTTCTGTTGCAGTAGAACTGCTCCGTCCAAACTACAACAGTAATACTTCAAACTGTAACCCTTATAATGGATGGCTTTTTTTTCACATTCCACTTGAAGGTGTGACCTGTGAAAAGAGCTGCAGACAGACAAAGATCACAGTATCAATGACCACATTGTGTTCTCTCCCCGTCACCTTATCATCGGGGGTTCCTGCATCCACGCAGTCTTTGACGTAGCTGACCAAAGAGTCGACCAAACCTCGGCATTTCCTCAACGCCTGCCTGTTGCTTTGCTTCGTGCTGCTGAGGTTCCTGTTGAAAAGGGAAAAGCGCACGTTGAACGATGTTTAGATCCATGACGTAATGTGTTTTGTGGCTATTACAGCATTACTTTGAATGCAGCATGAGCACATCAGCATTCACCGTTAAGACTGAAGCTGTTATGCGATGCAGTGATTGGATCTAATAGTCATCTTGCGTCGCCTTAAAGGTAAACAAGAGTAATCTTGTTCACTCATGGAAACAAGTGCAGCTTCTGCAGAATAATAGCGGAGGGTTAATGTCTTACATGAGCGGTGTGTGTTCGCTGAAGATAACCGGCCAACGCCCTAATATCCCCTGTGACTGCAGTTTGATTGATGCCGATGTAACGCAGTCACGGGTACGAGGAGTAAAAGTCCTTCAGAACTCTGCAGCCCGACTGCAGCCTTTTTTTCTTCTTTTTAAATGCATTCCTGGTGTTTTACAATAACGTAGTTCTATCCGTGAGGGTACTCAGTAGACTGCCGGCTGAGTGCATGTTTTGCTGTGATGTTGCTTTTGCGGTTTAACAAATCGATTACAATTGTTTGCGTTGTTCGACAGAAATATGTGCCTGAAAATAACACAACAATAACCACACCCTTTGTAAACACACAGCAGATTGAGAGCAGATTGAGAGCGTGCGACCAAAATTGACGCGTCTCCTGCTCGGTAACGCAAAGAAGAGAAAACGAGTGCCGCGGGCGGGTCGGGTGCCCGGTTGGGTCTTTGGCTCGCCTCAGACACGCGGTGGCGTTGAAGAAGACCTCGGGGTCCTGGCTGTTACTGTCGGGGTCGGTCGTGTACGGCAGGACGGCGCGGTCCATCAGGACCGGCAGGGCACTCTTAAGCAGCTCGGGCTTCACGCTGTCCACGGAGGACAAGTTCCACAGAAGACCTGGAAGCAAAGTGAAGACGTCAGCGTGTTTGAGTGGCACGTGAATCGAAAGTGTATTCGAAGCCTGTGGGAAGAATAAAACATCACCGTCATTTTTTTTTTTTTTTATTACACGGGTTTAAGGTGTGCGAACAGTCTACTTGTATATTTTAATGACGGGTGTCGGCCAGGTATCGGACACTTGATCTTTTACGACTGTTTGTAAAGTTCAGAATCAGACAACATATAATCATTTGCCACATTTCACCCATAAAACAACGCTTAATGACTTCATCATTAGAACAGAAGCGGGGCGATTGCAGCAATATGGTGCTTGCTTGAATATACATTTCAAGCAAGTCTGGTCACAAGTTTGTGTGTGTGTGTGTGTGTGTGTGTGTGTGCGCCCACGTATAAGCGTGAGATAAACTTGTACCCGTCAGCTGTTTCTGTATCTCCACGGAGTCCGTGTCCCTGAGCAGCGCCGCCGCCTCGGCGACGCCGCCCAAGCAGTGCACCTTCTCCTTGACGCCGTCGCTCTTGAAGCAAAGGTTACGGAGGGCAGCCGAGGCCGTCTGGCCGACCCGTGAGCTGGAGCTGCGCAGCAGACCCACCAGGGGTTGGATCCCGTTGAGCTTCAACACCTGCCAGACGTCGGAGGTGGGGGTAGTAAATTACAGGGACATTCGTTTTATATGATACACTAATCTGATTATTAGTTTTGCTATGAGCTGCCAAGCTGGAAATGCATCTGGACCGTTTGTCTGTTGTGAGCTATTTTCCTTTGAACCGTAGTTTCTACACGAAACGGTTGAGAACAATAGGGAGGAAATAAGAGAGGAAATACGCTTCACTTTCTCCGTGCGGGAGACATTCCTTCGCAGGATTCAAATTACAGATCCAAGCGCTGTATTAAGTTCCCCTTAAATCTGACTGACGTGGGATGAGTGTGCTGCGACTGGCTGTTTCGTCTTTGGGAGAATAGCACATGTGTGCCTTTTGTTTGGATCGCCGGACTAACTATCAGGTTAAAACCCATCAGCACTACGTCAACACAACACGCAGATAAACGAGAAAAGGCACCTCCTCTTTGGCCTTGTCGTCGATGAAAGCGCTGTGCTGGATGTAGGAAGCGCCACAGTGCTGAAAGTTCTCGTCCCCGCTGGAAAGATACTCAACGGCCTCCTTCATGGTGATGTCTGCAACTCCGCTGATGTCCCTTGGGTTGTTAGAAGAAACGCCAACCAAACACACACACAATATTCATATTTCCATTGACACACACACACGATTCCCATTGATCAAAATGAGCAAAAATTGGCGAGCAACTAACCCCGAACCCGCCTGGATCTTCGGAGCGCTCTCAGTAGCGGGTGACTGCGGCAGACTTTTGGTGCCGTCCGCTTGGTCGGTCCTGAACCCGCCGTTCGTTCTGCCGCGGCCCGTCCCATTCAGGGAGGGCGCGGGCCGCAGCTGATGCCGGGACGCGGCGGAGCCCGTGGCGACCCGAGCGGCGGCGCCCTCCGTCTTGTAGGTGCTCAGGCTGCGGCCGGAGATGGTTTGACCGACCGCCACGGAGGAGAGCGGCGCGCGACCCGCGTTGTACTGATGAGCGGAAGCCGCGGTCGTCTTCACGCCGGATCCCATGATGCCGTTTTTCTCTTGGGTGAGCTGCAGAGCCAAAGGTCACATGCGCTTTCAGTGAATTTTAATCCACTGACAACGAAGCCAAGAAACAGACTGATGGTGGACGGGTTTGGTTGTGTGCTGGCTGGTAAACAACAAATGTCTTTGTGAGGGGAGACGGAAAAGTCTGGAAACGGGTTTTTTAAGGAGAAAATTGGAGAAACGTCAGCTGTGGACAACACATCTTTGAGCCCTTTGCTTTGAGCTTCTGTTTTGTATTTGGCGGCCACAATAGACTTGACAAGAATGTCTTGGAGACATCAAAACTTGGATGACCGGCAACTTCCTGATGCTAAACTCAAGTTATCCTGATAGGCCCAGAGCGCCTTCGAAGCCGGCTGTCACGTGATACGCTTTTTATGGATGGAATTGCTCTGGTACCCAGCAGCACCGCCAGGAATCTGGGAGTTCTCTTCGACCAGGATATGACCTTCAACTCGCATTAAAAAGAAGACTTCAAGGACTGCCTATTTTCATCTACGTAACATCAGGAAAAAATCAGGAACTTCCTGTCTCAAAGTGATGCAGAAAAATTAGTTCATGCGTTTGTCACTTCCAGACTGGACTACTGTAATTCTTTGTTATCAGGCTGCTCTTGTAAATCTCTTAAGCCTCTCCAGTTGATTCTGAATCCTGCAGCACGTGTATTAAGAACTAAGAAAATGGATCATATCACTCCTGTATCAACTTCTCTGCACTGGCTCCCTGTTAAATAAAGAACAGATTTTAAGGTACTTCTCCTCACCTACAAGGCACTTGCTGGTGAGGCACCGTCGTATCTTCAAGAGCTTGTAACACCTTACTGCCCTACAAGGCAGCTGCGCTCCATAGATGCTGGGTTACTTGTTGCTCCTATGGTTTTAAAAAGTAGGCTGGGGGCCAGAGCCTTCAGTTATCAATCTCCTCTTTTGTTTGTCGGTCAGCTCTTTTAAAGTAAAACATAAAACTTTCCTCTTTGATTGTGCCTATAGTTAGGGCTGGCTCAGGTCAGCCCGGACCAGCCCTTAGTTAAGCTGCTATAGGCTTAGACTGCCGGGGGACTTCTAAGGACACACCGAGCTCCTCTCTCATGTATGTCAGACTGTAAAGCCCTCTGAGGCAAATTTGTAATTTGCGATTTTGGGCTATACTAAATAAAATGAATTGAATTGAATATGGACTATTCAGGGCCCAACTAAAACGTCCCATCAAATAGTAGGGAAATAAAAAAAAGGTTTCACTTTAATTTATTGGAAATTAAAGGTCAGTCGTGATACACATTCTAAAAATGTTAAGCACAAAAGGCAAATATTAGCCGTTTCCAGTGTCTCTGAGTATTTGCCACTTTCACTTATTGTTTATAACAATACTAATAATAATGAAATATACTTGGGTTCATCTGACCAAAACAAGCAATTTGAAGACACCCTCTTGGTTATTTTTATGGGCATATTTTTGCGATTTATAGACAAAACAACCCTAAATTAATTCTGAAAATATTTGACAACAAAAATAACAAGTACTTTTTTTTCTAACCTAATTTGTAACCAATCTGTCTAATTGTGTTAGAAAATGATATTTAATCAAAATGAAAAGACATTAAGTGACAATAAACAAAAAGAAATACAAATCGTTGACTTACAGTTTTAGAAAAGCTGTTTCCGAAGAGGAGGAATCCATTAGATGGGCTGGACGGTGACTTCAGAGCTTCTGAGAAAAAGGAGTCATACGGAGGAGCTGAGGACACATGGGGAAGGTTATCAGCGGTTATCATGCACACATGCCGGAGATAAATGCTTTCAATTATTACTTTCAATTATTTCTTTCGTCTAAGAAAACAGAGAAACCGGTTCACTGTTGAGTTGGCGTCAGGTCTGATTTCTCTTTGAGAAAATAGTGTCTATCAATAAAAACACTTAAGACTAACTTAAGAAACAAGAGGCCTCCAAGTGGGAAACATGGGACGATATAGATGATTACGATTAATTCATTAATTAATAGAAACTCTGCCGATGCCATTGATATTCAAGACTATTTGTTGTCAATGTTGCATAATGTTTAGATGGAATTACTGTTGATTTAAAAAAACTTTTGGACATTTAATTAACTTATTGGGGTTATTCTTATTTTAAATAGTTTCATCCCAAATATCAAAAAGAGACTGTCTACCTTTTTTTCTATTAAAATGCGATCAAGAGAGTAACATTTTCGAAATACTGAGGGCACAAACGACCCCTCTTACTTCAAACCACATAGAGGTTCCACAAACATTTTCAAAATAACTTATTCACCTTGTTGTTTAGTACCCCCCCCCCCCCCCCCCCCCCCACACACACACACACACACACCTCCCCAGGCTGTTAAAACAATCGAAACAAAAAGGTAAATAGACAAAGGTGGAACCACCGCGGGGTCAACAGCTTTCACTAATCCTCTAGATGATTCCCAGGTTTCCTTCTTACATGTCGGGGATAAAGAAGTAGACGCGCTCCTGCTGCTGCTGCTCGACATCCTCGACTTGGTCCTCCGGATCGTCTGCACTTGTTCCAGGACGCGCTGCTGACCCGAGCGGCCCGGGGCCCCGGACGGCAGCGCCAGCGACGTGTCGTCCACGTTCCCGATGGAAAGGGCCGATTTCAGCGGGTTCAGATTCATCTTGTGTGGGAGTGGGGGGGTGGGGGAGATGGTGTGGGGGTATTTTTCTTCCCCTCGCTGTGCGGGAGGTCAGGAAGGGGGGAGGGGGGGGGGGGGGGTCGAAGAGGACCGTGCGTAGAAGCGTGACAGCCGCGGAGTGCTCGGGAGGAAGGGAACGCGCACCTTGCCCCATGCGCCGTCAGACCGCGCCCATCGCGCATTACGCACCACCTCCTCTGCGCCTTGCAATGCGCTCCTTGCTTCCAGGTGTTCTCCTGCAGATGCTGGTGGAGGTGCCGCTAAAGGTCCAAAACCAGAGATGAATCGGACTCTTGAGAATTAATGAAGGACGGAAGAGAAACAAAAGTCAGACTAAACATGTGGGAACTCATTTCTTGGATATTTATGGCTGTGGATTTGAATCATTTCGAGTAGTTGTCCTGCTTCGGGGGCTTGATATTCAACAGTTCAAACGAGGATAATTAAGTACTTGCATGTATGCGTGTTTCCTTCCAACTATTTGCCCTGTACATGTCACTGCAAGACAAATACAAAAGCACTTTGTTGTAAATGCTTAGAACAAACAACGCATACTTATTGAGACTAGTGTGGCACATACAAAGTAATTCCCCCTTCAAATTCTACTCCCTTTGTTATTCTCGCTTTTCAAATAACAATACATCAATCTTTTGTGAAATGACCAACAACTTCAAGCTTATTTGCGTCGTGGAGCCTGATTTGCATTTGCTGTGTCCACGGTCGGGTCTCTTGAGGCCTCTGTGACTCCAGCGCCAACAGGCCGCGTTTCACTGCAGCTAATGTTTGTGGTTCAACATCAGTTCAAATCTTTGCCTGGGAATTTTGTTTTTCTTCTGTTTGAACATGTACCACACCCATGGGTGCTCCTGGCCTCAGGGCTTACCTGTGCCATCTGGCGTCTCTGCCGAATGACGAGGTGGTAAAATCCTGTTCCGTGTTCCCGTGTGAGAAGTGCGTCGCAGCGTTGCTCTCTAGTGGTGAATGTGTAGAACCCATCGCACACCGACGGGTCGACAGCGAGCGTATGAAGCCTTTATTATCGCTTTCACAATCAGGATCATCGCATTCTTTTTCAATAGGAATGAACATCAGGTATTATATTGAAAAGTTACATCCGGTACAAAGTTAAAAAACCATCATCAGGTGCTTCTTTCGGCATGGATGTGAAAGAATAAAGTTAATAAATGATCAGTCAGGCTTCTGGTGAGTCATTATACGGTTTTACAGCCACATAGATAGTTGAGTAATTTCCTATTTTACATTTGAGGAAGTAGTTCATTGGGTTAGTCGACTAAGTGCCCTGCACACTTTCTACAGTACAAAAGACATCACGTGGGAACACGTCGATACATAAAGATGCTTCGCAGTGCAGGACGGTGAGCATGAGACCGATTAAGTGTGTCCCTTTCCTTTAAATACTAAAAAGTCTTAACTGGTGCGTAGGATCAATCTGTCCTGCAGAGGAAAACTGGGTGCGTCTGCTTCTTCGGTGCAGCTTCAATGTGAAAACAAACGGATCAAACCATCTGGACCCACGACAGTCGTGTCCAAATCCCGAGAGGGAAGCGTGAAAAACACGAAAACAGAAAGAACTGGTCCCGCTGAAAGTACCGGTCGGTGGAATGCAGGCACGACCTACGGCTCCTGACAGGTCGCCTCCATGACCTTTAGGAGCAGCACAGACAATATATACCATGTGACGGAGCGTGTTTGTGGCTGTGCGTTGGGGGAAATCTTAAAAGGAGGACAAAAAGCTGGTGACGAGCATAGAAAAGGTAGGAAGAAAAAAAAAGGTCAAAGGGTTCGTCCTTCACGACTTTCAGAGACTCATTCTGCACATAAAAACATTCACAGGAGGAAAACCTCCTCAAAACACCCCTCTGAACGCTCACTTCAAGGGCACCTTTGAGCGAGCCACCCTCCCCGCTCCCGTGTCACTCCTCTGGGCCGAGGGCGCCCCGCTGGGCGCCGTGGGGCTGAGCCACGGGGAACCCCCTGAGCTCCTCCTGCAGACTCCCCACAGCCAGCCGCATCTGGTCCTCGGCGCCCTGGAGGGACTTCAGCTCGGCGCTGTAGAAGACGTAGAGCAGCGCGGTGGTGAAGAGGATGGCGACGCACAGCGCGGCCAGCAGGTAGAAGGAGGTGCGGGGGAAGGGCTGCGCCGCTCCCAGGGCCAACCAGGGCACGGCGGCGATGGCCAGCTCCAGGAAGAGCAGAGCCAGCCCCATGGCGCCGGTGCGCGCCGCCGTGTAGCGCATCCGCTCGGCGCAGTGCAAGCCCACTTTGACCTCGGTGCGCGCCTCCGTCACGATGTCCACCAACTCAGCCGTCTTCCCTGAGGATGTAACGGTTAATATTCAATGTGGTCATAGAGAACAGCATAACAGAACAAATCAGCAGTAATAAGAGTTATTCTTGCTGATTGACAGGTGGATCATCAAATAAGACTTAATAACCGGTAAAAGTCTGTTCTTTAACCATAATGCAATTACAGGAGGTCTTCTGTAACAGACGTGGACTCTCTGCAGGGACTAAAGAGGAGACAGACACCTGGAACTGACATTTACGTTTTTTCTTCCCGCCGCCGTATTGGCTCCCAAATATATTTATAAATATTCACGGTTATTATAATTCCTCCTGAGGGAACCATGAAGTTCACGTACCTCCAGCAGAGCCCTGGTTCTTAGATGGTCTTTGCCGCGTCTCCACTCTCAACGCGGCGGTCAGAGCCTCGTGGTCCGAGTACGGGAACGGATGGTCAGGGGCGGAGCCTTTGGTGGTCGACATAAAATCACAATGAACGTCTTTTTCGGAGGATCCCTGGAAATCAAACGAAACAAAGAAAAAGGAAGAGGGAAATGCTTTGGGGGGTGAAAACATCAGCCTCTTGATTGAAACACGAGGGGACGCGAATTTCCCCCACCTTGAACAGGATGTAGTCGATTCGAATTCCTTTCTCCAACGGACCCATGGACCCTTTGCCAATGAAAGGGTTGTCCGCTATCAGAGTCATTCCGTCCTCACACCCCTGAGGAAAAAAAAAAAAGTTGTTTTTTTTGTTAACATTGTTAACATTTTGTTCGATTGTGCAGCCTCATTCACCGCCTACATCGAATTCAGCAGACTCTAAATAGGAGTCCCGGAGTCCAGTGTAGGACATCAGTAGTCTGCTGCCGAGGTCCTGAGGGTGCATGTTGAGGTCCCCACCTAGAATCACCACATCTGCTGCGGCGGAGGTGTGACTGGTCGCCGCAGAAGAAACACGCCGTTACCGAGGACACAAACCAGATGCAACGTCTCACACAAACTCCAAACAGCGGCGGAGGAAGTTCACGCGAGAAGAATATGTGCAGAAATACAAAAGACATGCTACCGAACAAACTGCTGCAGCTCCCAGGCCTGCACCACGCGGTGAGGTAGGTAAGAGTCCTTGTCCCTGCTGTACTCTGCATGCAGCTGGAACCCATGAGACGGCAACACGTTGATCAGTGAGTGTGCACAACGCGCCGGCGGGCCTGAGAACTGAGCCACGGGCCGCTTACGTGAGTCACGTAGACGTTGGCGGTCAGGCCGCCCAACTTCAAGACCGCCATGCCGACGGCTTTGCCTCCAAACCAGTCGCCGTGTTGAACCTTATTATTGGGAAGAAGACAATAGAGAGGTTACATCACATCATAATGAATCACACGTGCACTCCGACGCGTGATCTATGAAAAGGTGAAGCTTCACGTTGCTGGAAGTGATCGGGCGAGCGAGCTCTTTATCTTTAGAGTTCCGTGTCTTATTTCCACCAGGGAGGATACGTTGTGAGTTTGGTTTAAATGTTTGTATGCAAAATGCTTAAAACGATTGGCTGGATTTTCTTTTCGGGGCTTATTATGATCACAGACATGATTGTTTCCTTAAAACTAACCGAGTAGGTCTGGTGAACCAAAGGAGTTCAAGGAGGAACCCATCCAATGTGGAGCAAAACATTTATTTCTCTATCTGTGTAATTAAGAAAATGAATCATTGTGTGCACAGGGTAAGGTATTCTTTCTGGTTTACACAAACGAATGTGTGACATCTCTGATTTTGAGGTACATAATAACGGCCCTTCAGATAGCCACAAACAGCTTTTGACATAAGAATGACAGTATTGGAAATAGGACATATAAAGTTATCATTGGCCTTAGTAGAGATCTCTGCTCTCAAGGTGACCTTCTTGTCTGAAATTGTTTTTATTCCATGCTTTTACCATTCAAATTAAAATGTGAACCGTGTTCATATTTTACTGCACCGTGTATCTCCGCTCTCTTATCTATGTCTTTTATGAAGCAATTTGAAACCAAAGTTGTGAAACATTGCTATGGGGGTTGAATTTGTGTGAATTTTTCGTGGCAAATCATGAGCGTAACCTTTATTCAACCCTTTAGTTCATCATTATTCTCTTCCATTGTGTCATATTTGTAATGCACCTTACAGAACATTCCACCCACCATGTAAGGGTAACCATTCAGAGAGTAGCGGTATAGAAAAGTGTCGTGGATTCTGTGTTTGGAGAAAATGGCCAATCCGCTGCCGATGACTCCGCTGGAAGAAGAGAAACAGCGCGTGAGAAGATGCCGCATGTTCCGCACACCAGCTTCAGTAGCTCGCGGTTATTGTCTGAAGAAATACGCCCGTCTCTGGTTTCCATTCAGATCAAAGTAAAGAAAAAAACTATCTGACGAGAATTTATCTAGTAGAGTCGATTTTTTGTGAGCTGCAAAGGGGATTAGAACGGTTAATCTCAGTCTTGTGAAAGAAAGAATGAGTTAAAAAAAAGTTAATCCTCTAGTTGCTGCTAAGGCTTCACTTTTTGGTCTTTGGATCGATGCCATGCGAGTGGATTTTTCTGGCAAAGGGTAAAATCAGAAGCATTTTGAGAACAAGAAATGTAAATGTTAATCTAGGATTGAAAACAGAAAATAAATGAACCTTTTGAAGTGATGAGAGTGAGGATGACAGAAGGCCAGTTTCTTTTTCAAGGAGAGATAGTCCTTCTCACTCCACACCTGTAAACAAAAAGAGGATTTGTCAGTTGAAATGTACAATAACATCCAAGAATGATAACTTAAGGTTGGTCTTCATCGCAAAAAAAAAAAAATACATACAACTAAAAAAAATACATAACTCAGTGGATTGAAACTTAACTGTGAACTCTTAAAACTCTGAAGGACGGCATCCACCAACCTCTTGCAGTAAGACAATGTCGTACTCTTCCTTGGACAGCAGCTCTCCAATCATGTCGTAGCGCTGAGGAGTGTGTTTGCTGACGTAGCGGATCCCCCTGGAGAAGTAAACACGCACACAGTGGTTTTTATACACGTGTGTTGAGACCGCAAAAAAAATAAATAAATAAAAGGGTGCTTTTAGAAATCACTACAAACCACAGCCACTGACCAGCAGTTGAGAGAGAAGACCCGGACACGGAGGGAGTCTGTGTTAGCCATGCTGGCAGATCAGAGATCAGTATCTGATGATGGGAGGGTCAGATCAGGTGAGGTGACCAGCACAGCTCCTAATGTGACACGTGAAATGATTGTTGTTATTAATGAGGTCACTTTTTTTTGTTTTGTTTTGTGATGGGATCGGACACGCGTTAGAAAACATTCCTGTCAATACACAAACTACGGTGAATTAGTAAGTAATTCACAGAAACGCAGCTTGAGAGTTGGTCGCGGCGCGACACGGCACGTGCTAAAAGCAAATAAACAAAAAATGTGGAATGACTGACATTCTATCAGCTTATCTCACGTGATCCACTGGAATACTTTGTTAGATGTGACTGGACTGCGCAGCTATGTTTTCCTTTGAATGGGATAAGTGACCCTGGTCAGGCAGATGTCAACACATCTATCCCCAAAAAGAGACAAAGGCCATTTCTCCCGGGGGGGGTCCCAACAATGCACCCTTAAAGTGCTGACATCGCTGTCAGATGAAGACCTGCTTCTTCATCGTGAGTCAAGCCCGAGTAAAAACAAACAAGTCTCCGTTTGCCTTCACGGGGGTCAAAGGTGAACCTAAAAGTGGTCCGAGGCATCGGTCTGTTTAACCGTAAAGGGAGTCGGTCCACGTCGCAGCCGCGTTACACGTTAACCCAACACGTGGACACAATAACGGACACGAATACAAAACACGAGGCAACGATGCGGCAACATTCGGACAAGAGAAATTCCCAGAATGCAGCGCAGGTGAAATGAGCTGTAGGTCGCAGCCGTTAGCTTGTAGGCTCGGTGGACCACGGCGACGTTTTGTGTTAAATGACAACATGCGAAGGTTAGTCAGCACTTTACAGGTGACCGATTCGATGACGCTGACTGATGAGCCACTCTTAGCTAAATACAGTTATTTAACAAACACGAGTCCCTTGTAGTCCCTCCGGTTACCGTTTACTTGTTAAACTAAATGGTTTATGTATTTGGTAGCTAGCTTATTCAGCTCACCTCACGAACTTGTGGACGTCGGCTGAAGTTAGCGGACCGTTTCACCGATGCGCCGTAATGTCAGTTTAGCTCTCGGGAGCTAAAACACCCGCTTTAAGCGTGCTAGCCAGCTAGCGATTAAAGTAACGGTAATTCTAGGTAATTATTGTCAAAGTGTGTTGGTCAGTATCTCCGATCATTAACTCAGCGGAGTTTCTCCGCTACCTTTTCTCTGAATTCAGCTGGAGTACAAAATACACGTGAAGGACCTCCGGTTATGGTTTTCCCTCCGAAGTAAAACAGGAACCTGAGTCTTGTCTGTATTTCAGGGACATGATAGCTAATTAAAGTATTAGAACACTCTTGTAATGAACTTAATTTGAACTGTGGATTTATTTTAAAACATAACGCAAATTTAAGCAAGCGATCATTTATTGTGCACAATTTTTATTTGGAGGGTTTTAGCGAACATCCGGTTTTATTTTAGCGTCATTTCCGGTTTTATTTCTTCAACTGCAATTGCTTGTGGGAAGTAAAGTCCTCTTAGTCAAAAGTTGTACACTGTCCTCAATTCGGCCCTATTTAGGAACATACTTGTTATTATCAGCTCAATGTACGTAAAGTATAGAAAATAAAATACTCAGAGTGCAGGAAAACGGCCCCTGAAAACCATATATTAAATTGTTAATTAACTCACACTTTTTGTAAGCCTTCAAAACAAAGGGCTTGGAAAACAAATGTTCAAACTTCAGCAATTATGCTTTGAATGCAAAATCTGAAAAGTAACTACTAATTACAATACATTTGTCAGATAAATATAGTAGGGTAAACTTAACAAAAAAACTCCCTTTTACAATATAGTGAAGTGGAAAGTAAAACGAGGGAACTCCAGGAAAGTACGTACAATATCCTCAAAATTGCACTCAAATACAAAACAAGAGTGAATATAGTGGTACATGGACACATTTCTGTTACCAGATTGTGAATATTGACTTAAAACATGTGAGCTATGTTAACTCAGAGGCGACTTCATTGTGATTTCAGCCAACCAATATATGGCCGTTATGATACTCAGCTTTATCATTACGCAGAAAAGCTAAATTGTAATTTCCAAATACGAACATAATATCTGGTTTCTATATGTCTAATGGTATTTTTGATTGTATCAAATAAATTACCCATCATGAACAAAATCAATTTACAAACATGTTTAATAGGTTTTCTGGGGGAAAATGGCCCCAAAGGCACCATGCGTCTTTTAATGTTAGATACATTTGTTTGATTACATAGTCCAACCTCTACTTTGAAGTATAAAATTGCAATGCACAATGGTAACAAAGACAACAGTAAACCACCTTGAACCAAAAAAAACAAAACTGCCCACACCATTCAGAATATGATACATTATATATCTCATTATTAATTATCAATATCAGCACAATCACACATTATTTTCAGTGAGGCATATGGCAAACACTGAAAGTCAAAAGAAAACAGAATCAAAACAAAACATGAATCTCGAAAATGGCGAAAACATGTCTGTATAAAAGATAAATTGAGAAACATGCTAGAGGAGGAGTGTTATCGTATCTAGCTTGTGAAATAAGACATTCAAAGCCAGGTGCAATTATCCCACCGCACAATATCTTAAATTTGAACTTTTATAAAACAATCGTCCAGTGAACCACCCGGAGTAGACGCGTGTCTAGCAGGATCCGTGGGGTGACAAGTCTTCTGTCTCTAATATGAGTCCTGCAATACTTAAAACATCTCCATAACAGTGGGAAACGATCAATACATCTCCAGTGCCCCACCCTGCCCTCCCACTAAATCTCTTCCAACCCTATAAATAACAATCAATGGTCATACTCCACAGCACAGAGACAATAGCTCTCATTGAAGACAATTATTTGGTTTGATTCCAAAATTATTTTATGTCTAATATCAGTAAAAAAAAAGATTTAAATATCAAAACTGAACTTTAATCAACGAATGCAGCTTCTCCACACATTACAACGGAGAATGGTGAAGCAAATAAACCCACTTCACAGCATACAATCTCTTTTTGAAACAAAAGAAACAGTGATTAACTCCCCCCCCCCCGACTCAAACCATGGTCTCTGTGCTGAGTTACTTGAACACAAATATGAAAGTCCCCCTCCGCCCCTCCTAGAAAATACTCCTATGTAACACGTATTCCTTTAGCATCCACTGACTCACAGTACAGAAACAATTCAATTTTTCCAACAAGGCTACATAACTCGAGGCAGGAAATGAGCACTGCTGTTGCTTCACCTCCACCTCCTTGATCTTTTAAGTGCAACCAAGCACACGTCTTCGAAACCGAGAGACTCATCAGGGATCTCGTATGGATGGCACTGCCCTGCCTGCGTGTCAGGCAGGCAGAATACAAGGCATCCCTAGGGTCAAAGGTCAGTTATAGATAGATGCTTGTAAGACCTGATTTCTGAACTGTTCATTAAAATGTAAAACAAAAAATAAGCAAAATCTAAATAATGGGGTAACACAACTGAATTGCTCCCTATGTGGACTGTAAAATTGGGTTGATCTTCATGAAATAACAAAAGGCAACAAGAAAATGACAAATGCCATCTCATTCCTCTGTGTGCCAAAGTACAAAAAAGGCCTCAAAAGATGTCAATCTGAGAGGTTTCTTTCTTTCTTTGGACAAAGTACACGTGTCAGACTTTTTTATCTATTTGTTTAAAACAAGAGGTAGTAAAAAAAAAAAAAAAATGAAATCCAAAGTGGGGCAATGATGTAATCTTTGGAGACAAGGCACTTGCTTCCCTGACGAACCTACTGCAACAACACCCCTCGGCTCTGGTTCTCTCTTTACTACTTTAAGAGTCTTTCCAACACATTCTCATTCCCTCAGTAAAACATTTCCGGCTCCATCAACTACCTTGACAAAAAGGGAACCACTTCATGGAAAGCATGTTTAAACACATGAAAAATAGCTGGTTGTTCGAAAAATACGTACTTCTTCAAAAATGTATTTGCGTGTCGGCACGTTGACATTCACTCTTTTTTTTTTTTTCCCCTTGCAAACAATACTTTTAAAAGAATAAAATGTGTCCATGTCAGTCCGGTCTAGCATTGTTTGCATGTCTTTTTTGGCGATGGGGGGGGGGGGGGGGGTTGAGCTGGTTGAAGAGAGATTGTGTGTCACGCTTTATTCTGGCTTTTTCAAAAACCTCGCAGAGGAGCTGTTAGTCTTTCACAAGTCTGTAGACGTGATACTGAGCTCCGTGTTCACTCGTGGAAACCTCGAAAACAAACGCTATACAGAGCAAGGTCTCCTGGGTGTCTCGGTTCGTCACCACCTGGGGAGGGAAAATGTGCAGTGAGAAACACGAAGCAGCGCAGTCTGTTGAAATGAAAAACTGATTCCTCATTTCTTAATTTGCGAGTGGAATATTTTGATATTTTAGGAAATGCCGTTACGGGCCATGCTCTAAACGTGAAGCTAATGCCAGCAGCCGATTAGCTTAGATTGTAAACTTTCATTTAAATCATCATAATCCTGATACTACCACAACAAAAGCCCTCTAATCAACACATTTAAAAAAATAATTGTAGGTTCTAAAAAGCAGTATAAACGACAGTTTGTGCTAAGCTACACTATGCGGCTTATTATTGATTTAAAAGGTTTGAGAGTTATCAAACTCTCGTTGAGAAAGCGCACGGTACATATATTTCCAGAAACGTCAAACTAAAAAAAGTGTGCGTTACCTGTAGGATGGTGAAGTTTTCAAGAACACTGTTCATCATGTATTTTTCCGGCAAGTGTTTGAGTTTGTGGATGAAGTTGATCATGTACTCGCACATAGGAGAGCGGTGGATCCTGTAAACACACCTTCCTCCCTCCATGCGGGCGTATTCTGTCTGTAACACACACACACACACACACACACAGTCAAAAACAACACGAGAGGCTGCAAATCCGCTGTTTTAAGTGTAAAATGCAGAATCGTGCTCTTACCTCAACTTTCTCTACAACCTGCTTGCCAAACGAGCAGACTTTGGTTGAAACCGTGATCGTCATGTTCTCCAGGCTGCTGTATTGGCTGCTGACGCCGTAAAAAGAGCCGGGGCCGTCTTGCATGCCACTGCTGTTCAGGTCGGCCTGCAGGGCCAAAACATTTAATCAGATGGGATGTGATGATCACATAGCAGGATGCAACTTAGATATCGCGTGTAACACTTGGCTGGTTGTAAGAACGCAGTTTTGTGTTAATCTTGAGAAAAAAAACTACAGTAATGCAATTGGATTTTGCCAGTTAAATACAATTAAGTCTATGTATATGCATATATATAAAGAACACATAATTGGCAGGTGGATGTGTGTAATATATCAACACAAACCCACCCAGAATTTAACAAGGAAGAAGGCATTCTGAGGGCCCTTCTCATAAAGCTCTTTAAGCCCCCCTTTTTTCTCAGGGAACTTGTCGTAGATCTGCCGGATGTCCACGGCCTCGAGAAGCGGGTCGCTGTACGAGGGGTTGGTCTGTCCAATGTGGACAAACAGGTGTTTGCTATACTGCAGAGGACAGAGACAAAAGAGACACAGGAGGACGAGGTCATCCTCAAAGAACATCTGCCGCAGAACTACATACGACACGAGGAAAGAGAGAGCGTCGCATTGGCTACCGAACTCAACGTAATACTGTTTTACATTTTCGTTGTACCTAAAGGTATCAGAAAGCTACTACATCCGGGGTAAAAGACGCTGCGGATGGACTTTGAAACATACGGCAAGTCAAGAAGTTAAAGGGGAAAAACGTTCAGCAACAACTGTGTTAAGTTTAGGCAACAAACCTACTTGTTAATGTGTAGGATGAATAAATATGGCCTACAGTGGTTCAAATATCATATACAATGTGTGCCAAATATCATTGCTTTTAAATGAGCTCTGCGACTACACTGACCCCTGTGGGCCCTGGACCTGTTCACTCACGTTGTCCGGGTCTCTCTGGACCTCCATGAAGGCCGAGTACTCCAGCATCCGCAGCTTCGAGGAGGCGATGGTCCGGTCCTGCCACACCGGCACAGCAGTAGCAGATGGAGGAGGAGGAGGGGCCAAGGGCTCATAGCCTGGATGGCGCACACATACACATACACACACACACACACACACACACTTAATAAAAAAACAAACATTTCTGCTTTCATTTTCTAAAGATTCTCACAGGTGTTTTCCTTGATACTTACTTGGTATGGATTGCGGTAGAGGACCCGATAGACTCGGGTACGGCGGCTGTGCAAAAGGTTTGATGCTGAAAGACGAGGAACACTTCGGTGAGACAGTGAGCGCCACATGGGTCCTTCTATATTTGTATTTCTGATCAGACACTCAGTCGGTTTCAAAGCGTGAGCATAAGCTTCAGAACCATCCAGTCGTAAGTCCGCTTGCTTCAATGCGTCTTAAAGATGATACGTCGCATTAATGAATTGTGCTTTTACTGATGTACACACTGAAAATCCCCCAAAATATTTCAAGATTTCAAGCTTTTTCAGTGAACGTAAAGCATCAGAAACAAAAAAAGATTTAGATTTTTTTGTTGCATTTTTTATTCTCAATTGAAATTGGAAGCATGTTCATTTGCCCGGTGGTGGTTTCTATCAGTGCAGGAAACATACAGTACAATACAGTGTGGAAAAGGAGTTAGTTCTGCTGGGCATTGGCTAGGGGGCACTTACGCATGGCTGGTGCGGCCAAGCCCAGGAGTCCTTCCCGGGTTGAGATCTAGAACCAGCCTAGTGTGCAAAAACGTGATCCGTTAAACACGCCCTGCAAAGCCCACCTGGTATCAAACCTCGACCCGGCGCCGGCACAGTCGCTCGCTAGTTTACGAGCCACTCGTCTCCACCACCAATCTTTTATTCCAGATATCCAAATACCCTCAGAAACACCCCGTGGGGTCAGTAGAAAGGGTTTACTTACTCCTGAGAGGGTCCAGGCTGTCCTGGGAGAGAAGGCCAGAACTGCAGAGGAGAGAGAAAAAAAACATGAATTGTTTTCGTAGGATTCCATTGTTTTGGTTTGTTTGCTGAGGTAAAATCCAACGCCATTTTTTATGACTACACAAATATAACGAAATGTGTTGTATGTGTGAGAAAGATGAGTGGTGGGCTAACTCTGGGTGGTTGGTAGTGGGCAGGAGGCAGTGGTGGGAGGTGATTCTTTATCATACTCGGGGAGACGATCTGTGCGGACGACAGAGCTGCCATGTTCTGCAGGGCTTTGTCCTTAGACGCCTGATCCTACAGAAGGGAAAAGAGGGACAACGAGAGTCACAGACTGCCAATGACCTCATAGGTTTCTGTTTGATTCAGAGCTCAAACATCCAGAATCCAAACGGAGAGTCAACTTGGCACTTTTTTGGTTTGAAAGAGCAGCTTGACAGAATGAAGCAAAGGGAAAGACGGAGAAGATGAAGCTGCACTGGTATTTTAGCTCCGGTCACAAGACTAATTGAGTTTCATTATGCTTCCAGGATCACCACAGGAAAGGAGAACAGAGTTGCATGAGTTGCATCGAAGGGATTACACCAATAAAAGGTACGATTGAAGCGGCAAAATGTTGGTGAGATACAAAGCGAAGAAAATACAAAGCCAACGAATTCCCATCCGTAGAGTATGATACATACTTCACGATTCACGAAATATTTCAAAAACACCGACCTATTTTAAAATGCATCGCCGTGCTCTTTTTTTTTTTTTTTTTTTGCCAAAGAAAAAATGGAATAAGACCAATTTTAGCTGTGACTTTGAAAAGCAAGAAAGACTTCTCGCGTGGAGACTGAGGGCATTACACTACGGAGGCCGGGGTGCGCGTCAGCATGGAGTTCAAAGCGCGGCGGTTTCCTAAGCATTGCTTCGGTACGGGGCGGGGACGGGGACGCCATGCCAGCGGGGGGCCACAGCAAGGGGACAGTGCACTGGTGCTGCCAAACAAAGCGGAGGAGGGAAGCATATTGCACAAGTCAGGTCCACTTACCAAATTCATCGCCTGAATCAAAAAAGAGAGAAACCATTAGTTACGGTGCAGCACCAAACGGTGCGTTCAGATGATTTCATTGCGCTTCGGTCGACGTAAAATCGCCTCTTTTGTGTTTTCCATTGTTTAGAAGTTACGAGGTCCAGGAGGCACTGAAGCTTCTTTGCAGAATGCTTCAATACGCAGTAATCTTAAATACATTCATTATTGTATTTTGGCTAAATTTGCCAAAACCGTTGCAGTACATTTACTAATGTTAATACATATCTTACTGTATTATTTGATTGGACTACAGTAAAATGTTGAAACAATACACATTAATTCGTACAGCCATCATCACATAACGTACAATCATTATAAAGCGAAAGGTTGTACGTTTTATTCTTTCAGTAAACGTCTGAACGCTCTAGCCGGGAAGCACATTTGCTTCACATAACTGGACAGAGGACCAGCAGAGGAAACACAGTGAAATCCCCGGGGGCTCCTTGCAGCACAAGCCTTCAGTGTGTTACATGGAATGCACAGCTTGGGCTGCAGAGAGCATCCATCTGAGCCGACACCCGTGCACTTCCTGTTTGTTCAGCTGATGCTGCAATCTCGCAAGTCGCTCGTTGTCAAGCAACTGGACTTACAGAGTGGCTTGGAAACTAGTGAGTTAAGAGTGGAAAATAAATTACTTTGGCTTGACGAATACTTTGATAGATACTTGAACAAGGCGCTGGTACCGCAGGTACACTTTGTCAGTTCATATCTGACACTTAAACAACAACGGGGGGGGGAAATGACTGAGGTTCTGCCAATAGCATCATCCGAGGTGCAGTCACGAACACAAACGGCTGAAATAAATGACACACGCCGGGCAGATGAAACTGAAATATGTATTTGTGTAACGTGTTTAACAAGTACACACGAGTGTGAGCTGATTAAAATGATTCATATCCATTTTGCGTGTCCAGTAAAATGTGTCATGTTGTGAAGGAGGCAAAATGCAGATTGTCGTGTGTGCATGTAAGTGAGAAGAATTATTTCACCCTCTCCAGAGAGGGTTAAAGTCACCACACAGAACGTGCGGACTATAAATAAAACCGCTCAGTCGATGCACGATGTGTGCACAACCCTGCCTGCCGGGTGACAAACCCACTTTGTTACTCACATCTTGTAAAAACTGCATCATTTGCAATTTTTGTCATTGGAATACTCAGAATATCACAAAATGTATAAGATTGCAGTAAGGTTGTATGGTGTCTTAAGGGTCCTGATTATATTGTACGGTGGGGCCCTTGGTGATTCCCCCTCCCCTACGTGTTATGAATCAGCACTTTGCATTAGAAATAGGTTTGGCATTCGTGTCCCTGTGGTAGGAAGTCGAGTCTTCCCGCTACAGAAACATGTTGTGGACGCTCGTGTCCACTGCATTATTAGTCGGCATAAAATGGGTTAATTTCAGTTGAAGTGAGCACTAAAGAATACAACATTCTTTTGGGTATTTACACAAGTCTGCATTGTGTTAATTTAAGTTAAACGGTTAAAAAAACAATTCTTTTTTTTTAAAAGCACAAAGAGAGACCAGAGGGATCGAAAGAACTACAAGACAAAGTAAAAAGTTGTCATCTGATGCCGATTAATGTGTTGTTCTTTCCTTTTCCCAGAATGTTCGGTTTTATAGAAACACATCCCAACCAGACACATCGGAGGAACTACAAGTATCAAAGTAGAAAGAGTTTTAGGGGAAGGAAGAAGTCTTAAGAGAAGTAGAGTCTGCTGCAGAGGAGAGACAGCGAGCCGGAGCAACATGCGGCCGAACAATCCCTGGGCTCACGGCAGAAAACACCTTTAAAGCAGCTGCTACACTTTCACTGGTTCTACAGTTTGTGCAACTCTCTGGCCTTCAGTGGTGGCTGAAGAACATCTGTCTGTTTTCGCGCCGCATGCACGGTGCAGAAGCAGGACTGTGAGTACGTCAGAGAATTAACTCCTGAGCTGCGTTTGTTCGATCTGATTTAAACCCTTCGCTCCCTCGCCACGCCTGCATCCACTTATCCCGGCGTCGAAAGCGAGCGCTGACCACGACATGCACAAATATTTTTTTTTTTTTAAAAAGGTGGTTAGTGCAAAAAGCCAAGGCCGTACCAGCCCCCCGCGGTGAAGCGCATACCTTTAGCTTTGACTGGATCTCGCGAGATTTTCTCCGGGCGAGAACCTGCAAGTGGCTAGAAACCTGCACAGAAGAATAGCCAAGAGGAGGGAAGAGGAAAAGGTGGCAGGGAGAGGAAAGGAGAGAGAGAGAGAGAGAGAGAGAGAGAGAGAGAGAGAGAGAGTAGCCGTAACCAAAGAGGAAAGAGACGCCCAGTCAGTGAGGCCGGGAGGCCGGCTGGTCGCACATACCTTAATACCCGCCTGGTATTCACGAACCTTCTTCCGTGCTAACACCTGTATGTGACTAGACACCTAAAGGGGTGTGAAACAGTTTTTTTGAGCGTAAAAACAACATGCACTCACAGATGCACACATCCATGCGCGTGCACACACACACACACACACACCTACAGAGACAACACACACTGTGAGAGCTTTTAATAGGTCATGCAAACAACAAAATGAAATAAGCCTGGCCATATTCGTTATTATTATTGTTAGCAATAAATCCCATAAAAGCTAAACTACATATTTATGGCCTACTTTTCAAGGACTTTATTGTTTTGGTCTTGATTTTTTATCAGAAATATATATACATATATATATGCAAAATAAGGCCAGGAGTTAAAAATCTGTTGTGTCTTGCATTGTCAGTAATTGAAACCGAACTCATGCATGATTATTCTGATCCAATCATCAAATGTCGTTCACCTGTTTTCTTGTGCGGGTTTTGCCCGTCCTCAGCTTGATGTACCTTGCTATCAATTCATTGCGACCTGTAAAAAGAAAGAAAAGGTCACGAAAAGAAAAGTCCATCCACATCCATCTGTGGTAACACCCCCGAGTGGCCACCAGGTGGCCCCGTTGTCACGCGCTTGTGTTCACGTCTTTCAGCAGCGTGACCTTTCCCAGAGCTCCTCCGACCCGAGGCGAACACACCTCCGTTTCCTACCGGGGGCCGTGTTTTAAAAGCCCCTTCTTCTTTTAAAATAAGAATGAGATTTAAAAAGGTATATTTTTTTGCCGTATTAGCACGTTTCCCACCTACTAAATCGTCCCCTCACGTGGCGTTGAGGCCTAATTATAGAGAGTCGCTCGGAAAACAGAAGCGCGTTTTCGTGACGTGACATCTACTCTCGACATTCTGCACAAACAGGTTGTGCAGGGAACAGGCTTCTCCTACTGGAGGCTTTGGAACGGCCCTCTCCGCACGACGCTTAGCCTGTTAATCTGGGATCAAACTAAAGTCACCATCGGGTTAGAAGAAGTGGAAAAAAATCCACAAAAAAAACCCGATTAATTGTCTCCAAAGGGAAATCAGTACTTTTCATTCCTTGTCTTCGCCAGGTCACGTTTACTTGGGTTTTTCTGGCTGAGGGGGAGAGTTTGAACCGCGGTATCATTACGAATAATGGACTAAACCCGCTGACAGATATCCACACGGCCTAGGTTGGCCTTCTTGAACACACGCGACAGACGGTGAGTCTAGGAAGCTTAACCGTCTTTAGAGAACCCAGACGCCATAGCGACGCCTCTTTAGCGCTTGGCCTCCAGAAGGCCCCCGGTTAGTGCGATTACCATAAAAGCACCGCGGACCCTCTCGCCGTACACGCCGAGCGGAGCTGAACTGTCTGCCGATACCGAGTTAGCCAGCCAGAACCCCCCCCCCCCACACACACACACACACTCCCCACCCCCCCTCAGCCCCGGGCCAAGGATGGACACGCCCGCTCCAGCGCCTCCGCATTCCTAGCATTCCTCCAAGCCTGTCACATCTGTGCTAGGCAGTCTGATTGGCCTGGGCCTGCGAACACAGCCGGAGCTTTGGACGAACGCACGCACACACACACACACGAGCACAGAGGTTAGAGCTGGGGCGAGGGCCATTAGGGTTGGGGGGCGAGCGCGGGGGGAGGGGAGGTCATCGGTTAGAGGGGCAAAAGGGGCAGCTGATGCTGTAACTCTTGGAGGAAGCACAAAGCCAGAACTGTCTCTGCCAACAACTGCCACCTGGCAGCAGAGTAGCCCCCTCCTCCCAAAACAACACCAACCGCGTGACCCCCCCGCCGCACTCAGCCGATGGCAGCACCTGCCGCCGGCCGTCCCAGCAGAGGATGGCAGAGGAGGAACAATGGCGGCACGACCCCCCCCCCCCTGCTCGCGCAACTGTCACTCTCAATCTTTGGCGGAGGAGGTGTGTGTGTGTGTGGGGGGGAGGGGGGGGGGGGTCAGGGGGGGCATAGAGTTTTGCTCAGGACTTCACAGATATCTCGTTGCGGTGTATCCGTGGCGTCGGGTTTGAGAGAGAGAAAAGAGATGGACTCCTCCGGGAGGCCCCGGGGCCCGGGGGGGGGGGGGTCAGGGGTTGTTGGTCAGACTGTAAATTCACAGCCGACTTTTGGGTTCAGAGGGCGCAAACTAACAGCTCTCCTCCGCGATGTTGGGGAATTTCTTATTTATTTTTAGAGCAGACCACTAACATTTCTCTGCGACTTGCTTCATAACGTTAAACGGAGCACTGTGGCCGTGAGCTGAGATCATATCTCCGGTCCGAAACATCTGGCCGCTTTCATAATATGTCAAAATGAAGGTTTTGTTTTATGTGACATACGGTTTCCTGCAGAAACGCCTCTTTGAAGCGGCTCGGACAAAGTGAGCCCGGGGTTTGATTTGCAGCTTTTAAATGAACTTTTTATTAAAGTTCAAACGTTAAAACTGGAAAATGGAAACCGTCCACTCAACTATTTCTCTCACCAGAAACGTGGATGCCTGCGAAAACTAAAATCTTATTGCTGGACGTAAAATCCCATCGTGACCTAGAACATGTATAAAAAAAATTCAAAAAGAAGAGTCATAACTTCGAAGCGGCAGCGGGCGCGAGGTGCATGCGTGTGAACATTTTACGTCCTGTTTCTTCCTGGAACGGTTGCATCAGTTTTTAGAGGGAATATAGAGGCTGGATCTCTGTGCTCGTTCGCGGCAGCTGCAGCCGTGGAAGCCGAGATCTGCTCAGACTTGACGCGGGGAAGGTCAGGGAGACGGTGTAAAAGGCCGGTCCCCAAGGGGGATGGGGGTCTGAGGGGGAGGGTGTGGGGGGGGGGGGGGGGGCATTGACAGGTGCACGCAAACAGACGGCGTTTCGCAAACCGCTGGTCGCGGCCCGGCCTCGGACCCGCCTCGGGCCCGCCCCGCCACGGCTGTGCCTCCATCCCTTTGGCCTCTCTCTCCGAGCTGCTCGCCAGCCCCCATCCGCCGATTGCTCAACAGCCACTCGAAGTGCCGCAGGCTTCCATTCTTAACCTCTTCCCCCGACGGGACACGCCTACCCCCCCCCCCCCCCCCCCCCTTACCCCCTCTTTTTTTACTACATGACCGCTGGAATTTTCCGCTTCCACGCTAAGATAGGGAGCAAAAAGGTGATCTTCACTGCCTCCTTCCCCCCTTCTCCCTCTCCCTCTCTCTCCCAAACCCATATTCTCTCCCCTCCTCCCTTCTCATAACATTGAGGTAATCCCAAATTGCTAACATACTGCACGGCCATGACTGAAAACATTCCTAACATCTCAGCGAGGGGGCTGACAGCGAAGGCCTGCTCAGTCATCATTCCCCGGCCCTCTCAGACTCTCAGAGCACATCGAGGCTTTTTCACATCCTCTGGAAACTGCTGCCGATTCCTACGGCCGCCTTCGAAAAGGACAAAAAAAAAGTGTCCCTCCAGCGCTAAAATGTTTCTCTTTTCTTTTTTTTGTACCCAGAGTGCTTTGCAGTTACAGACTGCTGCAGGACTGGGAGATATGTGTGAGGGGGGGTGGAGGTGGAGGGCCGGGGGGGGTTCAATATACCTGTCAAGGCCAGAAAAGGCCGGGGAGCGACATGTCAGCACAGCTCCAAAGAAAAAACAAGAAGGACCACATTTCTTTTTGACGCACAAATCTTCTGAAAACACTTGCAAGGAATCAACGGTCTGACTATTCTTTTGCTTTCCATGACAAAAAATGCCACCTCTCTCTAATCTGTCTGCTTGAATCCGGCTAGAGCAGCAGACAGGCACTGAAGACGAGGGGGGGGGGAAACAGCTCGCCGGGGCCGCCTTGTGATCACACGGTGTGCAGAATATGTAACTTGTTAATGCTTGATGCATCTATACGAGTGTTCTTCATGTGCTGGAGTGATTATTACCACGTACAAGTGATTCTTTGAACTCTTTGTCAACCCACGAGCCATTTACAGGACTGGAAAGGCTTCTGGGAAGTCTAGACAGGTTTGAAGAGCAAAGGACACACGCCCGGAGAGTCATCTCGCCATAGCCATGGAAATTTGCAAAAGGTTTCCCAGCAGATGGGAACGGATTTTTTTTGTTTTTTTTAATCCGGCAGAAAGAAGAAAAAAAAAAAAAAGCATCGGAATTCCCAACGGGAGGGATGACTTGGCTTCCTTCCGAGGCCACTGGGAGTCTGAGACTGCAAGGTAGACAGTATTACACGGAGCAATCGTTAACATTCCCCCGAGCTCGCGTCAGGGCAGCTTTCAGAAGGCTGAGGTAACCACCTTGTGAGGCGGCTTCTTCTGCCTCGGCCGCTGCCAGCGGAGCCTCAGATGACTTATTGTAAGGGGAGAGGGTGTTTAGTGCTGTAGAAAAAAAAAAAAGAAAGGCCACAGAAAGGGGTCCTGACAGTTGGTCGCTAAAGGGAGGGAGGGGGGGCGGCTGGGGGCAGGTTGGTGCCCGGCCGGCCTCTTTGTTGACATTCTCGGGACAAACGCATGCAGCCGGGGGGGGGGGGGGGGGGGCGCACGCAACACGGCGCTGCTAAACAGACCTAAAGAGCTCCACGGGTTAATATTTGTGGTGCCTTGAGTCCGCACACCAATTAAAAGCACGTTGTGAACTTGTTGTTCTGGAAATCATAAAATAAGTTTAAGAATACTTAAACTATATAATAATTTAATAATATTTGATTAAATTATACAGTTTACTGAGGAACCTCATCAGAAATCCTTTCTGTACATAATGGTGAGTGAATCATTATAGATGGATGTGTTTCTATCTAAAAAATGTTATAGAACATGAAAAATCTATCCTTGAGCCCAAAGCTTCGCCGTATTTGGTTTAACAAAAAGCAACGCATCATATTTGACGAGATGGAATCAACAGACGTCAGGCATGTTTGATAACTCACCTTATCATAAATTAATCAGAATGACAAAAAGATTCATTTTCTGTTGACTTATTGTTCAGTCAGAACCAGGACAGGATCAGAGTAACAGAAGCCGAGTTATGTCAGGTATGTGCTCGTCCTTGAATATCAAATGAGTAGATGATATTCAATTTTGGATGAATCACAGCGAAAGAATTTCCTCTGACTTCAAGAGGAGAAAGAAACGACACAAACACGCACACGGAAAAAGAAAAGTGATTTAAAAAGCAAACACCGATGTTTGTGAAATGTGCCGACTGGCTGAGACTTTGCTGGCAGTGATTGGGGATTTTTATGGCCGCTCTGAAGTTTTTGAGACATGGTGGACAGTCAATCAAAGGGGAGGAAAGTCTTACCAAACACGGCATGAGGGGAGGTCAAATCACAATTGTGGGAATAAAACCACAAAACCAAAAAGAAATCCGGCACATCTCCAGTAAATCGGCATCTTCAGCAGAATTCCTAAAGTGCTAAATCAAGCTAGCGGGACAACAGGAGAGGGGAAAGTGGGATCCAAACGACCGGACACCTTGCCAAACACCATCCATCTGGATTTTTTCAAAGGCCCGACACCTGCATTTTACTGGACACTCTGCAGGAAACAGCGAAACAACTCCGGAGCCATATGGATGTTGAAGATCTTCAACATGCCAACGGGATGTTTTCCTTCCCCGAGCCTCGATTCACGCTGTGCTAATTAATGCCAACGTAACCGAGCCGTCCGGCATCAAACGCAGAACCACGAACACCCCCCCCCCCCCCCCCCCCCCCCACCTCTCCCAGCGATGCCGGTTTGTGAGGAGACGTAACGCTCGGCGATAAAAGCACAAAGATCCAGTTTTGGCAACCAAAGAAAGGAGGCCGTAAAACAGAGGGGGGGGGAGACAAAGCGGGCCGTAAAGACAAACAGCGGAGAGAAGGAGACGTGCGTAAATCAGGCGGAGATGCTCTCGGGGCCGCGATAAGAAGCCGCTCTGAGAGGGACTGGAAGAACCGGCCCCCGGGTCACAACTCAACAGGTACGGACTTGTCGAAGAGCGCTCCGAGTGGAAGGAAAGCTTTCCCAGCGCTCATTCTTTTCCCTCAGCCACAGACCATGAGGGCCAATGTGCGGCGTTCTCATTTTCTGTCAATCATGTGACGGGTTACCATTTAAACGTTCTGCCGTGTCTTGTACTATTGTATTACAGTTCACGGGTCGTTTTTTCTATGGAGCCTCTCTCACGCGCTGGTGCTGGCGTGACCGGGCCCGGCGAGAAACATCTGGAACCTGGAAGCTGTGGCGGGTCGAGCCAGCGTACTCACCGTACATCTTCCCCTCGTCGGAGAGGATGATCTTCCTCCTGCCACATGGAGGGTAGATGGCGAGGGCCTCCTGGAAGCTCTGCTCGATGTCCGGGCTCCACACGCCCTCGGCGTCCCCGTCAATGGCCTTGTCCTCGTTGTCCCCGTCCAGCCCATCTTCTGGGCTACCGTTGGCGCTCCACTCGTTGGACGCAATGGTGGCGGCTCCCCCTGGGCCCGACCCCGAGCCCCAAAATCAAAAGGGTCTGTGGGAAAGACCTGGGGAGTAAAGACACGGGAAGTTGCAAAGCTGTTTTTATCGGGTTTGAATTCTTTAATACAGTTATACAGATGACGATATCAAATCAACGGTGATTGGAGAAACAATATCTGTGCTGTGACTCAATACGATTATTTGCTACAGAATGTCTCAGGAATAAGTCCTAAAAAGTATTTTTCCCTTTCCCCCTTTTTGTAATGCCTGAAATAAGGCCAAAGGTCAACAGTTGAAGAGATTTTTTTTCTCGTAAAACACGTGAATAAGGGACCTCGGAATAAAGCAGGACCCCCGCTCACTGTCCATTAGTCAGCTTATTACACCCAACCAAGGATACAATACCAAGTAGATTGTATTTGTCTGCGGAGATCTGAAGTGTTCCCATAGCAACGGTGTGCAATGAGGAAATAACAGGGCGTAGAATTCCAACGAATCAGAATCGAGTATTGAACAAAGCTGGGCAACAAAAACATTTCAAACGTCATTGAGCTTCAATCCGACACACACTAAACTGGTGATGTGAAGAATACTCAGTAACAAAGATACTCTTTAGTGTTCAGCCGCTGTATTCAACAATAGCTTTAAATTCAACTTGTTTTAATAAAAGGAAATTCTTTAATTAATCCTAAATATGTGCAGCGTTGCAATACAACCAAAGTCAGTCAATTCCTTTTTATAGCGGGCAAAATGATCCACTATCGTATATCAAGTTCTGTCTCGACGCCCCAGTTGGAAACGTGAGTCATGTGATGAAAACTTTCCGTCTCACAACGTTTGAAACAAGACGTTCTCTTTCACACGGTGAATCCTGAAAAACGCTTACTGGCGGTTCTGTTGGAGACGTTGGTTTTCCTAAATTTCCGAAAGCTCTCCTTCGGCTGCACCATCTTTATACTGAACTGGAATAACCAGTCAGCAAACACTAACAGCCCACTCAACGGCTTGCAAGATGTTTCCTTGTTCTAAATTTAGAATTCCACGGCACAGACATTCAAACGCAAATTTCAACTTCAACTTAACACCTGACACATTGCACCGGATGTCAGGAGCGGCTGGAGTCAATTTCTTCAAATATCAAAGTTGGACTCAAGGAGGAACTCGAGGTCTAAGGTCACAAAATACATTTCTGGTGCAAAAACCAGGGGGAAACCTCCGGGTCTGTAAAGTTAAGCCAGTTCAGAAGTGACTGAAACTCGCCTTCTCTCCGCATCTTACCGTTGAAACTTGAATTATTACTTCAGTAACTATTGTGAACGAATGCGTCGCATCCCGATTACGACGTTAACTTCTTACATGCAGCGTATGGTTCTGGCGCGACGGGTTGGCGGAGCAATGCAACTACGGTGCGATGATTCCACTTTCCTCGTAAATATACATTCAGTGAATTATTTGAGTGGCTTCAAAGAGCTTTGTGAGTCCATGTAGAGCACAATGCGACTGGAATGAGGAATGACATTCATCTGTAGGTCTGCTGCTTTGGCCTTCTCTGACATTGTGGAATTTTTATGAATAAACAAGGATAACTTTACTTATTACAATAAATCCTGGACTGTTTCTCTGTACTGGCCAAATGAATGCAAGATATTCCATAAAACGAGGTTGGAAGACCCCACTAATCGGCGCTGGCCTCAAAGAATTCTTGTGGTCTGGGAACTGCGTCCCAGTGTGGTTTGCTTATGGCTGACTGCAGGCAAAGGTCTTAAGTATTTTGCAAGCTGCCTTTTCAGCGTCGTATTGTTTCTGAAAGGGAAGTATATGAGGTAACCACGATCCTCCCAGGATGCTCGTCTGTCTCCTTTCTGCATTTCTGCAGACGCTGATGAAAAGAAGAAATGTGCAAGGGATAAATACATTATACTTACATTGTCCCTTCGGTTTTATTTCCTTATATTTGACCTGTTTTATGTAACAGTGGGGTTCTTGTGAGATAAAAATCAACCCAGATATTACAGCTTGTGTGAAATGTGATGTTGATGAGTACAGCCTTGACATCTCTCTTCTTGGTTCATCTCTCAGTATTTAGAAAAAGTTGTGCGTTACGATCAACAAACAAAGACGTAGAGGTGGTGGATCGGTCCATCATCATAAAGCAGGAATAAAAAAGATCAAACGGCGAGGAGATCATATTCTACCGCACGCCACGCGCAAGATGGAATGAATGCTCGTCACTGAACTCAAAGGAGAGTTTGACGCGTCGAGCTGCTAATTTTAGCGGCGAGGGGTATTGGTTATGGCGGACCCTTAGCAACGGGGTCACGGCGTTAAAACCCAGCGCTGAAACTGAGCACTCGTCCGCAGCTCAAGTGATCACACGTCCGTCCTCACGGATCACACGGCCGGATCGCTCCCCGGGACGCCCGGAGTTAGAGCTAGTTTAATCGTTATCGCCATCAGGGTAGAAACGCGTTAAGTCCCCAATGTCCAGTCAATTGATCGGATTGAATCAGAGCTGCATGATTAGAAAACCTTTGGATTCAAATATAAATTGGTTATTTTTTAAGCAAGAAATGTTTTTTTTACTGATTATTTTCACAAAATGTATTTGATTTGATCAGCTATAAAAGGACTTTTCCTTTCAAATAGGAGAAGATTTTGAGTTCTTTTAACTAAAAGTCCAAAACCCAAAGACATTCTATTTCCTATCATGCACAACGAGATATGCATTAAATGCATTAAAACTTCCCGTTTGAGAAGCTGGGAACGTACAAATATTTGAACTTCATAATGATAAAGCAACAAATGGTCAGCCCTTCAAGACGTGAGGCACCATCATTTTAGTTTGGTCATGTTTGTTTGTTATGCAGAAGAAAAAAAACAACAAAATTTTTAGCCGATTATCATCCACACAAGTGCGACCCTTGAACACGCATGACTTTCTGCGGCCTTGAGTGTGCCAGACGCCCTTTGTGTGGCCTCGTGTAAAAAAATCTCTCCAGGCAGCTCAAAGTATTTCATTAAGAAATGCACAGGTGCTGCAGGCCGACGGCTTTGCTAGAGAAAAGACTGAAGACTGGGAGGGGTGAAGAGGGGTGGCGAAGGAGGGAGCAGGGAGGAGGGGGTCGGCAGAGGGGAGGTGTGGAGAGGGGAGGGGGGGGGGGGCTGAGGGATGGGCGGCCAACTCCATTGTTTATCTCCAATTATAGCAGAGAAAACACTGCAACGCTCCTCTGTGCCGCGAGGCGCGACGCGCCGAGAAGGAGGAAGTGGAGGAGGAGGAGGAGAGCGCTCGGAGGTGCTGCGAGAAGAGAGGCTCTCCGACTGGGGGAGAGAGAGGAGGGAGGTTGGGGGGGAGGCCTGAATTCCAGACATGTCCTTATTAAGAAAGGGCTGCGAGTGCTCACTGTTTCTCCTCCTGCCTCCCTTGTGTCAACCCAACGCCCTCCCTCCTCTGCCATACCCCCTCTTAACCCCCCCCCCACCTCCCACCCCTCCTCCTCCACCTCCCACCCACCCTAGCGCTCAGAACGTCTCTACCCAAATAAGGACAGGAGACCAGGGGATGCGTGTATGGGAGGAGTGGGTGGTTTGGTTGGTTGCGGAGCTGGGGGGGGGGGGGCGTGCAGGGACGTGGAGGGGGGGGGGGGTTGTTGTCCAATTTAGGCGTCCACTTTGGGGTCTGAAGAAAAAAAAAAAAAAACAGTGGGATTGTTCCAGCTGGAATGAAACATCAGCAGCGAACACGCTGGGCTCAGACCAGAAGGAGGCCATTGTCAGCGCAGGCGTTTTCCAACACATCGTCAGTCACGGGACCCGAAGTCCGGACGACGCTACTGATGAAGTTGAGCGGTAAAACTTTTTTTTTTGGGGCCTCAAATGCAACAGCGTGTTCGAACTCAAGATGGAGGCCGTTGGGGATTCGGTTCTCCGACAGGGATTTATTGCCGGAAAGTTGCTCGAAAAGAAGCGCTGTTGTAACTTAACATATTGATCACATTAGAACAGCTGTTGTGAAGACACTGCCTCCTTGGGCCAAGTTTGGGTGAGAAACTCGCAACAAGAAATGACTCATTTAACTGAATAAACTGCAGATGAACCTTTCAGAAAGAAAGAAATCATTCTTCAGCTTCTCAAACGGAGGATTTCTCACTTCTTTTTTTTGGCCAATACGTTGACATGTTTAGGGTTTTGGGCTGGTGGTCAACTTTAATAAATAAAGAACAACGATGACACCTCAGAACTTTTTCTTTACCGTGTTCGCACGAACCCAAATGAGATCAATCCCCAGATTAATGGTTCGTCAAACCTATTGTTTCGCCTCGGGCCCCGTCAGCCGGCACCAAACCTGCGAGACGGGATGGTTCGTTGAAGGACGTCGACGGAGCGACACGCTGTTCCCACATTTGACAGAATAATGGGCGACACGCCCTCCTCCTCCTCCTCCTCCTGTCGGGCCCACAGAGCCGCCGGGGCAACGTGCCGCAGGACTCACCCCCATTCACGCACAACGCGATCACTCTTTTCCCAGATCCCCGAAAACACAGCGGCCACTTCGCTGCCTTCGCTTATCTCAGCTCCACCCGAGGGCCGAGCGGGGTTTATTGGCACCGTGCTCGGTTCCCCCACCTCCCCCCCCTTTTTTCTCTCCCGAACGGGATTGTGTGCGGTGAAGTATTCCAGTGAATTCCAGGAATTCTACTGAGCCACTGTGAGGCTCCCGTGCCACACTGGGGGGGGTGGGGGGGAGGGGGGGGTAATACCTGAAGCCGGGGAAGGGATTCCGTCGCAGGCATTTGTTAGAAAGGTGCAGCAGAGTGGAGGAAATCCAGAACTAACACCTTCAGGCAGGAAACCCAACGGAGAACCTGGGGTTTCAGTAGCTGCCGGCGGACGTCATGTCATTTAACACGCATCCACCCAGGGAGAGCGGAGAGCTTTCCCTTCACATTTGATTTCCTCCATTTCATCTCCCAGCGACCATGAGATCATCTCGCAACCCGACCAGATGGGTTTCTACTCATGCGGTGGAATTTAAAAGTCCACGGCGAGGCGAGATCGTCGGTTCAGGGCCGCTCCGTCGCGTCTGGGGATTTTTTTTTCCGGCCTTATGGCAGCACCGCTGGTCCACTCGTCTGGTGAGCAGGGAAGATTTGTCAAACCTCCAGACGCTCGAGACCAAACAGGATGGATCGTAGAAATATACCCGGAGACTAAACATCCCGCCGCGAGAGAGAGCCGAGCGCACGAGTAGAACAACATGTGAAAAGTGCTTGACTGGAACCATGTTTGTGCAGTTAATTTCACTCTCACGCCATTTGGTTTATCCTCAAAGTGATTCCTGCTGGCAAAGGGTACAAGATGCGTGACAAACAAACACGGGCAGAAGCGTCGGCGGCACGACTAAACGCGGCCGGCGTGTTCATAACAAAGCAGCAAGTGATGTTAGAGTCTTTAAGTCCTGGTGGCAGTTTTTCAATTTGCATCAGAAGACTTTACCACGGCCCTTCATCCGGACCCGGACCTTCCAACGTACCACGACTCAGATAAATGATCCTGGTCCACCGCGCAGCCACCGGGCCCCGCTTTGTGTTTGTCCCTCCGTCATGTCTCCCGCCGTATCGTTTTTGCACCCCCGACGCGCTACAAAATGTGCCTGCTTGTCTTTAAAAAAAAAAATGCAGCCTTTGTTAAGCTGCTGGAGCTGGGACACTCGTTGGCAAAGAACAGGCCCCGTGCTGGCAGGCGATAGCCACCCCCCCACCCCCCCGCCTCCCCCCACCTCCCGCTTAGCTGAGAGTCAAACACACCTCCACCAAACTTGACATTCTACACACAGCAACAAATCCACGGCTTGAAGCTCCTCCACACGTCTGAGGTTGAGGGGCGCTCACAGATGTCATCCACCACACACACACACACACACACACACACGCACACGGGGCAACAGCCACACAAACACACTCTTGACAGGGGAAACAACAGGACTTGGTGGCAGAGAGAGCAGCTGCTCTCTAGGGTCAGATTACAGATAAAGAAAACGTTTTAGGGTCTAGGCCAGGCAGGCTGCACTCCGACGAGGCCTTATTCCTCCCACGCTGCATTCAAAGCAGAAATCACTAAACACTAATCACCATTTCTACGAAAATAAAAGGCGGTGAAGCGGCGCGAGTCTCTGCTGAAAGTTTGCCGCCAAGACATGAGACCAAATCTCCCAAAAAAAAGAGGATAATAATAATGAAAAAAAAAAAAAATTAAAAACCCTCCCACTCCTCGCTCCCTCCCAGCGTCTGTGTTTGGCCCTAATAAATTCTCTCCAGCTCCTCCAATAACTTCCTCCTACTTCCTATCTGGCCCGGCGCTCAGGAAACAATCAGAGCTGAGAGCGAGAGGAGGGCCGGAGAGCCAAGCGCTCACACGGCAAAGGAGGCAGAAAGAGAAGGAAAAGTCCAGACAGAAAACGCACACGCCACATGCAGCCCTTGTCAAGTCAAACATTTGCAGTTTGATACCAGCTGCACGCCCGAGACCGACAACAATGCACGTGAGGAGGATGTGTGAAAAGCGATTCAGACGGCGTTTTTTTTTTTTTTTTACGCAATGAAACTCGCCACCGATTTTTATTTGGCGCTCCTCTCGGGAAGAAATCCCGCCGCGTGGAAAACTGGGCCTAACGTGCTCGGAGGCGGGGAGAGGTTACTGATTTGCTAAATGATTCACTGATACAATTGGTACCACGAGTCCAACGAGAGCGCGGACACAAGGCCCGAGTCATTCGCGCATTGTTCTGCTTGAGCGCCGGGCGCCGTTGCACATATGTGGTCTACCTTGGGTCGTCACATTTTCAGAGAGTTAAGCCTAAATCCAGCCGAGGAGGGAAAGACTGACAAAAAAACAGTCGGAGTGTGCCAGAATTTTTTTCTTACAGGCTGAATCAGCATTTTAGAAATCGGAAAATTTCCAGAGAAAGCAGCGGAGAAGCCACGCTAGCCTGAATTGGTCACTTTGTGGCGAGGGGAGCGGTTTGAAGCCATAATCTGTGAAACCTTTAAGACATGCAGAACTTCGGCAGCAGAATGCGCCGGCCAATAAGTCATCAAACCAAATAAATCGTGGAAGGAGGCATTAAAAGCAGCCGTGGCTTTGATGAGGAACACACGGAGGAGGGACGTTCATGGAGGAGGAAAAAAAAATCACGATTAGACGTTAAAATCAAAAGCGGAGAGGGAGGGAACTCGTCGTGCTGTTGCACATTTAATGCATTTTCGCGCCCCCCCCCCCCGTAAAAGGTCAGATCCCCCACAAAACACTCGGACACCTGTGTTGTTCTATATTAGGAGGCAAACAAAAAAACTCTCTCTCACTGTGCTGCAGAGGGAGATCATCCCCCAACCCCAAAACACTCTGAGCAAAAGGATTAAAGGGGTTTCACATGAGTGCCCTTGGGTCACTGGAGCTCCAGTGCGACAAACAGGCCTCACACACACACACACACACACACACACACTCGTCTCTGAAACAACAGACGGGCTGAGTGAGCCTCATGTTATCTATAATGGAGGCTGGAGGAGGCACAGACGCTGACACACACACACACACACACACAGACGCTTCTTTTCTGAGCTCTTTGCAGAATATAAGTGTGGACCATCGCTCCCGGGCAGTCGGCCGCTGGAGAAAGAACAACTAAAACGTTTAGCAACTTGGGGACAACCGATACAAAGACTACACTGTTGTAGGCCACTCCCCGGCTCCTCCCCTGAGTGGTCCGAATAGGAGGCCGGAGAGCTTCTCTGGTAAAACCTCATGGTTTGGAGGACATGTTCAACACGCTCGGTGCATTAACGGGGGTACGACGTCGATCAATTGTGCGGAGGGAAGAGACCGGTGGATGTTTTTTTAAGATTTCATGCAGCGTTTGGGTCGTGCGCCTGTAATAACCGACAAGACTTAAACCCGGCCGCTGCTAGTTAGCGTCAGGCTGCGTATTGTCCTCCGGATTGCCACTAATGCCCTTCTGCTGAGGGCCGCTGGCTTCCCTCTGAGGCCCTCTGTGTGCTCCGCCACACACACACACACACACACACACACACAAGTGGTGTTTGTTCAGGTCTGGGTTGACAGAGGGGCAAGTGTCCACCATTTGGACGAGCACTTTTGCGGATGGTGCTAAAAAAAAAAAAGCGGCCCAACGTCTGCACAAATGGGCAAAAGCTCATTAGCCGCCCTTCTGTGGCTTTAACACAAACGGGTGAAGCTGCCTGCTGACAAACGGTCAACAGACCTGCAGCCGAGCAAACACCCCGCCGGGCTGGAGAGGGGATGCGCCTTCCACGTACGATTGGAAATACCGACACAGTGTGCAGATTGTGGCTAATCTTTTAAAAAGCATACACATCAGGAGGGAGGGGGGGGGGTATTTCTCCCCCCCCTTCAAGAAGAAAGCACATGCTCATTAACTCTTCCTTTCTGAACCAGCAGCCCCGAGGAACCCAGCTGGGGAGTAAAAAGAGAGAAAACTGCCACTTTAAGGGGATATAACCCCAAGTAATCTAATTGACCTGCATGACCGTGAGCAAAGCTGTAAAACGTTCCCTTCGCATTCGACTCTCACACGGCGCTCATGCGAAATCCACAGCGGCTTGAGAGCATAAAGTGCGTTCAAGGAGAGAAGAAAAAAACCCCAAAAAATAAAAAGGAGACCACATTGTACATCGGGAGGCCTGATGCATTCATGCTGCATGAAAACAATGAAGGGGAATCTGTTGGAGCAGCAGAATGCTTAATCCTTTCCAGATTTACCCATCAGCATCGAAATCTATTATTAGGCATCTTGGCGTGTCTCATTTACCAAAGACACATTGTTCGGTGGTTCTGGTTGGTCGTTTATTCTCAGAACATCATTGCCACATGTTGATAGAAAAGTATAGCTCCAACGGTGGATTTTTGCCTCTGATTTTTGCCACGGCCCGACAAAACAGCAAGATAAAACTTCCAACGCGTTAACCGATCCTCCTCTCTATCGGCGTTGCATCAGGAGATCAGGAGATGGTATCTCCAGCACACCGCCTGCCTCCACAAGACCTCGCATCCAGCAGGCGGCCGCGAGGCCTTGACAGCGGTTTCCACGCAAAACCGGTGGAGATATTTCAGAAATGTGGTAAAATATTCAATGGAAATATGACATTGTAGAAGTTTCAAGGATTGCTGCTGCAGTAAGAGCAAGGAGGCAGGAGGCAGGAGGCAGGGGGAAGGAGGCAGGAGGCGGACGGCGGAGCGACGTGAACAGGTTTTTCCCTCCCGCTGCGACCAACCTGACAGACGGCATTCTGCTCTTGAGTCAAACCTGTTGACCGGCAGAGGTATAACCCCTCCGACTTTACCAGCCAACACGTCCCTGCTTCGCTTCTTATTGTTTACATCTTCCAATAAACCCAAACATTCGGCTTGGTCCCCCCCCTCCGAAACTAACGACACAGAACGAGGGAGCAGGTGTGGCCCGAGGCGGCACTTATAGCAGTTATACTATTAGCTCGCGTGCATATCTGTGCATCGCAAATCCTCACCTCTGAATTATGTACTTAGGGGGACTTTGCAGCGTATCACCGCGCGTTTGCTTGGCACAAAAGAGTAGAAAGGAAGGAATGAAATGATAGATGGAATATTAGATAAAATCTTGGTGAGCACTCAAATTTTTTAATGTTTCAGTCCTGTCACATATTTCTTATGGCTTCAGAACGTCTTCTGAATTGACGTGACTGGGGTGACTTTTTATGAGGTAATAAACTAATGCAGGAGGTTTGGTATGTGTTCATACTGTCGGAGTAGCAGAGATGTAATTAAATGACTTCGGTATGCAGGAGTCACCGGTCTGCACGCAGGCACCACTGTGCATTTGTCCGAGTATTTATAAATCTGCTGATAGTTTGGGGTATTAATCTTACACCTCAGTTCAGAGTTCAGACTTCTGGGTCCACAAATAATAACAAAAATAATGTCCTCTTAAACTAAAAAAAAACCCATTTGTATCTAAATGAGTTTTGATAAAACAATGTCAGTCTTTTAAAGGCAAGACAAATGTTGTAAGAATTGAACATTATTTATTAAACTTAATTCTCATCAAAAACGAAAGAGAAAGATAATGTAGCTCAACAAATTATTTCATCAAATATTTTATTTTCAATGTAAATGTGTATTTTTCTTTGTCTGATCCATGTGTGTGTGTGTGTGCGCGCTGTTGAAGGAACAGTAGCACTGACAAATCCAGAACTCGTCTTACCTTTGGGATGCAGATGTCCAAACCAGACTGATGTTGTGTATTCCTCCAAATCGATTTTGGTCTGCCTCTCTCTCTCTCTCTCTCTGATCCCGGAGGTAAACCCGTTGGATTCCTCTTGAGGAACCAGGTTGGGAGTGTCGGATGATCCAGGTATGAACTGAGACACAAAACAAACATATTGGCCGCACTTCTCTGCTGTCAAAAGGGACGCTTTGTGTTTCGGTTTGAAATAGCGTCTATGTGTGTGTGTGTGTGTGTGTCCGTGCGTCAACCGGTGGAAACATGATTGTACAGAGCCTGTCAAATACATCCATGCACACTGGGAAAGTCAAACGCAATACACGCGCAATTTGCAAATGTTTTCTTCCCTCCCAACGCGGGGAGCTCCGCGGAAAAATGTCAAAAATGACAATGATCTGAAAACTTCACCGAGAGAAGCGGCATGAAAAAAAAAAAAAAAACTCACGCAGAAAAAAAGGTCTCTAAACAGAAAGAGTGGAGAACTTACCCTCTTTTAAATATATAATCTGGCAGTCACCTTCTTCTCAGTGGGAGCAGCGGGTCCCTTTAGTGCGTTTCTTTCAATTTGGCGCCTTGTTGTTTTGCCGTAATATTTCTCAGAGGTTTGACAGTATAAGTGGAATGTTAAGTATGACTTTGGTATGAAATCAACGCACTACACTGGAAAACGAAGGGGGAGGAAAAAAAAAAGAAAAAAAGAAAGACTCCCGAGGAGGAGCCACTGGTGCGCGTCAATCAACAAGCTGGGGGGGCGGGGACTTCCGTCGAAACTCCGCCCACCCTCGAAAACCCTGCAGACCCGGGCTGCAGCTTCCTGTCCAAACAAACTGACCCTCTCAAACGCAAAAAATCCCACCAGGCTGATGTGCCAAAAACTAAACGCATCAAGTGAGGTATTTAAACACTGCTAGCGCCATGAATTCTACACCTTTGGAGTGGTGGAGGAATTATTCAGATGTGAAGGTTTGCAGAAGTACCAAATACAAGTTACAAGTAAAAGAGCTGACAAATGACATGAACATTTATTTAGAGTACCATGTTCTTTCAGAATAATGTATATCACTAATTGTAATTATTTATGACTAAATATATTTAGTGATGCAGCTGGTCAAAAATTGGGCTTATTTTGGCAAATGTTTTTACTGCTGTTAAATCTATAATATTAAATCATTTAATATTTTGTAATTACTCATGTAACTGATGCACAGTAAAACATGTTATAAGATCACTAGATTAAAAATAAACAATAAAATAATAGTAGACATATAAAGTAGTTTTTTCCATCGATGCACTTTATTTTTGATTATAACGGGGATCCTGTATTAAATATGTTATGCTGCATTTAATGTAATGTGTATGACATGTAGGGGTAGAAAAACATTTAATGGATTACAGCAGCAATACAAATACATTCAGTGTAAACATCATTCATAGATAAATGCTGGAACAAGCAGATAAAGAACACACACTCAGACATTGTTGAATACAATGTCTTTAACAACCTCTGAGCTTCGTAAATGGAAATAAATGGCTCAAGATCTTAAGGTTAACACGTCATGTAGATATGTATACTTCTTTTATAGGGTTAGGGTTTTATTTCAAAATCAAAGCAGGATGCGTCAAGAAGTCTTAAGCGATGCAATCAAGCAATCGTATAAGGATCACACGTCACAAATGTGACTAACTATTGCTAATGCTGTAAAAGGAAATTACAGATATTTTACTGAACATTTCATTAACTTTAACTTCAAATGGGGCATTTCTCTTATAGAAAACTGACATTTGAATCTATTTCCCAGCCCTGTGCATGCGTGACTCGATACTGAGTTCACTGTGGGGTTATTGAATTGAATCAATTTAAAAAACATTGCATTTATCATAACTAAACTTATGGAGGAAAAGTTTTTAATGACTTAGTATCCCTTTCCTCAGTATAACCGATAAAAAACAGAACCTTAAACACACGTCCATCCTGCAACAGCTCCTTCTGTTGGTCAACCGCGTGGTTGCAACATTTCGATCAGTCGCCCGTGTATTCATCCACCACTGAGGCGATAAAGCAGCGCACGCTGCGAGGGCAGATGGTGTGAAAATGACTCACCCTTATAGTAGATGCACAAACTGTACTAGTATCTAATGACAACAGTAATTTTGGCAGTTGTTTAGCCGGAATGTGCGTTACAGAAGAGGACAATGAATTCACCTTGCAGCATCTGCAGGAGCTGCCAGCTTCAGGCTTCGTTTAAGCTGCGAGTTTGGACAACTGCCTGAGCAGGTTCAGGCGGAATACACACCTCTCGCTCGCTCTCAACACCTTGGGGGTCAAACAGGTTTTTCTTCCTGAGGGAAGGTCTCCTCTCAACGTGTCACACAACTGGAACGGCGTGGTTATCTCTTGGTAACCTGCAATTAGAAGAAGTCTTTCTGTTCATCTGCCAGCTCGAGGAGGACGATACAGTGCTTTTAAAAAATATATATCCTACAGTGTAATGTGGGACTGTATCCAGGAGCTGTGGGTGATGTTAGTACAGCTGCTGTCAGGCTGCACAAACCCCCAAATCACCAGAAACCTGGGCAATAACTTCCATTACAATTATTTATCTATATATATATATATTATCCGTCTGTATTATTTAATGTTTCTTTATATATAATATTTCATTTCAGTTACTCTTTTTTTTTATCCTGTAAATGATCCAGCTGCAAGACTAATAAAGGATTACCTTATCTTGCCCCGTCTTATCTTGTGGCGGGGTATTGTCACGGCAAGCTGTGCCACTATGGGTGCTTATTGGTGATCAAAATTGAGGACACGTTTGAAGGCGTACGTGGTCCAAGAAAGGGCGCCGGAAAGTAGAGAAGAAGGGCCTCTGTCCTGATTTGGTATCAAGACTGGAGAGGATACTAATAATAGTGAAATACTTCGGGACACCAGAACATGTGTGTACACATTAAGTGTTGAATTTAAGGAGATTAATTGTTTGAGATTATTGCATTTATTTGACCACGTACAAAAAGAATCTCATACAAGGAGAAAAGATGTACCACATTAAGCTGCATGCTAATTCCCCTCTGCAGGTGCACACGGACTCTAACAACTAAGAATTAGAGGTGCAGTGTGTACGATTTGGCAGCATGCAGCAGATTGAAACATACTGTAAGGTCTCCAGTGTGTCCCGTGTGCTGGAGAACTAAGGTGGCCAACGCCTAAACACGAGAACATGGAGCCATGGATTGGTTCGGTTTGGTTGTTCCGGGTTTGGTTCAGTTGATTATTCACTAAAGAAAACATACTTAGTAATAGCATGTTTCTGCCAATAGATCATCCCAAATGCTACACACTGTTCCCGTAATACAAATACAAGATTGAAAGTTCACATGCTTTCTCAGATGCAACAAAGGCGGTTAAAAATAAGAAATGCATTTTATAAAAATGTTGAACCATCCATCCATCCATCCATTGTCAAACCGCTTATCCTGCACACAGGGTCGCGGGGGGGCTGGAGTCCATCCCAGCCAACTTCAGGCGATAGACAGGGTACATCCTGGATTGGTCGCCAGCCAATCGCAGGGCTACACAGAGACACACAACCATTCACACTCACATTCACACATCTACGGGCAATTTAAAGTCCCCAATTAACCTGATCCCCAGAGCATGTCTTTGGACTGTGGGAGGAAGCCGGAGAACCCGGAGAGAACCCACGCAGACACGGGGAGAACATGCAGACTCAAATGTTGAACCAAAAATACAAAATAGAATATTCTACAGGAGCCGCAATCAGCTGAAGTCCTACATATTTTGTGAAATGATTATGTGAACACCAATTATAAGAACTATTTTAAATATTAAACCCATGATTGTTCAGCCATTGGGGGGTTGGAAATGATGCGTGTCTTTCTGTGATTCACAGAAATCCATTCATTTCCACTAAATTACCGACCAAAGACCAGGACTCTCCTTTGTCCTGCCGTTCTAGATCAGAGGACCACATGCTACGAGGCCCAGCAGCTCCGTCAGGTTCAATGGATCGTCGTTTGTTATCGCCGCCTATCGCAGGAAGCGATTAAAAGGCCAGTCCCAAGAGTTGTCGGGATGTGGCCGTGTCCCACGTGAGGTTTCGCACTTGAGAAAACAACAGCAGGGAATCTTTCGGTCACTCGCAGGCGATTTTGCCGTCAAAGCTGGAGAGTGCGATGGCGAAGGCCTGCACGGCACACATCGGGTAGTTGTAGTCCAGCGTGAAAATGTCATCAGCTATTCGTCCAAACTGCATCACAATGTAGTCCACTGAAAAAAAAAGAATCGTTTGCATTGGGAGGTAAATGGATATAGAATAAATGTTTTAAATTAGAACCTTATAGGATGAAATCAAGGTCAGCGTATTGTTTACTTACTGTACATGTAAGAATATTAAAATATAATAGTGTCCACAGATATGCTAGCAGCTCTATGAAGCTATACTGAGGAGCATCGCTGCTAACCTCTAAATTGCCTGACAAATAAACATTATGTGATTATCCTCCGTGCTGTAACATCGAGGTGAGTTCTTGTATGTTGGTTCGTGGCAACAACAACCTTTTTTTCCCCTGGAAGCCTTCCGTCTGTCACTTATTTCTAACTGGGCCAGAATTCCTTTTAAATTGACCCGAGTAAGTAGACACTTAGAAATAAGGGCTCTTCCTGGAATGCTGCGGTTCTATCCAGAACCATGTGCTTCGAAATAACCCCTTTATTGGAGATTTTTTCAATTTAAAAGGTTTGTAGTCATAGTTGGCATAAGTACCTCTTTCATCTAACGAATCTTTTTTGCAAGGAAATGTTTTTTAAGGCTTTTTGAAAGCATCAGTTGTAAAACGCAATAAAAACAGTCAAAAAGGAACTATTGTGGGAAATTGAATTGAATTTTGTATTCAGTACTTTTAATTCTATGAGTGTAGTGACGTACCAAGCACATGCTATTACTGGTAAAAAGCATTTCCAAATGAAACATATTTGGTTCGCAGGAGATCCGTTTGTTTCATTATGCAAACGATGGTGAAAAAACAGCCTTTAACTGTTCGATATCTGTATCTATGCGACTTAAAACATTTAATTATCGTCAATGCCAAAGTAAACTAAAGCGGAAGTGCTCATCATTCCCAGTGACTTTACACGTTTTCAAACCCTCTGTGACTTGGCAGTGAACCGCTTTGTGTATTTCTTGGTCTACTAACATCTACTTGTGATGAGCGGTGAATAGAACACACTTTGGATACTCACAGTCTTTGCTGTGGACTATCTGGAAGTTCTTGATGGAGGCCTGGGTGACCCTGCCGTTGAAGTTGAGCACATGGGACGCAGATTCGTCGTTCCACACGGGCGTCTTGTTATGAAGCTCGATCAGATTTTCGGTCCTTCTATTCTGGTGCCTCATCAACAAGCCGTCACATTCCTGCAAGCAAAGTCGGGAAAACCACCTCAAGGCATCACAAGTATTTTACGCGTTGGCCTCGTGTGAGTCTGGTCACGAACAGACGTGAGCTGTGTGGATACAATATTGGTAAGACAGCAGCAAGGGATTCTGGGATTCCTGACTTGGCTAATGAGTCATCTGATGAATGAATATCCTCAATCGGAGGTGTCTACTTGATAATTCCAACTTCACATTTGCGTCTAAATCCCCAAATTATGAATTGTGAGATACGGTGAGCTGGTCTGCTTTGTATGTTCACAGCAAAAGTAAAGTTGAATTCTTACATTTCTCGGTCGTAGAGGTACCCGCTGGTTGTTTTTGTCCATTCCTGGAATGATGATGGTCATCCTTCTGGGTCCTTTCATTCCTAAGACATTTGTTTCCTGATGTCAGAAACAAGTAAAATCAGCATTTCTTTTCTTAGAAATTGTATCACTTTTGTTTTTTTGAACATTACATTACATTACATTACATGTCATTTAGCTGACGCTTTTATCCAAAGCGACGTACAATAAGTGCATTCAACCATAGGGTACAAACTCAGGAGAACAAGAAACAAGAAAGTGCAATTTCCTCAAATAAGCCAATTTACAATTTGCTATAGATGAGTGACGTTACAAGTACAATTTAAGTGCTACAATTTGTTAGTCTTAGTAGTAGTCGAGGTAGAGTCTGAAGAGGTGTGTCTTTAGTTTGCGGCGGAAGATGTGAAGGCTCTCTGCGGTCCTGATGTCTTCAGAGAGCTCGTTCCACCATTTCGGCGCAAGGACAGCGAAGAGTACCAAAAGAGCTGTTGAATAACTTACGTAGATGATGCCTGCTAGCTCCTGACGTGCATTAGACATGTCTGGAAGAGCTCTTTCTGGATTCAGAGCGTTGTCAAATACAGTGAACTTAGTCCCCATCAAATTGGACCTGGACAACGTAACAGGAAATGTGAAATAAGTTAAAGAGCCCTTACAGATTTGGTATGATACTTTTGAATTAGTACTGTTTTTTTGCAATGCACCTCAGCTTTCCAACAAAGTTCTCTCCACCTCTGGATAAATCTGTGGCATCGATGGAGATGAGGTAGTTTGAAGTTGCGCATCTCTTCCTTTTCCTGCCGGCCAACAGGAAAGTCTGAAAAAAAGAGAAGAGGAGCAGACGAGCGGCCCGGTTAGATTTCACAACACGAAGGCAGGCGATGTGACGTACACCAACTCCCTGACCTTCTTGGCGTTGTCCAGGTGGAGGTAGTACGTAGGGTAGAGGCTCTTGTCCATGCCTCTCTGGTCTCGCGTCACTCTGCACTTGATGGTCACGCCCTGCGTCGCCGGCTCCATGACGAACTCCTCCAAGTTGTCGAACTGAATCTCGGGCGACGGCGATCTCTCCTGGCCGAGGAAGCGGCAGTGAGTCCCAACGTTGTGTCGACTAAAATGTGTAATTTAATTGAAGGCGAATTGTGAGTTGTGAGGTACCTTCTTCTTTTTCCCTTTGCCCTTTTTCTTCTTCGATTTTCCTTCCTTTTCAGAGTCAGAATCATCACTCTCTTCTGCCTTTGCTTGAAGACACAACAGAGACAGTCAGCTATTTGTCCTCACTTGAAAGTAGAATGTGCGTGCTCGTGAACATGCCTTTCTTTTTGGTTTTCTTGTCTTTGTCCTTGTCCCCTGATGTCTGGAACATGGACGCTGCTCCGGCGGATGATTTTTTCTTCAATTTGGTTGACTTTGCCTCCTCTTCACTTTCATCACTGTCAGATTTGGCGGCTGCTTGCGAGACAAACGTTGACAATGAGGACTACTTTCAGCAAGGATGCATGGGGGTTGTTTTTGCTACAAAGGAGGTTAAACAGCCAAGTAAATGGCAAATTATTAAGTTTTGAGCTTTGACAGTTTAACAAAGGGTATCAGTCACCTTTCTTCTTGCTTTTTGAGCTTTTCTCTTCGTTTATCTGGAACATTGAAGCTGGCTCTTTCTTCTTGTCTTTCTCCTTCGACTTGGACTTTTTTTCTTTTCCGTCAGAATCTTTGTCCTCTGAAAATAGAGAATTTCAAAAATGTTATTTGCCCTTGAATTTGATACCAAACAAGCGCACAACGAAGAATTTAATCTATTTTTTCTTTCAAAGGCAAATAATGTAAATCTCACCCCTTTGTGTGTCAGACAGTGGGGGGGGTGATCGACCAGAGAGCAAGGATTTTAAGAGCAGCATTAATGTGTGCTCAGTTTGAAATCTGCTCTCCCTGTTTCTCACAGCTGTTTAAACTTCACCAGCACCCGTCACACATGTTTATATCTGGGTCTTATTGTTTTAAACCAAAGGGGAAAGCTGATGGAGCACAAAGGAAGGTAGACCCCCACTTTCAGATCGAAAGGTGAGCACTTAACTCTGAGGATATTCCGCCTTACAACTCGCTCTTTAAACCTGTTCCTCAAAGACAAATCTGTCCAAACATCAACTCCTATCTTGACTGGAAAGTCGGATCACTACTAGTTGTGCCTGTATATTTTGGAGATTGATGGACTTATCTTATTATTTTAAGAATTGTACTAATTTCTCAAAATATGTCAAGTCACTAGTTAAAATAGACTTGAGTGGGTGAGTCTGAATGTTAACTTTACTCCCCAAACTGTGATTAAAAAGTTAACCAAAAGTCTGACTTTTCATGGTGACGAGGAGCTTAAGCATCTGGCTTTCTTTTACTCCACCAGAGGAGCGAGGAGCCACCAGCTCAAGTCGCAGCAGGTATTCCTGATCCGAGGTGGACGGAGGTTAAGTTCAGCTCAAAGGCAAAAGCTCTGGAGACGATCCAACCGAAGTGATAGAAAAGAGCGGCGACACTCTGGAACAACGCGCAGTAATTCAGTGTAAAAATTGTGTTGTGTTCGTATAGTTTATTTTCTCCGAAAAGAAAAAATACTTGTGACATTATAGTTTGATCAAATCTTCGATCTGATCTAATTAACACTAAACACAAAGAGCCGTTGAGTATGAGAGGCCTCTCATCACGATGGAAGACGTTTACGTCATGAAAACGATTAGTTTATGACCAATTCATTTTACCACATGATGAAAGGTCCGAGTTTATGATGGTAAACATGGATATTAAACCAAATATAAAAGTAATTGGGGAGCTACAGGAAAGCTCAGCGAACCACAGAGCCAGACCGATGTCTGTAAATATCAGGCCATTTATTCTGAAGAGCTTAAATACATAAAGGCTATTGGGACCTACGAAACAGCTTCTGTATGGTGAAAAACATTAAAACCTTAAAAATCTGTTGGCTGATAAATGTTATGTAATTTTAAAATGTACTAATTGAGAATGTGTTCAACAATTTGGAAGGAAATACCTCCATGCGTAATTTAGCCCGGATCTCCTGCACAGTGCAAGTGCTACAAAGGTGCACAGCAGTCTGATAACTAAAGCAGAGTAGGAACATTAAAAAAGGATTTGACCGTTTTAACAACATTTCTAACCACTTGATTGTCGTGTTTTCTTGCCTCTGCTACGAGGTCAGTGTTTCCACTCTCTCACCATTACACAATAAAATCATTTAATCCCCTTAAAGACATTAGACTGGTCTCATAACGGTTAATGCCTTCGCTAAACTGTTTCCTTGCTTCTTGCCATACCTTTAGATTTAGGTTTCTTTTCTTTGGCCGAAGCTGCAGACGGAGAGCTGTCCTTTGTTGTTTTTTTCTTAGTCTTTTTTTTGGAGGTTTCTTCATCGTTGTCAATGTCGTTATCTGAGCCTGAACCCGCTGCGGCGTAAAAAAAAACTTTCACTTGTATTTTAACTCCCAAAATGTATTTCATCAACCGTCTTACAGGTCTTCATCGATGACTTACCTTTTTTCTTTTTCGGAGCACTTTTTACTTTCTTTTTCGGTTCTTTCTCTTTTTCGTTTTCTGGTTCTTCTTTATCTTTTTCTGGTTTCTTTTTCTTCACCTTCTTTCCATCTATAACGTTGATGGGAAACAACAGTGAACCAATGTGGTCAGATCAGAGTAGAGTGTTTCATATCTGCATTCTTCGTACGAAATGCTTTGGCAAGAATAATCACTTTGAAATCCCTCACTCTGGACGGCAGGACTTCCCTCATCGGACACATCTTCCTGCTTCTTAATCTTTGTCTTTTTAGGCTTTGCTTCTTTAACATTCATCTCGGCATCTGTTGTGCCGTTAGTCTCCTCTTTCTTCTTTTTTATCTTCTAAAGAGTTCCTGTAAAAATTAAAGAACATATTAAAAAGCAAAAAAAAACGTAAGAAACAAAATAAATATCTTTGAGTAAACCCACAAATCAATTTCAAGGTCTTGATAAAAATAACTCACCATTATAGAGAGAGATGGGCAGGGAAGCAATGGGCAGGAAGCAAATAAAAGAACTGTATTGTTAAATCTTACACAGCTTTTATTACTGATGTTCTAGTATATCATAGAACGTGTTATCTTTTAGTTCAGTGGTCCACATTCAAATTTATAAAGAACATTTTCACATAAGTGCAGTAATACAGTCATACTGAACCCACGCATCTTTGTCTTTATGAGAATTTCTATACCACAAACAGCCGTACGTATCCGTGTTTGAAGCGTGAGAAATCTGAACACTAAACCCGCGAGCAGAACAGCATGTCTCTGACCCGAGACACAGGGAAGGAGGTCAGTGCGATTGCATCCAGCAGGGACAGTAAAGATAATCCTATTACATGTAGATCCTGCAACGATGGAGGTCTATTTGTGTTCCCAGACAATCCACAACTCACTGTTATGGCAGCGGATTTCTTTTTTTGTCCCTTTGAAATTCTCTCTTTTAACTCGTTTTCCTGAGTTAAAAGAGCCACATTTCTGCAGCCAGTTCCTGCGTATGACGATGGAAGGTCTGTTTGACTAGTCACTAAAAAACTGTTGTGCGATTGTTCATATGTGTGTTTTTGTAATTGTAAAAGTAGATCATAGGATTCAAAAAAAGGAAAGGCAGTTTCATTCAACATGGCCGTCCCCACAGTGGCAATATGAAAGTGGTAGCTGGATTACTGAGCACCTTCAATCCCTCATGCGTGCTTTGGCAGATGCATCGCTCAACAAACTTGCACGTCTTCAACCGAGGACACAACTCAACGTCAGGTGTGAAGGCTGTGTGAAGAGATGCTTCAGAAATATTCTCTCTGTTGGATCTTACACTTAATAAATCTGTCTCATGGGGCCTTTTGCACAAGCAGCAGTTTGTGGGTTTTACATCTTCATCATCATTATTCTTCTAGATGTCTAGAACACACCCATGGATGCTTCGTTCCAAAAGTATAGTATTTTTACTGTAAATATTAAAATGAATAAACACACACATGAATATTGTTGTATGTTATTTGATTCTCATTAAAAGTATAATTTATCCCTCGGCTCGCTCTCTAGATGTCATTTCATGTCATCACACGTGTATTTACATTACATCTGAAAGTTAATTAAAGAAATACCCACAAAAACACAACCCCCCCCCCTTCGTTTACCTTCTCTGCAGACATGACGAGGCCTCTGACTTTTCTTTAAAGGTTAGAAAATTCAAAAAGCAGGCTCCTCAGCAGAGGTAACGAGAGAGTAAGAAATCCCTGTATTCACTGTGTCTCCATCAGCAGAAAGTTGTTAATAGGATTTATGTGTAAAGCCATCTGCTGTGTAGAAACACGTCAACGGGAGAAACCAACAAAGGCTCAGGAGGAGGGAGGACACTCGTTCATCCGCAGGACTTGTTTGTCATGCGTGGCCGGTATCCGCACACCAAAAACATGTTTGCATCAGGCAACGTCCTTCCGTCTTTCCTCCTCTCATATTTAACCGCAAGTCAGACGGGCAGAATTCTCTGGAGCTAAAGTCCCACGTATATTTTTTACTGTTTATAGTTTCAAAAGCAAGATTATATTTTTCGAAAGTTAAATAAAAGATAAAGATTTACTTGAACTTGCAGCTGCGTGGCCGAATCGTCAAGCTCTTGAATCCTGAAATAAAAACAATTAAATGTGCATATTATGTAATTATATTTGCTGTTGTTCTTCATCAATTCCATCATTAATAAAAAATAAATTCTGTTATGTAAAAATACCTGTGGGACGTTGTTCATGTTATTTATGTAGTTATATGTGTGATTATGGAATAGAAGAATGACAAACAATTAGTCTCATTGTCAATTTATCTGTTAATATTCTGGATTCATCGATTAATCGATTGGTGAATAAAATGTAATATTCATATTGACTCAACAATATCTAATTTAATTCCAAAGAAGATAAAGAAACCAGCAAATATTTCTTCAAAGAAAGGCTGGAATATGAAATGCCTGGTTTAACAAAATTGTGATAAAAAAGATGCTGATTGATTAGATGAAGTTTGGGTCTGCCTGACAACAAGTGAACCTTCCGTGTGAATTAGTTTCCTACGACTCGGCTAGTACCAGCTTAAAGTGGGTGTGGTAAAATGAGTAATGACCAATCAGAAGGTCGCAGGGCTTCATGTAGCAGTATAATGAGGTGCGCAGCCAACACTTACATGCTCTCATATGGGAAATGCTTCAAACTTATGCATGTATTTGCAATGTTCCGCGTTGTTGTGTGGTGATGTTGACCTACCCGTCTTGCGCCCAGGCCTCTCTCGGGATGCGATTGTGCAGGGGCATGGCTGATGGGTAACGAGGTTACAGCACATCCAGATTTTGGTCTTTATGAGCAAACAGTAACAAGTAACGTCAGACAAAAGATCCAATGCAAGACCTGTGTGTTTTGCCCTGCATGTATGCATATGTTCTCTAACCAATTGGCAGCAGTTTGTCTCAATCCGTTTCAGGAGTGTGCACAAGGCTCCTTGCACGCCCTGTGGCCCACAGAGGGGTCACATGACCCGACTTCTAAGAGGCTTTCTGACAAAGCAACAGGTTCCCCCCAATCGACCACACAACCAGGAGGCCCAGGGCTTCAACTGGGATTAGCCTGCTGTAATCAGCTACTCACCATCTGTGAGCATTTCTGTGGAGGTTCCCGAGAAAGAGACATACCGGAGGAAAGTGAGGAAGATTCAAGTTAGGTAAAAAGTTTTCATTTAGTGTCATGGCTAAACACAAGGAGCGCACACTGCACAAATAGCATTGCAATTAGATGTGGTTTATAGCTACAGGTGAAAAGTGAAAGTTCTCTTCATTGGGCTGTATTTGTACGTGCAGCAGTGTGAGTGTGGAGCAGGATGATGTTAGAAAAGTGTGATGTCATCAGTCAACCACCAGATGCTGCTGTGCCTCAAGAGACAAAACAAACACGCCTCCTCTGTGAGACGCCAGGGGGCAGATGGAGGTACATGACTGGCTTAACTTCAACAGTGATATTCCACAACAGTTCAGAAAACGTACTTTTCTCTCACGAAAAGGTGGTTCACTACAACCTCAAACGCGATCTCAGTCCTGCCTTTAGAACTCACGGCAGAACAAGCACACGTGCGAAAGGATATAAAAGAAAGAAAAGTGACGTGTGTTGTATTAAGGCCGGGCCTCGTGTTCCTCCACACCGCCGCGCCGCTCACGCTGTCCAGTCTGCTGACTGTTGAAAAGGGCTGCGGACTAATGGCTTTGCTGGCATTTCTGCAAACGCTCGACAGTAACATGGCAGTTGGCAGGCGGCCTGAGGAAGGCCAGCGACCTCGAGGGAGCGGCGGAGAAGCCATCAAGATCTTAAAGAGACAGAAACTTCAGTGTGTTTCTCAACATACGTTTGACTTTGCAAAGCGCTTTCGTGTCCGATGCGTTTTATTCGAGCAATCAAGATGGTAAACATTGCAGAAGCGATGAGAAGCAGCGGGAGTTTACCAGAGAGGCCTCAAAACCGCCTCGTACTGCACCAACAACTGTAACAACAAGCCTGAATGAAAGGAAAACACATTAATCAAAGTTACGGCGGCCACTCAACGCTGTTGTACAAACATGGACGCAGGAAGAATTACGTTAAATACATAAAAGGTAGAACCTTCAGTGTTTGAGAAAGGGGGGCAGTATGATGAGGATATTTTAGTTCACCCGCGGGTCGAGTGCTGAACCCGGTGGCACCGCTGAGCCAGGTGAATCATCAACTCAAAGCCGGTCCGTATCTCTGCGAGGGCAAACAATGCGGACGAAACAGGAAAGTCTGAGTTATATGAGTCTATCCCCAGCGGAGGAATTGTTCGAGGAAGGTGGAACGCTGCAATAGAGGACAATGGCAGGAGGTGTTTTTCATGATAAATGGAAAGACACTTGTGTTGAAGATAAAAATGAAACTCACAATCTCACACAGTTGATTCAACAAGGTCACATGCTGAAAAACGAAGTCGGGGTTACAAATAAAGGAGTCTTAACATTTCGGCTGTGGTGCTGTCTACACGAGGATGAAGTGGTTTTCCCAGCTAATCCTTAATATCTGGTGCAGGTTTTGGGGCTAGCTCTTTTTGTGGCTAGCTCTCTGCACTGCCCTCACACGGCGGTTACAACGTCGCCGTGGGAACCGTAGCACCCTCCCTCCGGGTTCGCCCCCGCAGGTAAGCGCTGCAACGTTAGCGCTGCTAGCATAGTGAGCTGTGAGCCGTTGAAAGGCCTCGGGAGGCATCCGAGAAAATCACAATCTCGGGTCTCGGGTTGTTACGCCTTTGATAAACGTTGGTGCCAAAAACAGTACACAGCTCGGCCTGAAGGTGGCGGTGGCGAGGAGGGATCGCAAGGCTTCAGTCTCACACAACTTCCCCCGAGGCCAAGATGGCCGCTGGACGGCCAGAAAACGCTGAGCGGTTTGGAAATTCCTTCCAAGTACTTTCACAGTATATTGTTTAAACTAAATTTAAAATGTTGCCAATTCCACCCAACTATTTCCCTATAGCTTCGAATGCCTTCTGGATGCAGATGCATACAGACGTGTGGCTCAATGCTCCCGCGCATAAACCCTGTAACACACGTTTTATAAAGTAAAGTGTGACTGATGAGCTGAGGACTTTTGTGATTTATGGGCCCCTATGGACTAAAACATATAACATGATATATTAAACAACTGGAATATAATGCCTGCATGTAACTTTCAACCTTTTACATTATGGTAATGAGAACTGTATTTTTTATGAGCTCTGAGAATAAGCAGTTGCTTCTCATCATTTCTATGTCTTACAGCAGGTCATATGATCTTTACCCCCATCCGACTGTGTAGATCTGAAGCGCAAACGATGGATGTCTAACGCCGTGTTGAGTTTTTATTTGAGCAGCTCCCAGTGAGGAGAGGAAGTATAAAAAAAAGGTTTGCTGTTGCATGAGTTCTGTTTGTACTGTAATCAATCCTGTCACTACTTAACTTTCGGGTGGGGGAGGAGGGGGGAGGGTGGGGTTACGTGTGTGTTGGCAGGTATTACACAGACATCCTTCCTACCTGCTCCTGAGCAGCGCTCAGAGGTCTGTGATGCCTGCGCAGAGATTTCACAGCGGAGAAAGAGGAGAGAGGGCTCACCCCTTGTAACGTGAGACCATCACTGGGGAGGAACAAAATCCAAACGTGAAACCACGGGCGGGCGTTAGCATAAACCTACTGTTGTGGACCTTCTGTCCCAGATCTCATTATTTATGTTAGCAAATGATGCGATGAAAAAACACGGCGACGGAGAGAATAAGCACGTTCGGAGCACCGCGTATCGTCGCGAGGCGAGCCACGTGGAAGGTCAGATGAGATCCCACCTCCACCCACCCGAGCCTCAAATGAATGGCAAAGCAGCCAGAATCTTGCGTGAACCGTAACACAAGCGGCGCTGAGCCTCGTGGGAGCTCGACGCACATCTGAAATGGAGGACAGAGTATCCGGGAAATAGTGCTTCGGCTTGCATTTCCTATTCTTCGGGCGGCCGTAAATAGAGACCAGCCTCCCCGGAGCGATCCCGACTGTGGTGGATACCTAACAGACCGGCGGATTTGCCCCAACGGCAGAGCTGGCACAGGGTGGCTCCAGAGCCCGAGAGAGTAAAAGTCCTGGGAGGGGTCGCTGCCCCGACTCCCACAAACCGAGAGAGAGAGAGAGAGAGAGAAAGAAAAAGGGTGACAGCAGAGGAAGTTTTATTATTTTTTTCTTCTACTTTTTTTTTATTGAAACGGTGCCAATAGAGGCTGACCCAAATCCTTGGAGCTGAAATTTTTACAAGCTCGGAGTTTGTGAGCAGGAAGAGAACGACAGAGTCAACATTTGTTTGCGGGCTCCTCCGCTCTCTTCTTGGAGCCGCCTGACATGGCAGCGCAGTGATTCGTGCTCGCTACTACAAATCCTTCACAGAACGTGCCCCGAAAAAGAAGACGGCACGGGAAAGGAAAGGATTTGAAGTACATGCATGGACATAAAATTTTTTTTTTAAAAGTTAGTGACGTCACACGGGAGGCTGTCTTGGATATCGCCTGAGGAAAGACACCAATGAGTGCCTGTGGCGCTCTGTGGCATGGAAACATTTGAACATTTAAGTGTTGTGCTCTGTTCAGGACTCGCGCACTGGATTATTTTAGTGTTTTTTTTTGTAATTCCTGGTGGCGTCCCATACAAAACATTATCTTTGGATTTGCTCCCCCTCCCCCCCGCCCAAGACATTGGCCCTTTTCGCTGCCGTTATTTCACTTCCGAACTGACACAGTTTGCTACTTGATGCATTGCGCTAAACATCCCGGGCGGATCGCCTGGTCCGCTTTGTTGACCGTAAAAGACTAGTTTCCTCTCACTGCGACGGTCAGAATCAAATCAGAACCTCAGTGGTTTTAGTTCTTCTCTTTGGAAGAAATATAAACACAGGCAGGTGCAGAACAACTATAAAGACGTCCCCGAGTGACTACAGAAAATGGGAACTATGAGGCATTTACTACTTGGGAATGAGGCCAACTGCTGACAAGAGGCTTTACTCCACATTTCTGAGTGAAGCCTTTAACTCGTTCTCTCGCTGAAATGCTTCAGGAATATCTGGCCCCGAGCGGTTTGGCCAACAGCGTGTAAATCTGTCAAACCTTTTGCAGACACCTTGTAAGTATTCTTTGGATTTCTTTACCTGGGCTCCTTTTTCTAATGCCCCCCTCCCCCCACCCCCACCCACCCCGCCCAGCTCCTAATCCTATTGTCAAGTGAGGCGTCTATTTGATGACACATAATTTACAGCCACCGTGACTGATCCCCATTATGCGGCGAGCTGACTGTGTCAACCTCAGAGCTCGGGTCTGCCTTTAAACACCACCCTGGCGGCGGATTTCGTGGTGCAAGCACGGTTCTCTGACTTCATGATTTCTTTTCTTGCCTCCCCTTCTCTCTCTCTCTCTCTCTCGCTCTCTCTCTTGGCAGCGGGGTGAAAGTGGGCAGGGAGAGAGGAGGGCATGGCCCAGAAAGGGCTCTCAAGCCCCAGCCCCTGTTCAAGTGGGGTTGCTCGCTGGTACACCGCTCAGCCTTTCCCTTGTCTTGCGGGCGAAAGAGAGGGATGTGGAAATGCATTCTTGTCTCCTTTTCTAATCAGCCTTTTTTCATCTTTTATTTTGCTCGCCTCCACCACGGTCGCAATTCTCTGCGGGCGAACACTAACCTGACCTGTACAAAAAAAAAACTCACCTCCAGGTATTTCGATTTTTTTGTGATTTAGCTTCTGTTTTGGCCTTGATATATTCTCCTTTGTGCTGAAGTATCCCTTTTATGCTTGAGCGGAATGCATTTCTTTTGCACTTCTTTTACCTTCACTCTGCACACTGTACACGTGTACAGCTTGTGTACACGCTTTGCTTGCACACGACGCAGAAAACCTTTGCCGTTTCTGTTGAATTAAGACACGCCGACGTTTTCTTTGTAGGATGTTGTTTCTTGGTTTGAATGCGTTGAGACATAATGACCGGAGGAGCATGTGTACAGTTACTGTAATGAGCAGTGTGTTTACATAGCTCCGAACGATAAAACGTGTACAAATAATAAGACATTTTAGTGGTTGTGAAACTTCCTGTTAAAGTACAAGACTTGTAAAAAGCAACATGCAAGTAAATTTACTGCAAATCAGAGTATTTTTTTACCACAAGACATTGGAACTCCAGTGACTCGATCGAACAAACCACCTCCTGCCCACAGTAAAAGTGATAGTACGTTTGAAACCGGAAATTTTCAGAGATAAAAATAATTGAGCTCTTTTAATCAAACCTTTTGGTTTCTGTCTCGCATGATTGCAACAAAGGTGCGAGATCTCTTCAGCAGAGGCAACGCAAACTAACCTTCGGCTGTATTGTAAAACGAGCACCTTTACAAACATGTCCTTTTATATGTTCTAACGTACAAGTACAAGAACAGGCTCAAAGATTATTTTTAATGTGTTCTCGGGCGCCACGGTTTGCTGGGACTGGTCACAAACCAGTATGAACCAGATCCCCCTGTTCCAACCATTGTTCCGTACACGCCGGCGTTGTAAGATCGGAGGTTCTCGGTCTTAGATCCCGCCTTTTCCTTTGGGTTCTAAACGCAAAAAAGCACTAAAGCTACAAAAACATCTGCACAGCGAGGGAAAAATAACGGGGATTTTTTTCTCCCTTTCCTTCAGAGATTACTCTCCTTTACGAACCAAACTCGTTGCCAACCGATTGTTTAAAACGTGCCACATGCTACTTGTTGTGGAGCCGCGTCAGTCTTTGTCTGTCGTGATCACGACAGTTGCACACAAAGGGTGGAGGAAGAAGAGAAGCGGAGAGGGCGCAGCGATGATGGCCAGCAAGAGAGAAAATAAATGTATTACCCCCCCCACCGCCGCCCTCCGCCCCCCACTACCCCCACACTGGCTGTCCTGAAATGAACTTGCTCGATGACACGTTGTTTGGAAAGCCACATCCTCCGCTAGTTGCGTTTTTATCTTCCGGTTGCAGAGTGACTCTGTGGTTAACAGGATCAAAGTCTCTATCTTTTGAGGGGTGTTGTTGCTTTCATCAGGTCGTGCTGCATGAACGCATCTAGCTGATGGCAAACACGTCTTGGGCTATGAACAGCATTTGATCTGGCTCTTCAGGCCACCGCTGGTTCGCATTAACTGTTTTAGCAAAAAGCCACCAGACATCCATCTTGAGATTTATGTGTGGAAGGTCCAGATGTTCCACCAGTGACCTTGCATTAGTTTCACTGTTTTGAATATTGGATTGGTTTCCTGCAACAAGATCCGCGTATGACAAATAGATTTCGATTGTCCATACATTCATTCACTCGTTGTATTGACATCAAGCTGCCAACTTTGAATACAACAAACAATACAAATAGTCATTTTTCACCGTGGTCTCTTGTTAAAGTCGGTGTCTAGTTAAGATTCATATTTCACATGGTTCTGACACACACCTACAGAAGACAACACATGCAGTGAGCATTTTCAAAGGTTTCTGATTACACGGGCAGCCCAAAGAATTTTAGATGCAGAATTTGTATTTAAGCATTTATTGTTTTGTCAGCCTGCATCACAATTAAATCAATTTGAAACCTTTGGTTTGCACTATGCCCTTTATTCAACATGCATTGGGTAGAAGCGGTAGCAGTATATATGTTATCTTAGAAGTGGCATTGTAACTTGAATCTTGCAGTGGCTCCCAGCCCGGGGTCCGGACCCCCGAAAGGGGCGTAAGATTGAAACCCCAGTGAAACAGAAGTCGGAGCGCGTTTAGCTTCTGTAAAGTTAAAAAGGATGTTTGAGCGCTGCACAAAAGACGTATCTAGATCAAATCTTTTGCGTTTTGTTGGGGCGCTAAAAAGTCAATGAGCTTAAGTGTAGGTTCATTGTGGAGGAACGGCACGATGTGATCGGTTAAAAACTGTTGGCACTAATTTGCAATAGCACACATCTAGCTTTTCTTCACAGGAGGAAAAGATTGGACAAATAAATACCATCAGTTTTAGTCCTTTTTTCCCCCCATTTCTAACAAACGGAAAACATCCATTATACTATTATGAGAAGGTGGAGAAGGAGGTTTTATTCATAACTGTACAAAACCTTACAATTACCCTAATAGATAAAGACTAACATCTGCCATTAGATCGTCATTGTCAACTGAAATAAAATCACTAAGGATTATTTAGTATAGCTCATTTGTAAATGATGTTCCAAATAAGATTGTTGGCCTGCTGACTTGACCTTATTAAATCTCAATCTGCAACGCAGATGATGAGATTCAACTGACACCACGGGCTCGTACATAACAGAACCAGTTGCCCAACATACGGACAAAGTGTGCTTTGCGCGGAGCATCTGGCAGTGAGCTCTGCCACCGGTACCACATTGTGTGGTAGCAGAGCCCCTTCCTGACACGGCCTCTTCCCATTGCTCGGATGCCAACGCTCTCCTCCCCCCTCAGCGGTGGCTTTCGCGACGTTGCATCCACAGCATCAGCCCCTTTTTTTTTTTGTCTCATTGAGATTCAGCTTGGCACGCGGACAATGCCCATTTCTTGGCACCAAATATTGGAGAGAGCCACTCAAGGGAACCAACCTCAGTCTTTTTTACCTCGCAGACGTCCCCCTAATCCGCCGATCATCGTGGACCGGCGCCAACAAGCAATGGGTGTATTTCTTGGCGCATTCATCTGCTGAATTCGCAGTTCCTTTGCCACCTGGGCATTTAACATGGATATCTTTGATACCGTTGCCATTCAGACGAGCTGCTCCGAAGCGGCAGAAGAACCATCGCCAGTCAACTTGTCCCTGACACGGGACAGAGTGAGTCTTACATGAACGTCACGCATTGATAACATTAGTCCTTCGTTGTACTCTGCAGCAGAGCAGCCATTTTCTCATCATCCGCAGCTGGCGGGTGAACCGTGAAAGTCAAAACACCACATCCGAGTGTATAAAAAAACGTTCAATCCGCCCCCCCCCGAATGGATCGTAATGGAGATATGAATTTGGGTTTACATCTCGTACAGCTTTTGTTTAAAGGCACAATCACAGACAGCATATTTTAGGAAAATGAAGGTAAGAACAGACGTTTGAATGCGACTGCTGATTATTTTGTGAAACAATGCAAAACCTTTACTTGTGTATGTGCGTATCTGTGTGTGTGTGTTCAATAGTCTCGTATTTCTTTCATTGGTTTGATTACTTAACACGGATAAGTCTCAATCCTGACAAATAAAGTGACGGTAGCGCTTCATTACCAAAACACTTATTCACTTACAAGTCCAGACAACCTTTTGATTAAAAAGTTGAGTCTTGCCTCCGTCCGCTCTGCATTGACGAGCCATTTGGAGGAGTTTAATAGCATTTACCGTCTAATTAATTCAACATCTCAATTAAGTCCTCCCACTCTCTGACGCCGTTGTGCCTTTTTCTTTCTGCTCAAACAGCCGGCCAAAACATTTCCATCACTGCCGCCATTAATTAGGCCAAAGAGGAATTTAGAGCGTTAATGAACTGCCCCGGCGCTTTTCAGCGGCCGCGGTTCACATGTTAATTTATGCAAAGCGTCCCGGGCCTTTTGCATGGGTCAACCATCGCCGTCTACCATAACATGGTCCGGGGCCAAAGCGGGGCTCTGTCTGGGCCCCGGACAGCTCGGCCCGGCTCGTTGCCCAGACTCCAGCTGGCACAACAGACCCCCCTTTTTTTTC